>NW_026695242.1:2400000-3000000 GCF_021218885.2 Marmota monax | reverse complement strand
TCTCTGGTCTTTTAAGAAAAGCAGGGATAGTGTATTCAAGAACATTTTTCATAAAAGTCTTTTCTGAGGTGCAATGTGTCCTTTTCCTGTAACACTGAGGATTGGGTTTGTTTTGGTGATGTAGGAATGGGCACGTCTACTGTTTTAAGGAGTACAGACCTCAGCAAGCCATGTGTAGACTGTTGTTTTTAGGACTGCCATCCATATGGATCCTGGTACTGCCCAGGGTGGGTATCAACATCTCATACAATAAGGTCAATGCCTGGTTGAGGCGCAACCAGTGGTCCCAGGGTAAGACTTACCACTGCTTCTCACAGATTATGCTAGAATTTAGATGTGCAATTTGATCTGAGACTCAAATAAAGGTCCAGGAAGATACATATGACCTAGGATTAAAGAAGCACCCGATCCTGTACTGTTGCAGGATCGGCTATATCTGCAAGAGAGGCACAATAAAACACAGAAAGTGCCGCTCAAATTGCACATGCCCCTGCAGAAATTCAAAAATGCATATTGCCAGCAGACCAAAAAGGAAAGTTCCCCAGGTGGAGGTCATCAATAGACCCTCCTATTCACGGGCTCAATTGTTTTGTGGTTGCTCAGCAGAAGGGTGGAATCAATCACCCCCTCCCCAAATCAGTGCCAATGTCAAGACTCATGATACCACACATGCATCCAGAGGGCATGAAAACATACATTACTCAATTATGAGACTCCACAGAGAGCAGGGCAAGCATCCAAGCCAGTGAGTGAAGGAGGAGCAAATGGCTTTTGTTTTTATTGTGACTAGAGGGTGGTGCTGAGGGGGTTCCCCATGTGCAAATGAGGTGATTTGTATGTGAGGTGATTTGAATTTCCTCACTGGTGCCAAGGAAGGGAGCGCCCAGATGTCTTACCAGCTTTCCCAGAGATGGGGCAAAGGGGAATGTGAAGTAGTGGGTCCTAAAAGCTGTCAGTGGTCAAATATCAAAACCGGAATTAGATACCTTACCTTATTATACAGCTACAAATAACGTACAGTAACCACACTGCTACACACATCTTAGTGGGAATCTGTGATAAGTGTGCTTTCTGGAAAACTAGAAAGAAAGAGCTTTTGTTTAGGTATAGATATGTAATGGTCACTCCCTTGACTTGCCCAAGAATAGTAAGGTTCTTGTCTATGAGACTTCTCATGAATGGAAGTACATATATTGTTGTAATACACCGTTCTGGATGGTTATTTAAATGGGAATCTTGACAGCCTGCACGGATGAAGCTTTTTTTGTGTGGAGACAATACAATTGAGCCCATGGATAGGACGGGGTAGTGATGACTTCTGTCCAGTGATGACCTCACCCTGGGAATCTTCCTTTCTGTCTTATGGCTTGCTAGTAGGCTCTGCAGTCTGCTGGTAAGTATGTATTTTTGAATCCTGCAGGTGTGTGTGCAGTTTGTGCTGCATTTGCTATTTCACTGAGTCTCTCTTGCAGACTTAGACAACCAAACTTTCAATATTGACAGTCAGGGGCAGGAGTACAGGAGTGGGGCTAGTTTAAGTAGTCCCAGGTCATGTGTTTCAGCCTCCTGGACCTATCTGTGTTTCTCAGAGGCATAAGAGTTCAAATGCCTTGCAAAGATTTGTCCCAATGTACTGACTATTCTTCCTAGTGACTGAGAACTAAGAAATACTGTTCTGTTTTGGGCCTATTCTCTGTGGCTACCCTACTTCTGATAGAATTTTTATCTTTGTTATTAAAAGTGGGGATTCAATATAATCTTGAAATTTGGGAGTATGTGGCAGTATTCTTGCAACTCTGTAGTCCACCTGAACTTAACTCTGAAGCATCTCTGGATATCTTTAGCTATAATTTTAGAAAATAAATTTAAAGGCCAAATAGTAGTATATCTATGAAAAATAATTTTGGAAACTTTCATTAATTAAATGTGATGATTTGAGATAAATTTAACCTTTAATTTAGTGACATGTTTCCCACCAACTTAAGTATGCAAGTTATTTTTTAAAATAATAGATGCATATTTGAAAGCATGGCCAATTATATACCCACAACATGAATTCTGTCAAGTATACCTTATTTCTAGATAAGCAATTATTACTAACACATTTCGGGTAATCTAGAAAAGATAGAAATCACTAAAGAGGGAATGCTTAAGAAAAATATTGAGCTCAAATCAGTGAAAAGATGTTTACTCTAAATCAAGAGATTGAATTATAGAGATAAACCCTTGGATCCAGCAGAAGATGTGGAATGTAAACCAAAAACTTCTTTATTCAGTCTAGATTGTTGAAGTTTAATCCTGTGATCTCAGGCCTTGAGCACAGGTACTTTCTGGAAGAAAGCTGCAAAAATTTAGGCTGTCAAGATTTTCATAGGTTGAAAAAGGCAGATATAAGCTCACATTTAGATCTCACCACATACTCAAGGACATCTCACTTAAAAGTGAATGAAAGAAATAGGGCTAAACTCTCAATAACATCTAACATTAGGGTGATCACAGTTGAAATATGAAACAAATTTATATGAAATGGTAAAAGATGTAAAGATGGGAAAAACATGTAAAGGAAAAAACAGGAAAAGAATTACATCATAGACCAAGCAGGATCTATGATAAAAGCTCCACCTAAGCAAAATTATTGAAACTGCAGAGCACTAAAGACAAGAAGAAGATTTTACAAGTAGCTAGAGAGAAAATTAAATCCCCTACAAAGAAATGGCAATTACTGTGAAGGCAGAAGGCGGATTTCTCAGCATCAAAATGGAAAATATGAGGTACTAGAATTTTATTATCAGAGTTCTGAGAAAAAAAATTGTGTTAGAAGCCAAACTATTTTTCAATGATGTGTGCAAAATTAAAAAAAAATACTGGTATGGATAAAATGGAAAGAATTCAGAACTTCTTTTAGCTCTGAAGTATGTACCTGAGAAAAAATGGGAGGAAACTATAAATTGATTTAAAGGAATGATGAACAAAATAGTTGGCAAACATATATCTAGATAGTTGATTTCTTCATGAAAAACAAATGGGACAAAACTGAACTAAATCACTGTCAACCCTATTATCTAAGTCAGGATGAACTGAATGTGGGATTTATGTATATATGCATATATATGCTCTGGTACTGGGGATTGAACCCAGGGCATTATGCATGGTAAGCAAACACTCTACCTCTGAGCTACTTCCACAGCTCTACTAGTGAATTTTTAAAGTCATTAAGAATTACATGTTCTAACAAAAAATCACACACACACAAAAAAAAGTCTATCAATTCCAAACCGGCAAAGAAGAGAAAAAAGCGGGGGGGGGGGCAGGATTTTTTTTTTTTAATCAAGAAAGGATAAAAAAAAACTTTAGAAGTAAAACAAATATAAATTTCAAATTAGAATGCTAAGAACATATCTAACTGGATCAATAGTTGCAACCTCATAATTGGACTAAACTTGGAAGTAAATTACTGAAATTGTCTTGTTGGAGGGAAACATAAATGAATCCAACCATATACTATTTATAATATACACACAAAATGTAAGGACACAGCAGCTTAGGGGGTACCAGGCAATGGCATCCAAACAAAGGAAGGATAATCTTATATATATTTATGACTAGCATATTTATTTATGCAGTAATGATAAGCCTCATTGGCTAGCTCAATTCTTCTTCTTTCCCTACATTTTATTGGAGATCATATATATATATATATATATATATATATATATATATATATATGATGTATAGAATTCATGATAAAATTATTCCTCAAGATAAGTACACCCCAAATCATGATAAACCATTGATTCACCAAAAATATTTTTAAAAATCTAAATTTCCATGTACCTGTTGAAATGTCATATTTCACTAAATCTAAGATGTCAACAATTTTAAGGCTTACCATCATTTCACCATCATTTTACTATAAACAGCATAATGCTGCAATTAAGCTATGACGTAATGTCTTTATATTATACCAATTATAAGATATCTTGATTTCAGAAATGCTTAATGTGAAAATGTGTGTCTTAGAATTGATGAATTATGACAGCTTTACACCCTATAAAGCAAGCCATTACAGAATAGAAAAGGAATATAAAAATCTACATGATATTCAGATTTCCAAACATTTTTCCCAATTTATAATAGGTCAAATGATTAAAAATAGAAAAGATGTGGAAGTTGAATACCATTAACCAGCTAATTTAATGGACCTATATAAAACTGTGTACAGGAATTTACATTCTCTAATGCATATGGGACATTCAATAAATGACTCCACTCTAAGCAAAACAAACAAGTTTGAATAAATTTCAAAAAGTCGATATTATACATATATTTCCTGACCACAGTAAAATTTTAATAGAGAAATTAATAATACAAAGTTAGCTAGAAAGTCCCTATCTGTTTGAATATTTTTAAAAAAAACAAATTATAATGTATGGCTCATAATAATGAAAATTAAAAATTTCTAGAGCTGGATGTTAATAAAAGGACTTTATATAAAAATGATGGCATGCATCCATTAAAAGGAACTTCTTAGCTAAATAAAGCATATATATCCCAAACAAACAAAACCTACAGAATACATTTTTAGTGGTCAAAAGGTAAGTTCTCTTTTTCAATAACTAAAATGTATATTGTGCTTTCAACCCCAACCGTCTCTCAGAGGCAGAAACTCATTCATGTATGTTTGGCAGGGTGAAGAGCAGAAAAATGAATTCTTTGTTTTAGTGTTCCATGTTTTACACTTTTTTTTTTTTTAAGTGCTTGGTGCATGTTGACAGATAGCTTTATCACAATGTTGTTTGAAAGTGTGAGAGGGTTCATTTCCCCTCACAGTCTCAAACATTACATTTTATCATTGCCATTTTGTCTAAATAACAATGACACCTCTTTCCAAAAATTCTGTTTTCTATGCTTTGTGAAGCTGGACATGCTCAGAAACTTTATGGGTTATTTTTATTTGTTGTAAATTGCTGTTTTATTGTTTACCCATTTCCCCATGGAGATGTTAATATTTCTTTTTGATTTGTAAGAAGCGTGTATTACACTAGAGATAATAACCCTCTATCTGTCATAGATGATAAAGAGTGTATATTTTTTAAGTTTTTAATTTGTATCTTACTTTTTTATAGTGTTTTCCATGCAGAGGTTTTTAACTTTTCATATAACCAAATCTGGAGACATTTTCCAGAAAAAAAGAACATTCGTTGATGTTGTTGCTTTGTTTTGTTGCTTTCTAACATTTAACTGTCTCTTTAACATTTATTAAGAGGAACTTTATTTTCTGACTGACATGTCAATTTTATCCTAGTCTAAATCCCTTTATAATAAACCCACTTCTTTTTAATTTGTACCATGAATTCCTCTTTCAGTTTTTTACAAGTTCAATGTTATTTAACTATTAGAGCTTTGATATTTATGCAGTAATGATAAGCCTCATTGGCTAGCTCAATTCTTCTTCTTTCCCTACATTTTATTGGATACTTTCCTTTAAAAATTATAACCATTATGGATGCTTTTCTATTTCAAAATGATCTCAACTACTCATCTTTCATTAATTAAGACAAAATGCAATATCTCATCCCAAAGTTGAAAATAACCAATCTCTTTGATATACCATTTTAAAGTTAATTTGACCCATACAGTAGGATTCTAAAGTAAGAAATACACCTACCAGTTTGAAGAGGGGAAAGTAGAAAGGAATAGTTACACTCTGATGTAACCAAATTTTTGAAAAAATTATCTAGGGCTATTTATCTGATTTTATTTCCCCAAAGTGCCTCGTCTATTCCAGCCAGACAAATCTCTTCATTATTCCTGCTTGAGGCCATTCACATTTTAAATTCTCAGCCTTTGCGGAGAATATTCTTTGCCAGGGATATTCATTCTCTTCCTTTCTGTTATTAAAATCTGTTGTTTTTTAAAAGGGCTCTTTAGGGCCAAACTCTAGCTCTTTTAGCATGAAGCATTCTTTCAATATTTATAGCACTTGTAATCTGTTCTGCACAGCTTAAATATTATAGAATTGTTTCAATTATAAAAGAAAAAAAACTGTATATAACCCTAACTCCCTTTTGTGTATTACATGTAAATATTGTTGATATGAACACAAGATTATAACCCTAGTGAAGTTAGTTTTGCATGCTGTTTTAGCATAGTCTCATGCTTTTCTTTATTTCATGGTTTGACTCATTATGACTATTTTAGTGACCACCCGTTTTGCACAGTTAATGCATTGTTACGTATTCAGTCTTTGCTCACTATCGTTCTTTATAACAGAAATCTCTCCAGTGAAAATCTTTCTTGTGTAGCTTTCCTCTCATTGGGGAATTAGTTCCCCAGAAGAGACACCAAGGATAGGAATTAAAGGGAGAGAAGCTGAGAAGGTTTTCAGGCTCAGTATGTGTTACCAGATGAATTTCATCCACCAGTTTTCTATTTGAGAGTTCTGGTACTTTAGTAGTCTTCACTTTACTGGACATAAATATGTTTTATGGATTATTTAGAGAAGGGGAAAAAAGCACATGGAAACCCTTCAGCCCCTAATTCTCTGGGTCATGTATTAGTTAGCTCTCATGTAGTCTCCCCAAAGAGATTGGAAGATCCATGTGTGAGGCTAGAGTTGATAATTTATGTTATTCTTCATTCCCCACAGTATCTCCCCCAAAGTGTGGCAGGCATGGCTGCCTTCAGTATTTGCTTCTTGGGTGATTGATGGGGCTCGGGGTGTAGCTCAGTGGTAGAGTGCTTACCTTGCATGTGTGAGGCACTGGGTTCAATCCTCAGCACCACATATAAATTAATTAATTAATTAAAGATAAAAAACTATAAAGTCATTGGCACTTTCACAGAATTCCTTTGTTTCTCTAACTGAAGGTCAATTATGAGAGATGCATCCAGCAAACAGTATATCTTTGGATTGCTGTCTCCAAAAATAAATGTGACCTAACTTTACCTGGGGAGGCTATACCTGTCCTTGGGATCAATGTTACCTGAAATTTTTGATAAGCATGTATATGTTGACTTTCTCTACAGTTTCAGGCTCCTTTTATTCTAGCTCTTATCTAACTAATTCTCAAGCCATGAACTATTTAACATCTTGCCATTTTCAGGGTTTGATTAGACAAAGAACATGGCCCCTACCTTTTAAAACGGATGCCTTGGGATTCTAGAAAGTCCGTTACCTTTACAGGAAAGTAAAAGGCAACTATGTTAGAAGCACCCTATTGCCAGAGTTTGCAGCTATGCTCACTCTCCCATTTTATCTTACATCCGGAACAGTGTCGGGGGTGTGATATCAATAGATATTTGTTGAATGGTTGAATGAATCTGTGTGCTTAGGTTGCATCAATCCATTACTCTACAAATATTTATTGAGCTCCTGTGAAGCCAATGTACCAGTTACTATGGGGGAAAAAAATGATGGATCCTATGTATGGCAGAGGGACTGGAAGTAATGGTCTTTAGTTTTATCCAGAGCATTTCCTACCATTCATGCATTCTTTTTGATACTCTCATGCCACATCCACAATCCAAATAAAGCTCCTAGAGCTGCATTGCTATGATATCCCTGCCCCATTTCCCCCAAAAGGCTTGCAAAGGAGTTGACTCCTGGTGCTGGTGACTCAGGGTGGATTGTGACTAGGATGGCTCCAGATGGACGCTTTTGTGGAGGGTTCTCTTTTATCCTTGCTTGTAAGCAACCTGAGCAGTTATATTATAAATGGGTAATTTACCGCCTCCTCCCCAAGGCTTCCTTGCTGGCCCTTTCATGGACGTTGTTACCAAAGGTTACCAGCATGCCTGGTGCCTTTGATTTTTGTGGACACTGCAGACCAGAGAAAAAGAGTTGTCGCCTTGAGCATCTGCACACTGGCTCTCACATGTCCCGCAAATGGGGACCTGCCAGCCCTCTTCCCCAGATGTCGTCCTGACCATTGATTTTTTTTTTCTCTGCTCACTGTTGCAGTGATTAGCCACAGTGAGGCCTGGGCGCTGAGCTCTCCACTTTAATTATTCATCCTTATGAAGAAAAATTTCCCTTGTGTGCTTTATTCTGCTCCAGCCCCAGCCTGCGCACACGTAGACTCCTCCCACCTCCTCTCCCCAAAGTGCCTTGTGTGTCCAAGGGCCTTTCACAGGGGTGCTCGTTCCGTTTATGCCTTTAATATGCATTTTGTGTTCTGCCAAGGGGGTCAGGAGGGCACGTGGAGAAGCCAGATGGCTTACCTCTTCCCTCAGGAAACATGCCGCTATTTAGCTGGGCAACTTCCCAACTCAAGGCAGGGTGAGATTCCACTGTTTCGGGTAGAGTCGATTCAGATGCCACTGTCCCCGAGCTGGTGGCTCCAGGCTCTTCTAGGATATGCATTTTTCTACTTCACCGCCACTCGTTGGTGTTTTCTGCCAGAAACAGCATTTTAGGAGATATCAGAAAGTGGGGCAGGAAGGGAGGGATGGGAAGAGGTATCCCATGTTATTTATGGCCTTTTGCTCAGATACAAATTCCCCATGATTTTAATCCCACTGAAATAAGAAACCATAATCCATGGGTGAAGAGACAGAGGACAAACTTGGTTAAACTGCAAGCTCACAGAGAATGCCCATCTCTCCCCATTTCTGTTTTTTCTAGTCTCCCTTCTCTGCTGCCGTTTCCCAACTTCAACTTTTGAAAAGCCAAGCAGTTTAACTGGCCAGGCCCAGGGAACTTATTTGTATGCAGCACAAATTTCAGAATCTGTTCTCAGCCTGTGCCGAGTGAAAAATGGCCTGCATTTTCTTGATAGCCCATGTGGTTGTAAAGAATAAATGGCTAATGAATTACAGATGAACATTGACGCAAATTAATCTTCCCGCTGTCCCTGGGTTATATGGCAGCCATTTAAAAGTTTAATCAATACACTAAAGTTGAAAACATGCAGGCACTGCAGTTGTTTGGATGTAATAAACATCAGAGGGAACCGGGAGGTTTGCACCCAGTCCATGTATCATAATGACAGGTATTTATGTTTAATGGACTAAATATTTTTTATTGGAAGGGAGCAAATGTCAGCTTAACTTTGTGAGCCCCGCATTCAACTTTCCTTTGAGGTTGGTGAAAGACGGCTGACATGTCATTGGAAATGAAATGTTAAGGGGGGAAAAAGGCACCACGGAGACAAAGCGAGGATCCGGAGCCGTCGGGCGACGTGGTGCGGCGCTAACATTCTGCAGCAATTCATTAACGAAAACGTAAACTCTGATATTTCTAATGCTGCTGTAAAATGGTTTACTAGGAACAACTTTAATGGTTATTAGCGAAAACAAGTGCCCAGATCTGCCAGATATCCTGTTCGGTTGCAGGCTTTTGTTTGAAAACTCTTTACCAGGTCATATTTGCTGGAGATTTATAATTAGTCTCTTTTTCTTAATGTGAGAAATGGGGAGCAACAGCGTGATGGCTCGGAGCCCTTGAATTCCATAGATCTTTCCTTTTGAACGCTGTCCAATGACTTTAAATAACCATGTGTTCTCTTTTGGAATACTTATATCTTAATTACTTTTCAAGTCGATATTTGTAGCACTGCTGCGAGTCTGGTAGGATCGTAGTGGCTGAGAGGGAAAGGGTTTTGCCCAGGAGCAGTGCCATCTTGCTGGACAGAAAGAGGCTGGAACGAAAGAAAGGAAATGGCCTCATCTGAACAAAAAATGCAGACCTGCTTCAGTTTTTAAATTTTATTTTCCTTTTATTCCTCTCAAAATAAAGTAGACCAAATGTTACCCCTGATGAGCACAAGATCCTGGAAAATGACCTGTGCTTTATAGAAATAATTAGAAGCATTTTGGACAAAAAAGAGCTTGTTTTTAAGTCCCTTCTGCAACTAATTGTCTGAGGTCCTCTTTGGTGTTGGGGGCACACTTAATGGAAGAGCTCTGAAGAAAACAATTCAACAGATATTAGGGGAGCTTGCAAGATGAGGGGAATAATTTAACTACCCCAAATTTTCAAAAATATCGGATATGTTCTTTTCAGACATATGCATTTTTTAATTAACAGAAGTTTGTGTTCTAACAGCCCTAAGATGCAGAGGAAATCAGAATTTTGTGATATTAAATTAGTCAACAAACTAATGGATTTACTGGCCCTTCATCTTCCCATAAACAAAGTGGGAGAAACTTTAGGGATTGAAGACCTATTAGCCATGATGTCATCCCAGCCCCCACTGCTCCTTTAGTTTCTGAACCCAGTGGGATTTTTCTTCTAACTATCCTAGAAGATTGATTCATTTGCTTATTTGTTCAGTTTGTGTCTCTGCCATGGGAAAATTAGCTTCATGACCGTGGGTGAGAGGCAGGAACATGCATGTTTTTCTTCTTTGCTCCTACAATCCCAGGGTCTGGACTGTCATGGGTTCTTACATGGGGCAGTGAAGGGAATGGAGGGCAATTATTTTTTATTGCCTTTGAAAAACATGACTGCAGCCATTTTGTGACTCACCTAATATGATTTCTAGGTATTATGATTGTTGGTTTACATACGTTAACTGATCTCAGTTGTAACCCTAGAAGATTTAAGTTATTATCTATCCTCACTTTATGGAAACAAAGACTGAGGTCCAAAGGGTATAAGCTAATTATTCATGGTCACCATTAGTATAGAGTGATCCAAGGATTTGAATTCTGGCCAGTTTGTATCAGTTCCACAACACTCCTTCATATTCCTGTCCCTCATCACTGGTGGTAAGATCTGACTAAGTGACCCCATTTTTTTTATGCCAGTTCATGGTCAGCCAGCTGTCCAAGTGGCTGCGAGCGGACAAAAGGAGTAGGTTCACACTTTCCTACATAAACCTGATATCCTGAGGCCTACCTGTAATGAATAGATATTGCTTTAAAAAAAATAAAATAAAATTGGCTATTTGGTGATGGGTAATGGCATGACCCTCAGGTGTTTCTGTGGTCTGGAGAAACATGAGGACGGACGTCTGGCAAATGGTAAGGGAACTATGTTGGATAAACATGTGCTCCCCAGCAAGCAACAAAAATTCAGCAAATAGTAATCTAACCATGCAGGCACTTCTCTTCCTCATGGGAATACGAATAGAGGTAGGCATTCCAGAACTGTCGGAGGGCCTGAAAGAGGAGGTCAGCAGGCCACGGATCCTCTCTGTCTTTCTGGCCCACTATACTTAGCATGTGGATTTCATCTTCATGTTCTCCAAATGGCTTCTAGTGTCATTTCAGCACCCTGCCTGGAATGAGAAAGGAAGGTCTTTTCTCTGCAGGGCTTTCCCTTTTTATTTGAGAATGGACAGCTTCCTATAGATGTATTGCTGAGACCATATCACTGGGAAGCTGGAAAATGGAGCATTTCAATTTTCATGCTCTTATGTTAGAGGAAAACCAGAGAAAAGCTATCTGATCCACAGTGTCTGCTACATGAAATCAATCACATTTTTCATGTTCCTCCGAAAGGCATGACATTTTGCTACATACTTTACATACATCAACTTATCTTTACAATCTTATTACAGAAGAATGTTTATTCCCGTTATGCTTGGAAATGGTGAAGCTGGGATTTGAACTTGCCTTGGCTGATTCCACCCTCAGCATGCTTCCATAGCTGCCATTTTGATCTCATGGTAAAGGATGATAGGCCTTTTTTCGTTGTTCCAGCTCATGGTAAGCGAGTTGTTGTCTGAAGTTACTGAACACATGGAGTCTATCTCATTGATGCTGAATGCATACACTGCTGTGGGCCGTCATTTATCATTTTATACTCAACCATTGAAAGTTTTATACAAAGTAGTTAAGAAGGTGGGCTCTGGAATCTGTCTAGATTCAAATCTTGCTTCCTTCACTTGCGCTCTGTGTCAGTTCAGACAAAGCACATAAACTCTATGCCTCAGTTTCCTCATCAGTAAAATGGAAGTAATGGTGGTTTCTACAGCATGTGCAATTTGAGAGGAGTGTTTAGAACAGTATCTGGACCTTAGTAAGGTTGGTAATTACTATCACCATTACTATCTACACTTACTGCATTTTGACCTGTCGATGTGAACAGGTTGAATTCTGGGAGTCCAGGCCATGCTCTTATCCTTCCTCTTGGCATTCCTCTAAATACCTACCAAGTTTCCACTTAACCTTGGAGACACTGAGTAAAACCCCATTCTTCAAATTGTTACTCCATTAGTTTAGCCTCCTTGTTTTTTCTTTTTAAGTGTTTTATTTGTTCTTTTTAGTTATAAATGACAGTAGAATGTACTTTGACATATTCTACAGACATAGAGTATAACTTCCCATTCTTGTGGTGGAACATGGTGTGGAGTTTCACTGATCGTCCATTCATGTATGAACATAGGAAAATTATGTCTGATTCATTCTACTGCCTTTCCCTTTCCCGTCCCCCTCCCTTCCCTTCATTCCCCTTTGTCTAATCCAGTGAACTTCTGTTCTTCCCCCTACCCCTGTTTTTAATTGTATGTTATCAGCATATCAGAGAGAACATTTGGCCTTTGTTTTGGGGGGGGATTTTAGCCTCCCTTTGGCCTCAACTTCTGAACTCTAAAGTAGGGAAGAGTGATGCAGTGTACATCACAGGACTAGTCTGATGTTTGAATGAGATAAAGGCACTTAACATGGTTAGAATAGCGTGTGATACATAGAAAAAGCTCAGGATGAGCTATAAGTATTATAATCGTTCATGGAGGGCTAGTATTCAAACACTAAAACTCCATGAGATATAATCTGTAATGTTAAAAGCAATTTTTCTCAGGCCGTTTCACGTACACCATTATTGAAAATAACATATTCTTCTGGTAAAACCATATTGAATATATCCTGTAATCCTGGTATGTGGTGGATATTGGTGATACAAAGATGCATGAAACACAGTGGAAAGCGCAAGTGGAGATAAATGGGGCAGTGTCCACCTTCGATAATAACCAAATACTTCTAAAGTAAATCAACCTTGGGCATGAATTTTCTACTTATTCAAGTAGCAACTAATGGAGACAATCAGATAACCATACTTGGTGCTGTTGAGCAGATTTGATATATTCTGATACACTTTTGAAAAGCATTTTGGTCCTATGTATTGAGGATGGAAAATGTTTAGCTCCATTGATTTAGCAATGCTATCCTTAAGAATCTATCCAAAGGAAAGAATTGAGAATACATGAGTGAAGCATCTTTATATTCACTATCATAATGTTTGTAACCTCAAAACACATACATAAAAAGTCATTATCCAGCTAGATAGGAATGCTAAGTACATTGTTTCATGTTCACAGAACACAATGTTATATAGCATTCAAATCATGTTTAAAAGTTTTTTAATATGTTAGGCAAATATCAAAGCAATAAAATAAATGAATAAAGATATATGTGAACTCATCCATGTTTACAACATGTGGATAGAAAAAAGACTAGAAGACAAAATACTAAAATACTGTGGTTAGTTTTTGGACCATGTAATTAAACATGATTTTATTTTCCTTTATACCTTATTTTTCTCACATAGAAGAAAATTCAGAGCAAACTGCCAAGCAACAATGTAGTCTTTCTGAAAATATTTCTAGAAGAAACAGTAGTGAAAGTTAGAAACAGGGTCTGGTATGAGTTAGGAATTTTCAACTACAATTAAGAGACCAAATAATGGTGGCTTTAGCAAGATGCCCTCCATATCACATGAACCCCGAGGGTAGGCAGTCCAAAACTGGTATGATGTTGGCAGGAACTCGGGCCTCTTTGATTTTTTTGTTCTACCTTCCAGCAGACTGGCTCTTGTCTTGAGTTTGATTTGTAGTCACAGCATTATTGCTGTTACTCCAGCCTTTATTTCCACGTTCCAAGTAACAGAAAGAAAGAAAGGGCAAGGTCAGCATTACTGTGCTCAAGAACAGAGGAATTCTGCATGTAAAAGAGAAATATGGATACCGGGTAGCAGACCCTACTTTCAAATTTTAATTCCAACTCTGCCACTCAATTGTGGGTTGACTTTAACAAAGGCTAGTGCATCAACGGTATCATAGAAGCTTCAAGAATCTTCCCAGTACAGTGCCAGATGCAACCACTATCATCACCTGTGCTTGATATACTATATGAGATCCATTGGCCATTCCTAGTCTTGTTACCTCTGTGCTTCAGTTTCCTGTTTTTAAAACAGATATGATGAAAATTTTGTTGCCTTTTAGAATTGGAGTAGGAAAACTATGATTTCATAGTAGTGAAGGTCTTTGGGAAGGGTTGTATGCTGTGCAAATACAATTTTTAGGATACTAATCCGAGCTGATGGGAATCATTCACTGCCCGCTAGTCACTTTTGAGGGTTTTTTTTTTTTTTCATGATATAATAATGATTGTTTTTTTAAAATAATATCAGAATTTAATTTAAACAATTATTAAAAATAAAAACTGAAGAAAAAATAAATAAAAATATAAACTGAAGAGTATAAGAAAGTCTCATGATACATTATATACAAAAATGAAGATTATATTTTGAGGTTAAACTCATTCCTACTTTTCTTTTTTATATCTTTTTTTAAATTAATTTTTTATTTGTATGTGATAGCAGAATGCATTACAATTCTGATTACACATATAGAGCACATTTTTTCATATCTTTGGTTGTATACAAAATATTAACACCATTCATGTCTTCATACATGTACTTTGAATAATAATGTCCATCACATTATATGTGGTGTTTTATTTAATCTTGGGAATTGGACATCCAGAGTGTCCTCATTTGACAGGGGCAGATGTTGAGACACAAAGTGATTTGGACCTGGGTTGTCTGACTCCTAGGTATATGACATTGTCTCCATAACTTAAGTGTGCTTAGGAATCTCAACAGACTGGTTAAAAATGCAGATGCCTATGATCAGAAATCAGATTCTGTGGCAGATAGTCTGCACTTAATCCAGCATATCACAAAGAGCAGCAGTGTTCCTGAGTCTGGGCTCCTCTGGCTCCTGAGGATTTTTTGGGTTTTGTTTTCCTGTCATGGAGACTACAATCCTTATGAGTGGATATTTTTAGTGACATGCCAATATTTGGGAGACTTTGACATCTCTAACAGAAAACAGGTCATTCACTTCTGAGGCTGCCTCTCATATAATTATATCGGTATTTAGAAGTGAGAACACAGCCCAAATGATTTATTTTGTTAGTTGGGTTTTCATTATTTTCCAAAGAGAAAGTCTTCGAAACCAAGAATAAGGACAGACTGACCAAAGGAAGTGAAAAGTTATTTTCCACACACCTTACTTGTGAACTTTCCTATTGGCCCATTAACAGCAGAGGTACAAAGAGGAGGTCTGTGTTTGGCAGTGGATGGGCTGCCCAATGCAGAAGGCATGGGCTGTGCCATTTAAAGCTCCCAGGAGACTCATTTCCCCCTTGAATGCAGGAAGACTCTCAAAATAACTGAATTTTGTAAATGTTGTTGTTTTTTAAAATGACTGTTCTTTTTTGCAATGGATCAGAACCAGTGGGACAAACCCTAAGTTGTGATAGATTTATACTCTGAGGGAGGTTAGAAGAGGGAATGAAAGCTATGGGCAAGGATTTTCATGGACTGCATCGTAAACTGATTTTGTGGGCCCCAGGGAGAATGTAAACACTACTCCAAGGATTCATGGATTTGAATTCTGTTTAGATCCATCCATTTTATAGGCAATCTGTAAAAGAAAGACAGGGAAAAAATAATATCAGTCACCTCATAAGGTTGTTTAAAGGATCAAGTGATGAGATGATCCATATAAAATACTTATCTCGGTGCTTACACATCGGAAGCAGAGTGAAGTTAGCTATAATAATGATACTGCTAAAATATTGCTGCAAAAATGTCTTTTGGTTGAACATCTGTATTGAAAAGGGAGCTTTGTCTTTATAACTAGAAAATGCATTTTGAAAATTTCATCATGAAACAAAACCCAAAATTCTTTGAAAAAGCCAGAAGTCACAGAAACACTGCTCTTTGCATGGTTCTCCATCTCACAGATTGCCTCAAACGATCTTTGTTATAGAGGAGGGAGCTCGGAACTTGGAGTCAGAACAACTGAACAAAACAAAACAAAGCACAGCTTTTCCCTATTATAGTTTGTTTCCTTGAACCCATTAATTCTCACTTTCTTCATCTGTGGTCTGGGGGGTAATAAAACCCAGTGGTCCTGGAGATTAAATGAGATATTGTATTTTCAACTTCTCAGTGTGGTGTCTTGCATATAGAAGATGATCAAATAAATGGCTGAAGCTGTGTAGGGCTGGAGCAGCCGACAGGGCTTTGGGGAATGTGCCATGATTCTTAGGGATTATCTGCCTTCTGTCTTGATCTCTGGGGATATGCCTGATGCATAAGAAAATTCTACAAAAAGAACACTGGAAATTGAAATTTCTCTTTCTTTCTTTTTTAAATGTTAATCTTCAAATGGCCTAAGGGTTTATTGTGTGATCTTTGGGGGCAACGATTTTGTCATGTCTTTCCTTTAGTGTTAGAAAATACCCATCCTTACCCTATCAGTCACCATAATGTATCACTGCTCAGCGTGTCCCCACACTTCTTGCCCTTGGGACTCTGCCTAGTGCTCCCCCAACATGGGATAGTCTCTGTGCTTAAGCTTTTATGGACTGTAATCGCCTTTCTGAGTGGGTTGCTAGATATTGCACCACACAGTCCCTATAGCACATGGGACAGGGTAATTCATTATGGGAATATGGGGATATGTGAATTGAAAAGCAAGGGTTAAAAGTGGGTGTCCCATCTGCTTTGCAATGGAGGAAAAGCTTTTAGTCTTTCCGTATTAAATATAATATTAGCTATGGGTTCTTTTGTAGATGAGCTTAATCAATATATGGAACTTCAGTTTTCTTTTTTATTTCTGTGTTGTTGAGAGTTTTATCACAAATGGATAATTGTTGAATTTTGTCAGTAGTTTTTTTCTGTGTCACTTGAAATGCCTGAATTTTTTCAATCTATTGAGATGGCAAGTCATGTTTATTTTTGAATATTGAACCAACCTTGCATCTCTAGGATCAACTTTACTTGATCATGATGTATTATACTTTTAAATGTTGCTGGATCATATGCGTTAATATTTTGTTATAGCCTTCTGAATGTGGTAGTTTTGTTTTCTTATAATATATTTATGGTTTTAGTATAGTCTAGTGGCTGGGCTTATAAGTTAGTATTTCTACCTCTTCAGTTCTCTGAAAAACTTTGTCTAGAATTTATATTATTCTTTATTAAATGTCTGATTGAATTTTTTGTTAAAGTCATTTGGCCTGGAAATATATTCATGGGCTGTTATTAAGCTATAAATTCAGCTTATTTAATAGATACAAGACTTTTCAGGTTATTCATTCTTCTTTTGTACCTAATCTTTTATTTTAAAAAAGCAAATTTCACCTCCTTTAAACCTCTACTTTAAATCATTGTGGCCATTAGATAGCCATGGTATTCTTCATGGTTTGATCACAAATTCTGCTCATGACCTCCTGGGCCTTCTGAGTAAAGATAGAAAATCTGGCACATGCGCACATTCATTGATTTGTTCATTCAGCAAACACTTCAACCACATTTAGAATTCCAGGAACTCTGATAGGGATTGTGGATTCAAAGATGAATAAGAGTATTCCTGAGATCAAGTAAATTCTATTTAAGTGAGAATGATAATAGCCATGCTACAAGGGGCTATGTGTAATGGTTGTGTCGTCAACAGCACAGAGGGAGAGAATTAGTGCCTGGGAAATTAGGGGAAGTTTCTCAGAAGAAACAGCATTTGAATTGGACCCTGAGAGATGTGAGAATTATGACAGAGGGGAATCTCATCTCATGAACTGCCAGGGGATGTTTGGGAGCAATTAGCCATTTCAGCTTTTCATAGGGTAAGAGTATTTACTTTAGAAATTCATTATTTAGATCATGGGACCCAAAATCTAAATGACAAAAAGTCAAATTGATTTAGTTTTCATAATTCTTCTGTTTCTGTGTTTCTCAAATGCAGTTGACATGTCCGTTATAATCTTCCTGCAGAGTAGATTTAGGCTTTAATTATTGCTTAATAGTGATGCTCAGATTTTCAGATACTATTTTGATTTAAATTATCATTTTTGTAGTTGTGACAACAAACAAATGTCTTCTTCAAAGCCGACGTGGCCTTTGAAATGGCCCTTGAGTGCTGACGTTATGGTAACCAAACAAGAACAACCATTTATAGATAGAGTTGGGAAGGAGAGAGAATGAGAATCACAAGCACCTGTGTGTGGCCCTTTAACTCAAAAGAGAACATTGCAGAATCTCTCCCAGAGCTAATTCACTATGATCATTCACAGTTTTACCTTAAGTGAGTTGATCATGCCCTGCCAACTTCATCTGCTATGCCCAGTTACAAACTGGACTTCTTGTCCTCTGGATATATAATGAGAAACAATATCTTTGCCTAAACTTGTGAACACCTCTTCCTCCTTGGGGATAACTTTGTCTAAATCTTTATCATGCAAAACCCAGGTTTATGTCACCATGATTGCCATAGTTGCTGATTTTGTCATTTTTCCACATATTGACTTCTGAGAACTCCTGCTGACATCCAGGAGCCTCCAGATTCATTGCTTTACATAATTAATGAAGCTCTTTAGAAATGAGGATCCCTTGTTTTCCCTGTTCTGTAAAGGTACCTACTGACTTCCATTTTAAAAATAGATGCTATCTCACTGATTGGCTTATTACTCTTTCATACTCAAATATAGCTATAACGGCTCTGTGGCATTGTCAGTTACTTAAGTATTCATGAGTATTTAGAAAAAGCCCGGATAGCTTAGAATTATTCTAAAAGGATTAAATATGTCATCAAAACATTGGGCTCTAACAGTATGTTTATAAATACATATTCTCAATTTAAGAAAAAAATAATTTTAGGTACGTGTGTGTGTGTGTGTGTGTGTGTTGTTTGTTTTTAGTTTTGGTATAAGCAATTGAACCAGGGGCACTTAACCACTGAGCCACATCCCAAGCTCTTATTTATTTATTTATTCAGAGACAGAGTCTCACTAAGTTGCTTAGGGCCTCACTAAGTTGCTGAGCCTGGCTTTGAACTTAGGATCCTCCTGCCTCAGCCTCCTGAGCTGCTGGGATTATAGGCATGCACCACCATGCCCAGCAAAACACAAATTCTTCATATATATTTGCTGTTCACTCTATGCTGGGCTCAGTGCCAGGCCCCAGAGGGACTGCTGTAGACAATGAGACTTCCTGCTCTCATGGAGCTTGGAATCTAGCAGTCTGTTGGTTCATTCGTTGACCTCTGAGCATACGTGCTGAATTGCATGCCAGGCACTGTGAGAGCTGCCAATGCTTTGCTCTACAGGTATAATATTGTACCTGGCACATGGATGGCCCACAAGAAACATTTAACTGTAAAATTACCCTTCATGTTCTCTTTACATACTTTATATTCAGGAAGAATGTGGAAGGGAAAAAAATGCTTTAATAAGCAGCAGAGATAGCTTTTTTCTTGCTACAAATCATATTTTCTTTCTTTCTCTCTCTCTTTTTTTTTTTTTTTTTTTGTGGTGCTGGGGATTGAACCCAAGGCTTTGTGCATGTGAGGCAAGCACTCTACCAACTGAGCTATGTCCCAGCCCCTTCTTCCTCTTTTGAGAGTGTCAGACTAGCCTTAACATCACAGTCTCCGTGTAGTTAGATATGATTACACATAGGTATTTTAGCCTAAGAAATGTCAGTGGAAGGAATGTGAGTCACTCCACAGCTCAGAGTTTCCAGGAAGGGCTGTGCCTCTTCCTTACTCTTTCCACTTTCACTGGCCTGATGCATATGTGTGGACTTGATGGGCGATGGCAGAGCCACAAAAATCACACATGGAGGAAGCTACCTGCATTGGACTTTCGAATAAGGAAGGTGCAAACTTCTATTGTCTTAGGTACTAAAATCATGGGGCTTATTTGTTATTGTTAAGGTTTGTTAGCCACTTGTCTAAACCTTAATTCAGTCACAGAACAGCTCTAAAGATTATTATAATTATATAAATTATTTATTATAAAGATTATGACCAGTTGTCAAGGTGTATATCCAAATATGCTATCATTTGGCAATGACACATATTATCTAGCAGTTGAGGTTCCTTATAGCCACCCATGACGGGTACAAGCCAAAATTATTATTGTCATTATAGACATGAAAATTGAGATTTACACAAGTCATATGACCTGCCCAAATTCATAAGCCTGGACTACAAAGGGTTAGTACTACATTAAAGCATTCTACTGCTTCTTGGTTCTATCCTCTTGTTCAGTTTGACCACCACTGGAATATTTATATATAACATTATTATAGATCTCTGACAAATTTGCTTATTGCCTGTCCTCTACTACCTAGGGGTTATGTTCATGAGCCCTCATCCCCTGCTGTATCCTCATCTACTAGGACACTGCCTGGCATATTAGGACCTCAGTAAATAGCTGTGTGATGTTAAGAAGGCATGCAGCAATGGCTAGAAAACACCTTAGGCAGGCATCTTGTAGTGTAAATTAAACATGGGCCTATTTCTTCCTTTCAAGAAAAAAGGAAGGGAAGGAAGCAAGAAGGAAGCAAGGATGAAAGGAAATAAAGAAGGAAGATATACACATGTGAGGTGTGGAGGTATATGAAAAAGAAAGCATAGGGTGATTGTATCCGTGTGGGGAAGGACTGATAGTTTTTATTTTACCTGTTTTTTTTTTTTTTTTAATGGAACAACTGATTGGTGTTTGAGGAAGACACAGTGGCCTGAAAGAATATCAATCATATCTAGGTTGAAATGCTTAAGTGGGTCACTTGATGACTCAGGAGAGGAGAAGGCAAAGAAAATTGACATAGATTTGACAACCATTCCTTGGGTCATTGCTCTTTGATGACGAGTATCATGCACCAAGAAAAACATGCTTTTTCATTCAAAATTATTGTGAAAACTTTCAAACCTACAGAGAAGTCAAAGACTAGTACATTGAACATATATGTACATTCTTTTCCTAAATTCACTGTTAGTATCTTCCTACATTTTCTCTTCATGTTTGAGTCTGCATGTGTATACACATTTAAATGAGATATTTAAATTGCAGATGCCATCACACTTCATTTAAATACCTCAGCAAAGGCTGGATTTATGGCTCATTGTAGAGTGCTTTGATAGCACATGTAAGGCACTGGGTTTGATCCTCAGCACCACATAAAAATAAATAAATAAAATAAATGTATTGTGTCCCCATCTACAACTAAAAATATTTCCAAAAGTTAAAAAAAAATAGTTCAGCAAGCATCTACTAGGAATAAGAATAGGTTCCTATAGAACCACCCCATTATCACACCTACAAAAATGAACACTCATTGAAAAGTCATACCTAATATTTAGTCCACAGTAAAAATTTCCTCTAACTCTCAAATGATGGTCTTATTTTACTCTGGTGTCCAGTCAAGGTTTACACTGCATTTGACTATTGAGACTTTCAAGTTTAGGGGCCCCAGCCCGGTGGCTTAGGGATCATTAGGGATCTTGTCAGAGATGAAAATGCCAAGGCCATAAAACGAGGAACTTTTGGGGCAGACCCAGCAGTGTGTGCTGTAACGATCCATTCAGTGCTTCAGATGAAACCCACAACCATTGATCCAGAGCACACCTCTTGCCTTTTCTGCTCTTCATGCCAGTTAGTTTTTTTCCCCCCAAAGCCCAGGTCATTTTCATTGTAGAATGTCCGACATTCTGGATTTTTCTGATCGCTGCCTCGTGGTTTGATTCAGGTTTCACACTTTGGCAAGCATAGAGGATGTCGGGTATGTTTTATTACATCGTGCTCAGAGGCACAGGATAGTTAATCATGCCTTCCTTAGCAATGCTGAGATTGATCATTTGGTTAATGTGATTACCACCATCATATGGATCCACTCTCAAGGTATATGTTCCTTTTTATAATTAATAATTAACCTGAAGAGTGACACTCTAACACTGTGTGAATATTCTCTTCTCCAATAAATTTTCCCCCAATAGTTCTAATATCCATTCATAATAACTGCCTGAATTACTACATTGGAATATGATAGTTTTTCTAATTTTGTCATTTCTTCTGTAATAATTATCTGTCACTCTTTAAACAAGAGCTCTCTCTCTTCCTTTGCATTTATTTGTGTTTCAAGAATCATTATGGATTCATGGGTTTTTTTTTCATTTCCTGTGTCAAATAATTACTATCATCATTCTTTTCAATGTTTAAATTATTGCCAAATTCGGCCCGAGTAACTCTTCATTTCTGCATTTTCCTCATTTTCTGGCATGAGAAGATGCTCTAGGCTCACTTTGTACATTTGCTGTGCCACAATTTGAATCTGAAGTTTCTTCAAGGAGTCCTGGTTATTTTTTTTTAATAGAGAATATCTTTCAGAAACCATCAGGATGCTAGGAGTCCTACAAATATATGTTCATATACTCATTCATATATGCATATTTCAAAATTATAATCTCTTACAGATCCATCCAATGCGCCCCCACCTCCTCCTTCAGTTTTCTAGGGCCTCAATGATAAAAGTCTACAGACCAAATGACTTAAAGCCACACACATAGTGTCTTACTGTGGTGGTCAGAAGTCTGACATGGGTCTTCATTGAGATAACATCAAGATCTTGATAGGACTGGACTCCTTCCTGGAGACTGAGTGGAAAACCTGTTTTCTTACCTTTTGCGGCTTCTTGAAGCTACATATATCCTTTGGCTCTTGGTGTCTACCATGCCCCTTCAAAGCCAGTGAGGTTGACTCTCTCTGACGATTATTCCAGGGCCATGTCTCTCTCTTTGACCATAGTCCCTTTTAAGGACTCGTGTGATTAGACTGAGAACTCTCAGATAGTCCAGGGTGATGTCCCTACCCAAAGGTTTGTTCTATTATCCTGTCTGCAGAGTCCCTTTTGCCATATTGGGTAATCTGTTCTCAGGTCCCGGGGACTAGAGTATGCCCATCTTGAGGCTCATTAGTCTGTCACTTATATCTTCTCTCCTTCTCACTTCCCTCACAATGAAAATTCTGACTTTTCAGAACTTCCATATATTTACAACTTTTCTATCCTGCAATATATAAAAACAACTTGAGAGTGACAATGACCATAATACTAATAACAATGAACCTACTCATAGTTTTCCATATTTCTTTGCAGTTCTTTTGGCCCTCAGGCTATATCTCAGGTGTGAAGTTGAAGGACGGTGCTCCAAACTTAATATCTTTATGTGGTTTCATCATCAATTAGGTTGATTTTTTTATGTTGTATTCAGTTTGGGGGTTTGCTTTTTTCCACTTATTGGTTTATTTTTGAATATGTAATTATGACCATAAAGAGAAATATTCAGAGAAGTCTTGGCCCTGTCTTCCACCCCAAACTACTATGAAGATATTCCTAGTCTATGAAGTACTTTTATTTTTTTTAAAGTATGGATTTGTGTCTCTGTGTGCATGTTTATCTTATTTTTACTTCTTTCTTAGTCCAAAGTAGCTGAGTTTTTCTACTTTTTTTACTCCTTGAAAAATATATATATATATATATACACACACACACACACACACACATAGACAGACCTAGACATGGATTATACCTATATACAACACACACACACACACACACACACACACACAGTATATCCTAGGTGTCACCATATCAGGTAGCCATGGAAATCTTGAAAGGATTAAGTATTAAATGTGGTTTGTACACCTTCTGTTTAACTTGCTATGAGAAAAATGCATTTGTAATTTAATACAACCCCAAAGAGAAGTACATTGAGGGAAAATGTCTTCTTGGGGTGCCTTCTGCCCACCCCTTACTCCCTAAGACACAGCTAATCCTTTCTTCTATTTCACAGCCTAGTTTTTATATAAGGTACGATGGCCATTCTTTTTGCAGTCATTTTGTTTGGTAAGCCAACTTCATTTCTGGCCTGTTGTCTCCTCATAGTGCAGTCTCTTTTTTCTCCTTTCTTTATTTTTCTCTTCTTGGGGGTCATTGATTTTGTCTGGCACATGGTTTCCCCACTTAGCTGTTTTGCTTAACATTGCATTAGAGATGTATTCAGCTGGTCCATTTAATCATAATGTCTGTTTTACAAAAGGAAAAACATCCACACATGTTGGGGAACTAGGAGCTTCTTGGAAGAGTGTGGGAGGGCAGGTGGGGCAATCAACCGTGATGTTCTGATCTGCAGTTGAAACTCCACAGATAAGAAGGACTCTGAGCATCGTGGATGCTCTAGAAGGAAAGAAGGACAAACCACAGAAAGGAAAGGAGAGACATACAGAGAGAGGGGCCATGTCATTCTGTCAACTCTGTGAGCCAAGCACAGCACAGACAACCTGCTAGGGGCCAGCAGGGGTGATGCTCATTAGAACAGAAAAAGGCCTCCAGGAGTATTTTCTCTAGGTGTAAAGAAAGCGAGGCCCAGAGAGCTGGAACAAGTGGCACAGGACAGTCACTGACAACACAGGAGCAAGTCTCCGGACTTTTGACTTCACCTCACTCCCCCAGTTGATTTGATTTTTCTTGCAGATCCAAAAGGGCCCTTCTGAAATCCAGCAGGTGCTTCCACTGCCCCCAGGGCAGGCAGAGGGCTGAGCTTCTCTCCTCCATCCTCTTCCAAGTTGAGTTTCTAATGTCAAGACTGAAATGTATGCCTAGGTCTTGACCTCCCTCAGTCAAGTTAGCAGAATTTGTAGAGGTGCGTCGTCCAGCCTCTGAGCATTGTTTACATTTAAAATCAGTAACAAAGAGGGAGCCAGCGAGAGGCACAGACTAAGTACCACCCATATGAAGAGGTTTATCCTCAGCTGTGTTTCTATTGGAATCCTGAGAAATGTGGAAAGGACGGAACAACGTGAAAACAGATTAAAAATTATGTCAGATACTGAAATGCAGTAAAGCTACTGCATCTCTGACAGGTAATCAGGAATCGGGTGACTTTGAGTTCAGATTGGGCAAAATGATATCAACATATTCACACATCGTACACACAAAACACAACACTCACAAGATGTGTGATACACACAAGTATAACCCAATTTGTAGGAAGACACACAAAGCACACAGACAACCTCACACACAGGCATCCATTTGCCCACTTGCAATACACATGCATGCACACACGCACACACACTCACATGCACACACCCCTGAAGTAGTTGTTGAGTGTTACTATAAAGATGTAACTCCCATCTGCCAACTAATCCTACACTTTTATTTTGATGAAAAGATAGCAGAAGAGGGTAAAAATCTCTTCATCAGAAAATTCAGTGGAAACAAAAAAAAATTCCCAAGACATTGTCATGTATTACTGGTTATTTTTGGTGGTTAAGAGAATTATTTGGAAACAAAGAAGCCTTTCACAAAGCCTCTAAAATACAAAAGATTTAATAACATTTACATCTGTGTATCAGCCATGTCTGTAATGCAAGTCATGAATAACACATAAACCAGAGCACGGAAAGAACAGAAGTGCTCACACATCATTTAAAATCCAACCCACCCCATCGTCAGTGGAATCAAATACACAGCAGGAGCAGTTCCAGTTGATACACACACAATATAGTCATTGGAAATGAAAACATATTAATTATGTTCCTTAAGGTTAGGGGATAAATGGCAAGATTCACCAAACCTGTCCAACTTCTCTGTTGAAAATCTTTGCCAAAAGACCTTCATGAGTTGCCTCTTTTCTTCAGAAATGGCACCCTGAGTGTCTGTATGTTTTTGTCTTGTTTTACCATTTATTTAAATCTGCACTTTGGGCTCTGCCTTGCCTCCATGCTGTGCTGAAGATGGAGGAAAGTTGGCTTGCAAGGCTGCGTCCTTGTTATAAGTAACTTAAAAAAAATAATAAAGAATTCATTGTCAAGCGATGATATTTAAAACAACAATACCTGCAAGGCTCCCAGGACCATATGTGGAAATTCACAGAGCTGTGAGGTTAGCCAGGCGGTACCTGAACCTAGAGCCCACAGCATTTGACTGAGAGAGAAATGCTTTCTTAGTCTGATTTAGATAATTACCTGAGTTGCAAATTTGGAATACTACCTCCCTAGATCAGTTCCTTTGGCTTCTGTGCTTCACCAAGAATCTCGTAGGTTTTCATTTGCTAGTGAGAACCTCAAACTCCGCTGCAGGATGGTCTCTGGTGCCGTGATGGACAAGCTGAGAGAAGGGGAGGGGTGCTGATGTTTGGGTGGGCATTTGCTTTTGATGTTTGTTAATATTTATTCTTTAAGTCGGTGTGGTTTTTTTGTTTCCAGGAGTTAGGAGGACATTCAAACAATGGTAATCTAGGATCAGCACTTTGAGTTTGCTGGCTTTCTTTGGGTGTTTGCTGTTTAACTTCCTCTTCTGCTCCTGGCTTCTGCTTCTCCACCTTCCCCCGCAGACATCTGATCATGGCATAGAGGTGCCCCACACAGCGTCTAAAAGGAGCATTGTAAGTGTCACAGGACCCCTTCTCCTCTTCTTCCCCTTCTCTCCGCATCTCATTCCAGTGTGAAATTTCAAGCACTTCCTGTCCTCACTGCAGCAAAAGGTTAATAGTCGTCCCTTTTTATGTACTATAAATGCTCAATTCCTAAGCATAGTGTTTCAGGGCAAGTTGAGTGTAATTGCTAAATAATATAGTCATTCTCATTTTAAATGAGTAATACTTCGGTTGTTCCCAATGCATGTGCGCGTGTGCGTGTCTGTGGTTCAGGCGGGTCTGAGTGAGGAGTCCTCCACTGGGGCCAGGGTGCAGGGTGGTGGTGGCACAGCCATCCCCCAGAGTTTGCACGTTTACGCATTTGGGTTTTAAATGTTGCGTTGCATCCTGGGCCTTTTAGGCGCTGCAGATTATGTATAATAGATGACCTGCATTTACAGAGATGTGTGCTATACAGATGTAAATGTTATTATAGCTTTTATATTTTATGTTCTTGTTGAAAGATCATTTTGTCTTTGAATAATATGGCTGTTCAATTTTTTTGGAGGGGAGGGGGTTATCTTTAAAAGAGAATATGAAATGGATATTGCACATCATATATTTCTTAAAAGTAATTTGGAATTTTAGGGTCTGGGATTGGGGCTGACTGATACACTGCCGTGATGAGATATAACCCCTGGAAAATAACAGCACCAGCACATGCCTGCATCTGTCTAACCTCATAATTCACTTTCACATTGGATTATGGATGTCTGCGTTCAGTGAGTCTATCTTCCCTTTAGGTATTATTTCAGCCCTTTGAGATAATAAGGAAAGTTTAATTGCGTTGTTAATTGATTTTTTGCACAACATTATTACCTTGATTGATTGCAGAGTTGATGAAAATGTTAGACACAGGCAGCGTGGAGTATCAGCCGGGCAAGGAGTGGGAGCCTTGTGGAGAATAGATAACCTTGATGTTAAGAGCTATATCCTTCAGATATGTCTTCCCTTGACATATTGATGGCCCTTGAAAAGGGAAAAGCTGATTGTATGCAGAATGCAATCATTAAACCCACTTCAGCTCACTGTTGATTAATTTGTTTTTTCCTGAAGGATCTAGTTATAGGGAAGGCCTCGCTTGTACCAACCGCAGCCATTTTCTATGTCCCAGACTGTGCTTAACCCTCTAGGTGAAGAGAAATAATGGGGCTGGCCTGGCTGAGATGGAAGGCTGTTTTAGGGTGTGGAGAATGTGTACCTGCTGCTCACAAGGCATCCTCACCTCCAGGAACACTGTTTCATCTATTATAAATCTTCTTTTTCTCCAAGTATCAGTTCTTTAAAATGCCAATGCCAAGAGAACCTTTGTTGAGATCTGGGGTGGATCACACGCTAACTTCCTGATGGAAGGTTTACTTACCGGGGCTCCATTGGTATCTGGAGAAGACAAGGTGTTTGGGAGTTTTCATTATATCTAAAACTTTGGTTTTGTATCCAAAATGATTGTTTTTATGTGTAAAACCTCGCAGAAGCTGGCTCCCACAATTGAAGAATTGAGTGGTTGTTGGTATGTATTTGCGTACAAGGGTATGTTAGTCTGCTTTCTGTCACTGTGACGAAATACCTGAGGAAAATCAACTTATGTTGGCTGTCACTTTGGGAGTTTTCATTCCATGGTCAATGGCTCTGTTTCTTTTGGACCTGAGGCAAAGTGGTACACCATGGTAGGAGCATGTGGCAACAGTGAACTATTTGTCTCCTGGCCAGAGGCAAAAAGGAAAACCAGGAAAGGGCCAGGGTTTCTGTGGCCCCTTCTAGCGCATGTCCCCCCAAACCAGCTTCCTTCAATTAGGCTCAGCCTAAATGTTCCATTACCTCTCATTAGTGCCACAGGCTGTGGGCCAACCCTTCACTCCCAGGCCTCTGAGGGACGTTTAAGACTCAAACTCTAGCAAGGGGACTGATAAGAAGGTTTTCTGGAGACAGTTCATTTTCAGTTACAGTTCATTTTCAGTTGTTCTCCTTGGTACCACGCAACTCGTAAAAGCTTATTGAAAGCAAAGCTGCCATTATTACTGAGATGTCCAGGATCATCATCGTGGTAGCAAAAATCAGGCTGGTTGATCAGTTGGCTTATGAATTGATGGACAGGATCTCTCCTGCCTTGTTCCCCTCCCTTCAACCCATCTCACTTCATCCAACTCTGGACAGAAACTTAAGAAGGCTGGCCTTGTGGAAAAAGGAGTTAGTTTGCCAACCACAGATGAATGGAAGCTCACACACGTGCCATAATTCTAGAAAGCCTCCATCCTTCTGGAGAGAATGGGTGGCTTCCTCTCCTCTCCCGTTTTGATGCTTAGTACTCACAGAGCATTCTTATTTTGCCCTCTTCTTCCTTAGTGGCTGTCCCCACCATGCAGTTAAGCCACTTTTTAGTTGTACAGCCTTGTTAGAGACCTACCAAAAGTTACATCATCTCCCTGGAGTCCTGAGCCCCCTAACAAGAGGCTTCAGGACCCAAGAGAAATAGATCCCAAGTTCCCTAGCACCACGGAACACCCTTAGAACACCCTGTAGCATTCACTCTGTTCCAAGGCACAGTTTCTCTGCTCTGCCCCACCCCCTCCATTATGAGCCTTTCTTCTCCTGAACTAACCACTGGCGCTCAGGGAGTCTAATATCCACAGAGTCTTGGCCCTCAATTACGGTAATGGCTTATAATGAGATTTTGGGCAAGTAGCAGGTAGCAGGTTATTACTTCCTGCTCAGCGTGGGCAATGTCTATGCTGTTAATCTGTGTGGCTGAATGTGGCTCAGAGCTGGGCATCAAACTGTCAGAGCCAGATGTATTCTATTAGGTACGAGGCCCGCACTGGCCTATGGGCAATTTTCTACCCCCCTCCCCACCAAGTGGAGGCATGTTAACTCCCCATAGGGTGAATCCCACAAATTCAAGCCAGCCAAAGAAAGGGGTAATATCCCAAACCATCCAAGTGGTATGTTCCAGATACCACTGATAACACCTGGTACCACCCACAGTTAGCAGTGTCTCTCTGACTGGGACTACTTCATTGATAGGCAAAAATATAACCCTCAATATTTCTGGGGAGACTCTGGTGCCTTCATTAAGTTTTAATGAGCTTGACCCTATTATAATGTTTTTCTACTGTTTATCTTGGGGGGGGGAATTGTACAGAAAGTTCATATTGCCTTTATAAATGTCTTTGTTCTGCCATCTTATTTAACCTACAGTTTCTTGCATTTATGTGTGTATAATATATGCATACATACATTTTTTTCCAGAACAGGTTAAAGATAGATCATTGAAGGCCAGGAAGTAATGAAAATATTTTAGGGGTTTGGTAGTGAAAATTATAATACCCAAAAACTATGTTGTGTTTTCTGCAACAATAGACTTTGGGATCTATTTTTTTTTTTTTTTTTTTTTGTAATACAAACTTCTTTCAGTTAGATCATATATCACCAGGTTCACTTTGTTTTCCTTTCAGAGAAAGCAATTTTGAGTGTCCTGGAATTAGGAAAAATTATGGTAATATTAGTACAGGAAAAGTTTGTTTGGATTCTAATGAAGGGCAGATGCAGGCTGGACCAGTGTGCCCAAGAAAGAAGCCCTTTCCCTCGTCCTTGCAGGGCTTGAATCATGACAAACCCAGTTGTTACTGGGTCTGCTTAATTTTATTTGAGAGGTTCTCTTTTGCAGCTTGAAAAATTAAAAAAAAAAAAGGGGGGGGGGTGGAGAAAGCAACTTGTCTTTATTTTCATTGATTCTCTTGAGAAATTTCAGCCTGCAGAACCAGACAGCACTGTGCATGTTTTCCCCCTTTTGATGTGAGCTCTCTAATAGGAACAGATCTGAAACCCAAAAGTGAATTTCTGCTTGAGAGCAAAGCCAAAATTCCCATTCAAACTCTGCAGGAGGACCCCCACTGCTCAGATTTGTTCACATAAGAGTTTGTCAGTTTAGAGGGAGGCTAAAGACTTTCTGGGAAATTTTTTCTGCAAGATTTTTTTCCCCATATACTTCATAAATCGTGGTTTGCTGGTTCAGTTCTGTTCTACTTACCCCCCAAAACTCTTTTTTTATGTTAATGTTATCTACACATCACTTAAGTTAAAACTTTTTTTTTTTTGCCTTCTTTTTAAAGAGCTGAGCAACCTTTTATTATTGTCCATATTTTATATTTTAGGTACCATTTGTTTTCTGACTGCTCCAGGGTGGGGGAGCGAGGGGTAAAACCTCCATCTATCAAGACTTAACACAATAGGATCCTCAATTAAGCAGCTATTTTAATCTGGGAATTTGAATAGCCTTAATTTTATAAGAATGAAAACTAATGTGAAGGGATTCATGTTTGACAAAGGAAAAAGAGGTTGCCCTAGAACATTTTCTTAGTGGTAGTTCCCCCCTACCCCAGCGTCAAGAACTTTCAAAAAAAAAAAAAAAATACACATCTTCTAGGTAATTCTGACAGAAAACCCATCCTGGGGCCAACTGGTACAGTTCTTTTACCTGTAAATGTTAGGGATGTATGGTAAATAATGGAGTTCAAGAAGTAGTATCTGGTCAGCTTTTCATTTCCTCTGTACACCTCCCCCCCCAAAATAACTATGATTCAGGTTCCATGATTGGGAAGGAGACACAAAAGGCTGTTGTCTCCACCCTTTTGAAGTTCATATAAGCAGAAGATCCTAGGGCCCTGAGAAATGATCAATCCATAGTCTTCTAGCTAAAGGTCTTAACTGTCTCATCCTCAGTGTGTATACCCAGTAAGACAATGAAATTGACTGACTTTAGATCAAACCTCAAAAAAAAAAAGGTTTCTAGTTAACCATGAATTAATGAGATAATTTAAGTAATTAACTACATCCCAGTTTCCCCAAGTGGCGAGTCCATCAGAGATCATGTGACTACTATGTTGGGGGAATATACGGGAAGAAAGCCTGAGAGCTCCATGATCACTCCAAACATTCACACCTGGACTCAGCTCTGGTTTCCCCTGCCCAGAAAAATCCACTAACTCCAGTTTTTGTCCCCTTTCCCTGATTGAATAAAGTCATTTATTTTCATCCTATGAAGTTCTCTTTTAGGATGCCACACATATTTCACTGTTTTAAATAATAAGTTTAAAATCTTCGGGAGCCACAGATACCTTTTTCTCTTAAAGGGAGTTGGTCATTTGTTGTTCCAGGCATGAAAATAGTCACTTGATCCATGAACCAGAGAATGCTTGGGGGACTAAAGGAAGCTCAAACTGTAGGTCACATTATGTTTATGAGGATCTTCTATCTTTTCTGACAAAGCTGGACCAGGTATACTGAGAGCAAAGAAAATGTTTGGGTGGGTTTTGGACAGGGAGGTATCTGTGATTTGTGTGTACTGATTGAAATTTTATTTTCCTTTCTTGATTATCAATTGATGGCAACCCCAGGCATATGACTTTTTCCTTTTCAGACTCCCGTGGTAAAAATGACCTTTTTTTTTCCCCCCTAAGAAATGGAGAGAAATTTTCTTTACTAGTTGGCCTACTTTTTTGAATTTATGTAGGTGATATGCAAAAATTCCCAACCCTTGAGCTTGGAAGATTAATTAGGGCTATTGATGGTAAAGAAAATCAGCCCCCCTAAAATTGAAGAAAAAGGAATCCAAAAGTGTGTATTGTGGGAAGGTATCTGGTAGTCTCATTCCCAGAAAGCCTTCAGCCCAGATTGAGTAAACATGACACCACTGATAGTTACAGAACCTAAAATTGGTACCCCAAAGCAGAGGGTGGCTTTAATGGCCCTCCCTGAATAGTTGCTATCCTGTAAGGAAAGCGACTGTTTTTTTCCTAAATTCATGCTGCCCTCTAGTGGCACTGCTTCTGACTTCAGATGAAGTGTCAAAGATGAATGTGATAATGGTGGAAATAGTTGACGGATGGATATTTTTTTTTCCTCTCTCTTGTCTGTCTGAAAGGTTTCAAGTTCCTCAGTTAAAAAAAAATTGAAAAATAAATGTGAAGTCATCCCACTTGACCACTGTCCATTTTGAATGACAGCCTGGTTTATGGCACATCCATCACTGGGCCGCACTGCACGGTACTTCATGAATCTTAACTGATTTGCATCCCATCTCAGCATGCACTTTGGAATCCAGCCCATCTCAAATCCATTAAGCCCTACTCAGAATACAGACATGGGGGAGAGGGTACTCACTCCAAACTGGCTTTGCAGTTTACTTTTCTTCATGAGAAAGTAGTAAGAATGAGCCTAAGTCATGTTGGTGATCTTTGAAGTTCTCAGGAGACCTCTAGTTCCTGTAAACATAATTGAACAAATAAATAATACACTTGTAAAATAAACTGTAAAACCAAAATTTCTATTCCTGTCCTAAAGGCAGTGTTTTATAATTGAGAGAGATTTCTGCACTAGGAAGGTAGAGTCATATGGGTACCTGGTGTTATCAATTTAAGGAAGCTTATTGGAGCCCCATTTTCCTCCTCTGTAAATGCAGGGCTTTGTTAAAATGAAGATATTTAAATACCATCCCAGCTTGAGAATTTTCCAATACAGTTAAAGAAATACTTTCAAAGGAAAATTTGAAACTCTGTGCATCTGCTTACTAGGAAATATAGCACGTAATATCCTTATAGCACAGTGTAAGTAAATCACTGTTTAGGATGTCAAGAGTAGAGGGTTTTTCTGGGTCCATTTTTTTTTAACCTGGGGCAAAAAATGTAACCTGAGAATAAAAAGCAAAACTTAAATGGCTAAGGTTTACCAATTTGTTTTTGAGGAGAGGGGAAGAGTTTTCAGAGCAAGGAAATATTTACATATTTGTTTGATCTCATATTTATATGTCCTTATTTGATTGAAATACAACATGTCCAGCATTTAGAGGTCAACCGTACTAGTGACATTGGAAACAGGGATCCGGTGAGCCCACCTGGGTCTGAGGTTCTTTTCTCAGTTTCTGCTTACCTCTAACTACCTCCTTTATATATATATACACAAAAAGGAAATTAAGAAACATTGACATCTGAGCCAAAGCATGTTGACTGTGTCCTTTCCAGGATTCACATAATGGAAACAGCTGCTGCCTGATAACTTAATCTTCAGCCTGATGTTTCTCTGATACAGAGCAACTTGCATGGCCTGGTCAGGTCTGGGTAGGACCATGGCATCTGTGACCTGGCCATGGGACCAGGGGCTCAAGGTGGGACAGAGAGACCTAATTACTGAAGATCCACTCAATTTTGTATGGATTCCTTGGACTTGGATCAGCATTTCCATTTTCCATGAACAGATTACATGAGGAGAGATTTGCTCTGCACCTTTTTCTCTTTTCCTTCCTTTCTCACCTACTTTTCTTCTTTTGAAATGACAAGGCTGTTCTCAGCTGTCCTGGGAACCCAGAGTGTATTTTTCACAGGCTCTGATTGTCACACGTCAGCTTGTCTGCCCACTCTTGCCACCATTCAACCAGCATCTCCAGTCTGGGAGGTGAGAGTTTTTGCTCTGCCTGCCCATCACCTTCAGGACAGAGCTGGCCAAGGTCCTTTCTCTGCTGCCTGGTCACCTTTTCCCTCCTTTTCTTCCTTTGATGAGACCCTGTGTAATCTGCTCTCTAAGGACAGCTCAGCCTCCTGTCAGGTCTCACTGGAGGGCCTCTGCATGGGCACCAATGCCGCCTTCTCAATAGGATCAGTTTTGTGGCTTTTGGGGGGGGGGATCAGTTTTCTTTCAGGAAATAGATGCATTTGAATCCTTGAAAAAGGTGACCTATAATATGGGGGATTTCACTTTTGTTAGTTTGGGGAGTGATTTTTTCTTTCTTTTTTTTTTTTTGCCTGGTGCTGATAGAAAGTAACCAGCATCATAGTTCCTGCCATGCTCCCCAAATCCTCACCTTTCTGCTAAGAAATGAATAAAAACTACCCTTTAATTTATGAGGCACATCGCTGGTACAAGTAATCAGCCTGAAGGAAAACTGACAGCAACTAAATCCGAACATAATACAATTTATTATGAATAAAAACAGTGATTCAAGATTTATATCTTAGTATATGGAAACCCACACAAATTCATGCAAGGGAATTAGCCTTGGGAGAAATAATGAAAACAAAATAAAACAGAAATGAACTCAAACTACACACAATAAAATGTGTTGACTAAACTTTGACAGAAGACTGCAGCCTTCCCGTCACAATTTTACTCGAGGAAATGGGACGCTAAAAAATGACTCAAAAAGAGACTGAAAAGATATGGGTAAAAGTCAGTATTTGGCAAAAGAAACAAAACAAAACAAAAACAAAAAAAAATTTTTTAAAGATTTTAAAGTTGTAGATGGACACAATACCTTTATTTTATTTATTTATTTTTTATTTCTATGTGGTGCCGGGGATCGAACCCAGTGCCTCACACTGCAAGGCAAGTGCTCTACCACTGAGCCACAACCCTGGCCCCGGAATTTAACTTTAAATGAAAAAAGTTACATGGAAGAGAATTGATCCTACTGAAAATAGAAATTAAAATGTTAAAAATAGACATGATTTAAGTTTGCATTTAAAAATTAAGGAGTTAAATGGACTAAATGGAGTTTTCTGTAAATAATTAATGCTCTCTCAAAGAAAGATGATCAGTCTAGTTTGCATGCTTATATTTATAAACCCAAAAGGAAAGCATCCCTGGGTCAAAGGTATCCATAGAATTGCAGGAAAACCCCTCATGCCTCTTGTGGAGAAGCCAGAATCATGGCTGCAGTATGACTGTGGTACTGAGCAAGGGCAGAGTATGATACCCTTGGCCCCATTCATGCTGCAGATAGCAAGAACCTTAAGAGATATTTTTAGAGCTACCAAGCATTATGGCAACTGTGGCACCCCCTTTCCACGAAAGATACAGATGTTAAACCTACATGACCCTTACCTGAAGTCATGCTTGGCCACTTGGGGCAGGAAATAGCATTGCTTTGCTTTCTCTACCATCCCCTGGGTCAGGAGGACCACCCACTTCACCTCTAACCTGAGCTTCTCAGCTGGATATACAGGTGGAGGACCAATATACTTGGTCTATAGTTAGGGCTTTGTCCTCCTTTCACAAAAACTGCTTCCAAGCGACCCTTTCCCTCAAGAACAATAAAGTCTGTCTTCTTTTCATTTTGCATTAGTATTTAAGTAGCTTACACTGAAGGAGGACCTTGTGCTAGGGGCCTGTAATTCTGCAGGCTCCTCTAAATCCTGCACAGGATCCACTGCAGAGCTGATAACACACCGCACGCCTGACCTTGGGGTTTGCTCTGGTCCCTTCTCAAGATCATAAAACACGGGTGTTTATTCCCTTCCAGTTTCTAGTTTACTCACAGCCTGCAAGTTACAGTGGCAGAGGCATGTTCTTTCTGGGGAAATGTCCCTTCCCAGTGTGTGATATTAATAGCTCGTAAGGCAGATGATAACGGACAGCGTGCTTCTTTCTTTCCACCAGACTCTGCGGTTAGTTTGTTTTTGTGGGAGAAAATCATTCAGCACACAAATAACGCTAATATTTAGGAGTTGAGGCTACTGCCTTCTGCTACTCTGTTCCCTTCTTTAATAATAAGGCAAACACTTAAACATCTGAAGTCATATCAGAGGTTTAAAGTGTGAGTATTCAACAATGGAAATTCCTGGGTGGATTCTGTTTAAATTTTACCTAATCATCTTAATGGTATTGATTGATTGATTCAACAGAAACTTAGTGTGCACCTCCATTGTGACGAACACTGTTTTAGGCAGCGGGTGTTATAATGGTGGAGGAAGAATATTGTGGGCATGACATGTTTATGGATAGTATCCATGAAAATGTTATTCTAGAGCCTTCTACAATGGACCAGAAGGGGAACACTGATGCCCTTTCCTTCTCTGTCACTAGACCCATCAACCTTTTCACAACACTGGTGTTACTTTCAGTAGGGGTCCTAATTCCTTCATTCCCTCCTACAGATTAGAGAGCTCTCAGAAGAGCTCTCTGTCCCTGACCCATCACATACGGGGTCATCTAATTGTAAGCTCCTGGTGATCACAATCAAATCAAGATCTGTTTGTCATTATCACAACTATGCATACAAATGATAATGATAATGGCATTTAAAATGATGATTACCCAAACTAAAAGTAAGGATAAAATTGATACTTAATTCCCCTAGTTAGCAAATATGAATTATTTGTCCAACCTCCACTCAGTCATCAAATGTCTTTATATTTGTATGTGCACATTCTTCACCACCCCCACCACTGAAATGTGGACAGAAGGTCACTGGCTCTGCCAGGTAAGCTTTCCTTCCATTGACCATGATGCTGTGAGACTTGGTCTGGTGACAGAGATAGCAGGATGTGGGACAACCCTTCAGCTGTATGTCAAACAGGTTGTCAGGAAGTTGGTGAAAACCTTTTTTCTTGGAGATTTTGAAGTCCTCCCCCCCCCCCCGCCCAGATGACTGGGCTATGATATGGAGCTGTGTATTTGATGGGTTTCAAGAGCTCAGTCCAAATCAAATTGTGGATCCATGGACCATGGGATCTGCCTCCTTCATGGGGCAGTATTGCACCTACCGTCCTTGTGTCCCTAAGGGGAACATTTCAAAAAGCTAATCGTCTATTTCAGAACTAAAACGGACCTTCAAGAGTTTCTTTGTCCCCATTTTACATGTGGAGATACCAGTCCAGTGAGGGTATGCGAGGTGTGCCCAGTCAAAAGACCATGAAGAACAGGGCTGGATTGAAATACCACTTTTCCTCCACCACCTCTTAGGGTGGAAGTGTGAGGCTGTCCAGGTGGTTGGTGTGTCCTGGAGGCTGTGCCAGATTCAGATTCAGGGGTGGGTGCAAGAGCTCTTCCCCGGACACTCAGACTTCCCCCAGCCAAGTCTCTGGAATGGTCACAGCCTTGCATCCAAGAAAAGGGGCTCATTCCCACCCCCTTAGGCAGCCCCAAGGTCATAACTCAACTCACATAATTAGAACATCCGTTCCAGAGGGGGGGAACATTGAAAAGATAAAAGGCCTCTTTAAAACATATTCTTCCCAATACATTTTTTTTCATAATTATAGCTTTAAGAGCTTATGGTGATGGGAAAGCTGGCTACTTAAGAAAAATTAGGAGTCTCATTTGGCAGGAGAGGATTCCCCCGGGGATGGCGCACTGTCATTTTTCAGGGCCCCTGAAAAGAAACCCTGCGCAGACATCTGCGTGTTGGCCTGATGCATGGCAGGCCCGCTCCACTTATTATGGCCAAAGCCAGATATTTTAATTAAAAACACTACATATGCTGTTAAATGTGTTGTTCCCCCTCCAGTTCTAAGATGTTATAGTTTGAGAAGATACAAACAAGTGAATCCATTGCAGATGTGCACAGAAACCGTGGCCTACTGGGTCACAACCAGCGGGTTCCCAAATTCCAGCCTCAGAGCACCTCCCTGAGAAAATGCTCTTTGCAGGCAGACGGTTCCCTCTGTAATTTTCACAGCGTCTGGCAGTTGCCATGGTGGAGAAGGAGGGCTGGGGGGACAGCCAGAAGAGAGCAACCCATAAAGTCACCTCACTTAATTTATGAGCACAGCCTATTATTTCAGGGAAAAAAAAAACCTTCATGATAAATGAAAGTCCTGTGGCCACACATGGGACTGTGCTAGGCTGTTGTTTGCCTCCCCCTTGTTAATATTTTTTATTTATTTTTGAGTACAAAAGTTGCATTTTGGGGGTAATCACATCCCCACTGTGAGCTGGGGTAGGAAACTCAAGAGAGGCAACAGCTTGCATAATTTCAATCATGGTAGATGGCTCCAGTGCAAAAATTTCAACCAAATTTAACTGTCACTAGCTGGAGCACCTTTCTCCTCTGGTGAGCACCAGCAGCTGGGTTTCATTTTTGGCTGCCACGCCATCCCCGCCTTCCTGGAGCAGCCCAGGGACCGAGTGCCTTCTCTTGAAGGATTTTATTCAAGGTGACAGCTCCTCACACATTGGCCCTCTCTGATCACCTCAAGTAGCAGAGATATCAGTGAGAACAAGCGTGTGCCTCCTGCAAAGCCCAGATTTAGACTGACTCAGGTTATCCTTAGGCCCCGTGACCCCACTGCTCCAACAGACCAGGGCTGCCAGGAACTTCACAGCCACAGCAAGCTTTGGAATGATGTTTGGGGAGAAACATCATGTCTTCAGGAGCAGGCGGAGAAGACCCCAAGTGATAGGGAGTGATGTCAGCTTGTGTTAGAACGGCAGACAGTGCGAGAGTATCCCTGGCATTCTATGGCGCTGGTATCTCTGTCAGTATCTCTGTTTTCTGTCACCGCACACAATCCTGGGCCTGTCTCTCGTCCTGACAGTGTCTTTTCAGATCAGGTTATTGCCGGCACAGAGACTAACTCGGCTCCCCACCACACAGCCCCTTTGTTTGAAGTCTGCCCTTTTGTCATTAATGCACTTGATGTCTATTTAAATCTGACAGTGAGTGCGGTATCTGTTTTCCCGTCAAGAGATCATTGACAATATTAATACCTCATGTCCTTGCCTCATTTCCCAAGTGCTGACACCTAGCTGCAGTCTCCTGCATTCATCAAACAGCCCTCTCTCACCAAGATGTCTATAAACATTCTTGCTTCCAGGCCCAAAGAAACAGGGCAGGCCTTAAAAAGGACTTTCATCAATGCCAACCAGAAAGAAGGTCTGGGAATGTGTCTCAGAACACATTGCGGACCCCGTTCCAGGAGAACTGTTTCCATCTGTTGCATCTAGGCGAGATCCAGAGTGGAAGCTCTCCGTGGAGAGAGGGCAGAGAAAAGAAATCGCATCCCTGGCTGCACTGGAGTCTTTACTGGAGAGCATGCCCGTGGTGGGCAGCATGTGTGTGTCTGCCTTTCATGTTTTGCTCAACATGAAGATGATGATCTTTATGTTATCTGACAGCCCTATCCATTTCTTTTTATTAAAATCCATGCTGTCTTGGTGCTGGAGAAAGAACTTCTCATCTTTAGGCCCCATCTTTCCATTGAGGGTTCATTTGAATCAGTCATGTTTAAGGCAATCTCCCAGGAATGGTCCCATTTATCTATAGCACTCCTACCCAGGCCTTATGAGATGCCAGACTGGCCCAGCCCAGCCCAGCCCACAGACCACTGAGATCCCCAACAATATTAGCACAACCCTTGGTGCTACATAATTCAGCACAATAAAGGAAAACAACTCAGTTCCAACCACTAAAAGAATATTTTAGGCCCCAAGAAGGGTCTCAAGTGAGAGTTCATCCCCAGCTCAGTATTTCTAGGTTCCAGACCAGTACTGAAGCAGACATTGGGGGTTGGAGGCTCAAGAGAGAAAGTATGGCCAAGTGGGAAGAGTGAGCCACAGTAAAGTTGCTCATGGGAACATGGCAGGACACAATGGCAGCCAGCATGAGACAATGCCAGTCTGTCCCTCTTCCAACTCAGAGATCCCCAGGCCCCAGCAATTTACCCCAAGCCATCAAAACCAGGGAGCATCTGCCCTGTCCTTAAGAGTCATTTTAATCCCTTTTTAAGAACAAACTTTAAAGTTCTGTAGTAGAGAAACATTTCTCACTTTCAAAAACATTTACTACTTAAAACTTCTAATGTGAAGAACCTGGCTAATTTCAAGTGCTAATTTCCCCTAAATTAACAAAGCATGGTGTTAGTTGAATTCACACTATCATATGGATGGAAATAAACTATGCTCTTCTAGGTAGCTATTTTCACAGGCAGATTTTGTGGCTCATGAATTAATGTTTTATGGGCTTTTTTTTTTTTCTTAGCTATGTGCACTTTGGACACTCAAGATTTAAGTCCCATTAGAACTAAAAGAACCGTGTGCAACTGAAGTTTTAGTTTGTCTAAAATTGGAAGGAAAAAAGCAACAAGAAGCAAAATGAAAGCTAGGTGGGGTGGCACCCACTTGTAGTGCCAGCACATAGGACACTGAGGCTGGAGCATCACTTGAGTTCGTGATTTCAAGACCAGCCTGGGCAACATGGTTAGAGCCCATTTCAAAAAACAAAACAAAAAGCAAAATGAAGTGATTTCTTGTGGGTATTTAGAATTAGTAGTGAGTTGATTAAAATATTTCACCCTATCCATAGTTAAGTCTCCTGCAGTCTACTTGAATGAGAGGAAAGCTTTGACATACAGTAAAACTTAAGATGAAAACTGAATGCATTCTACCCTAGAATAGAGTTCCTGATGCCTGTGAGAAGGGGATGATGTCAAGAGGTCTTGTCGCTTTCTATGTGGTATTTTGTCAATACCACTTCTCTCTCTCTTATCATCTAAGATGTGCTTAAAGTATTTCAAAATCATCACCTTCTAAGAAAATTGTTCTATCTCTTCTTCTTGGACCTGCTCTTATTTTTTTTTTATTGTGGGGGTACTGGGGATTGAACTCAGGGACACTCAACCACTGAGACACATCCCCAGCCGTATTTTGTATTTTATTTAGAGACAGGATCTCACTTAGTCGCTTAGCACCTCGCTTTTGCTGAGGCTGGCTTTGAACTTGTGATCCTCCTGCCTCAGTCTCCTGAGCTGCTGGGATTACAGGCGTGTGCCACCCCACCTGGCTCCAGGTCCATCTTTAAACACTTAATTTTTCACTCTTTGGAAACCTAGGAAGGGAACGTGGAGAGAAGAGAGTGTTGTGCTATGTATTTTAGGGAGTAATTTGCCAAATTAGCAAAGTCCCTAAAGTGTGGAAATCATGCAGAAAACATGCTTTTTCCCATAACCTATGCTTAGTAGTGACATTTTGTTTGAATGCCAACTCTGAGGACAAAAAGATAGTCTTTTCCTTCTGGGGCTTCTTCCATTTCTGCCACTGCTAGGAGCCGCAATTGTATTGCATGCCTGGGTTTCAGCACCTATGCCTCTCTGCCATCATAACTGCACCACCTGTAATGATGTGTTTCTTTTTATTTACAGGAGTCCTGGGGAAGTGTCGCTATGTTTACTACGGGAAAAATTCAGAGGGCAACAGGTTTATCCGAGATGACCAGCTCTGAAGCCAAGTTCTGTATGCCTTAGCCTATTTCATGAAAATAAAAAGGGAAAGCAAAAATAAAGAAAGAGCTAAAGAGAAAACAATGGCCCACGTTGCATCTCTGCGGGAAGGCTGTGACTTCAGCTCTTGGTACCTTGTGCTGACTTTGCCAGGCCCGTCAAGATCATCCTTCTGCCTTAGACTGAGTGGTCACAGAGAGATTGACATGATTGCCCTTAAGCAGGTCTCATCCACCAGGGTGACAGACAGCAGCGGCGAAGCACCAGGGTTGACAGCATGAACACCATGATAGATTGCCTGGTCCCTCCACTGCTCACAGGGGAGCAGAGGTCACACCTGGGGCCTCCCTGAGCATGCTCAGTGACTGCCATCTAGTGAGAGAGACTGTCTTCAGCTTGCCTACTGAGTCAAGACCCCTCTGACATCATTGTGCTGTGGGTTTATTTTTAGTGGGATTGTCACAGTTAGGGGGAGGATGCTCTCCCTTTTTCCCCTTAAATCTTAGCCTTTATGTTCTGCATAGGTACAGGTCCCTCCTCCCTCACTGCTCCCCAACCTTTAGCATCATGCATTTCCATTTGCAGTTTTTCAGAGAACAGAGGGATAACTTCTCAGCCAGGTCATACATTGACAGCTAGATTCTGGTAGTTACAATCCCTACATCAAATAGCTTTTCCTAAACCTCGGACTACAAAAACATGGCCTTTATCTTACTTCATTCATTTTCAAATCTTCTCTCCTGAATAGGATGTAGGGTGAGGCATCCTTCCCAACACCCTTGGTTGCACCAGGGACTCTTTTTAACCACGCCCTTCTTCACTGTGCCTACGGCCCTCATTGTGCATGGGCTGGCTTGCTCCTTTGAGTGCCATTTAAAAGTAGTGAGGTGATGAAGGCATGTGATGGGTCAGGGGGTTGAAAATCAAAATGAAGACTGTAGAAAATACCCACCAGACCCGACAGCTTTTATAGACAGTGTAGACCTTTTGAATGTCATGTTTTTCTCTGGACCTCTCAGAATTTAGATGCATAGCTTTTGAGATGTTGCTACGTCTTTGTGCATCCTTGGCTATGTTCTAGCATTAATGTCACAAAGAAAATACCCATGATCATGCTACTCGGGTGACTAGCCTTTCTTTGAACTTCCTGGTTCACAAGTCAAATCACCCTCAAAAATGTGTGAAAGGCTGGTTTAACACTTATTTTTGCCTCTTGCATTTAGACAAGGTGTCCATGGTCCTAGGACAACAAAGTCTGGAGGAGAACCAAAGTTACAGATACCAAGTGGGTTACTAGAGAGTTGCTATTGTGAAAGTCTTTGGGGACTCAGAATCCCCCAGCTGCCCCAGAAGAACTTCCTTTCTCGACTCGACTCCGTTTACATAGCCTCTGGCCTACTGAGTCAACACAGCCCTGGAATGACATGTATTGAGGCTGGCAGGAGTCCCGCTTGTAGATTACACAACCTCCATTAATCAGCTGTTCAGACCAGTTAACATTAAAATCCTTGAGACCATTAATAATTAGAGATTATTGAATGTTTGCCTTCATCTCTCCAATCCATTAATAACCAGAGCTGAGTACCTTCTCTCTGTTTGATCTACAAAACAGCTTTAGGATAATGCTTTAAATTAGCTGCATTAGGTCCCACCCTGGTTCTTTGTTTAGAAGCATCAGCAGGGGCTTCATCCATGGCATATTATGGGCAGCAGAGCTCTGTGCAAGGGCAGCTAGACTAGTCTGATGTCATATCCAATCTAGCGGCACATATATCCTTGTCTTTATAAAAGGCTTTAACCCTGCCTCAAACAATAAAAAAGCACTTGTGAACTGACCACAGAATTTTTCCATCTTTATTTTTCTTACTTGTTTACTTTTCTTAATGTCAGAACCATTTGTATCATGTGCAGGAATGTCTCCCTCCATGTGAGCTTTTGGAGGCAAAAAAAAAAGAAATATTTTTGGAGTGAGTTATTGACCACATTGTTTCCCTCTCTTTGGGTTGTTTATTTTCTTCCAGAATGGTGTAATAACTTTAATTAAGATTAGCTTTAATTATAATTTACATAAAGGCCATCACTGTGGTATATTCATCTTATTGATAGAATTATAGTTGAGTTTTGTTTCTCGTAAGCAGGGATAATGATAATGAATTAGTGTTGGGTTGTTTACAATTCCACTGTTTGTTAAGCAAGATCTGCTGTGCTCGACTTTGGTCTGCATCAGGAAGGGGAGGAAGCCGTGTTGCATGTTTATCTTAAATCTGAAGGAATTTCCCAAACCTTGTTTTTCAAAGTAGAAAATTAAGGTAATAAATTCAATCAAAGCTCAGACATATTTCATACCCACTCTGCACTTTTTTTTCTTTCTTCCTTTCACCCTATTCCACTGGGCTTGTTCTTTGGGGATCATGGTGCCTGACAGCTCCATCTTCCTTCCCCCGGGACACTGGTCTGAGTGGAGAGACCCCCACAATCACAGTCATTCTGGGGTTTTCTGTTGCCTCAGCAATGTCATGGTGGGTATCTCTCCTAAGTAACAGAATTTTATAGAACAATTTGTTCCATGGGGAATAATGTTTTAGATTGTGGGGGAATCCTATTAAAAGTACAACTATTGCAATCATTTGCTTTTACTTTTACCAGCCTTGCTCATAAACCCTCCATCTGTTTGTTGCTTTAAATAGAAGCACATTATAAGAGATTATCACTCGATCAGGCTGCATGTCTGAGTGTTGTGTGTTTTCACATATTCATGTATACTAAGGAATAAAAGAAAGCAAACTACAGAGTGGATGAAAGGGTGTGTGTGTGTGTGTGTGTGTGTGTTTCTGGCACAGAGGGATCTTGCACATTTCCAAGGGAAAATTTCTTTCTTGTTCTTTCTAAGAAATAACCTGGCTGTCTTTCTCTTCTTTGTTAATATGCAGATCAAAAACAATCCACGGGGCTCTTTTCATCAAAACAATAGCAGTTTCAGAACTTGGTACTCACAAGGGCAACCTAAGTCAGATCTGCCTCACTGCCTAAAGCCCAAGCATGGCACCACAGGGCCCACTGAGACTCTTCTGTGTGGCCCATCCATTGCAGCTTATCCAACGTGACCTTTCACCACCTGCTGCTTTCATTTTTTTTCCCCAGCATAAGACACATTCACTGTAGAAGGGTGTTACCATGACTTAATTCTAGCCTCTCTAACTTGTTCAGACACCATGCTATAACCTCCTCGAGGAAATGCAAATTAGACCAGAGGAGTACAAAGCATGTTGGTCATTTGCTTGTGTGACAACAGGACCATCATCCGTGTGGTGCAGTAATGTGTTACTTCTGATATATCAGCCACCACTTATAGGATTTGCAGAATATTGTTTCAAGTGGGATATTTATTATTATTATTTCTGCAGATTTATCTGAAATTTCTCAGCATTGGCAACACCCATTTGGGTAGTTATAATCTAAATATCAATATTATTTGCTGGTGGGGTAGGTAATAAATTATACTATTTGCATATATTAACATATAAGCATGTGCTAAAATTCTTCTGAAGCAGCACAGAACAAGGGGAACAAACAACCTGGGACAAGGGAGTTTTGATTAAGAAAGAGAGTGAGGAGTCCAAGCATGGAGCGTATGGTGGAGATTTGTTAGAGTAGAGATGATATAGATGGCAATGATTGAGATTGTGCCAAGAGGGAGCATGGAGAAGAACCCAAATATAGAATCTAGTGGGTAGGGATAAGTGGGGAGCTGGGGAAATGATAAAAAAGAAAGAAAAAAAAGACATTGTTCTTCTAATTAAAAAGGGCTGCTGATGTTCAGCACTGAAGTGAGGTTTAGGGATATTTTTCTTCTCAAAATGGAGTCATCTCTGATATAAATGAGTGCTGCTACCTATTACGTTTTACAGCTTTCCCTGCCCTTGACAGTGAAATAGTGTGGGAAAGATATATCCCAGATTCTGTGGGAATATATGATCATGTATGTGATGGCTGCATACGGACAATTTTTACTACAGTTGTGCCTAATGGTTCACAAACACCAGCATCCTAAGGGAAGAACTTCAGTGGTGGGACTGGCTAAAGGATAAGATGACTTATTCCAGGGGTAAGATCAAAGAGAAAGAAGAATCTCCTTCCTGCTCATGCCACAATTTCACAAATTAAGTTCAGAGATAGATCAGCACCTTGACAAGGTGACACCAAAACAAAGATATTTAACGACAGGGATAAAGGACTCTGTGTGAAACTGGAAGACTTCACCAGACAGCAAATGATAACTCCTTGGGGGTGTGGATGACATCTGAGTTCAAGGGGATAACCTGAGTTAGCATGCAGACTATTCTAGAGATTATGTTCTCTTCATACCAATTATTGCACATTGACTTTTCCTTCTTCATATTGGAATAACTCTCTCAACCTTCAAAATAGGAATGAATTTGGAAGGTCCTAGGGATAATTTTCCTCTAGATACAAACTTTCCAATTTGTGATGATAGGAGAAAGCCCTTAATGGTGGGCTTAACCACAAATGTTAGACAATTTTAGTCATGAGCATCAAAGTAGATAAAGAATTAATATGTGTTATTTATTCAGTTACATTTATTGCATCTTAGTTTATAATAATAATAAATATCCCACTTGAAACAACATATACCAAGGTATAGTGTGGTGATTTAGTTTTATGTTATTACTCTTTAACTTAATCTTTTATGAAAAAATGGTATTCTGACTACCATAACACATTTGAAGATTTTGAAGGCTATGATTATGATAGAAATAGCTTTTCCAGGCATCATGTAACTTATTTAAGACAATAACAATGACAGCCACAAAATCTTCAAAAAATGTTTAATCAATTAATAATCTACTAATTTCCCATCTCACTTGGAGAACAAAATCAGCATCTTTAAAAGATCACACACAACCCTACACAATTTGTTCTAGAGAAATCAATGAACCAATAGCTAAGAAAGTGAAACAAATGTGAACATCATCTCTGACTCCTTTCCCTGCATCCTCTCTGTTCCAGCCACATGCCTGTGACAAGAACACTGTGGTTCCGGGACTGTACCTGCTATTCCCTCCGTCTGCAGTGTTCTCCCCTATACAGCTCCAGAAAGTGCTGCTTCAGTTCATTCAGGTCTTTCCTCAAGTGCAACATCACTTGGCCACCAAAGACCATCCTGTCTGAAGTTGACCCCTGCTCACCTACCTATCACATTCTATTTACCTTACAGGTTTTCTTCTATTGCTTATCACCACTTGACATGTTATACATTCATTTTCTTTTTCACTTACTATCCAAACCACGGTAGGAACTTGTTCTGTTATGAGCCTAAAGGGTGCCCTGCATGTAGGAGGCACTCAATACATAATCATAAATGAAATAAAGAATGGTTCCAGCCATTGACCCTGCACTGCCACTGGGCCTAAGGGTGCAAGTTCCAAACCCCCTCCACTTGGCTGAAACATGCGTCATATGCTACCCCCTCAACCCTTGCCGCTCTGTCAGTACTAAGGAAACAGCCATTGTGTGGCATATTTCCTGTACCACCATTCCAAATGCCAGAGTGGCCACACATTGCCAGGTGGCTGTGGTCTCATCACAACTGAGGTGTGTACCACAGCTACTTGAATCACTAGTACCCCTCCCTCATGTGCTTTCCTGAATCAGAAGGGTTCTCTATCACTCTTGCCACATGGAACACACCCAAAGTGACTGACTGCATACAAAGAATCTATCCCAATCTACATGATGTCACCCAACTAGAAACAATGCCAATGTAGCCTACCAACCTGGCATCCAAAAATGCATCTTTAGGAGATAGTTATTTTCCCACAGAAGTCACCAAAGAAGAGTAGTAGAGATAACTGATCTACCAGGTGTGAAAATCGAAATGAAGGGATACAAGAAGTATGCAAAAGCAAGATCACACAATGACTCCAAGGGACTAAATAGCTCTTTAGCTACAAATTCCAAAGAAAAGGTATTGATGAAATGCCTAATAAAGAATTCTATAGAATATTTACAGGGAAAATGAACAAGATTCAAGAGAATTTAGGAAGACAAAGCAAATAGGAAAATGATTCAAAGACATAAATAAGAAATTCAGAAAGGAGATACAGTCTGGGGAAAAGAAACACATACAAATCTTAGAAATAAACTCAATAAGTCAAATAAAAATACAGTTTAAGGCCTCATGAGCAGACTAGATTAAAATGAAAGAATATCTGAAATTGAAGGAGGATCATTTTAAATACCTCACTCATATAAGAGAGAAAAAGTAAATTTGAAAGAATGAAAATAGCCTCAAAGACTCATGAAATACCATAAAATAAATATTAGAATTTTAGGAGTGTCTGAGGGCAAGATAAAGGAAAAGGAATAGAATATATATTCAATGAAATAGTAGCTGAAATTTCTTCAATCTTGAGAAAATATGAAATGAAGATCTAGGAATAAGAAGTTCATAGGATCTCAACGGACATGACCAGGAAAGATTTTCATATTGGCTAATTATAGTCAAATTGTCAAAAGTACAAGATCAAGAAAAAATCCTAAAAACAACAAAATAAAAAGTGCTAAGTCACATGCAGGGAATCTCCCATTAGACAAACAAAATTTTCAAGAGAAATTGTATAGGCCAGAATGGAATGGGTGACATAGTACAAGTTCTCAAAGAAAAAACATACCACCCAACAATACTATACCCAGCACAGCAGTCCTTAGAATGAAAGGGGAAAAATCCCTTTAAGACAACCAAAAGCTGAAATAAGTCATCACCACCAGTCTGACCTTATAAAAGATGCTTAAGTGAGCCTTATATCCAGAAACAAAAAAAAATTATAATCATTAAACAGATAGTATAAAATCCACTGGAAGAGCAGATACTCAATAAGCAAAACTTATTGACGCAGTACGCCACCTAAGCAGGAAGATGATTGAGAAAAAGAAAAAGAAAAAGAACAAAGGATATTAAAAACAAACAAGAAAATTAACCAAATGATAGGAATAAATCTTTAAATGTTAATAAAAACCTTGAATATAAATGGACTAAAATACCCCAAATGAAAGATAAAAACCGACTGAAAGAATTAAAAACAAGCCCTAATGACAGGTTGCCTATAAGACTCTCACTTCAGAAGGACTAAAAGAATGAGAAAAGATATTCAACACAGATGCAAAGCAAAAATGAACAGGAACAGCTATTCTTACAACAGTCAAAAGAGATCTTAGAACAAAAACTATAAAAAATAAAAAGAAAGTTACCATAGAACAACTAAAGTACAGATTCAACAGAAGATATAAAAATTATAAATACACCTAATGCCAGATCACAACATTTTATAAAACACATTATTGGATCTAAAGGGAGAGAGAGGCTCCGATAATTCTAAGAGATTTCAACATCCAATTTTTATCACTGGGCAGATCATCCAGACAAAAGTTAAACAAACAAACAAACAAACAAAAACTCACAGTTAAACTCTACTCTACGTCCAATGGAGGGGACCTAACAGATAATAACAGAACATTTTTTCCAACATCTGTAAAATACACATTATTTTTTTCAGCCTGGAACATTCTCTAGAACAGACTATATATTAGACCATAAAAAGTCAACAAATGTTTAATAAATCAGAAGCAAATTATGTATCTTTTTTTCACCACAATAGAATAAACTAGATATCAACAGCAAAAGAAACTTCAGAATAAATATATATAGATACATGGAGACCAAATCGTGTTATAGAATGAAAAATGGGTCATCAAGAAAATCAAAAGGGAAATTTATCTTTTATGTTATGTTTTTATCAGTACATTATAATAATACATTATAGTGCTGTTCACTGTGGCATAATCATATATGCATAGATAACATTATTTGCTCCATTTCATTCCTCATTACTTCCTCTCGCCACCTCCTTCGAACTCCTTCCCTCCACTCCTCCCTTGAAATGACCCCTCAAAGGAGGAAATTTAAAAATTTATCAAATCAACTGAAAATGGAAACACAACATACCAAAACTTATGAGATACTGCAAAACCAACATTAGGAGGAAAGTTTAGAGCACTACTCACATATACCCAAAGCAGAAAGGTTTCAAATAAACACCCTAACAATGCATCCTAAGGACTCTAGGAAAAAAATACCTAACATTAGATGAAGGAAATAATAATTTAAAAGACAGCATATTAGTGGCATAAAACCAGACACACAGACCAGTGAAACAGACCAGAGAGCCCAGAAATAAATCCGTGTATCTACAGCTAACTTACTCTTGACAAAGGCACCAACAGCATACTTTGGAGAAAGGACAATCTCTCCAATAAGTGGCCCTGGGAAATTGGATGTACATATTCAGAAGACAGAAACTAGACTCCTATCTTTCGTCTATATGAAAATCAAATTACAACAGAGCAAAGACCTAACTGTAATACCTGAAATGATGAAAGTAGGCAAACCTTTTGAGAAAATGATTTAGGCAAAGATCTTTTTTGGATAGGACCCAAAATCACAGCGACAAAAGCAAAAAGAGACATATGGGATTATGTCACACTGAAAAGCTTCTGCCCAGCAAAGGAAACAATCAACACAGTGAATAGAAAACACACAGAATGGGAGAAAAATGTTTGAACCAATTCATTTGATGAAGGAATTAATATACAGAGTATGTAAGGAGCTCAAAAACTTAAAATAATAATTTATTTTTTTTAAATAGAGAAATGTCTGGAATATTTTTCCAAAACAAACAAACAAACAAACAAAAAGAACAGGGCTGGGGTTGTGACTCAGTGGTAGAGCGCTCACCTAGCACGTGCAAGGCCCTGGGTCCGATCCTCAGCACCACATAAAAATAAATAAATAAAATAAAGATGATATTGTGTCCAACTAAAAAATAAAATATAAAAGTACAAATGGCCAATAAATAGGTGAAAAACTACTCAACATCATTAGCCATCAAAGAAACACAAATCGAAACCACACTGAGATGTCATGTCCCCCCAATTACAATGGCTATTATCACAAAGTCAAAAAATAAAAAATGCTGGCAAAGATTTGGAGAAAAGGAACTCTATTCACTGTTGGTGGAAATGTAAATTAGTACAACCAATATATGGAGATATGCGTAGAAGATGGAGAATAACGTAGAAGTTCCTCATAAAACTAAAAATAAACTTACAATGAACCCAACATGCCACTTCTGAGTACATATTCCAAAGAATGAAATCAGCATATAGAAATGAAAGACATTTGCACTCACATGTTTATTGCAGCAAAGAGCCAGAAACTGGAATTAACTATGTATCTCATGATGGCTAAATGGATAAAGAAAATATAGATAAATACACACACACACACACACACACACAGGAATATTATGCAGCCATGGTAAAGAATGAAATCCTGTCATTTTTAACAAAATGGATGGAGCCGTAGAACTCTGTTAAGTAAAATAAACCTGACACAGAAAGACAAATACTGCATGTTCTTCCTCATATGTGGAGGCTACCAAAAGTTGATCTGAATTTAGCATAATGATAACTAGAGGCTGGGAACCAGGATGTGGGGAGGGACAACAGAGGGAGGTCGAGTAATGGGTAAAACACACACTTACTTTGAAGGAATAAATGCTAATACTCCACGGCCCACTGAGATGGCTACAGTTCACAATTAACCCATTGTATATTTTATGGAGATCTAGAAAAGGGGAGGCCAAAGGCTCCCAGTGTTAAGAAATAAGAGGGAGATAGAAATGCTAATTACCCTGATATGATCTGTATTCGCTGCATACATACGTTGAAACATGCTGAACTCCAAAAATATGTACAAGTATTGCATATTAATTAAAAATCAGAATATAAAATAAAAATGGTTCCACTTCACAGAAGTCTATTAGGCTGTGTTTATAATCACATTAAAGAGAATGAGTCACTTTCATCAAAGGAGTTTCTGTTGAAGAAATTTCCATCCCTTTTCTTTAAACTTGATCAAGCAAACCAACACATCATTTCATTTCAGAACAATGCATAGTGAGGGGCCTTGGGAAAATTAAAACGGGTTAAGATTGAAACAAAACAGGAAAATGAATGGCAAGAAGGAGAAGGAGCAGATGAGATGCAACTCAACATTGGGCGGATGGGAGATGTGGCGTAGGCTTCATTGGGCCACCTCTCTGGTTATTTCCAGCAATCAGCAGGCTGTGAGGATTTGCCTGTGGCTTGCCTGGGCATCGCAGATCAAAGAAGGTATGCATTGAAGTGAAAGCTTTTCTCTTTCACTCAATTAAAAAAATCAATCAAAATCATAATCTTCATAATTCCTATATACCATTATAAGATATGCACAATTAAAGCAAGGATCAAGGAGAAATTCAAAGGCAAAGTAATGTTATTTATAAAATAAGCTATTCTTACGTATTATTCAATTATGTTTTTGTCTCAAGGTATGATTAGAACTAACTCTTTTGTTGGGGAAGTGGTACAGGAGATTGAACTAAGGGCACTCAACCACTGAGACACATCCCCAGCTGTTTTTTTTTATTATTATTTAATTTAGAGACAAGTCCTCATCTTTCTTAGCACTTCACTGTTGCTGAGGCTGACTTTGAAATCGTGATCCTCCTGCCTCAGCCTCCTGAGCTGCTTGGATTACAGGGGTGCGTCACCAAGCCCTGCTAGAACTAACTCATTCTTTATAACTTGGTAATTTAGTATCTTAGTATCCAAACCATCTCAAAACATCTGATTGGTGACTATAAAATAATTAGATTTTTTTTCCTGGCAGGGATCAGGGTTGGCTTTATAAATCTAGCTAAATATTAATTAATACAAAAGTGCTATTACAAACTCTATATGCACTAATTAATCATTTGACAACTTCATGAAGTAGGTACCCTTATTATCTCCATTGTAAAGAGTTGAAACCCAAGACTCTGAAAGGCTTAGTGCAATAGACTGTGTAGCACATGGAAGTAGGTGTAGAAGCCAGGATTCTAACCAAGGGTGCCTCCCTCCATCCAGAGTCCAATCTGCTCACAATGGCAGCATCTCTGCGACAGGCATCCTTTCCTTTGTAAAGCCACACATTTTTCTGCTGATGGAGTTGTTGCTCAAAATATTTTTGAAACCTCTCTTTTGAAACAAACATAAAAAAAAATGTTTTTCAAATCATGCATAACATTTAAAAAAATCCATTCATGAAATGATGCTTAGTGTGAACAAAGGTGGGGAGATGGCAGTATTAGCACTACAAACCAATCTGTTCTCTGGAGTCAGTTCCCAAGTCAACCCCCATATTCTTTATACAAATCCAAGCTATCCTCAAATGAAAAATATTTTCACATTTAAGATTTCTGAAGACTTTAAGCATAGTGTAATGAAAGAATCAATAGCCTGGAAATCCCACATCCTGGGTTCTGCCATTCAGTCGAGATGTACTCGTTAGTTATGTTGAAGAATTTGGAAAAACCTCATTCTAGAGGATGGTTATGAATGGTGCATAAGAGCCAATGGCCCAGGCTCTCTTTCTGCTCTGCTCCTCCCTGCCTTCACTCATCTCTTCATTTTGCAGTTTCTGTGCCCTGTCAGGGAGGAAATGGAAACTGTCCAAACAGAGCTGCTATTGACATCATTGCAGATGGTGGGGTTGCCAGCTTCTCCCCAAAGCCGGGATGCAGTGACTTTATAAAATAGAATGTATATGAAAGTGCTTTGCAAAATAAAGTGCTACTCAAGTATCAATAATTTTGTGGGAACCTGCAAACTATGAGGCATTTTAGAATAAGAAGTTCTGGAAATACTTTAGGCTCCTTCTTGGAATCACAGCCTCCCAAGTACTTTGAAGCAGACAGAACCAAAATATTTGCATCATTCCTGCAGCAGAACACTAAAACTAGTTTCCACTTCATAGCTGAGTCGTACATACTTTGTTTTATGTGCTTTCATGGTGTTTACACTTCATAGATAGTTTTTTTCATATGCCATGTTTTCATGTGGTCCCAATTATTCGTGGATTTTCTTCTACTTTATATATTCATCATTAGAAAGTATGAATTTAACATCTCTTCTGTTTTCTGTTTATTCCCCAGGTCCAGGTAATTATAAGCAGACACCAAAAGTCTCAGTCATTGAAATTAATAAGACTTTAATGCACTAGTTTTAAAAAATAAAAAATGAATGCAAAAATCATATAAACAATATATCAGATAAAACCTTTTTCTTTTGCCCCGAGCTCAGCATAGCACAATGTTTCATTCTATCCTTAAAAAGTATCAAAGTTAACAAACCCACCTTCTATGTCCCATGCCCCCATACTTGTAAGCTAAAAAGTACCAGGATATTTTTATGTTGGTCACTCAAAAGTCCCCCTTTCCCTTTTGGAATCCAACATCATTCATCCATTCTTACCTCTCAGACCCCAGCCTCTATTCTTCACACTATGTCTGACTTAAATGCCACTTCCAGTTTGGGCCATCCATTCCCATTTGGATTTAGCAATTTGTTGGACATTTCTCCTGGCTTAATGAACCTTTTTAAATGTTTTTTTTAGTTGTAGATGGACACAATACCTTTATTTTATTCATTTTTTTTATGTGGTGCTGGGGATCAAACCCAGATCCTCACGCATGCTAGGCAAGTGCTCTACCATGGAGGTTCCACCCCAGCCTGGAACCTGCCACTTCTACTCAGACTTAAAATTTTCTCATTTTTTGATATCCCCACTTGCCTTGGGTAATAAGTTCCATGTCTGATCTTTGTCATCCTAAACCTGAGTAGATCACACCTCTTGGAGTTTACCTGTGGGGATTTCAGACATCATTATTTAATGTTTCCTTCAACATTGTTGGGCAAATCAACACTCAATACTGGTTTAATTTACCACTAAATATCCTAGACTGGCTTATAGCCAGTTTCATTATTGAAGGCTAAGCCTTATCTGTGCCAATTTGTCTTATCTTTGCATTTTCCCCATTTAACTATTAAACCAATTTCCATTGGTTTTTAGTTATTTTCTTAGACATTGTTTTCCTATTCTATAGAGTTTGGCAAAGTGCCACAGTCTGGCTGGGCACAATTCAGGAGCCACTTGTCAAAAGAAATGAACTTTATTTTTAGAACCACACACGCCAAACAAAACAGCTCCTCAGGAAAACCCTCAGAGCCCAATTGCCACCACCGGCTTCCCACAAGCCTCTCTACCTCCCCCACTCCTCCTGCTCTTGAGGCCGATTGGCTGGGTCTCGTGGGCGGAGCCAAAAAAAGTCCCCTGATGAGCAGCTCCATGGTCTGAAAGGGCGGGGAAACAGCCCAATGAGCATCACTGCAGAGGAGCCAATCAGTTGGCAGCTAGAAGTTGCTGGGACCGCTGTGAGCCAATCATCAGCTGGCAGCTGGAAGTTTGCTGGGGCCCCTTCGGCTGTGGCTCTCAACATCTCCCCCTCTCTGTTTAAACAACAAGCATGTGGCTTAGGGACCGTGCCTGACTTAGGTTGTCCAATAGTACATATGGTTCTTACCCGTTATTGGATGAGCTGACCTCAGGGCGTCAGCCTCCTGTCTTAGGTTGGTACCATTGCAATTGGATCTTACCCGTCACTGACTACCGGTCCAGTATACAACCACACCTGTGGATAGGTCTTTGTACCAGCATGGGGGTGAGGTTCTTTGCCTCACCTCTGTTGGCCTCCAAATTTTAGCTGAACGACCATGACAAGCAGAAGGGAGGAAGATACACCAAGCCAATTGACTGCTCCTTTTGGAAAAATTGTACCACTGATGACACCATCAGCAAAAATACCCCAACTCTACCACAAGTCTCTGCACCAACAGATAGTTCACAATGCATACAAGTGAGTTCACAATGCATACAAGTGATACATAGTCCAGGCAAGTTCTGCAAGCAGTTCAGTGATGGCTATTGCAGAAGCTATAGATTGGTTTTATCTTTGTCTTCACCAGCACTGGGATGAAGATAGGAATTCTGGCAATAATGGCTAAAGAAAAAAATTATATAACATTCCAGAAGGCACTAAAAGAAAATAATTTTCTTTTTTTTTTTTTTTTAGAAAACAATTTTCTTAACAATGTACCTTATCTTCAACAGAATTATTAAATATAATGAAAAGGAAAGGTGAAAGTAAACAAACAGATTGGTTAACCTCCTTTTTTGTTCATATATTAAAACAATCCTCAACAGCTGTTTACCCAATTTAAATTAAACCATTTAAATCACGTGAATAAAAAAAAAATATTTGGATCCATTTTTTCATGAGCGCTCATAATATATGATATATGGACATACGTACATTCAAACATATAACACAAAACACAAGTGTGCACACATAATACTTACAACACATAACATAATAGTAAAGGCCTTATAACTTTTTACAGGTGAAATCTCCATTGCAATGTTTAAAAACTCTATAGTCAAAAAAATAGAACTGATCAGCAAAACATTAACCTAGGTCTGTATGAGCTCAAAAAACAAAATAGAACTTCATGATATGGGAAAGGGCAATAATAAAATAGATATTGAAAAAAGCATCCTGGTCTGTCACAGATGTAAGAATAGCCAAACTGGAGTTTTGGATATCAGTTGTTATGGATTTGAGCCAAATCATCTTTTTTTTGGTCTGTAGAAATCGCTTTAGTTAATCTTTCTGGAATCCAAATCGGCTGCTGTTCTCCCTGTGGAAACACATAAACAGACCCCCGACTCCAGACAATCACTGGGTCAGGACCTTAGTTAATCTCTCTGGAATCCAAATCGGTTGCTGTTCTCCCTGTGGAAACACACAAACAGACCCCCGACTCCAGACAATTACTGGGTCAGGACCTTTCCATTGTCCTGTTAGAATATCCTTCCAAAGTACTTTGGGCTTATGTACATTTTTTGGACACATATGCCTTTCCGCAGCACTAAGTCCTGATGAATCCAAATTTAAAAAGTTTAGAGTAAAAAGGGTTATTTTAAGTTTATCTTTGGGGAATATATACCCCTTCCCAATTCCTTCTTTTTGCTTTGATAAGTACATTTTAATAGTTTGATGAGCTCTTTCAACTATTCCTTGTGTCTGTGGATTGTATGGGATTCCTGTTATATGAGTAATGCCAAATGATGAACAAAATTGTTTAAAAGAGGTAGAAGTATAACCAGGGGCATTATCTGTTTTTAACTGTTTCGGAACGCCCACAGTGGCAAAATTTTGTAAGCAATGAGCTATAATATCTTTAGTTTTTTCTGCAGCATGAAGGGAGCCCAGCAAAAATCCAGAAGTATCAACTGTAACATGCAAATATTTTAATTTTCCAAATTCTGGCAAGTGTGTGACGTCCATCTGCCAAATATGGTTAGGTATCAGTCCTCTAGGATTGACTCCAAGATTAACTTGTGGTAAAAAGGTCACACAATTTTAACATTGTTTTATTATTTGTCTAGCTTGTTCCTTAGTTATTTTAAAATGCTTTTGTAAAGTATTAGCATTGACATGGAACCTTTTATGAAAATTTATAGCTTCTTCTAGTGTAGAGAAAATATGTATGTCATGTGTAGTTTTATCTGCTAAATCATTGCCCAAACTAAGGGCTCCAGGCAATCCTGTATGTGCCCTGATATGTCCTATAAAGAATGGATCTTTTCTGTCCCAGATTAGACTTTGTATAGTGGAAAGCAAAGAGAAAACAGTAGAGGAAGGGGAAATCCTACCAGCATCTTCAAGGGATACTATAGCGTTAACTATATACTGACTATCGGAAAATAAATTAAATACAGAATCTTTAAACATCACAAAAGCTTGTAATACTGCATTAAGCTCTACCTTTTGAGCTGATTGGGTACTAAAAATGTAAAAGTTTGATCAGGTGTAACTATTGCTGCTGTACCATTATTTGACCCATCAGTGAATATATTTGGAGCATTCATAATAGGTGTTTTTCTTGTCATTTTTGGAAAAATTACAGGATGCAATGACCAAAAAGACAATAAAGGATTAGATGGTAAGTGGTTATCAAATGAAACATTAGATTTGCACATGATTATTGCCCAAGTATTTAATTCATTAGCTAACTCATCAATTTGATTCATAGTATATGGAGTAATAATTTTATTGGGAGAAATTCCAAACACTCCCTTTGCTGCTTTTATTCCTTTGAGTATTAATTGTCCTACAGCCTCAGGATACCTAGTAAGAATAGTGTTAGGAGAATAAGATAAATGTATCCATAATAATGGACCTTCTTGCCAAAATACTCCTGTAGGAATATTTTTTGTTGGTAGTATAACAAATAATAAAGGCAAACTTATATCAATTCTATCCAAATGCATATTTTCCATATATGTTTCAATGATTTTTAATGCCTTTCTTGCTTCCGGCGTTAACATTTGGGGTGAATTTGGATCTCATGGACCTTTTAGGATATCAACTAAAGGTCCCAACTCTCCTGTTGGTATACCTAGATAAGGCCTTATCCAATTTATGTCTCCTAATAACTTTTGAAAGTCGTTAAGTGATTTGAGTTGATCTACTCGTATTTGAATTTTTGGTGGACGGACCATGGTTGAGGATAATAGAACTCCTAAATAATTAATTGGAAAATTTAATTATACTTTATCTATTGCTATCTCTAGATTATAATTTTTTAATAAGTTTGTAAGTGTGGCATAACATTCTAGCAATGTGTTTTTATCTTTGTGTGCTAATAATACATCATCCATATAATGAAATATTTGTAGTTCAGGATTTTGATTTCTATGTGGCTGGATTACTTTGTTAACATAAATTTGACACATAGTTGGGCTGTTAGCCATCCCTTGAGGGAGTACTTTCCACTCATATCTCTGATCAGGACCTTCATGATTCAGTGCAGGGATAGTAAATGCAAAATGTGGACTATCCTCAGGATGAATTGGAATTGAGAAAAACAATCTTTAATATCTATAACTAAAACATACCAAGTTTTTGGCAAAGCAGACAATTGAGGAATCCCCAATTGAGCAGGTCCCATAATAACCATCTCATTATTAATGGCTTTTAAATCTTGCAATAATCTCCATTTACCAGATTTCTTTTTGATGACAAAAATGGGAGTATTATGGGGAGATACAGAAGGTTGTATATGTCCTTCCGCTAATTGTTGTTTGACCAGGTCATGGGCTGCTTGTATCTTTTCTTTAGTCAGGGGCCACTGAGGAACCCATACTGGTCTTTCTGATTTCCAAGTAATTTTTATTGTCTCAGTGGCCCTTTCTGAAAATCCAACCCATGTCTGTCCGTTCCTTGATCTATTTGTATTGGTGCTGCAATAACTTGTTCTTGTTTTTCTAATATTTTTCCTTTCCTAAAACCTTGTCTAGTCATAATAGTGGGTGCATTTTGGTTGATGTTATTTGTTAATGTCAAACCTAATTGATCTAGTACATCTCGTCTCCATAAATTTACAGGAAGATGATCCAATACATATGGCTGTATAGTTCCTTCACATCCTTCAGGATCCTTCCAATCTAATACCATTGCACTTCTATGGGGATTAGTCGCCACTCCTAGGCCTCAAAGCGTTTGAGTGGCTTGTTGTAATGGCCAATGTTTTGGCCATTCTTGATGAGAAATGATGCTAAGGTCTGCACCTGTATCCAGTAGTCCATTAAATTCATGTCCTTGAATATTTAGTTTTAGCATGGGGCGAGAATCTAAATTTAAAGAAAGCATAGCCCAATCTACACCTGTGGAGCCTAATCCCTTGGAACCTCTTTCTACAGTATGACTGGAAAATTTATCATATAGGCTGGGTATTATTAGTAACTGTACTATTCTATCTCCTGGTGAAATTACTGATATACCCTTTGGAGAACTGGCTAAAATTTTTATTTCACCTTCATAATCGGGATCAATTACCCCAGGACTTATCATAAGTCCTTTTAGAGTAGAAGAGCTACGTCCCAATAATAAGCCTACTGTTCCTTTGGGAAGAGGTCCTTTTACCCCTGTGGGAATGATTTGAACTCCCATCTCTGGAGTTAGTACTGCTCTGGCGGAGGCGCAGATGTCCAACCCTGCGCTCCCTCTGGTTTGTCTGATGAGGGATCTGATGGACAATGTTTCCTGGGCACTACCCTGATGGGGTTGCTGGGTTCCTCCAGTGCTCCGTATATTTGTGGTTTTGGGCCCCGGAGCATTGGGCCCCCCTGTCCATTTTTTGGCAACGGAGCCCAATGCCTTCCCCATGATATCGTGGATAAACACCTGGTCCTTGTTCGTTTTTTGATAATGGAGTACCCTCTATGGTGGTTTGAGAACGGCATTCATTAGACCAATGTCTCCCTCTACGGCATCGTGGGCAAATACCCGGTATTCTACTCCTTTGATACCTAGTTTTGTTAAACCCTCCTCCTATTGGGCAATTCCTTTTAAAATGTCCTGTTTGTTCACAATTGTAGCATGTTCTTGGCCTGGCATCTAAAGCCTGTTTTACTGCAGCTGCCACGACTTGCTCTTGTTCATTAATGTCTCTAGATAATTTAATATATGTGTTTAAATCTTCATGTTTCCATGGTCTAATGATATCTCTGCACCAACGATTCGCTTGCTCATAAGCCAGTTGTTTTAGTAATGACATTGCTTGTTCTGTATTCCCAAAAACTCTGGTAGCTGTTTGAATAAGCCTATCTACAAATTCAGCATAAGGTTCATTAGCTCCTTGTATTACCTTAGATAGTTGACCTTGTAAACCTTCATGTCCTTGTAAAGTCTTCCACGCCTTAACTGCATCTACAGCAATTTGTGCGTATACACCAGGATCATATGCAATTTGTTGCTGCTGATCCTCATAAGGTCCCTTTCCTAACAACATATCTAGATTTCTCTGAGGATCTAACTAACTTGAGAGACCTTCTCTTTTACTTGAATCAATATGTCTTCTCCTTCCTCTACCTTTGTCTGAACTGAAGGCTTTGGACTAAGCAAACAAGATACCAACGTCCACAATGGCAATGTGCCAACTGGCAGAGTCCCTGGGATTTTCTTTTCTATTCTTTTTAAATCTTCACCATGATGGTTCCATTGTGATATATTTAACAACTCCTCCTTATAAAGCCATGGGCTACATTTTTGTATTGTATCAACGTATGCCCTGACTGTTCTTGATTTTACTGAGATGCCTCCTTCCTCTAACAATTTACTTAACACTCTTTCAGTTTGTTTTTTACTAATTTCTGATCCCATATTTCTACTATAATACAACCCAACAAGATAACGCCTAACAAAACTGGAACAACACAAAATCATTATAATAGCCTCCTGAAATGTCCATCCGTCCTTTCTCCCTATCTGTTCCTCAGATGTGAGCGGTTTTTCTTCCATCTTACACATCTCCAGGGACAGGCAACTTAAAACAAAAGTGAAATAAAACAAAAGAATAATCTTAAAATGGCTACCCATCCTCTCGCCCTGCCCTCAGGGGCGAGCAGTTTACCTTATCACTTACCCTCAGTCATTCCCCATGCGGGCCACCAAATGCCACAGTCTGGCTGGGCACAATTCAGGAGCCACTTGTCAAAAGAAACGAACTTTATTTTTAGAACCACACACGCCAAACAAAACAGCTCCTCAGGAAAAACCTTCAGAGCCCAACTGCCACCACCGGCTTCCCACAAGCCTCTCCACCTCCCCCACTCCTCCTGCTCTTGAGGCCGATTGGCTCGGTCGCGTAGGTGGAGCCAAAAAAAGTCCCCCAATGAGCAGCTCCATGGTCTGAAAGGGCAGGGAAACAGCCCAATGAGCATCACTGCAGAGGAGCCAATCAGTTGGCAGCTAGAAGTTGCTGGGGCCACTGTGAGCCAATCATCAGCTGGCAGCTGGAAGTTTGCTGGCAGCTGGAAGTTTGCTGGGGCCCCTTCGGCTGTGGCTCTCAACAGCAAAGGCTATGAAAGACTCTACCTTCCCTTCACCGATGCCTATGTAGGAGAAGAATGAACTCTCTTTTCAGCCCTCCTCACCTAATTATAAAGGATGCTTTCTCCCCCACCTAAGTTGAGCTGGGGACAGTGTGTGTGTGTGTGTGTGTGTGTGTGTGTGTGTGTGTTTAAAAGTAGACTGCTTTTTAAGGCAGTTCTGGGTTTACAGAAAATTGAAGGTAGATATTTTCCATGTCTCTTCTTTTTGTAACAAATGAATGGCTGCCTAAGCCTATATCTATACTGGGCCCTACACCTTCCTTTATTCATTTATCTCTTGAAGAACAAAGAAGTATGGTAAAATGTTGCTATAGGAGATATAAATCCAAAGATATTAGGATTATGCATGAATGAATATACATTTGTCAATTTAGACTTAAATATATGTAAAACAACTGATAGAGCAGTGTAGAGAAAAATAATTAGGACTTTTTGTTGAATATTTGTAGACATTTATTATGCAGAATATTTCAAAATCTTAGTAAAATTTTAAACTTTAATTACTCACAAAGTTTAAATACTACAAATAAAAAACACACACATAATTTTACCATGTAATTGTTGTTGTGTGTGTGTGTGTGTGTTCAGGGCTTCATGAGGATCAAACCCAGGATTTCATGCAGGCTAAGCAGTCTCTCCACCACTGAGCTACATCCTCAGACAACCATGTTCTAATTGGCATTGTGGACTGTGGAAAGCAAAGTTTTAATTTTAATTTACTTGGGTGCTATGGATTCTGAATGACACTCAGAGGATGGATCAGTGGAGGATAATCTCTTGTTGGGCCACATATGTCACCCCATCCATATCCTTTCAATTTTTCCTCATGGAGTCACATCCAAATTATCTATCATGTGCTCATGAAAACATTTCTGGTGGACCTGCAAATTGGTACAATCACTATGGAAAGCAGTATGGAGATTCCTTGGAAAACTTAGAATGGAACCACCATTTGATCCAGTTATCCCACTCCTCAGTTTATACCCAAAGGACTTAAAAATAGCCTACTACAGTAACAGAGCCACATCAGTGTTTTTAGCACCTCAATTCATAATAGCTAAACTATGGAACCAACCTAGGTGCTCTTCAAAAGACGAATGGATAAAGAAATTGTGGTATAATACACAATGGAATATTACACAGCCTTAAAGAAGAATGAGATTATGGCATTTTCTGGTAAATGGATGGAACTGGAGAATATCATGTTAAGTGAAATAAACCAATCCCAGAGAACCAAAAGCCAGATGTTTTCTCTGATATACAGATGCTAATTCACAATAAGGGGTGGAGGAGGCTAGGGGAAAAAATAGAAGTAATTTGATTAGACAAGAGAAGTGAAGGGAGGGGAGGTGGTATGGGGAAGGGAATAATAGTAGAATGAATGTAACATTATATTCTATGTGCATTTATGTTTACATGACTAGTGTAATTCTACAATTCTAGTTGTACATAACCAGAAAAAAGAGAAGTTATACTCTATCTAAATATGATGTGTCAAGATGTGTTCTATTGTCATGTATAACTAATTAGAGCAAAATTTTAAAAAGCAAAGGGAACAACACATCAAAAAAAAAACTTATTTTTTTAGAGGATCATGAGGCCAGAATTATAGATGCTGTTCTTTCTTTTACTGTACAACAGCTGAGGAAAGTTTTTATGATGTTTGAAAATCAACTAGACGAACATGTAACACCAAGACAGTGCTTGTGTTGAATTTTAATAAGAAATGCATCAATATTTAAAAATAGTGTTACGTTTTCAAATATTGTTAATATAAGTTAGTAGCATTTAAACTTTTGAAATGATGAAAGCTTAAAACTGCCCTTAGACTCTTGGGACTTTCTGAATAATCTGGATGCTAAGTTTTGGCTTTAATATATGAACAAATCTCTTCTGAGTCTGCGGTTTGCCTTTTAACTTTATTTACTATCTTTTGGGGGGCTACTTAAATTTTAATGTGACCAAATTTCTTCATTTTTATGATATGGGGAAGATGCAGAGACTAAAATATCTCTTAGCAAATTCTTCAATGCCTTGAAATCATAAAGTGTTTCCATATTTCCTTCTAAGTGCTGGAAAAATTTGGTCTTGCATATTTAGGTGTTGATCCATCTGGAATTTACAGTGGAGCGCGATGCAGCGCTAGAAGTCAAGTTCTTGGCTACCCAGCTGCCCCGCTTTTCCACTTCATCGTTTCTTTCCCTTTCAATGTCATTTCTGTCATCGTCAAGTTTGTACACATACATGGAGTTATATCTGGGGTCTGTTTTATTCAATTTGCATAATTTTAAAAACATCACCCTATTCTAATTGTTACCACTGTGTAATTTTAGACTTCTTTGTCCCTCTCTCCTTTCCTTTTTATTCTTTCCATCAATTTTATTGAGGTGTAATTTGTAATAAGGATGTTCATCGGTTTTATTGTGTAAAATAAAACCAATGAACATCCTTTTTACAAATTTAAAGTTCAATGGTGCCAAATACATGCACCTGTGTAACTACAACACCAAGAAAGATGTGTAAAACATTCCGCTTACTCTGGAAAGTTCCTTTAGGGCCTTCCATAGTCAGAAGCCTTCACGCTGATCAGCAACTGATTTCTTTCTGTCTCTAGAGATTAGTTTGGCTTTGCCACAAAATTCATATAAATGGAGTCACAGAGCATGTACATTTTTTATACTTGGTTTCATTCACTCATTATTATATTTCTGAAATTTAACCAGATTGCTGCTTTCTTTTTTTACTGAGTAGTATTTCAGTGTATAAAAAAATTCTATGATTTATTTATCTGTTTTTCTTGGTGGACATTTGCCTTATTTTCCCACTTTTGGTATGTAAGGGGAATCACAGAGTACTTGCCCTTTTGTGTCTGGCTTATTTCACTTAGCATGATGTTTGGAAGATTCATTCATGGTGTATCATGGATCAGAATTGTATTCATTTTTTAAAGATAAATGATACCATATTTCACTGCATAATTATCACCATCACTTTAACGCCTATGTATTCTGTGCATCTTAATCTTGTGCTACAGGCAGTTTAGTAATAAATTACTTTAAAATAATATCAGTTGATAAATAAAAAGCTTCATATAGTGGTCACACCCCACTTTTTTTGCAAAACAAAAAAGTGTGGCATAAAGTCTCTATGAGAATGTGGTGAAATGCTGTTTTCTGTCGTATGTGTGCACTGTATTTTGCTTATCCATTCATCTTGCTGGATATATGAGTTATCTTAACCCTTTGATTATGAATAGCACAGCTATGAGTCACTGTTTTCAGTTCTATGGAGCACATATGTAAAGGTGGAATTATTGGATCATAAGGCAATTTTGTTTAAAGTTCTAAAGGTCTATCATTCCGTTATCCACAGCAGCTGCACCATCTCCCACTAAACTACATGAAGGTTCCAGTTTCAGTTTTGTTGTTCAAAATACCTATCCTTGTGGATATAAAGCAGCATCTCATGGTTTTGATTTCCATTTCCTAAATGACTAGTGATAGCGAACGGATCTTCATGGGCTTGTTGGCCATTTATGCATCTTCTTTGGAAAGATGTCTGTTCATGGCCCTTGTTCATTTTTTAACTGTTTTTTTTTTTTTTTGTTATGTTTTGTTTTGTTCTGTTTTAAGTTGAGGAAGCTCTTTATCTATTCTGGATATTAATCCCTTAGACATATGATTTGTGAATATTGTCTACCATTCTGTGGGTTGCCATTTCTCTCTTTTCATAGAGTCCTTTATTCGCAAGTTATTTTGATGGGATTCAATGCAACTTCCAGCTGGTTTTGCCTCTGCCTTTTAGTGTTGTACCCTAGAAATCACCAAAAATCCCATGTCCTGATGATTTCTGTTTTCTTCTAAGAGTTTATTACACTTTTAACTCTTCAGTCCTCATTCCATTTTGAGTTTATTTTTATGTAAGGACCCAACTTCACTTTTTTTTCTTGTGCACATCCACTTTTCTCAGCATCCATTTTTGAAAAGAAGCTCTTTCTACAAAGGTTTTATCACACTTACCAAAAACCAATTGGCCCCAAATGTGAAGGTGTATTTCTGGGCTTTCTGTTCCGTTCCTCTAATGTATATGGCCATCTTGTCAGCGCCTCACTGTCCTAATTACTTGAGCTTGAAGTGTTCTGAGTAAAGCTGCCATGAATTTTCTTTCCTTGTTCACACCTTTTTTGTGAACTTGTATTCCTGTTTCTTTTGGGTTCCTGGCTGTGGAATTGCTGGGTTATGTAAGTATATGTTTAAGTGCATTTCAAACCTCCAGATTATTTCCAAATAAAAAGTACCATTTCATACTTCAAAGAACAATGTGTAGATTCCAGTTGCTCCACATCAGAAACAACAAGTAGTTTACTAATCTTTTTAGATTTTTTTAACCATGATAGAATGAATATGTCATAGTACTGTGATATTTATATGCATATCCCTGATAAGTAATTTCAAGCCATGTTTCTACATGCTTATTGAACATTCATATATATTTTGTGAATTGTCTGTAAAATTGTCAAATTGAAATAATTTCAGGTTTACAAAAAGTTGCGAGAAAATAGTGCAAAGAGTTTCTGTATAACTTTTATCCAGTTTCCTTTAATGCTGACAACTGCATTAACAATTCAATCATTAAAACCAGAAAATTAACAAAAGCTAATGTTCATTCTGCAAACTTATTAATAGGTTGTCCTATTAATATCCATCTGCTAATCCACAATACAGGAATTTATTAAAAGTTCATTAATTTTTATAATCTTTTCTTAGTTTTTGTTTTCATTCTTGAGTATTTTTTCTTCTTTATCATTTTCTGCTCTTATTTTGTTATTGCCTTCCTTTTACCTATTTTGAGTTACTTTTTCTTCCCTAGTTTGCTAATAGAACTTAGATAATTGATTTTTGTGTTTTCTAATATAAGCATTTAAAGCAATACATTTTCTTCCAAATGTTGCTTTAGCTATACCCTATATATTTAATACATAGTGATTTTTATGTAATTCAGTTAAAATATTTAATAATATTCTTTATGTTTTTTAGGTATTGTTTAATTTCCAAATATTTTAAAAGTTTCCATAATTCTTGGTACTTATTTCTTATTAAATTAGTATATGTGTGGAAGAAAGAAAAGTCTATATTATTTTGATCTTTCTAACTATGTGGATTAGTTTATAATTTAGATTGGTGAATGTTTTATTTTGCTCTTGAATAGAATGTGCATACTGTTGTTTTTTGGGTATATTTTCCTATAAATGTCAGCTAAAATAAGTTGATTTTTGTTTATGTTCAAACCTTTTATGTTCTTACTAACTCTGCCTATACATTCTCATTAACTATTATGAGTGTTGAAATCTTCAATTACAATTCTGAACTTTTCTATTTTCCATTTAGTCTCTGTGTAATTTAAAGCTCTATTGTTAGATGTTACAAATACCTTTAGAATTACTATATATTCTTGATTCACTTAAAAAAAATGTCATTTTATTTTTTAATATATATTTATTTTAGTTGTAAATGGATCTTTATTTTGTTTATATGAGGTGCTGAGACTCAAACCCAGGGCCTCACACATGCTAGGCAAGTGCTCTATCACTGAGCCACAACCCCAGCCCCAAAAGATGTCATTTCATTCTAAAGTGTAAAATATCCTTCCATATTTAAAGTATTCCAAATCCTGAAATTTACTTTGTTATTAATATAAATATTTTTTCTGTTTATATGACTTAGGGTTTTCTATTCTTCTGATTAATGTGTGTCTTGATATTTAAAATTATTTTCTTATTCATAGAACAAAATTGCTTCTTGCTTTTAAAGTTTAAACAATTTCTTTCTTCAGATGGAGTGTTTAGACCATTTATATGTAATAAAATTATTATATATGAAAAAAATATATATATATATACATACATATTTATTAGTTTAAACTCTGCCATTTAGCTATTTGCTTTTTATTTTTCCTGTTTATTCCCCATTCCTGTCTTCTTTCCCTTTTTTTCATTTTTATTATTAGTTAATTCTGAGTTTTAGTATTCCAGCTTATCTTTTTTAAATGTGTGACTGCTTTGGGACTTGTACTATGCATCTTCAACTTGCCCCACTGTGCATTCATTATTCATTTCCTGTACCATAAACTGGTGCCATACGACAGGATTCTTCCATTCCTCCCCACTGTCCTTTTGCTACCTTTGTCATATATTTTATTTTTACAACCTTATAAAATACACAATGCATTCTTACCATTTCTACTTCAAACATAAATTATCCATTAAAGAAATTCTCAATAATAAAAAAGGTTTTACATACACAGATGTAGTTTCTTAGTTCTGATAATCACCATATTCTATGTTCTTCATTTCTTTGTATAAACCTTCCTTTCCATTAGAAAACATTCTTCAGCATGTAAACGTCCTTAATATTTCTTTTAAAGTACTTTTATTTTTTTATCTTTATTAGTGAATTATAGTTATACATAATTTTTGGGTTCATCTTGACATAATCATACAAGCAGTCCCCAGGATTTCCCATTTCCCTTTCCTCCTCCATCCCCTTGTATCCCTTCTTTTACTCCACTGGTTTTCCTACTATTTATAGTTGTTTTTTTTTTTTTAATTAGTGCAATACAGATCTACATAAAGGTGAAATTCCCTGTGGTATATTCATATATGTACATAGTGCTGGTGCTCACACTAACTTTAATCTAGGTTTTGCTTATTTAGAAACAGCATTATTTCATCCTCATTTGTGGAGGATATTTTCATTGGATCTAGAGTTTTCGTTGACCCTTTTGTTTAAGGACATCTCACCGATCAGGACATGCTCTGTCCTGATCTGTGGTTATCCTAGTAGCATTCTTCCTGATGGAATGTGTTTTTTTGTGTGTGTGTACATGGCAACATTTAAGATGTTCTCTTTATTACCAGTTTACAGCAGTTTGATTATGATGGACTGTTATGTGGTTTCTTCTTTTTTATTATGTTTGGAGTTGGTTGAATTTTTCAAATCTGTGCTTGTGGTTGTCATAAAATTTGGAAATTTTTAGCTATATTTCTCATCTACCTGCTACCAGATTTGCCTTTTTTTCTTTGACTTAGTTTATTACCTGTTGCTGATAGGGTATGATTTTATATTTGTTGTGCCTGCTGAAACTCATTTGTCTTCCTCCTCCCTTTCCTGCTTCTTGAGATTTACTACCCACAATAGTCCTTGATGCCCTGTGCTATATGAATTTATTTCTGTTGAGCACCTTGAAATCTGCTTTACAAAGACCTGGTACTTATTACCAATTTTATACTGGGTATTATTTTCTTTTTCTGTTTTTTTTCCCCTAGGAGTGTAGTGCAAATGTGAACTCCATATCTCCCACTGCACAGACTTAGTTATTCAAGTCTCTGTGATTAAATCTTTTATCACATATTTCTCAGAGTTGTAGGTTGGATTCCAGGCCAGAGTAATAGTGAGGGGCTTAGGTTCAGTTCATCATGTTTAATGATAAGGATCTTAAAAATCCTACCCAAGTAATTTATGCTTATAGTAAAAATTAATGTACTTGTGGGTCATTTGCCCTTTACTTTGATACTGTGCTATGTGTTATGGTCTAGATATGAGGTGTTCCCCCAAAGCAATGCAACAATGTTCAGAGGTAAAATGATTATGAGAGCTGTAACTAATCAGTGGATTAATCCGTTGATATAGATTAATTGGGTTGTAACTGTAGGCAGATGGGACATGACTGGAGCAAGTGGTCACTGGGGTCATGCGCTAGAAGGTTACACCTTCCCTCTGGCTCCTTCCACTGTATTTGTTTCCTGACTCCACCATGAGCTAAGCATTTTTTTCCACTGGACCTTTCCCCCTCATCTTGGGTCCAGAGCAATGGAGTTGGCCATTTATGAACTGAGACCTCTGAAACCATAACTTCCACTAAACTTTTCCTCCTCTAAGTTGTTCTTGTTGGGTATTTTGGTCACAGTGATGCAAAAGATAATTAAAACAGCCTTTTTGAGCTTATTTTTAATTTTTAAGAAACTAAAGAATTTTTCCTATTTCAAGAACACATGTGTGTGTGCACGTGCGTGTGTGCACATGCACATTCCAATACTTTAAAATGTTTGTAGTGAAAATTTCATATTACTTTGTTCTCAAGTATGAATGGAAGTCCAAGAATCACTAAATATCTGAATAATGAAGTATGATATCAGATTGATTCTAAGGTAAATAAATAAAGGTAAAAAAAGATGCCAAGGGAAATAGAGACATTCAAAAATGGGGAGAGAGCATTAAAATAATATCCTCAGAGACATATGACTTGATATAGTATCCGCAATATAATAGGATGCTATGGTAAAGGAAGTGTCCGAGAACAAGAATGATAACTTGTTGATCAAAGTATAATTGTCAAAACAAAGTAGTTAGTGGAAAACTTGGGTTGAAGGATTGAAAGAAAAATTACAGGACACTTTGATCCATAAAATAGCATAGGAGAGAAATAGAGATGAAAATGTGATAACAAAGGCAAGCGATAGTAAAACAACCCAGGAGGTCCACCATTCAGGTAGCAGAAGTTACAGAAAGAAAGCATAAAGAAAAGGAATGGAAGAAAACATTCAAATAAATAATGTGATGTAATTTTTAAGAACCCCAAGATCTAAAATATTCAACATGATAAATGATAAAAAAGAAAAATCACTGCGAATTTCAGAACATGAAGGTCAAGAACTACAAGCTTGCAGAGCCTAAAAAATAAATGTTAGATAACTCTGTAAGACGGACAATCATAAGAGTGAATGCTAGATGATGGTAAAGAAATGCTTTCAAAATTCTGATGAAGATGATTTTCAACTTGGAATTCCGTACTTTACCAATTATTAAATAAATGGGAGATAAAAATAAAGGTGTTTTGGGCTGGGGTTGTGGCTCAGAGGTAGAGTGCTTGCCTACCATGCGTGAGGTACTGGGTTTGATCCTCAGCACTACATACAAATAAAATAAATATATTGTGTCCACCTATAACTAAAAAGTAAATATTTTAAAAAAAGTAAAGGTGTTTCGAGACATGAAATAGAGAAAACTGTTCCCAAATGAGTCATCTTTTTCTCTTTCTTTTTCCTCAGAAATAAAAAGCAATTTTTATTTGGACACATCATAGCCAGTCACAATTTTTTCTGCCTCCCTTGCAGGTATCTATTCATGTTCTGGTCAATGATTTGTAATGTATGTAGTACAAGGAGGCCTTCATGGAAATATCTTTAAAAGGGAGGAGACACTTCCTCTTATCTTTCCTTCTGATTTCTTGGAATATAGACATGGCCTCTAACATTCATTTTGGGGCATGCTTTTTTTAAAGAATGAAAACCATCAGCAGAGAGTAATGGAACAGATAGATGGGTAACTATGTCCCTGATGACAATATGAAGCTTCCATGTCAGGTCTGCCCTGTTTACCTCCAAATTTCTCCAAAATTTTGATAGAGAAATTTTACATTTTTTATTATTTTCATATGCAGTTGAATCTCATCCAAACACATATATATGTTAATTAAAGAGGAATTAAAGTTTGTGCATTCATCTGGCCATGTGACCATATCTGGTTGATAAGTTGTAGTTAGAATTATTTATTGAGCGGACTTCAAAGAACCAGTATATTTAACTTAGGAGTTATCAAAGAAAAGATCAGGAGATATTTGTACAAAATCCTAAAGATGGTGATGAAAACATACTTCATGAATAAAATAAAGGCAATTAAAAAGCCCAGGGAAAAATAAATCCTTTTAAAAAAAAGGTATCACTCTGTTCCATAATGAAGGATAGTTACACAATCAAAGTCATTTAAGCAATAATAAGCATTCTTAGGTGGGAAATTGTTCTTCCAGAAATAATCACTACTTTATTCTGCTAGGAATATTTATTCAAACTAAGATAGCTATTAAACAAAATAAGTCTATCCGGGGTTTATTTAAGTGTTGGTTTCTTTTCATGAATTTACTTGATAGAATGGTGAGTCCTTGGCAGGCTCACTCTTATTCAGCTTTGGGAGAGACTTTTAGAATACATATGACTATCAAGTATATTCCACTGTTTCTTATCACTTCTGCAGAAATACCAATTACAGCAATTTTGCAAATACCTCAGTAATAGTACGAATAGACCTTTAATTAACTTTTTTGCCTATCTCTTGTCCTTTTCATTAGACTGTGACTCATTAGTTGTATAAACAATGTTTTCCACTTCTACCTTACCAGAACTTAGCTCCGCATCAGGCACATCATAGGTGCTTATGTATTTAAAATGAAATAATGCAAGGAAATTTCATGTGATAATTAGGAGAATGTGTTTCTTTTTTTGCTGTTTCCTTAAGGGAGAAGAAAAGGAAAACAGTGAAAGAAGATGTGATTGAAGAGGAAAGGAGAATACTGAACACATTTAATAGATGTCCCTTCTCCAAAGTACTTAAGCAGCAGCAAGCATACCCTCAGAGCATGTCTGATGATATTTTGGGGCCTCTTTTCACAGATCACCTTGCAATCTCAGGTCACAAGGTGGGAGCTGGCAGCAGTCCTGGTATTAAACCACTGTACCAGCCTCTGGTCCTCCTTTAAGTGAGGTGGCTTGTGATGGACTAGCCTAGGGTAACCGTGCCAACCTACGGCTGCACTGTCCCGTCTTCCTGCCAAACATGCTCAGACTTCAAGTGAGTAGTTTCACAAGCCTGGGAGGAATGGATATTTATAAAGACAAGTTATGTCGTGGTCATGTTCACATAGCATCACCATCAGCTCAGCATCCAGGCAAACGAGAGCCATCACTTCTGTGAACAGTCAGCTCTACAGAATTCAGAATTGCAGCCAGCGTTCTGAATATGGAAATAAGGTGTAGGTGGGTCTGACCAACCAGACGGCATGGAAGCCCACAACCTTCCTCCTCTTCACATAAGGGCTTTGTCAGACCCCGTGGACACATGGGAGGGAGATCATATGACTTAGAATTAATGAACTTTGTCCTTGGTTCAGTCTCCCCTACGTACTGGCTTCATGTCCTTGAACCTGTCCTTTCCTATCTATAGGCTTTATTTTCCTCATTAAGAAAATATCAACCCTCATATACTTGTTTTGATGATGATAAAGAGTTAACAGACAAAAGTGTCCTTTGTGAAATTTTGTAAAAACTCATTTTTTTCCCAAAAGGCACTATATTTACCATAAGCCATCTCACTTGAAGGATGAGAGGCTGCTACAGTGGTTTAATACCAGGACTGCTGCCAGTTCCTATCTTGTGACCTGATATTATAAGGTAAAATCTGTGAAAAGAGGCCCCCAAACATCATCAGATATGATCCAAGGGTGTGCTCACTGCTGCTCTTTGGGAAATGTCTCAAGCTGCTCTGTACATTGCATTCAACCCTTGTATAAATAATTTTTTTGAGAGGAATGTTACCAAACCAGGAAGAATTGCTTATGTCAATAAGAAGTACTTTTTAAAAAATTTTGCTAATACTTATAAAACTAGGGTCTGTGAAACTAGTCACTTGAAGTCTGAATCTATTTGGCAGGAAGACAAGGACAGGGAAGCTGTAGGTTGGCACAGTTGTCCAAGGAGAGCCCATCCTTCTTTATTAGCCCAGTAGTCAATAATCACTTTATAATACATTGTAATAATATAATATTATTAATCATATCATTGCTATATAAAAATATTTTGGTATAATATTCACTTATTCAGCAAGCATTTATCAAGTGCTTGAGTGAAAAGCAATAGGTTAGCCCCTAAGAATGAACTAGACAATACAAAGGATAAAAGAGAATTGGAGCAAGATGATAAGATGCTCTAACAATCATCTTCCCAGAGAGACAATAATTTCAACAGATTTCATGGACCAAACTATCTTCACAAGAGCTAAGGATTCCAGGTGAGAGACCATGGTCCCTGGGTCTAGCATGGTATTAAGAAAAGACACATTGAAGAAAGAAGGATGGAGTCGGCTATCCATTCTTCCCCAACCCCAAGCAGCACTGCATGGGAAGAGACAGTTCCCACTTGGAAGAAGCAGAAGAATTAAGACCAGACTTTAGACTGGAACCCAGTACCAGGCCTATTGTGGTGAATCCCCTTGTAGTATCTGCGGACTGACCCTCTGGATTAAACTAGCCATTTGGCTAAGAGAATGTATCCACACCCCCTCAATGTCAGGCAGCAGAATGAGGAGCTAGGCTCCAGCCTCTAGGGTAGAACAGGAATGTGAATACATAACTTTGCCTTGGAGCTCAGTGGTCTTACTGCCTGGCACAGTTAGACCCAGCACCAGTAGAGTCCAAAGGCCCCTCTCCCCAGGCCAGTAGTCACACATGGAGTTTGAGACATGCTCTGGCATCAGACAGAAATTTTCACTCTGGTTAGATGGACTCATGTTTTGGTCTGAATCACTGAAAGCCATGCACAAGCCCAGAGTACCCCCCCTCACCCCGAGACTGCTCAAAAAGCAGTCTATTCACCACAGCATCTTACTTAAAGAAGGATTAGAGGATGGTACAGTGGTTTTAATACCAAAACTGCTGCCAATTCCTATCTTTCAAGGAAATCTGTGAAGAGTCCCCAAAATATCATCAGATATGATCCAAGGGTATGTTTACATCTTAATCAAGGGTACAGTAAGTGTGACCCAGGTTAATGCCAGTCTGGTCAGCTAATGACTGCCTCTACCATCCCTCCCCAACCTCAGGAAATAACAAGTAGAAAGATGCTAATGTAAGCATAGGACCACATGTTGGAACTCAATACCAAGATGGTAAAACGAAACACTAGGAAATCCTAATGGTCCCTGTCTGCAGGCTAGTACCTGTGGATAGAGCTTTTGGAATCACCATGATGCCAGGTGAAGACCCACAGCCCCTGTTAATTGTATTTTTACCTTGGCCAGCACCACATAGGGCTGGTTGTAGCAGACTCAGGCAATGTGTCCATCTTAGCACAGGTGGTCCACAGCTGTGTAGTCTATGTCCCTACTCCTGTGCTAGGCTGGTCTCAATGGGCTGCAGACTTGAGTGTGATCTGGCATAATGACATTTGTGGCTCTAGGACTGCTCACACCATCCCAGTTCCAAGCAGGCAACATGCCTTTGGGGGATAAGAAAACCACGTCTAATGCTCTCACTGTATTGGACTAAGGCTGGTCCCTCCACAGTGAGGTTCAGAGCTATGCAGAACCCTGTAATGCCTGCCACAAACCAGTGATGATGAATGAGGAAAATGGGTCTAGGTGGGCCCCAGGTTGAAGCTTGTGCAGAAAGAAGAACCAAAGATGCTTCTCTTATTCATTCTGAACAATATTCAAACTGTGGATAGTGGGAGAGGGAGATTGGTGTGCCCACTGGTGCCTAAAAGCAAAAACACACCAACAGAGGACCCACAACAAACCTGGGCTTAGAATTCCATCTAGTGCTGAAATACTAAAAGAGTTCACCAGCTCAGGGGAAAAAGCAGAGTGCTTTGAGTTTTAGGAAGGACAGGTAAAAACAAAGCCAGATTATGAAGACTAGAATAAATACTGAATCCTTCAACTTGCAGATGCTAAAAGGCATTAAGAACCTCAGAAAACCATGACCTCACCTTATGAATAAAATAAGGCACCACCAACTAATATTTGCAAACTTTCAAATTTTTGTATTCAGATGAAGAATACAAAATAGCTAAATTAAGGAAACTCAATAAGTTTGTATTTTCCTTAAATACCAAATAACTAAATTAAGGAAACTCAACAAGCTTTGAGTAAATTTTGTGAAACACTTTAATGCTTTAACAAAGAAACTGAAGTTTGTTTTTATTTAAATAATCAAATAGAAATCCTTGAGCTAGAAAGTACACTAAGTGAAATTTAAAAATATGAATTTAGAAATATGTATTAGTCATATTTTTATCTCTTTGACAAAATACATGAGAAAAACAAAGGAAGAAAGATTTCTTTTGGCTCATGGATTCAGAGGTTTCAGCCCATGGTCACTTAGCCATGTTGTGGCACAGTACATCATAGCAGTGGCTCAGAGTGAATGAACTCTGTTTCCCTCATGGCAGATAGGAAGTAAAGAGTGAGGGAGGAAAGTGCCAGGGTCCCAATGCCCCCTTTCCCTTCCATCACATGCTGCCAGTGACCTAACTTCTTTTCACTAGGCTCTAGCACCCAAAGGTTCCACCACTCTCAAAAGTGTCATAGCCTTTAGCATATCATTTTGGGGAGACATTTAATATTTCAACCATAACAGAATTAGTGAAAGTCTAGATCAAACAGAATAAAGAATTGGTGGGCTCAAAAATAGGCCATTCAAAAATACACAAAGAAGAAACCATGAAGAAGAATGAAAAAAAACCTTATGAGAACTTTAAGACATCATTAAAAGAGCTAACATTTGAGTGATTTGGGTTCCAGAAGGACTTGAAAAATCCAAAGTGGTAGAAAGAGTATTCAAATAAATGATAGAAAATTTCCAAAATTTAGAGAAAAATAAAATTTCCAGATACAGGAAGTTCAAAGTTTTTAAGATTCAACTCTAACAAATCTATCCCAAGATAATCATCAAGCCATTTAAGGTTAAAGATAAAGAGATAACGACTATCAAGGCAGCACAAGGAAAGAAACAACACATAGGGTGTCCTTATTTTCCTGCAGCAGATTATTTAGCAGAAATTCTACAGACCAGGAGACAATACGGCGACATTTCCACTGTACCAAAAGGAAGAACCAAAAAAGAATACTGTACTCAGCAGAGCTATCCTTTACAAAGTAGAACTATCCTTTACAAAGCAGAGATAAAGACATTCATAAACCAAAGTGGGAATGTAACACTACCATACCTGTTTTAAGAAATGCTAAAGAGAGTTATTTGAACTGAAAGGCATGTTAATGAGTAAGATTTTAGTATCATGAAGTTTAAAATTCAGTTGTAAGAGTAATTACATAGACAAATTTGGATGTTCTAATATTGTAAGCATGATGCACAAACCATTTATATTTTTAATTTGAAGACTAAAAATCCAATTAAAATGATAACTACATTAATATGTTGAGAAAGTCAATACAGAAAGCTGTATAATAGAACATCAAAATTCAAAATGTGGGAAGGAAAGTGTAGAGTTCTTTAATTAATTTTTAAATCTTTTTTTTGCTTGTTTGTTTGTTTTCAGATCTTTAGGATCAGTGTTAAGTGGCTATTCTTTTAAAATAACTTTTTGTAAGCCTAATGGTAACCACAAAGCAAAAATCTATAATAAACAATCTTAAAATAATAAGCAAGAAATCAATACATGCTAACAAACATTTAACCATGAAACAAGACTGAAAAAGAGACAGAAAGCAAAAAAATTGAACTACAATAAAACTAGAAAATCAGTTACATCTATAATAAAAATTTACTTATCGAAACATTGAAGAGAAAGGACTTCTTCCAAACTCATTATATGAGGCCAGCATTGGGCTGGAGCTGGGGCTGAGTGGTAAAGTGTTTGCCTAGCATACATGAGGCCTTGGGTTTGATCTCCAGCACCGCATTACAAAACAACAACAAAAACACTAAAAAAAAAAAAAAGAGGCCAGCATTATCTTAATATGATATATCAGTAGAATGAAGAACAAAAGTCATATGATAATCTCAATAAATGCAGAAGAAGCATTTGATAAAATTCAATATCTTTTCATGATAAAAACTCTCAGAGTATAGAAGAAATATACCTCAACACGATAAAGGTCATATGTAACAAACTCAAAAGCTACCATCATACTGAATGGGGAAAAGCTAATAGCTTTCTAAGATCTAGAGCAAGACAAAGATGCCTACTTTCACTTCTCAACATAGTAGTGGAAGTCCAGCTAGAACAATCAGGCAAGGGAAGAAAATTAAAGGCATCCAAATTGGAAAAGAAGAAGTCAAACTTTTACTCTTTGCAGATGACATCATCTTATATATAGAAAACCCCACAAAGACTCCAAAAAACCAAAAACAAACCAAAAACCCCTTTAAGCCCTTTAGAACTAATATACAAATTTGGAAAATTTCAGGATACAAAGCCAAAATACCAAAATCAGTAGCATTAATTGCAACAACAACCAATTATCTGAAATTTTAAACGAGAGCAATACCATTTACAATACCTACAGAAATAAAAATTAAAATAATCTAGGAATAAATTTAACCAAAGAAATGGAAGATCTCTAATGAAAACTGTAAAATAGTAATAAATAAAGAGAAAACAAAAATATGGAAAGACATCTGTGTTCACGGACTGGAAGAATCGATAGTCTTAAAATGTCCATACAACCTAAGGCGACCTACAGATTCAATGTAATCCCTATCAAAATGTCAAAGACATTTAACAGAACTAGGAAAAGAAAGTCCTAAAATTCATATGGTATCAAAACAAATTCCAATTAACTAAGGCAATCATGATAAAAACAATAAATAAATAAACGAACCAGGGGCTTGGACTGTAGCTCAGTGGCACGACACTTACCTAGCATGTGTGAGACACTGGGTTCCATACTCAGTAGCACAGCATAAAAATAAATAAATAAATAATAAACGTATTCTATCTACTCCCCCCCCCAAAAAAAAAGAAAAGAACAAAGGAAAAAAAGTAGAAACCAGAAGACAGACTTAAAAATATAATATAAAGCTTCGATAATTTAGACAGCATGATACCGGCACAAAAATAGACCTATAAATTAATGGAACAGAATAGGTGGCCTAGTATGCCCATACATCTGCAGCCATCCAACCTTCAAAACAGGTGTATAAAACAAGCAATAGAAAAAGGAGAATCTATGCATTAACTGGTGCTAGAACGATTCAATATTCCATACAGTAGAATGGAACTACACCCTTCTTTCTCACTACATGCAAAAAACAACAACTGGGTTGAAAACTAAATGTAAGATCTGAAACTACAGAACTACTAGAAGAAAATATAAGGGAAATGCTTCAGGATGTTGGATTGGTCAAGAATTTCTTAGAAAGACCACAAATGCACAGGACCTGAAAGCAAATATAAACAAGTGGAATTAAACTGAAAATCTTTTGTACAGCAAAGAAAACAATCAAGAGGATGATGAGTCAGCCTACAGAATGGGAGAAAATATCTACAAAGTATACAACTGACAAGGGGTTAATAACCAGGATATACAAGGAACTCAACACAGTAACAAAAACAGACAAACAAAACCCCAAATAATCCCATTTCAAAAATGAATTTTCAAGAGAAGACATAATAAATGGCTAAAAGGAACATGAAAATATTCTCAATATCATTAGTCTTCAGGGAAATGCAAATCAAAACAACAGTGAGATATTACCTTGCACCAGTTAGAATAGCTATTATAAAAGGAGAAAACATAAAAAATACTGGCAAGGGTTCGAAGAAAAGGAAATCCTTTCATTGTTGGTACAGCTATTGTGGAAAACAGTATAGAAGAGTCTCAATATTTATAAATAGAACTACCTTATGATCCTGCAATCCCACTAATAGAGATATATAGTATTTCATTTTCAGTAAATAAAATCAGCCTTTTGAAAAAAAAAATTGTACTTCTATGTTTACTGCAGTACTACTGACAATTACTAAGAAATGGAAACAACCTCAAGTGTCTGTCAACTGATGAATGAACGAAGAAAATGTGGTACATATATGCAGTGGAATACCATTACATAAAATGGATGAAATAAAATGGATGAAATCTCCTCATTTGTAGCAATATGGATAGAGCTGGAGGCATTATGTTAAGCAAGGTTCTGGAAGACAATGTGGCATGATGTCACTCATATGTAGACTCCAAAAAAGTGGATCACACAAAAGTTGAGTAAAATGGTGGTTACCAGAGAAGAGAAGGGAGAAGGGGAAGATGGGGAAGATTAATTAATGGGTAATGTTATAGTTTGAAAGGAGAAAGAAGTTCTGGTGTTCTGTTGTACAGTAGGGTAACTACAGATAATGTATTATTTCCCTTAAAAAGTTAACAGAAAGGTATTTGGATGTTTTCACTATGAAGAAATGATGACTGAGGAGATAGCTGATTTACCCTGATTTGAACATTATAAATTATATAACCCATAAATATGTAAGCTTTTGTATAGATTATAAGATATATTTTTTAAAAGGAACAAAGAAGATAATCTAACTTTCAGAATTAGTGTTATAATAATTCAAGACTGGGCTGGACAAGGTTCACATGAGTACTTTCCAGAATCACAGAATATCAGAACTGGGTACTTGTGTGATACTTCATTCCACTCGACTCTTAACTCTTTTGTGTGGATTCTATCTCTACTACACTCTGATGACTAAGAGCCCTACATGATGGAGGCTTTTTATTTCAGTTACATCTGATGGTCGGAAAACTCTCCCATATGTTCACTATTTAATCTTCTTATAGCCATACAGTGCAAACTAGCTTTCTCCACCAATAGGAGTGCCACTTGGACATTCAAAGAAGGCCAGCCTGAGTCCTTCTAGGCTCCTTTCTCCAGGAACTACTGCCCTGTGCCATGCATCCTGAGGTCCCTGCCTTCACCATCCTGCTTTGTCTCTTTGTGCCTACTTTATTTTCTCCTGTGTCCTGCTCAAAGTGTCCTGTTCAGCCTTCCCTCTAAACTCCAGGACTGGTTCCAGGAGGACAGAATAGGGTGGGACTCAAAGTGTCTATGTCTAAACTTCTCATTAGCATTTACATTCATTAATTCTAGAGATTACCATCAAACCTATTATTTTGGCACGTTTGTAGCTAAACTCCCTCACTGCATATTTGTAAAGTGTGCTTTTCAGAACTAAATTCATAAATCCACAATTTTACTTGCTGAATTTTATCTTTACAAGTTGCCATAGGTTCCTACCTCCCACATGAAAAGTCATTTTCAATTTAGTGCATTTCCTACTAGGATCCTGGGGAGATGATTCAAGGGTCAATGAACAGTTCGTAACTCCTGTATGGTCTCCAGAGCTTACTGTGACTTTCTTTTAATCATGCCTACAGTTGTGTTTATGGATGTCAATGTTCTCCAAGTGGAGGATTTACCAGCAAGAATTTCTTATTAACATTTTAAATAATTTTTCCTGCCAGGAGTTGAAAAATAATTTTAAATAGATTTGGGAGTCAAAACAAATACAAATATCTGCTTTACAATTGATAAAATTAAATTTAAACATGGGTTGGGATCCCAGTCAAGATATGCAGCCTGTTTCCTTAAAAAGTTAACAGAAAGGTATTTGGTGAGGTCCTCTGCTTCTGTGAGCTTACTTATATCTTAAATCAGAACAAAATGTAAACTAAATGCTCAGCATATATGCAGGCAGCACAGAAAGAGAACCCAGAGGGCCAGCAGTGCCATGCTAAGACCAGGATCTTAATGTCCCACTTCAGATACACCCCTCCATTGGGATGTGCAGAGATGCTATGATCACCATCTTCAGAGCCAAAGAATACCGAGCAAGAGAGAGATCAGGACTCCTCGCTCCTCCTTGCATATGCTGGACAGCTACAGGAAGCTGGCTTGTATGGATGCAGGTTCTTCTTTCAAGGTGACCTGCCCGTCCACACACAAGGCCCTGTGATTAAGTCCATTTGTCCTTGACTGTGTGAGTTTGTCAGAGGGGCTGATGGCACAGACTTCAGACTGGGAGCTGCTCAGACCCTTCCCTGGTACATCATTCCCCCTCCTTGGATTCTTGTACTCTGGAAGGGTCATGTTACTTGATGTCAGATGCTTAGGTGTGGACGGAAGTGTCTGCTCCACAGGTTTGTTTCGGTGAAGCCCCATCTTCAAAGCCATGCTTCCCTATGAGTCATGAGGGGCCAGCTGGCCACAGAAGAGAGATGCTGTTGGATGTGTCCCTTGGTTTAAGGACTTGTGGAACCTTCTAAAGGTACATGTTTTATTTTCCATGCTTGTCTCATTTTCTTTTTTTCCCTTGAAGATGCAAGAATTCCCCACGCAAAGACACTTCGCCGGGAGAATTCCAATTTTATTGCAAAAAGCAGTGTGCTTATATAGAACTAAGGGGGAGATGGTAGGGTTTAGATAAATGGCAGGCAACCGGTTTATTGGCAAGTTCTTTCAGATATCAGCTCCGGAGCCCAGGAATTAGTTCTCACTGGGGCTAAGGTTCCCCGCCAGCAAGATTTGAAATTGGCGCCGGCGTGAGAGTTCACACAGGCGGGAACTTTTTGCGCCACTGCAGAAAAGAAGAAGGTAGGAAGAAGAGGTGCTTAGGCGCCATGTTGGGTTTTTTTTCTCTGGGGTATGGCTGCCGTTTATACTTTTCCCAACAGAAGACAAGTCATGGAGAGCCTTCATCCTCTTCACTATGACCCCTGAAGTCACCTTATCTTTTCCTTTATGGGTATAAATAACTCTCTTGTCTTCTACAAATTACTTGGAAGTGTTTTTTTGCAATCTCTCGTTCCAACCCAGAATGGGGAAAGTAAACCAAACAACTCTTGCAATCTCCTCTGTTGGTTATGTGTTATGGTTTGGATGTGAGGTGTTCCCCAAAAGCTCACATGGCAGACAATGCCTGAGGGTTCAGAGGGGGAAATGATTAGGTTTCAAGAGCTGTTAGAGTCTGTAAACAAGTCAAGATGGCGCCTGGCAAATGTTAGAGTCTGTAAACAAGTCTGGATGGCGCCTGGCAAAATGCCAGAGGGAGTGGTTTGTGAAGTAACGCCAGCAAGCCATTAAGTGTGGAGATTCCTTATTGGTTGACTGCTGTATCGAGTTTATGTTAATTAGGATAAGCTGTGTGGAATGTATACATACCTCTGTTGTCCTACAATAAACGGCTCCTAGGCTCCTACTCCTGCTGTATTGATCTACACAAGTTGTTCGTCACCCCCCCTCCCCGCCCCCCGCCCCCATTATTTTGCTGTAGCCGGACTGCGGCAAAGAGCCTTAATTTAATCAGTGAGTTAATCACTTGATGGAATTAACTATGTGGTAATTGAAGGCCAGTGGGCTGTGGCTGGAGGAGGTGGGGTATTGGGGGCTTGGCTTTGGGGTATACATTTATATCTGGCTAATGGGGATCTCTCTCTCTCTGCTTCCAGACTATAACTATAATGCACCAATAAAAAAATGTGGAAAAGGCAAAGGAACCATGGTACTGTTCATTAAAGTTACTAGGAACTGTCTGGATGGATCAGAAGTAGCTTCTTCATCATGTGAGAAGCCTCTCTCTGCCACACTCTTCTACCATGATGTTCAGCCTCACCTTGAGCCACAAGGAATGGAATCTGCTGTCTATGGATTGAGACCTCTGAAACCGTGAGCCTCCAAATAAGCATTTCCCCCTCAACAGTTCTAGTGGGGTCCTTTTAGTCACAGCAGCAAGAAAGCTAACTAAAACACTTCCCCCTCAGTGTCTGCAGGTTAGTCAGCACCTGAGGACACATGTGGCTCCTGCTGCCATTTGCTTTTTACGTGAGTCAGTTGAGGAAAATGCAGGTCACACAACCCATTTGTATTCCAGCTATCCCTTAGTCTCCATGGGGAATTAGTTACAGGACCCCAAAGACACAAAAACCTGTGGAAACTCAAGTTCCTTGTATAATTAATGATGTAGAATTTATATAGAATCTATACACATCCTCCATATAAATCACCTCTAGATTATACAGTGTGATGCTATTGTAAATCACTGTCACTAAGTAGTGTTTAGATAGTAACAAGGAAAATGTCTGTATATGCTCAGTACAAACGCAGTTTTTGCCACAAAAAGTCCCCCCACCCCAAATATTTTGGATCTGAGGTTGGCTGAATCCATGGATGCAGAGTCCTTTAATACGGCGGGCTAATTTTATTTAGAAAATATACATGTAGTAATTACCCAAATACTCCCTCCTTTTTGTACTCGTAACGTCTATTATTTTTAAAGTAATTTTATGACGATTATTTCATTTGGGCCTCAAAGACCAATTCTTGTTCTAGTTCTATCCCGCCATATTATAGCCAGAGAGAGAGGCACAGCAAGGTGAAGTCATCTGTCTAAGGGTTAGAAGAGAGGTGGGACCAGCACTGGGCTCAGACACCACACGGGACTCCACAGACAGCACACTGTCATTTTAATCTGGCTACAGAGCCACCACCAGGACTCTGGTACAGCTAAGAGGCCATTCTACAAGAGGCCACACAAACCAGCTCTGCATGAGCACCCTACATTAGTGTAACTTCTGAAATAGGAATGTGCTCTGAAGCAATGAAAAAAACTATCTATATGGCTTGGGAGACATTTTGGTGGCAAAAGCCAGAGTTTAAGACCACTAGAAATGTATGGGAAATGATATGGTTGAGTGACACAGCTCCACTCTGAAAACCTTTTTTAGAAAATTATAATAGCTCCTATAGCCTGAAGGGAAAATGAAAACTCTCTTTGTCTTGGGAAAAGACTGGTCAACCAAGGGGTAGGATGTGGGGAGGGAGGGGAGAGTGTATTGTTATAGTGTGTATTGTGTGCATGGACAAAAATGTAACAACAAATCCCATCAGTGTGTACAACTATCATGCACCAATAAAAAAAAATGGAAAAGGCAAAGGAACCATGGTACTATTCATTAAAGTTACTAGGAACAATCTGGATGGATCAGAAGTAGCTTCTTGATGTACAAACTTATTTGCCCCAAGTATGTTAATGGACTGAATGGATTACAGGGCATGCACCTTTACAGAGCTTGCAACACTGGGAAAGCTCAGCTTTAAAAGACCCCATTTTTACCCCTAATCATTCATTTTTCATTTTATAAAATTAAAGCATTATTAAAAAGAAAAAGGAAAAAATAAATAAACAACTAAAACCTCCCACCAAGGAAACCTCTGCTGTTTTGGATAGTCATATGCCAAATTATTCCACTTTGATGGAAAGAGCAAGGAAGTACAGAGGAATTCATGTGTATTAGATGGCTTGAGTGCATCCACCCATCTCCCACGGCAGCATGTTTCCAAAGGGCAGAGATAGCCTCCTGCCATGCCTCTCTTGTTTAATTTCCTCTTGATGCATCGTTCTCTAAGGAGACTACTCAAATTCTCTCTCTCCCACATTGTTTTCAAACCTGGTTACCACTGCACGCATTTCTAAATGACAAGGCGGCTAGTTCTAAATCTTGATATGTTGAGACAAAACCCAAACTGACAGTTGGAGGAGGCAGAAAGAGGAAGGCACTGCCCGTCCCTCCCTTATCCCAAATGTCATCCCTCCCTTGCCCAGGCTGGGGAGGCGATCCTGATGAAGAAACAAGCAGACACTTGAAAGTTTCTGACAGGTGTCATGGGTGCAGACACTGAGTGGCCATGAGGGATGGAGCTTGACATGACAGTGGCAGAGCCACCGAGGCTGGCTCTAGGACATGCAGAGTTTGGTGTATGTCAATTCCAATCCTTGTCATGCCCCAGCTCCAGAATGCTAGCTACAAATGGACAGAGCCAGTGGGAAGTATTCAGAAAACTTTAAGACGTCCATTCTGAACCAAGAGATGCTGCCAGGCTGTAACAACATAGGATTGGCAATAAAGTGTGTGAGCTCCATCTGGGGCCAGCTAACAGGGAGAGGTAGGGCTGCTCACACTGGGCAGTTGTGTTTGTATGCTCTCTTTGTTCTCTGTATTGCACTCCAAGTCAAGGGTTTCAATTTGCGTGTTATTTTCCACATTCCTGTGTGTGTTTTGGGGTATGTGTGCTGCCAGCATTCTCCCCTGACCAATAAGTTCTGATGATCTTTATTCTTTTAATATAATGATCTCTGCTGCAGATCCTCAGGGATCTAAATATTTGGTAATCCTGCTCTTCTAACCCGGCTGGAGAATGATTTATAATGGGAAAGGAGGGCTAGGTTCTCAGTGAACACTGTGAAAATAGTTTCATAAATATTGCTCTCTTGCATTATTTTGAAATATTACTTCTTTTAACAGTCTGCCAAAGTCAAATATTTTTGCTAAATAACAACCCACAGGCAGGCCTCTCACCCGCCAAAGTAACAGGTGGTCACTAAGTTCACCTGGTGGGAGAGCCTGGCTTGATCAGCCCTCACTCAGAAGTGATGGTTAACTGGCATCAAGGCATGATGGATGACAGCAGATGTGTGTATCATCTTTAATCCGGTCTTCCAGCCTACTAACAGGGGATATATTTATTTAATAGCTCTTAACTCAATATATTGGCTTGTAGTTAAGTATTTTCAAACACCATGAGGACTTGCTAAGTACATTCATTTAAAAAAATGACAAAAATTATTTGATTTAAAAAAAAAAAAGTCAGTGGCACATAGACTCCAAGTCTGGTTTCCACTGAAAATTCCTCAGGGACCCAGACATGGTGATAAATCAACTACAGTGTTGTTCTTACTCTCCAAGTGCTATGAGTCAATGCTAAAGTGGAAAGAGGATTGCAGTGTCACCATGATCCAAGTTGGAGTTGAAATCTGAGCATGGCAGGGGCCCAGAGTGGGTATTTTCATTCTAAACTTCACTGTGGCATGCTGAGAAAAATTTGCTGTTATTATATAGATGCTGTCATATCTATATCGTATACTGTTCATCTTAACGCCATCCATCCACTTTCTGTCCCAGTTTTGTGCTTATTGACCACAGATGACCCTATCTAGAGAGTATCTCTTGCCAAGGGACCTACCTGAAGCCAATGATGGCCTAGCCTTTTCAGAAATTATGGTCCTTCTCATGCACATACTACTGAGGAAATCTCATCCTTTTCTATGACTTCAGCTCACATTTCTATAGCTCTGACTCCTACTTTTGTCTTTGTGCCCAGTTCTATCTTCAAGACTTAACCCTCCATGTCTATACTCATAGTAACCTCCCAAGGGCCTATGTCATGGACAGAGCCAACCCGCTCATGACGTCCATCCTGTTCTCTGCTGTATTTCTGTGTCCTGTTCCTGATTTTCTCTGTGGTCCAGTCTCTGAACTCAGCAAGAGGTGGATACTCCCTTTTCTTTGTAACCAAACAGTCATCATGACTTATTCCACATAAAATCTCTGACATCTGTCCCTTATTCTGATATTTGAAATAATGGTTTTACAGTTTGTCTTTTTAAAAAAAATTTAAATATTCTCAAAATGTCATGGAACTGAAAAACAGACCATAGACCAATGGAATAGAGAACCGAGATTTTATTCCATGTATGCATGTCTTTTTTGACAAAGACACCAAGAACAAACATTGGTGAAAAACACTGGCCTCTTCAATAAATGTCTCTGGGGAAACTGGCTATGCACACCTTGAAGAAACTGAATCCCTAGCTCCTACCATATTAAAAAATCAACTCAAAATAGTTCAAAACTTAAATGTAAGACCCAAAACTTAAAGCTACTAGAAGAAACACAGGAGAATGCTTCAAGACAAAGTGTTTTTGGATATGACCCCAAAAGTACTGGCAACAAAAGCACCATTTAGCAAATGAGACTATATCAAAGAGAGCGTGAGCGAGAGAAAGTGAATGAGTGAGAGAGAATCTATAGAATGGGAGAAATATTTGCAAATTATTCATCCTATACAGGATTCATATTAAATAAGGAACTCAAAAAACTCAGCAGAAAAAGAGCAAATAATTTGGTTTTCAAATGGACAAATGACTTAAATAGACATTTTCCCCAAAGAAGATAGACAAAATGAGCAAGTGTCTGAAAAAAAAGTTCAACATCACTAATCATCAGGGAAATGTAAATGGAAAGGAACCACAATGAGATGTCATCTCACCACAGAATGGCTATTATCAAAAGGATGCAGACAAAGGGGAACTCCCATACACTGCCAGTGGGAATCTATGGGAAAACAGCTTGGAAATTCTCCAAAACACTAAAAGTAGACCTACCATATGATCCAGCAATCCCAACAGTGGGTATATATTCAAAGGTGACGAAATCAGCATGTCAAACTGATACTTTGACTCCCAAGATCCAGTACTATGCTATGGTGTCAACCTTTGACAGATGAAAGAATAAATAAATAAAATGTGGAATATATACACAATGGAATATTATTCAGCCACCAAACAAATGAAATTCTGTCATTTGCATCAAAATGGATGCACTGGAAGGCATTAGGTTAAGTGAAATAAGTCAGGCCCAGAAAGACAAAAACTTTATGTTCTCATTCATGTGGGAGCTGAAAATCAGTCTCACCGAAGAAAGTGGAAGAGGGTCACTAAAGAATGGGAAAGGAAAAAAGGAAACAGGGTCAGGGAGCTCATATTCCACATTCTAAAATCAGGTTAGAATGATTTTAGAATGGGAGGAATTAGTTTTGGTGTTCTATAGCCTAGTATAGTAACTAGTGTGTACAATAGTTTGTGATTTATTTCAAAATAACTAGAAGAAAGAGTCCAAAGTTTCCCGATACATACAAATGATTAACTTTTGAGGAGACAGAGATGCTAATTACTATGATTTGATCCTTACACATTATACAAATGTGTTGAATTATCATACTGGACTTCACAAATATGTACAAATATCGATGTGTCGATGAATTTTGTTTAAAAAAAAAGGATAGACTTGATGAGTCCTAGATGATCATAGACCACTGAACCTGGCCTGAACAGTTTGTCTTCAAAATTAATTCAAAAACTCACATAAGAAATAAACTTCTACTTTGTCTAAAAATATAAAAATAAAATTATGCCTGTGCACTGTGAACTTTTTAAACAGAGCACAAAGGATATGAGACAGTCAAAACAAAAAAAATGTAAAAATAATAACCAAAATAATAGTGCACACTCTTCTTACTACACAAAGCTGTTATTTTTCATTTGGCAGGATTTCATCATTGGGTAGTTTTGTTCTGATCCCACCTACCCCAAAAAAAGAATTCAAAGGGTTAAGGGGGGCTATATGCTTAAATTCTGTCATGTTTGAAAATGTCTTCAGGTTTCTCCTTTACCTGAATAACAACTTGGCTCACTGTTAAACTCTTAAGTCTTGTGTTTTTCTGCTTTGTTTATGGATGCAGTTCCATGGTCTGTTGTTGAAATAAGATTCCTTTGTCTTTTTTCCACCATCAATCACTATTTATTTGTATCAAAAAATGCATTTCAAAAGTAGACAACAACCTATAACAATCATGATATACACAATACCCAAATCCCACAAAATTTAGCACTTTGTCTACTTCAAATATTTTTGTTCCATAAAATGTTCAAACTCATTTGCACAACCCTTCCCCTGTCCCATTTCCCAGTATTCCTCCACACGCATCTTCTGTCTTTAATTTGGTGTTTATAATTCCTATACATGATGTAATGATATTTGACGTATGTATCTATCCCATTAATATGTTCTCTAATGTTTTACAGACTGTTTTAGATTCATTTAAATGCTACTGTACTGAACTTATATGCCATAACATACTTTTTAATCCCATTACCGCTCTAAGACTTGTCAATGTCAATACCTATAGCACTAGTTCAAAAATTGTCCAAGCTTTGTTAATAAATATTTAGTTGTTTCCCATATTTTACTATAGAAAGTAATGCTTTTGCAAAATAATCTTGTTCCTCTGTTGTCCTGTGTGACAGCTTCTTTATGATAGGATTCAGAGATAGATTTGGATCAGATGTGGGTCATGCCTGCCATTAACATCACCAAAGATCTAGGAAAATAGTATACCACAACCAGGACTGTAGGATACTTTGCAATATTTCTTATCTGTATCGGGATGCCATATTATCATACATTTTTGTATTTTCCTATCTAATGGACGTTAAATGGAACCTTCTGATTCATTTATCTTACGTTTTCCTAAGTATGGATTACCAGTGGGATTGAGCATCTTTTTAAACATTTAGTGATAGTCTCTATCCCCTCTTTTTGATGTATCTGATCCTGTTCTTTGCCCACTTTTCTATATGCTTGATTTCCTTTTCTTATTGATTCTTAAGGATAATTTATATATGTTGAATTCCAATTCATGGTTAATTTTATGTATCGAACATATCTTTCAGAATATTATATCTAATTGCTTAATGTTTTGTGTAGTATCTCATATAATTCCAGAAGATTTTTAATACAGTTAAATTTATCTGTTCTGTTCTGTGATCTGTGCTCATTGCAGCTTTCTTGGGAAATTCTTTTGAACCATGAGTCCATGAAGATAGACTTCTAAAGTTTAAAAAATATGTTTGTTTTTTTTTGAGAGAGAGAGAGAGAATTTTTTAATATTTTATTTTTCAGTTTTCGGTGGACACAACATCTTTATTTTATTTTATGTTGTGCTGAGGATTGAACCCAGGGCCTGGCGTATGCCAGGCGAGAGCACTACCGCTTAAGCCACATCCTCAGCCCCCCAAATATGTTTTTTTCTCTTTAATCTACTGTATGAACTTGATTATGGCATATTGGCATGAGATGCAAATTGAATTTTTTTAATAAGGAAAAATGGTGAGGGGATGACATTAGAAAGATGGCTGACTGGGGTTGTGTGGCATGTCTTTCTTCAAGACAAAGAACCAACACAATGGAAAAAACAATAGCTGATTTGCTGGAGTGACTGAGGCAGAGCACCAGAGTGCATGGAGCACAGAGACAGGCAATGGCCTAAGAAAAGGGAAGGAGGCACCAAGCATCTACTCTCTTGTCTCTCCAGGTCAATCCTGAACCAAAAGGGACTTTGCTTCCCAGGGAAAGGGTAAGCAGAAAGACCCAGCCATGGGTCCCCCTCCTGCCACAGGCACCTAAAGTACTGTTACTTTACAGTTTGGATTCTGAATACCCTCTAGAGGCTCTGTGTTAATGCTCACCCCAGAGTGGCACTACTGAGGTACTAAGGACATTTAGGAGGGGGACATGCACTTAGGATTTGAGCAACCCTACTCAACCACCCTTTGCCCCAAAAAGCAGCTTGGCAACTTGCAGTGAGAGTCTCCAGAGGTCCTCAAAATTTATTAACACAGCCCTTCCTTAGCCACTGTTAGGTACCCTTTCCAATCGCAGGCATGCAGTTCCACACCCATCTGGGCTGATCAGTATAACCCCACACCCATGGGGAAACAGACAGGGGCCATACCTCTGCTCTTGCAACAGCCATGTGCTGCCCGCACTGGTCTGCCAGAGCAGTCCCATGCCCATGGGTCCTGCAGAAACTGACAGACAATTCTCACTCACCTTAGAGAGTTGCAATCCAGCTGGTGATACATTTCTACAATCTCTGCAGATTAGGTCACTAAGAGACCCACAGATGTTGCTGATATTGAGTACAGCTAAAGAAGATACATGGACATGACACTACATGGCCCACCTGGAACCAAAGCCAACATGGCCTATCAAAGCACCATTCTAGTATGTTTCTCCAGTAGAAAACCACCTATGATAACCAACTATGAAAGCTATCCTATGAAATTGGTAGAGGCAACTAATCACCAGCTGCACATATGCCAATGCAGAAGCACAAGTAATGAGGAAAAAAATGTAAAATGATGCCTCTAAAGGAACACAATAATTTTCTACCACCAGAACCCAAGAAAGGTAAATTAATGAATTGCCTGAAAATAGTTCAACTCGTTGATTGATTGTTTATCCTCTTCTGAGAGGTGTCTGTTCAGGTCCTTGGCCCACTAATTAATTGGGTTATCTGGTTTTTTGGTGCTCAGCTTTTTGAGTTCTTTATATACCCTACAGATTAGAGCTCTATCTGATGTGTGAGGGGTAAAAATTTGCTCCCAAGATGTAGGCTCTCTATTCACCTCACCGATTGTGTCTTTTGCTAAGAAGAAACTTTTTAGTTTGAATCCATCCCATTTATTGATTCTTGGTTTTGAGTCTTACATTATAGAAGTCTTATTAAGGAAGTTGGGGCCTAATCTCACTTGATGAAGATTAGGGCCTACTTTTTCTTCTATTAGATGCAGGGTTGTATTCCTAGGTCCTTGATCCACTTTGAGTTGAGTTTTGTGCGTAGTGAGAGATGGGGGTTTAATTTCATTTTGTTGCATATGGATTTCCAGTTTTCCCAGCATCATTTGTTGAAGAGGCTATCTTTTCCCCAATGCATGTTTTTGGCACCTTTGTCTCATATAAGATAATTGTAAGTTAATGAGATAGAAAAAACAAACAAACAAACAAAAAACCCGGAAAATTCAATGATATTAGAAAGACAATTTATAATATGAGTAAGAAGTTCAGCACAAAGATAGAAATCAGGATAAAAGAACTGAACAGAGCCAGAATGCTCAAGAAACAAAATATAGCTGAGAGTCTCAACAGTAGAAAAAATGTGCTTTGAAATAATTTGTTAGACAAAAAAAAAGGCATTATTAAATAATGCAGTGAGACCCAAAAAGAGAAAAAAAGAAAAAGAAAAGAAAGAAAGAAAGAAAAAATGAATAAAGAAAAACTAGAAGGCTGTTAAGCATGAAAATATTTGCTTCATGGCTGTCTATGAAGAAGAAGGGAAAATATATAGAAAATCTATTCAACAAAATACTGTAAGTTTTCCAAATCTGAGGAAAGGTATGAACATCTAGGTCCAGGATGCTTAAGGATTATCTAAAAGATTTGACCAAGGAAGGTATTTTTCAAGGCATGTTATAGTTAAACTGTCAAAAGCAAGAGAGATAATTCTAAAAGTGGCAAGAGGAAAACATAAAGTCACATATTAAAGAATTCCCATTAGCCCAACAGCAGATGTCTTAGGAGAGACTATACAGGCCAGAGAAGAATGGAATGATATAGTCAATGACTTGAAAGAAAGAATTATAGAACACTTATGAAAGAAACTGAAGAGTTCACAAAGAATTTTAAGGGTCTCCTAGGTTCATGGATTAGAAAATTAATATGGTTAAAATGTTTATGCCACCCACAGTAGTCTACAGATTGAATGCGATTCCCATCAAAACACCAATATTTTTTACAAAAATAGAAAAAAATTCTAAATTTGGCTGGACCATAAAATACCTCCAATACTAAGCAAAAATAATAGAGCTGGAAGCATTACCATACCCAATTTGAAAACATACTACAAAACTATGCTAACGAGAACAGCATGGCACTGGTGTAAACACACACACACACACACACACACACACACACACACACCCATGGATAAGAAGAGAGAACCCTCAAATAAATCCACATATTTACACCCAACTGATTTTCAACAAAGGTACCAAGAACAAACATTGGAAAAAAGACAGACTCTTCAATGAATCGTCCTTGCAAAATTAAATATACATATGCAGAGGAAAAGAAAACTAGACCCCAGTCTCTTACCATCTACAAAAATAAATCAAAGACTTAAAAGAAATGATAAAATCTATGAAACTACTAGAAAAAACATAGAGGAAATACTTCAGGACGTTGGTCTAGGCAAAAGCTTCTGGCAACCAAAGCAAAACTTGATAAATTGGATTATAAACTAAAAAGCTTCTACATAGAAAATGAAATACATCCTAAAGAATAAGAGAGACTACTTGAAAGTTATTTATCCCAAAAGGAATTAACATTCTTAACATATAATGAACTCAACACAATAGTCAAAAAAAAGGCAAATGACCTGCAAAATGACCTGAATTCACATTTCTCAAAATAAAATATACAAACTATCAACAAGAATAGGAAAAAAAAAAAGCCCAACATTATTAAACATCAGGGAAATAGGAATCAAAACCACAGCTAGAATGGCTATTTTTGAGGGGGAAGTAGGGGTGGTGTGCCAGGGGCTCTTAACCACTAAGCAATATCTCCAGCTCATTTATATTTTCATTTTGAGACAGGATATCCCTAAGTTTCTTGGGGCCTCACTAAGTTGTAAGGCTGGCTTTGAACTCACAATCCTCCAGCCTCAGCCTCCTGAGTTTCTGGGATTACAGGCATGCGCTGCCATGCTCAACTTAGAATGGCTATTGTCAAAAAGACAAAAAATAAATGTGGGAGAGGAAACATTGTAAATCTATTTATGATTCTCAAAAAGGCCAGATACAATAAAATATGATAAGAAAAGACTCACAAAATGGACAAATTATTCCATTGATAAAATAATTGACTCATCTGCGTATACTGTACTTTCAATATGTAGTTCAAGTGATGATTATAGACTGACTACCATTCATATTTTTTTAAAAAGCAATTTTAGAAATAGAAAACAAATCTCAAACCAACCAAGGAAGCAAACATATAAAATAAATCTGCCAAAATAGAGTGAGAATATTGAATTTCAGGTTAGATGCTATTTTTCAACATCAGACCTTAAGCAGGACTGAAGTATGGCGTGCTGGAGTTCAGCATTACTGAAAAATTAACCTCTGATGTATCTAGACAGGCAGTGAAGTCCAGTGCACTGGGATGTGAAGCGTTTGTCATTTGTGCCTGATGAGTAAGCAGGACCACAGTCAGACTTCACCTGAGACAGGTGAGTGAGGGGAAGGGAGAGGCGGGGAGGTCGTTTTACAATCACTAGATTGAACAGATGGCTCCATGCAGTGGCTGAAGCCTCATTCTATGGGGATGTGACCTACAGCAGCTTTGTGTTCTGTGAGAGATCTAGGGAACAGGGGAAGCCTCTGATCTGGGAATGAGCTTTCATCTTGCCTGGTCAGAACCTCTAAGAAACCTCCTATCCTCTGTCCACCTCTTTCACTTAATGTTATCATCCCTCTCGCTGGACAACTTTGCATGGGAAACTTTCAGGGTCTTCTTGCCAGGATGAGGGTGTTGCTCTTTACATTTGATATAAAGGAGTTTATGGAATAATTTTGTCCTAAAGTGACATGGTCAGGCTTCTGTTTTACAGTGAGTACCCTGCTTATAGTGTGACTGCAAGTTCCTTCTAGGTTGCTTCTAGGCCTTTGCAGATGTTGCTCCCTCTGCCTGAAAATCTCTCTCCCCATTCTTCCCACTGCCGGCCTCAGCTTCATGTCACTTCTTGGTATGGGCTCTGAGATTTGCATGCAGGTCTATTAGGAAACACTCTCTGGAACAAGTCTTAGAAGAAGCAGGTCTATATGGAACCAACCTAGGTGTCCCTCAATTGATGAATGGATAAAGAAAATGTGGTATATATACTAATGGAATATCACTCAGCTTTAAAGAAGAGTGAAATTATGGCATTTGCCAGTAAATAGTTGCAGTTGGAGAATATCATGCTAAGTGAAATAATCCAATCCCACAAAACCAAAGGCCAAATGCTTTGTCTCGTATGCGGACACTAATTCACAATAAAGGTGGGGGACATTAGGGAAAAATAGCATTACCTTAGATTAGGTAGAGGGAAGTGATAGGAGGGGAAGGGAGGGGATGTGGGAATAGGAAGGATAGTAGAATGAAACAGACATTATTACTGTATGTATATACAGTAATGACCAATATGATTCTGCAGCATGTACCCTCAGAAAAATGAGAAATTATATCCCATCTATGTATGATTATCAGAGTGCATAAATGCATTCTACTATCATGTATAACTAATTAAAACAAATTAAAAAAAAATTTAAAAGGTGGTCTAGGTCGAGGGAGAAGTTGAACACTGAGGCAACTGCACTGAAGCCTCAGCTGATACCAAAGTGGCTGGGGTTGGGATGGTCTTTAGAGCTGTCCTGCCCTGAGGAAAGGGGTCAGGCCTTTGTGTCTTCATGCAGACCAATTAACAGATTCACATGCCCCAGGAAGGGTGGGGCAGCTCTCCTCATCTGAAGGCAATTCCCGAAGATGGAGGAGGGAGGGATGTGCTTCTTGATTGTGAAGGAAAGGATCCACAGACCGATTCCCACTAGCCCATTTCAAGGAGGTCTCTGCTATTCCTATAGCAAGCTACTGCTTTCCTTGTTGGTACTTACGATGATTTGTAAGTGTGTTTTTATTTTCAAGTACTTAATTACTATTTATCTCTTCCAATAAACTCACTCATGTAAGGACCATGCCAATCATAATCATCCCTTTTATCCCTAGCATTTACCAGGGTGCCTGGCACAGATTAGATCCTTAACCAACATCTATTAAATGCACGAATGAACAAATCCAACTCAGAGATCCTCCACGTTATTACCAGAGAGGGACCTCACTTCTCCTCTACCTCTTTCTTCCTATACTTTCACCCTTAATTGGGGATCAGAGCCTCAGAACAGACAGGGTCCCAGGCATCCCACCTGATGTTTTCAACTGATGGAAAGAGCTCTCCAGACACCCACACTGCTTGTGATTGTTGCCCCACCTCTTTATCCATGACCCTTTGCTCTACTTGTTTTTTCACATCCTAGGATTCTGGTACCCAGTGTGTGGTTTCATTCCAATCAAAATCTGGGCAAAGAACCATTGTCCTATTTTTGGCTGGGAGAGGTAGTATGGCAGGGCTGGGATGTGATAGAAATCCCACTACTAATTCCAGGGAGAGAAATTGCCCTCTCTTCACACCCTCAACATAGTCACATTGTTCAAATATTATAAAATGATAGAGTACAACATGGTTAAATACATCACTGATTTGCCAATAATAGGTATTGGTGTATAAGTCTAACTGGCGGTGCAGATGCCTGAGGTATTGATTTTACTGTCTAATGGTTGAGAGAGATGTTATCTTGATTAATTAGAAGTCAAAAACAAATGCATCTTCTATAAGATCTCTTGTGGCATTCACCTGGAAAAAAAAATACAACATGTGTCTCGAAAATGTTAGAAACCTAAAAGGATGGGGTGAGGGGGAGCAAACCACCCCCTTCCACCATCTGTCCAAGCGGAAGATAACGTCTGCATGCTGGGCAAGCTGACGTGAGCTTATCGACAGAAAGGGGGACTCCCATATTCTTTCTTTCAACTGCAGCTTTCATTCAGAAATTAAAAAGAGAAAGCACTGCTCTGAATATATAGCTTTCCCTGGCATTTAATTTAGTAGGAGAACAGCCTTTCTGTTCTTGGCTAGGTTTAAAGATCCATTTACTCTCCCATCCTAAAGACTCATAAGAGGTTGGGCATGGGATTTCCTCTGCAAAAGGCAGCACAGAGCATTCAGAAGACTATTTCCATAAGATATGAGTAGCAGGCTACATAATATTATTCTTACAAATGAAAGACATTATCTGCATGATTGCTAAAGTCTGGTCAAAATTTTTTTACAGTGCTGGGATTGTGGCTCAATGGTAGAGCGCTCGCTTAGCATGGGTGGGACCCGGGTTCGATTCTCAGCACCACATAAAAATAAATAAATAAAGGCATTGTATTGTGTCTGTCTACAAAAAAGATTCATTCTCTCTCCCTCCCCACCTCTCTCTCTCTCTATCAAAAAATAAATTTTACAAAAAAATTCAAGTTTAAAAAAGAAAAATATGACTTCAGCATTTTAATGAAGTTTTACAATTATTCACTGACCTTAAAATACTAACCTACACAGCACAATAAACTATAATATCACAAAAAGCTATAGTAAGACCTGATTTTCTTTTGGATTTGTGATTTGATTTCTATAAAACAGTCTGCATTAGGAGGTTGTTTTTCTATTGTCCTTTATGATCTAAAACTTTCTCCAGTTCTTCAACTTCAACACTGCCTATATCAAAGAAGCTACAGGTAGTACTCTGAGCATGGAAGGGGTTATGAGACCACCTGGGAAGCATTCTGGGCCATAAATAATGACTTTGCTATTTATGAATGATTGGAAATTTGGAGAACTACAGGGCATTGTTAAGCTTTAGCATTCTATTATTCAACATATATTTATTGAAATGAGGAGAGTACAGTCTATATATATATATATATTATATATATATATATTATATATATATTTATATACGTAGATATATGTTCATATTTGAAGCATAAGTTGTACTTATGTCATTCTACAGAGGATAATGTATGTAAAACATGCTTAGTAATTATAAGAGATATTTGATATTTTTATTGCAATTGCTAGATGATTTCTGTTTTCATCAGGACCGAGCTTAAGCCATCCTAAGTCAAATGTTTTTTGAAAGCCTAAGCTAGATTTGAAAAACTGCTTGCCAAGTTCATTTTCTTTTTGTAATGGATACTTTTCCAACTACAAGTATTTACCTGCACAACTCAGATAAGGGAGCAGTCACCTATGTCAAGGTCACCTTGCTGAGGACCCCAGGAGCCAGTTGTCTTCTACAGCTTGACCAAGAATCTATTTTTCTTACCAGGAGTCAGGATACTGACTCTGTTCTTGGCTAGGTTTAAACATCCATTTACTCTCCCATCCTAAAGATGCCTAAGAGGTTGGGCATGGGATTTTCTCTGCAAGAGGCAGCACAGAGCATTCAGAAGACTATTTCCATAAGATATGAGTAGCAGGCTACATAATGTTATTCTTACAAATGAAAGATATCATCTCTTTCCCTAAATACTTCTATAGTCTTCTTGCATTCTTCAATTTCCACACTAGCCAGACTCAATCAGTCCAGATTTAGGCCTGAAGTTAATTGGTCCATTCAATTGATATTTCTGAGTTCTCATATTTGGCCTGGCTTTGGGCCATGAGGCTCAGGCATAATGGACTTCTCCTTCTGGGGGGTTAGTGGCTTCACTGAAGGTCCTCAGGGAACTTCTAATTTCCTCCTTTTCTGGCAGTTTTTGGAAAGAAGCACAGAAATGAATTTTGGCTGCCTGGGGGTGGGGCAGGGACTTGCATATTATTGTCCTCCTGATCCACCTATTTCAGAGACTCTGCACATTATGAAAAAGAATGGCCTAAAGAGCTGCCCTGAGCATCACACAATTTATAGGCAGAGTGGTTTAAAGGAGCCAATTTCTAGAGCTTCATGTTAAATTTATGTGGGTTTTCCCAAAGAGTTTGGGGGGATGGAGATATATATATATATATATATATATATATATATGGTAAAATGTCCACAGTTTAGCTATTCAATTATCCGCTTTCTCCTAGTGGGAAAAGGACTTCATAAAGTGAAACTCCTTTTCTCTGACCCACTGAAATCATTCACTGAAAATAGAAGCAACAAATTTCTCCGAAAGAGGCCATCAGATGTGTTCCCAGGGAAGCCTAATCGGCACCCCAGCATCTATTCAAGTCTTCATGACACCTTAGGCTATTCAATTAATGGGTAGTGGCTATAGCAACCATAGTAACATGGCATTTTCCTCTAGTTCTTGCAGGATACTTGTGTATGACTGTGTTCGATGGCAAGTGGCTTTTGATTCCTAGATGTCCATCTCCTTGGACATATTTAATCAGGCAGACAAATAGTGGGAAAAGATCAGCCTGCAGTGTGAGAAGAGCCAGGTTCATGTCTATCTTGGAATAGGCAGTATTGGAATTGGGTTTTAAAGAGTAGAGAAGTTTCTGTAGACAAAGAGAAATAATGCCTATCGTGGGACCTTAACATTATCCATAGTCACCATTAACATACTCCCTCCTAGGATCATTCAGCAGGACCTGTTTATTACACAGAAGAGAAATCTGAAACCTGAAGATAAAAATTTCCCAACACATTTCCAGCATCCCTAATCCCAAGATCTAAAATGCTCCAGAATCCGAAATTTGTTAAAACATTGACCTGACACCAGGTAGAAAATTCCATATCATAAAACTGTTTTATGAACAAAATTTTAAAATATTTTAATACCATATACATAAGGTATACATGAAACATTAATGAATTTAATGTTTAGACTTGAGTCCCATCCCCAACATATCTCATTATAGATGTGCAAACGTTTCAAAATCCCCCCAAAAATGTGAAATCTGAAACACTTCTGGTCCCAAACACTTTGGATAAAGGACACTTGACCTGTACCAGTAAGGAAGTACAAGGGCCCACAATTGGCATTATTTCTCTTTGTCTACAGAAACTTCTCTACTCTTTAAAACCCAGTTCCAATACCGCCTCTTCCAAGATAGACATGAACCTGGCTCTTCTCACACTGCAGGCTGCTCTTTTCCCCACTTTTTGTCTGTCTGGCTCTTCCTCATCTGTAAAGAGTTATTTTTTATGACGCTTCCTCAGAAAACCTTGCCCTGATCACTCCATCTAAATTAGGTCTCCCCAAAAATTCTCTTGCAGAGTATACAGTTGTTTTCTCCTACAATATCCATACATTCTTGTTTGTGCTTTATGTCTGACACTTTAAGTTGATTGAAAGCACTATGAAAGTAGGAACCATGTCCATTTTATTCACTGAATTAAACCTCATGTTTTTATTTACATATGGAATTAAAATAGCTGATCTCAGGTAAGTTGAGAGTAGAATGGTGGTTACCAAGGCCTGGGGTTTGGGGTGGGGCAGGCGGAAGGAAATTAATTAATGGGTACTAAGTCACAGAAGGAAGTTCTCATACACTATTGCATAGCATGGTGACTTCAGATAACAATAACATGTCGCCTTTCAAAAAGCTAGAAGGATGTATTTCGTATGTTTTTACCATAAAGAAATAATAAATGTTTGAATAGATGTGTTTAAACATTAAACAATGTGCACATGTATCAAAACACAACATGGTACCTCATTAACATGTATAATTTTAGTTTTTTATATATAAGTTAAAAATATACTTAATTAAAAAAAAATTGGTACTTAGCCTGATGCCTATCACAGAGCAGGTGTAGTCATTGAATAAATGAATACAAGCACCTCGGGCCCATCATGTGCTGTCTCCCCAATGACTCTGGAGCATATCTTTTCAGCACTACCAGATCCTCATTCCATCACGTGGACTTTTTGTTATATATTCATATGTTCATATGTTACCTTTTCTGATAATATTACTAATTGTTAATAACTATATATTTAGGGTTGACTAAAAAGAACTAAGGTATCTTACATATATTTAAATAATTTGTCTTTAGAGGATCTATTTTAGAAGTGAGTAAACAGACTCAGCCATACTAAGACTATTCTGATGCTATGCTTGCTAACTCTTTTATGGCAGGAAACTTGCCTTACACTTAGGGTGACCAACCATCTCAGAGATCCGAGGATTGGCCCAGTGCTAGCACTGGGGGTCCCATATTCCGTGAAATCTTTGAGTCTTGAGAAAACCCAGACAGTTGTCCATCTCCCTATTTTTACTCCTTTGTTGAACAAGCCTCACCATGTTCTTCACTGGATCAGGAACTTCCATTTGTAGAATATCAGCCATCCATGTGAAAACATAGCTCATTTTCTAGCTATGCAAGTGTTTTGATGTTATAATGTGAAATATTTAGGGTTACAGAAGTTAAACTTTGCACAATTTTTCTTCTCTCATTTGCCTAATACAACATGAAAGTCAGCTCTTGTGAGGCACACAATGTCCCTGTCATTTCGAGCACAGTGCCTGACTCCAACACGCTGAAGATTTCTTTGCTGGAATGTTCCTCCTCTAGGATTCTTGCACCAGCTGGACAATAAGGAATCCCAAGGCACCTAGACTTCCCTAGTCTTCTGATTCAGTCAATGTCCTATCAATGAAGCAGAACCACTAGAAGATTATTTAAATATCGAAGTCCTAGGAGATTTTATAACTATAAATACAATCATTCCTCAGTATTTATGGGTATTAGTTCTAGGACACCCCTGCAGATACAGAGGACTCTCAAGCCCCTTATATGAAATGGCATTGTATTTGCATATAATCTATGTACATCCTGTGTATTTTAAATCATCTCTAGATTATTTATAATACCTCGGATAACATCAGTGCTATGCAAATAGATGTTACACTGTACTATTCAGGGAGTATTGGCAAGAAAGCAAAATCTGGACAGGTTCAATAGACACCATTCCCCCCCACCCCCAGATATTTTTGATCAGCAATAGGTTGAATCCACAAATGTGGAAACCACAGATATAGCAGGCCAATTGTATGTACTGGTGCTGGGGCCTCAAGGGCATGGGGTACAGCAAGGAAAGAAAAACAGATACAAAATAGGAAAATCAAGAGTAAGCCGGAATCTAGCAGGCTGAATTGCAATTCAGGAGGACAGTGTGGACCCCACACTGGTTCTCTTATCTCCCCCAGGCCTGCAGCTTTGAAGAGCAACTGGTCCGTTTGTCCTGCCTGGCACCTGGTCCAGATGTTGAAAGCAGGAAGGAGAAGACCCAACAGGAACCGCAGAGCCAGCAGATAAGCAACTATGCCCAAGCAGCCTCCATTGACCTGTAGAAAGTGAGGTGTCACCTCTACTTCCCTTCTAGATCGCCTTTAAAATGTCTCCTGAGAGGTGGGCTTGTGGGAAATGTAGTTCTAATTAAGCTAAGGCTACACAATACAAATCCTCCACAGTCCACCCCAGCCTTTCTCTCCTCAGCCTCCATAAACAACCCTGTCAATCTTAAACAGCATTAAAGACAGCAACAAAATTATGGGAAGGATCCCGATGCACTAATAGTGCCCTTGTAAGCCCACAATCTCAAAGGCCCTTGAAGATTGTTCTCAAATCAGCTGATTCCAGTGAAGTTCTTGATCCAAATCTTGTATTTCATCCTTGTTCTCACTGATATAATTTGCACCAGGTGGAAGATTTCTTCTTTATTCAATGTCTTTATAATTTTCCAAAACATATTTCTACCACACCTTGTCTAGGAAGCAGAAAGAGGTTATTAAGTTCACGTTACAGATTTGAATTTTGAGAGTTTGTGTCTTGCCCAAGGCCCAACGCCTAAGTGGGGAGATGATTTATACCCTCCAGAATTTCTTTGAGTCACAAGGAACAGGCAAGTCTTTTCTGAGAGGCCTTAATCATTTAAAAAGAGATTTTTGCTGACTTATTTTGGATAGCACAAAGTACAACAACAAGAACAAATCCATGGGAGAGAATAAACCAGGGACTGATTCTTTTTGTTACGCTTTCTGTTATTGAGCATATGCCTCGTTATGTTCATGCCTTGTCTTCCAAACTAGCCTGGGCGCTCCGAAAGCAATAAAATCACCTCACTTCTTCTCTAGGTTCCTCCTTCTAGAGTCTCACCTATGGGGTGCTCATGTTCAAAGCAAAGACTGATTGATAGAGTACGTGTCATGGTCCCAAAATATTCTACCAAAATTGCATGAAGGATAAATCTTGCATGCAAGACCCATTGCACGATTCAAGCATGAAGGGGTTTTTAGATAAAGCCACAAGGTGGCCAGAGGAACTCTCTACTTTGCCTCCTCCAAATGGGACTCTGCATTGAGCACCAACAAATTGCCCCCTGGTCACAGCTGAACAAAATACAGAGGGCATTTTCCCTAGTCTCCTTATCATCACCTGAGCCAGCGCTGTGGACAGTTAAGAGCTGGGCTAATTCCATTGGCTCGACTCTCTCTGCCCTGCTCTGACTGACAGGCCGGGGCCCTGCTCATCCCTGAAAACTAGCATCAGGGAATGACATACAGTTTGATAACATAAGATGCTTAGGTTTTTTGGCTCAAGTGAGATGTTCAGAGCTAATAGCCCTGTGAGCTGAGTTTTAGCTGCGATCTGCACCTTGAGATATCCCTTATGTCTGGCTCAGGAAAAAGGGAAAAGAATGAGAGCTTATTTCTAGAAAGGTTTCCGATGAGCAGCATTTGTCATTGAAGGGGAAGATGGGTATAATTAGCTTGTCAGTCTAGTTTGGGCTGAGCAGGCTGTCTCTGCTAAGAAAGATGGACTAACTGCCAGAGCCACTGACAGGCAGTCGATAGCGCAGCAATTAATGTCATAAATAATTCCAGAACCAATTACATCAAAATGGACTCAGAGCTTTAAAAAGGTACAGAATTCTCTTATTCTTCCTGCTAACAGCAAGAAACAGCTTTCATTTTTCTCTGTAATTACTTTTCATTGTATATAGCAATACAGCTGAGCTTTTTTGTCCATATTTAAACCTTGTCTTTCTCCAAGCCTCTTCCCCCACCGCCAGCCTCCCTCCTTCACCCCACAGGACAAGGCTGTTAAAGTCGATCTTCCCTGCCAGAGCAGTGGGGTGAATGTCTAATCTTTTAACTTGGCTGTTGCAGGAGAACTCGGGCTACACCTAAATGATGAAGAGCCAAGTTTTCAAAAATGTCATGGACAATGACAGCAGCATGCCCCAAACAATGGCATTTGGAAATGAAGACATTTGTGAAATAAATGGATTTGTCTTATTATTTTAAAGGTTGCTGTGACTCTGCTTACACTAAATTTATTGATTTTTTTTTCCCTCTTCCCTTTCTTCTTTTTCTTCTTCCCCCCTCCTCGGTAGAGATGCAGGCATAGAAGGCCAGGCCAAACTATTCCTTCTAGACTGCAGGTACAATTCAGTACCACCCATGTGTGCTAATGGGCATATTTTATTTTTTTCAGAAGGAAGATCAGTCTCTTTAACATGGTGTTTTGCTTAAAAGCTATTCTCTTGAGCTGTCTCAACTCTTCAGCTAGTGCTCTGTGCTTTACAGTACATATGTAGATAACACAAAGGCTATTATACCCCTAATAGCAGCGACATACCAGATATCACAGGGGCTAATCTTCTTCTTATTCTTTTTTTTTTTTTTTGTCTGAGCTCCATCAGTTACCTCCTCCATGGCTGGTTTAGAGAAAGGAGGGGATTGTGGGAAAGCAAATTACTGTGGTATTCATTCACAGCTTTGTTCTGGTCCTGACAAACATTTCCAACTTCTCAACCATGGTGGCATTTACTGCAGAGGGACCAAGGAAAATGGCTCATGAAGCTCCCACCGTTTCAAAACCAGAAACAGCTGCTGGTGTCGCTTGCAGTTTGCTGAGTGTGCTCTGGGTTGGCGCTCCTGCTGCTGATGGCTCTCCCTTTAGCAGTAGGTGTCAGTGCCGTGAGTGGTAATTACAGCGGAAGATTTTAGAGGACATGGGATAATTAGGCCAGCCCGTGCAGGCATAAACACTGACATTTACCATATTAAAAACCGGAGATGTAGGCATATTCCTCCCTCCCTAGACCACAACAATAGCAACCTCGCCAACAAAGGCAAGTTTTCAAGAGAACAAAGGGTCTTTGCATTTAGGGGAGTTTGACTGGTGCCTATGCTTGGCAGTGGCTGTTCCTGAATGGATTCTGCTGACCACCTGGGAGAGGATCAGCTGAGGTTATGTGTTCTTCATCCCTACTCCTTCCCCTTGGATACTGCAGAATGTTTTAGCCTCGCTGTGCAGAGTGGAGCATGATGGAAGCAGCCATCTGGAGAGCACCTCCCTCCTCGGCTTTGCCTGGATGTGAGGTAGGCTGTTTCAAGGCCACCTTCACCTGCACCTGGGTGATCCCAAGGCAATAACACCAGGTATGCTTCCTGCTTCTTCAGCAAGAGACAATCTGGCCGTAAGAAGGAAGGTGAATCCAAACTCTAGTCCTATGAACCCAAAACACTTCTTTAAGGGTTGAAGATATGATATCTCCTCACACTCCATCCCAAACAGAAGTAGAATGAGTGCTTTTGAAGACGAGTCTCATAATGCCTGCAGCAGCAACATCCGCAAGGGGCCCTTGGGAAGGACCGGGATGCTCCCAGTGCCCCTGGGCAGCACCAGGAGGACGTGCTTGAATCCCAGACTGTCTTTCCTGTTTAAGAACCCTGGGTAACTAGATGCTCAGTTCCCTTTTAGAAAATGAAAGTAGTGCTGCAGCAGAGCACGCCTGTAATTTGAGTGGTTCCGGAGGTAGAGGTGGGAGGATCGTTAGTTCAAAGCCAGCCTCAGCCAGGCTTAGTGAGATTATAAGCAACATAGCGAGACCCTATCTCAAAAGGAAAAATAAAATATTAAGGGCTGAGGATGTGGCTCAGTATTTAAGTACCCCTGGGTTCAATCCCCAGTACTGGGGTCGGGGGGATGAAAGTACTTGTAGTGTTGCTGTAAAAATAAACTAAATATATGCATTTTAAAGCAGTGAGCACAAAGGAAGAACTTGATTTAAAATAGCAGAAAGAATGTGATAAACACCATAAAATTCTTTGTGACCTCCAAGGTCATTTGCCTTAAATAGGAGCTGCACTTATGTCCCCCCTCCCCCCAAGGAAGAATGAAGGCTCAAGTCTCCATTTCTATGCATGGGAAAAATGACAAGAATTAAATGAGGAACTCTGGCTACTCTCTGAAGCAAGAACTCCAGAGATGTTTGTGCTGGATTCTAAAGTTGTGTGGATCTGCACACACCTTCGTCCCCTCCCCAGCTGCCACCCATCTATAGGACAGGGCTTTCATCAGTGAGACTGTGTTCTAGTCTTTGGAGTGGAGACATCTCAGTATTGACTGGGCTTAATGAACATACTCCCAAAAGTGGAGGCCCTGGTGGGCAAATGTTTTCCTTCTCTATAGTGAGGGCCCTGGGCCTGTATTCCTTGCCATGGGTTCTTGGAAATGAGGTTATGGAGTCTAGTGGTCTGGAAAAGAATCAAGGCAAGATCTGTGGTTAGACCAGTGTAGACTCATGGAAAGAGCTGCTTCAGTTGACTGTGGGCTAAGTGGATGACCCTGGACATATTACTTCAACTATCTAAACAGGAATTTCCTCATTTATAAATGGAAGAAAATAATTCACCTGCACCAGCCAGTGCTAAGGGAGGAATAAATGAGCCGGCTCATAAAACACCTGCCCACAAGACACTAAATACCTGTCTGACCCTGCGTGCATTCCTTCTCATCTGTAAGACATCTGGCCTTCCTCACAAGATGTTTGCAAGGTTCTGATGTCAAATATATGTATATAAATAGGAAGTGCTCCCTTGTTGTTATTATTCATAGTACACTAAGGAACTTTCTAGATGTGGCTATTCCCATCCTCAGGATAAAGAGCTCTAAGTCCTGGTTCCTGTCCAGGACAATCATGCAGTCCTTCTGCAAGGTCAGCAGCAAGAGGACTGGAAAGATGAATGAGAGATGGATCCTGCCCTAGCAATAGCACTTGCTCCACTAAATACAAGCCCAATAATTTTTTTTCAACTATTTTTTATGTGAGTCAGCTTAAGATATTTTTGGACTCATACACATTACAATTTCTAGAATATTTCCATGACTTACAAAAGGATATGACTGCATGTTCAAAGTCATCTTGGGCCATTTGGCTCTACTGGAGATATACATTCCCATAGCAGAACTAACAAGATGGTCTAACAGCAATCCATACAAACAAAAGTTTGCTCACAGAGGGAAAGCCAAGGAAAGATCTGAGGTTAGGCCAACAGTTTGAGTGTGGGGTATATACGAAGCCTGAGATTAGGGTGGTATTTTTGCATGGTATCTGAGATGGTAGCAAAGCCATCTGCCCTGTACTCATTGCTTTACAGAGTTTTGGGTCTGTCTCCTCCCTCCCTCATTCTTTCATTTTTCCTTCTTTTCTTTCTTTCTTTCTTTCATCTTACCCTCCGCCCCACTTTTTTTCCCTATATTTTAGGATTTTGGGGAAACCATTCTCCTGTCTGTCTTTTCCTTGGCTCTAAAGGAACTGAATTCTTGTTCTCTCTATAAGTACTATGAATTATTGGATAAGCCCAAAGATTTTAGAGTCAAACAAAACTTGATTCAAATTCTAGTACCCCTACTTTCTGGCTGTACAATCCTGAACAAACTCTTTAATAGTTACTGTACTAGGCTTTACTTTTTGTTTTCCTTATTCTTTTTGTTGTACTTGAAATAATGGATATAATCATACCTACTTTATAATGTTTTTAGAAAGAATTCTATGACAACCACCAAGGCAGTTGTCATAGTAGTTATAGTAACATTGAAAGTATTGTTTGTAAAGTAGCAGTAATAATAATGAAAGATACTATGTTTTAAACTCTTACTCAAGTCACAGCTGAAAATTATCACAGCTGGTATTCAACTTATTTTCTGACATGAAAACTCAGGTTGAACCTCCTGTATAATATACACACAGCACCGGGCGCATTGAAACCTGTGATTATTTGTTTTCTTATTTTTTGAGTAGGACAATAATCCTAGATCTTATGATTGAATTTTGATTCCCTGGAAACACTTAAATCCTGTACTGGGAACTTGTTCTTCCTAGAGTCTTCCCGGGGAAAGAGAGAGTGTCTCAAAAACCACTGCTGATTTTCGCTCTTTCTGGTTGAAGGATTAGAAAATTGGTTTGGTTGCAATGTTGACTGGGAAGTTTCTGCATGGAGATAAGGGGGAAAACCCCATGAAAAGAGAACCAAAGATGTTCTAGAGTAGTGTGTGTTTATGAAACCACTCAACTTTTTTTTTTTTTCAATTTCCCTGCATAATTCTGCAGGTTCCCAGAACTCACTCCCGCCCTCACCCAGCTACCATCTCTCTCGTGATCATCTCCTCCCAGGCCTATCCCCTCCTAACTGGTCTAGTGGAGGTAAACATGTCAAAGTACCTATAGGTATGTTACAGAGGTATTTATTTCTACTTGCTTGTCTGCCCAGAAGGGGCAGAACTTTCAACAATGTTGTTTGTCAGTTTATCCCCTGTCTCCTAGTTCATGGATCCTGGGAACCTCTGGGTGAACACTTATAGAATAAATACATATGATTTAATTTGAACTCTTTGAAATTTCAGATAATAAAAGAGTCTCTCTTCTATGGATGAGGTAAACCAAGTTTTCCAAGACACAACAAACCCCCACCTCCCAAGTTTCAGATTACATTTAATTCTTTTAAATCACCAAGCTCCATCCTTATCAAAAGAAATGTCAATGTTAATTCTGCTGCTAGGACTTCTAGAAGCTGACTTAAAATTACTTTTTGGAAGGATAGAAGGAAGTGGTTGAAAGGGGGGAACCTTAATATTTTATTTCCTTTTTATTATTTTGAAACCCATTTCTGTAAATTGTATATCATATGCATTCTAAATTTCAAGAACTAATAGAAAAAACATTGTACATGCCTCTTTGGATGTAGAGTCTCACATCAAATCTTTTTGTCAACTATTGTTTTGATAAGTACACCTTTATTATCATTCAACTTCTTCATACAAGAAAAATAATATCAATAAACACTTTTTGAAAAGTCACCTTTTTCTACCATCTAAGATATAATATTTATACACATACTTACATTAAATGTAAATGTCAATTACTATTTACGCATATTTTCTTCTTGACTAGGCAAAAATCCAATTCTGTGGGGTTATTAAATTTCTTTAGATGGCACCTTTCCCCTTCTCACACTCATCATGCATAAGTAATCTCATAGTAGTCGAAAAGAAATTAATTTCTTTAAAACTTTCTTTCTTCCCTTAAGGACCAGGATAGCTCAGTGGTAGAGCACTGCCTAGCATGTGTCAGGCCCAGGGTTTAATCACGAATATCACAAAAAGTATTTAATTAATTGATACATAAAACAAAAATTAGAATTAACTGGATTAAGCTATGGCTTATATATTATATAATGTTTAAGTCAGATTAAAATATCTCCTTAAATATTTGTCATTCCTTTTTGTTAAAACATTCAAAATTCTTTCCTCTAGCTTTCTGAAATATAGAGTGCAATATTACTATCTGTAGCCACACTACTGTGTAATAAAACACCAGAAAATTTTTTACTTTGTACCCAATGATCAATCTTTTCCCATTTCCCCTTATAAGAAGAATTTTTTTTTTCATCCGATGGAATCAGGCCTCTGAATGGACCCCCAGAGTAATATCCAAGTTTGCTAACAAACAAAAACATCGTAAGGAGCAGCACCCAAGAATGGGAGCTAGGGCAAAATTCAGCAATGCATTTCATGAACATGTGCATGGGAAAGAAAGGAGAGGATCCCTTTGACCCATCACTGGTAAACAGAAGGCAGAGTTGAATTCTGGGTTTTTAATCAAAGTATTTGCTGTCTTATTTGACTTGATTATGCCACAGGTCATGGGTTTCAGGCTGAGATGGACATATATTTTACAGACTTAAGAAGATATTTTAAAAGCGAATTTAGAAATTTTATATTTTTTATGCTGACAAGCGTAGTCCAGGAATAAAGATTAAAGAAGCATTTGCTTAGAAATTCCATGAAAAGGAGTACAGATATAGGATAGAATGGAATAATAATCCCTCTGGTTTTATAGTGACACACATTTTAGATTCCTATGATGTCATATCAGCCCTTAACCCAGCAATGTCTAAAACCCATCATATGAGAAAAAAAATTGACTTGGATTGTGGTTCTATCTTCTGTAGTGGGAAAAGAACTAATATAATATCAAATGATTAAATTTCTCCATTTAGCTTATCCTTCCTATTACTTTTCTCTTGTCTTCCCTAACTCAAGGGAATATCTCTTTCTTTTATGTGCTTAGGAAATTTGCAATTTCACTTATTATTTAGTATAACCCATTTTATACTTTATAATAATTTTTATGTACACACTTGATTTTTACCAATGAAATGCAAAGTTCATAGAGAGTATAATCATGATTTCTTTTTTTTTTAATTTTTACATCTAGCATAATTTCCTTGCACACAGTAGGTGCTCAGCATTTGGTGATGAGGATTAAGGGCAGATTTATGGAAAAGTCCTCATGCCAGAGAGTTAATGAAGTCTTCTTTCATTAATTAATACATCAAATATTTATTTGATATTTGCTATATATTTGGTGGTACGATAATGAAGTTAGTCTGAAGAGGCGTGTGTTCATCTTCAGATCTGCCATGGAGGAAGTCAGGGAAAGAGACATTGGAAGGACTGGTTCCTGGGTCATTTCGTGTTCAAATGCAGCACACAGCTCAGTCTGTTGGAGAAAATACAGATGAGAATCCTCTGTGTTTAATATCTGTCATTAAAATGACAGCAATAAAGCCTAAAACCCAAAAAAGGGAAAATCAGCTGGGTCCTTATAGATTGTCACAGCCAAGAGCAATAAAAACTAAATCAATCACAGATCATGGCAATAGATAATTTAGCTAGTACTGGAAATTAAATGAAAGGACATTTCCAGCACTCAGCCCCCATTGTGGGAGAGTGAACATGCCCTCGGAATTCAGATGGGCTCTTTGAACAGTCTAGGGTGAAGATGGGGGAAGAAGGGAAAATTGTTTAAATGAGATTTAAATTGCTTTGTTTCCTAATTCCTCTGAAGGTTGCCTTTGTTATTATTACATTGCAGTATGTTACCATCAACATTTCTGACACAACATGGGATCTGTGGCCATTTCTACCCTCCTTCAAGGGGAGGAAAGGTGGTTCTTCTGAGAGTGGGCCTGTAGTCTGGGCAGCTGGAACTCAATGACCAGCTCATCATTAAGGCCAGTTCTGGAACAGAGGCAACATGCAGAGGAGCAAATCGCACCTTCAGGAGCCAGGAAATCTCTGTTACAGGATTGTCTTTACCCCTATCAGTCACAGATCCATAAATCTGAGTATCAGAATTCTCAGTGGCAAAGGGAAGAGATTAGACTCAGTGAGCTCTCAGATCTCGTCTAGCGTTAAGACTCTGCACTACAAGTACAAATAAGTGTGAAGCACAAGAGTCCCAGTATCATGGCCTTGACCCTGAAGAGTTTGGCTATTAGAGTAAATGCCTTGAATATAGAATCTCCTTTACAGCAAATGTCTAGAATTAGTGGACAACTGAATAACCAGGGGCCAGTCTTCTGTTCTTTGTAGACTGAATCAGGTTCACTTCAGGGCTCCAAATGAGGGATGAGTTTTCTTATTTCAATATTAAAGTGTCTCTTCCTTTTGCTGTTGTACAAGAACTATCTGGGTCCATTGCCAGTGTTTGTTTTCTCTGAAGACAACTGCCTTGTGTATAGTTCCTGGTTATTTCTGTTGGATGTTAAGCCACCTTCCCTGATCCTTGCCCAGTGTGGGTTATTCTCTTCGCAATGTTACCCGTGGGAAAAGAGCCCTGCCACTTTCTGGAGAAGTGGGTGAGATTCCTGGGTATTAAAATGATCTAAGCAGACAGACACCCAAGGGAATAATTTAAAGAACAAAAGACTTCCCCTCCTTGGCATGAATCACAGAAGTAGGCCTTAGTCACTTAAATCCAGGCGATGAACTTAGACATCAGGTGTGTCACCTGTAAGATGGGAAGTCCTGCTGGTAGTAGGCTGTGCCAACAAGGAGGAGTGGGAAGGAAAGATGGCAGGGTGATTTGGAAGACTCCTTGGAGAGTGTCAGTTGATCTGTGAGTCATAAAACTATACCTGAGACAATCCTTAAAGAAATGCCTTTGGGTCTTAAAGTAAAATGTTATTTAGTGAACAGTTGATAAGGGAAATTGATGGCCTCTTTGCAGAACTTCATGGAAGGAACACAGCTCAGGAATAGAAAACAATGTTAGACAGTTGGACATTATTCTCATTTCTATCTTCAGAATGTGACTTTTCCCTGGCACTGAACTGGATGTCTGTTCATTGGGACCTACTTTTCTCCACCAATTGATATCATTTCTCTTTCCACTTTCAGATCAAGTCTCATTTCAAACATGAGTATTTTTTAGGATTCTCAGCAAACTCTTCACCATTCAGTCATAGAACTTATAATGAAGAGGATGTGGTGACTAAACTGGCATATGCTGGGCACAAGACATGTGTTATATGCATTTTATTATCATCACATTACATATACTATCTCAATTGGCCTGCTCAGCAGCCTCACAAGATTGTTACAATTATTATGAGTATTTTAACAAGAAAACTGAGGCTTAAAGAGATTCAGTCCCCTTACTCAGTGGGAGCTGGAACTCCAACCCATACATCCCAAATCTGGGCCTGTGATTTGAACCCATTACAAGGCGATAACCACATTACCTCTCCAGTATTGGTTACAACTGGCCCTTCAGAAAGTAATTACCCTTTCTTTGTCTTCACCACAATTTTTATGTTTGCATTACTGCAATGCCATTTATAGGTCTCTTCTGCTAACCTGATGCCAAGCTTCTAGAGACCAAGACTCATATCTCTTCCTTTGTTCTGGCATCCCCAGTCTGCAATCAGAGAGGCACAATGACACCAGCATCAATGGTCCCTCCAAGCCTGCTCTCCCCTTGGGCCCCTGATTAATGGCCCATCCCAACCCAGTTTCCTTCAGAATTTTTCTTTTGTCTCCATCCTTCTCTCTACTGAGCTGTTAAGAAGCCCAGGAGGCAATGTGGAGTGCTTAGTCTCTCTGTGTACACACAGCTTCAGTGCAGCTGGGCTGCAAAGCCAGTTTATTATCTTAAGAAGAGGGTCTGGTTTAGCCAGAGTTTACATCTCATCTGCCTCCCATTCATTAGATGGGCTCCAGGGCTCAGCTTACATGGCATAAACTCAGCTGGTATGTATACAATGCCAGCAATATGGAGGAGACTAACATGTGTTGAATACATCTACTGTGTCTTAGGGCTCTGAAGGTCACTCACTAAAGTAATATATGGTGCTAGTGTTGGTGGCTGAAGGTCAAGTCATCTTGCTTTTCATAATGCATAAACCTGAAACTCACTCAGACACCAATCATATGACCTAAACCTTGGAACAAATATTTTACTAAGTAAATCAGTGAGCATGCTGGCATTTCTATTAACCTTCAATGCACTGCTGACAGAAAATGAATAATGATAAATAATAACTCAAGCCTGTAAATCATGCTTAGCATCAGAAGAAAAAAAATGCTCTGTGTGTGCTACCATCTGTTAGGAGGAGAGCAGGGACTTGAGGAGAGAGGTGGGGGAGAGGAGGGCAGACTGTCTTGGCTGAGGTAAGCACCTTTTGGATTCAATAAACTGACCAAGAAAGAGTAAGCCACTTCTGAACAGGATTGATGGAGTGAGGAAAATCCCTTTTCCTCCTGTCTCCTGTTTGATGGGCATTAGTTTCTGACTTTCATCTGCTACTCTTGGGTGTTTCCTCTTTTCTCCGTCTCCTGCCTCATTAAATCTGTTTTCACTCCATCCACTGGGATTCTGAGTCATTTGAAAAGATGTCCTCAAACTTAGCAAAACCATCTTGAGGGAATCCTCTCCTCCCCCAGCTCCCACTTTGGAGCACTTGGTTTTCATTGTCCCAGTGACCATGGGTAGGAGCTGGAATGCTGCACTGAAATTGCTACCCCTTTTTTTTTTTCAAACACTGCTGCAGAGTGAGGACCTAGGTATAAGGTCCAGCTTTCCAGCACAGAAAAACACACTGTGATTTCATACCATTGTATAAAATGGAAATGACTCCCATGTCTACAAAGTGTGTGGAATACTGAGGTCTCTTTTGAAAGGTTCTCCTTAGAGGGAAAACTGCAGGGCACTTTGCTTGGGAAAATTCTAGAAGGGATGTTTGACATCCTCTTCCTGGGCTTTGGGGTATGCATTTTCTTTTCTCTCATCTCCTTCCTCTTTCTTTGACTGGGACCAACACTCATCAAGTTGACATGATCTTCCTACATGTTCTGGCCAAGAAACAAAGAAGTGAATGTTCCACAGTCAAATTTCCTGAAGTACAAAGCCATTTGTACAATTTTGTTGTTGTTGATTCTGTAAGCACCTCAAGTGCCAAGTAACCTTGGGCCCAATTCATTGAAAAGTCCGATTAGAGGTCACACTGACCATTTTTTTCTTTTCCAAATTGTCCCCAAGCTGTCCTGACAATAGATTGCTCAATAGGAGGTCAGGGATGTCAACGGACTTTCAACCTCAGACCCCTGTATTTGTTTCTCTATGAGAAATGGGGAGCAGCACTCTCTGCAAGGGGGCCAGCTCATTGGGATGAAAGGAATATTGCTGAGGCTAGTTTTAGGACCCTGGGGCTTTGTTCATGCAGGTTACTTTAGGAGTTAAAGTAGCCTTCTCTTTGTGAATTACATAGCCAAAGTCAGAATGGGTTCTTTTATTGTTTGCAGCAGTATTTAGAATGCCGGTATTTAGAGTCAGTTCTGCACCTTTGAGATCAGAGTTATGCTAAGTGATGATAAACCAGATAACCAGGATATATGGAAGAAAAGTAGTTTTAGGCTCAAAGAAGCTTTGGCTTTTGCTTTTACTTATTTTGCTATTGGATCTATCTCCCCATTGGGATTTGGATCTTCACCAAATAATTGGCATGAAAATGATGCAGCTAATAACATTGAGTTTATACTGGAAAACTTACTCTAAGGTCACCGTTGAGCTAAGTATCTTTGGGGAAACTGCATGCCCCTTTGGGCCTCAGTTTCCCTCCCATAAAGTTGTCTAATATTGCAAATTCTTATGGTAAGTTTTCTTCTTATCTGTTCCCATCCCTATTTCCTTACCTTCCCCAGTTTTTTTTTTAATTAGAAGGGGAAATGGATGAAAGAAAAAAATGAAAGGAAAAGCAGAAAATTAGCATTTTCTCAGCTGCACATTTCAGTTATTAATATTGCAATTCGAGGTAATGAAATTCACAAAATGCAAAAGGTTCAAGGTTTGCCTGGTGGGGTGAACTCAGCCGCATGGTATATGGCTTGAATTTCAAGGTGAGGTTCATTATGCAGAATGCACAATGTGGCAAGCTAACAATGCCATAAACCCTTCACTTTTGCATTTCTTGACTTTAATGTTGCATTACTGTAGGTTTTGGGTTTTAATATGCTATATAAATACAGAATACATATTTGTAAGTACAAGCACTGTGAAAGGGAGGATTTTTCTGTTTTAAATCTCGGGCCCAACTCTGTTTGCTCTCTGGTTGACTTTGTTAGAAAGCAGGTAGGAGAAAGTAGGGCAGGGTGAGTTACCTAGGAACAATCCTCATTTATGCCCAAATCCATTATGAAAGGTAAAACCTGGCTTTTTGCCCTCACTGCAGTTTGCAGAGGATTTAGTAATGGAGTCTGAAGGCTCCTGGGAGGCGAGGCATCGGGATAAAGGAAAGATTTTGCTTGGCTCATCCCTGGCACCTGCCTAGTCAGCCCTGCACAGTCCTCTGAGCACTGCTCTCCCTCTGCCTCTGCTGATGGTCGATGCCACAAAGTTTCCTATTTTCTCTCCTGTTGATGACATTGTTCACATTGAGCAGTGGGTAGGAGTCTCTGGGCAGCACAAAAAATGTGAGTGGTGCACAGGGTATCTCTAGGAAAGAACATAACAATTTCTCTGCACTCACAGGGATGGTCAGTGACTATCAGATGCCATATGGAGGCTAATGTTGAGTCCTTAGTGTCAAGGACTTTTCAAACCTCTGGCCTGTCTGACCAGTTTCTCTCCATTGTTGGAGGTTTCCTTTTAGCCTCAGCACTCATAGTTGTCTTTGGAAGGCCTTTTGTCTATTGGCTGAGCTCTTAAAGGTCTTCCCCTTGGCCATGGGTGGAAAGGGGTTTGATGTTATAGGGAAACCAAGGGTGTTACAGAGGTTGGCTTGGGCAGAATGATAAAAATCAACTTCTAGAATTCAAAGAGAAGATGCTCTGCTTCAAGGCTCAGCAGCCTGTACCTGCCACCATTCTGACCCATGACATGTCCCATGATGAGAACATCTCTTCATCTCAGGACACGGATGCTCAGAGATGATGGGAACATTCAAGATAACACAATGCATATTGGTGCTTTCCTCCAGTAAACTGCTGTAACCTTTAAGACATGAACCTCTCATAGGAGTTGCCTTGGAAATAGTTACATAATCTCCTATCTCCTCTACTTTCCTTTGAGAGATAATTTTATCATGCTATATTATATTCATTAAGGACCTACTATGTGCCAGACCCAATGATATCCACAATATCCATTTCATAAGGGATAAGACAACAGTCTCCACTCCCAAGGAGCTCAGAGACTGTCAAGAAGAGATATTGCACAAATAAGCAGTACTCATTAATCAGGATGAGTGTGTGATAAATAAACACACACAGAGAGAAGGGGGGATTCTCTCTGCCTCAGAGAGCAGAAGTCTTCACACAGAATAAAAGTGCATGGAATATTAAAGGAATGTCAAATGGTTTGATGTGACTGTCACAGAAGATAAAAGATGTCCACCTTAAGGTGAGAGTAGAAAGTAGACTGTACTTAGGAGGTCAAGGACATATTTACGTCCTTGCCTGGGATTTCATATTGACATCTGGAGGCCCCAGGACTGGTTCTAAAAGGTCTGGCCTTTAAAAAAAAATCTCCCTGAAACCTAAGTTGGAATTTGTAGCATCTAGAACCATCCTCAGGATTTTCAAACTGTAGTCTGTAGAGTTTTGCGGGTCTGCATGTGTTTTGAAGAACACACACAATCTCCTTTTTCTAGTACCTTCCTATGAGCTTGTCTTATAAATGAACATTCACACCCCTGCTCTTATTCACATGGGTTCAGGCTTTGCGTTCTAAAGGCCTATGTTAAACTCCCAATATTTCACACGGTATATTATTCTACTTTGTGATTGCTATAACAAAAAACCTGAGGCTGGAGTACTTATAAAGGAAAGAGATTTCTTTGGCTCACAATTCTGGTGGCTGGAGGGACCAAACAGCCTGGCCCTAGCATCCTGGCAAGGGCCCTATGGCCACATCATGACCTAGAAAAAGAAAGTAAACCGGTGGTCTGCAGGAAGATGAAATCACATTGTGAGACAGGCATCAAGATTGAGAGCTGAGACAGCCAAGCTTTCTTTATAACAACCCATTCTCCTGAGAACAACCACACTCTGCAAGGCCAGGGTTAACCCCTTCTGAGGGCTGTGACCTCTGACCTCATTACCTTCCATCAGGCCTTTCCTTTCAAGATTTCCACCCCCCTCACATGCCACACTGGGAGCCCAGTTCCCAGCAAACTCAAACCCTATTCAAACCATAACACATGCCAAAGACAATGTGTCCCAATGTCAATTGTCAGAACAAAGTAAGTTCTCTTCAAGACAACTACCAACACCACAAACCTGCTGGACCACACACAGGCATGCATCTCAGGGTATCAGGGTAACTAGAAGACACTACATCCCTGCTAGGGTGAAAAGAAACTGTGATCTAGAAGCAAAGACTGCTATCTGCCCTGGCAAAGTCCATCCCAGCCTTTCTTAGAGAGCTTCTTCCCTAAGTTCGTAACAGGGACTTTCATTAAACCACCCTGGGGAATGAGTTTGTGTGAGTATGTGTGCTAATAGGAAGGAAATTACACTCTCAATGCTGGTATACAGAAGACTTAGCTGATACATTAGCATCCTGATCTGACATGGCTGTCAGAAAAATTATCCGTGACCCAGAAGGGGCCACACTAAAGGTGATTTATCCTCTTACTTGGCTTAGCCTGAGCTCTCCCCAGAGAAGGCCATGCCAATTAAACAAAAAATAAGGCAAATAGCATGTGTTGTGGTGCCTGGTGTTGACTGCTCCTCCAGAGAGACCTACAAATTAATTTTCTCATCGTTGCCTGGCTCTGCAACCAGTTCCAAAATGGAAACCTCAGCAGTTTATCTCCTTAATCTCTTATTCCCTTTTTCATCCACTTTTTTTTCTCCAAACAAAATTAAATCATTTAACAACGATTTTAATAAGCACTAAAAAGTGTAATGAAGCAGATAATGAAGAAGAACTGGAATTATTTTCTTTATCTGCTTTGTACGTAATTTATTTTGTATGTTTCCGTTGCCTGCCTCGTTCCTGAGAGTGTCTCCAACACTAAGATTTTAGATAAATGTTTCACTTAGTTCCACTGAAACCTGGTAAACATCTTGATTTGAAAGCTGGATGATGTCCTGTCCAGACCACCAATGACAGGGTTTCAGAGCCCATGCCCAGGACACAGTGTTCCTTTCTTGGGACAAAGTGTCACTCAGGATCCAGTGAATACTCTCTCAAGCCTCAAGCCAAATGGGTCCCTCCTGGGAATAAGGAAACCATGTGTTTTCCACTTTGAGTCTGGCTACAGCTGAGAAGGAAGTGTGGTGATGCTGAACTAGACACCTCCAGTCTGCAGTTACGAATCTTAGTTGAGAGGACCCAGATTAAGATCTTCCTTTTGGATCCAAAATCCAAAGTCCAGGCCTTTGTGCCTCCTAAGAGTTCTGCCATGTGCCTGAACACTATCTGCCAATTCTCTATAAGATGTGCCTAACTGTTCCATGACCTGTGACATGTGTATATTGAATAAGGAAATTTACCCAGTTATTTCTTCTTAAAACCCTTCAGTGGTTTGCAAGATCGTCATCCAGATGACAGGACAAAGAGTACAGACAGACAACTGAAAGAGGGTACACCAACACACATGGTGTCCACACTCCTGGAAGTCCACAGGGTGAGGCAGACTGCTCTGCCCAGGGAATCTAGACAGGATGGATACCAGAGAATATGTACAAACCATCTTACTTTTTCCAAGTTTGTAATATCTGTTTCAGTACAAAGAAAATATGTCTATTTTTTAAACTTAATCCCCAGGGTAAAATATTAAAAAAAAACATAGGACGGTAATAAGCTTATTTAGTTCTATATTTGGACAATTTTTTTTTTCAAGGAAAACTGTAGCTCTTCAATGGCAGCCAGTATGACCCTCTTTGGAATATCCTTGAGGCTAGGGTCAAAGGTGAAGTTCTTGGGAGAATATTTAGTATAGACAGGATCAGCACTGTCTTTCAAGAAAGGATAGGAAATGAGTGGTTTTGCCCTCACAGAGGCAGCGTAGGTGTGTATGTGAGAGGAAAAACTGTGCAAGAGGAGCCCTGAGATTCTGGACCCTGAGGAGATATGTGGACTGGATTTTAGGGAAATATTTCTCTTCTCTCTCCAAGATCCTCCATGGAATCCCCGGATGGACAGAATGCCTTCTAGAACTTGGTTGGACATGCTGGCTCTGCCCTCACTGGTATGGTAATCTCTTTAGGCCTCAGTGTCCTCATCTGCACAAAAGGCATGATAAGAAGTGGTACTGACCACACAAAATTGTTATGAGAATTCTATGAGCCGAAAACCACAGCCCGATCTCAGAAATGCTGGAGAGCCCCAGAGCCAGTGTGGCTGCCGGGTGCTTTCTGGGACTCTGAGATTGTCCCCCTCACCCAGCCCTCCTCCTTTCCTACATCTTTCCTCTTTCTCCTGCAAACTCCTAATGTCCTCAGCTCTGTGCTAACGAGGGGTTTTTCTTGAGCAGGGATTGATTAAAATGTAGTGGCATACCCTCATTTTGCGTCACCCTGTGTGTGACTAATAGCCGTGGAATTCATGCCACAGATAAATAATTGGCCCTTCAGCCATCCTCCATGTCTTCAGAGACGCGCAACCATGATCCATCATAGCTGCAGACATCTCAATGAGCATCATCTCTAGATCATAATAGATCATGTTACATTTGTATATGCTCAGGAACATAATTTACTATTAAATGGGGCCAAGATCAGCACCAAAGAAATTATCCTTCCGCGGAGGCGGACTCTTCAGCTGCATTATATGCACGCTGTAGTTTTTAAAATATTAATTATATTGTAAACTAAAGGTTTACTTTATGTATCATAAATCTGGGTGTCTCTTCTTTCTGTGAGCCCAATAAATATACTTCTCATCAACTTTTAATTATGCTGTTTGCATTATTCTGTCCTGAGGATGAGAGTGCATGCTAAATCATGGCCTTCTAATGTGGATTACAGCATAAGTTTAGTTAATTAAACCATATATTTTATTAGTTCTTGCACCTCCATCTTGTAAAAGCATGCATTATTATGTTGAAGGGGGGGCATTAAATAACATAGCAAGGGTGTTTTTATTGTTATTGTTATTACTTATTCTGGAGATTCAGATAATTTAGGAAAAGTTAAATAGTTTTATCTCTGGGCGGTTTTGCTGCCCTCTGGACTCTGGACACATTCTCTGAAGACAGGGGAGGGGTAGACAGGTTGTCAAAGGGCCAGTCTCAGAGCTGATGTTGGCAATCCAAGCACACGGTAGACCACAAGCCCTCCACAAGCAAGGAGCAGTTCCCCAGACACACCCATCTACCTGACCCTTGTTCCTTTACTACGTGCCTTTGGGTGAATGGCTTCTGATATTTAGGACTATTCCACCCCACCCCACCCCCATTCTTTAATTCATGCAAAAAACAGTCATTCCTCTATATCTGAAGGTGTTGGTTCCAGAAATCCTGCCCCATGGATATGAACTTCCATGGGCGTTCTAGTCCCTTACATAAAATAGTTTGGTATTTACATATAACCCATGCACATCCTCTTGTACAGTTTAAATCATCCTAGGTTAGTTAAAAATATCTAATGCATGTCAATGATTTCTAAATAGCTGTGATTCTGTATTATTTAGGGAATAAAGACAAGGAGGAATGTCTGTACATGTTTGGTATAGACACAATTTTTCCACATATTTTCAATGCATGGTTGGTTGAATGGGTAGATACAAAGCCCACCAATATGGAGGAATGGTGATAACAGGGACTTTAAGATATAATAGCTTTTGCACCAAGCTTTAGAGAGGTTGGTCATGTGCTGGAATGGAAGTCTGCACCATTTCTGAAGGCTTGAGAAAGGAATGAAGCAAGGGAGAGGCTCAGGGCCTGCTTGGGGAGCACTGGATCTCTGCTTCTGTATTAGAGATCATGTGACATCAAAAGGTAGAAGTGTAGGAGTCCAAGGAAATTTGTCAGACTGCAGACCAGATATGTAATCATGCTAGCCTCAGTTTTCTCTCCTAAAAATGCAATGAAGAAAACTACCCCTTCAAGTTATTGTAAAGATTGAGTGAGGTTTGTGGTAAGCCAATTGCTGATACTCAATCAATGTGTAATCATGGTGGTACAAATTGCTACCAGCGCTGACACTGTTCTTGTTGGCATTATAGAATACAGGGTTTGATGATTTGAACACACAGCACTGTGGGCCAAATTGGCTGTACCCCACACCTTCTTAAGTGAACTGACGGCACTGTAGCTAAAGCTATAGCTCTGACAGATTGCATGTTCTGCTTTTCCTGGTGTTGACCATTGAGTTGTACTGCCCTGTTGGTCTCAACAGACCCTTGGCATTGTCTGTGGCATACACCCCTGGTGCCCAATTCCCTGTGCCTCACAGCTTCTCATTACATAGGCAGAACAGACAGATGTAGGTAACAGCCCCAAGGCATTATAGGACTCTTTAAGAGCCAGCGCCTTTATAAACACCTCCCAAGGAGTGTGCTGGCTTTATCAGCAACTTCATTCTGCTCCCTTCCCCCACAGAGAAAACTAAAGAGCAGAGGCAAGATCTGTTTTGTTTCAACTTTTAAAAGCCTTTGAAGAAACAACTATTTGAGAACAATAAAAAAAGGCATTTTGTTCTCTTAACTCCTGCTCAGGTGGTGAAGCCCCCCTTCCTCCCATAGGGAGAGAGGAGGGGCTGCTGTGTTGTATGGTTGGCTCAGGCCCCTCTTCTGCGTCCCCCTAGGAGGATCCTACAGTTGTTCTGCCCTCCAGGACACAGTCCACTGCAGAACTTGCAATAAACAAAGGCAGTGAGTCACAGCAACATGACAAGGGGCGGCTGGAAGAACCTTTGCTGGCTGTTCCCTCCCTCGCTGGAGCATGGGTGGGGACCAGGAGAAGGAGCCCCCAGAGGAAGACTCCTTGCCTGTAATGGATCCCATATGCCAAGGGCTGAGTTCTGATATTCTCCAGTTCCGAAGCACCTAGGCTTTGATTTTTATTTGATTTTGTATGGGTGGAGGGATAGAATCAGTGTGCTTGGGTCTCAGATCTCAACCCACAGCTCAGCATTAAATAACACATTAAACATAAATGTTAATTTTTTTCCCCAGTGTGCCTGCGTGTGGTCTTACCTCTCCTTCTGCCCCGTGGCTCTCAACTCCCTTTCTTTAAGGCTTTCTTTATCGACCACTTTTAAAAGTTAAAAAGAGGTTTATGTTCTTGACTATGAAAATGCCACACACACACCCCCGGTCTGAGGATACCAAAAGGAGCCTGAAAGTTTTCCACAACTTATCTTCCTTATGGGGGGAATAATACTGGGAAAGATAGGGAGCTGGAATGCTAGGGTTTTCCAGGGATGCTCCATAACCAAGTCTCTACATTTCTAATCCTATGGAGTAGTTGGTTGCATGAAAATCTACTTTTTTCTTTTTTTTTAATTAAATGTTATATAGAGCCCTCCCCTTTCTGTGGTTATTTTGAGGAGAGAAAAAAGAAAAAAAAAGTTTCGTCAAGATCTATCCTGCTAACAAATAGAAATCTGCATCTAGGTTCTAAGAGTTTAGAACTTCTAGGGACAAGCCAGGGTTCCTCTGGCTAGATTTTAGCAATTTAATGTCAAACTCACACTCCTTCATGAGTAAAGGATTTTCAGTAATCAATGGCTAAAGGCTGAGAACTTTTGTAAGAATATGAGCTTGAACCATGTCAGTCTAAAAAGCCCATACACACCGGCATAGGGATGACAAATCCAAGAGAACCCGGATGAAGCACAGACCTGGGGCATTTTCCGTTTCATCTAACGGACGCTGCATCTCCATCAGGACAAGGGGTCTTTGCAGGAAAGCAGAAGCCAAACTGAATTCCAGATGGAAAGGAAATTCAAGTGTCACCCTGGGATGCTGATGATCTGGTTTAGTCATTAAGGAAGCCACAGCTAACAGAAAGCTTCAATCTGAGCCGTTAGGAATTTACTAGTTTTGTCTCTCAACCCCTACTGCGGGAGACCCCTGTGAACCTTTATTTTCCTTCTGAGTCTGTCCTGAGTTTTCTTCTTTAACATTGTCCCTGATTTATGGTATGTCCACATTTCCCTGGATAGTACCATCTTTTGAGTTATACATCATCAGAGTGACTCATTCTGATGATGTATGGCCCCAATACATCATCAAAGCTCCTTGCTCTGCCGTTGCACTAATGATATGTTAGTGTAATACATCACCAGGCTGAGCTGCAGCTGTGATGGATGGAGCCGAGGGTGATGGGAGTCCATGGAGAGGAGGCTGAGGAGGCAAATTCGTCAATCCCAAGCTGACCTCCTTTCCTGGCACCAGTGCTCATGCTGAATTAGCACTGCGGTGTGTATCCTTAAAGAAACACAGAAGCATGCATTATCCCACAAAGCAGTGTGAACTCAGCTCATGGATAGATGATAGACATGTGAGAGTTTATATATATATATATATCACGATAATTAAGAGGTAGGAGGAATCAGCTGGATTGAACCAGGGCAAGAAAAGGAGCAGAAAAGAAGGCTCTGGAACAAGGATTTCTTTTGGCTTGAGGCTAATGCATGCTCACAGAAGAGTTCAAGAATCATAAATCTACTAACTGTATTCCCCCACAAAAGCTCACATGGAAAAATCTGGGTGGGGGTTCTCGGCTGCCATTCTCTCAGGCCATCATCCTATCAGTGCTCATGCCTGCCCAGAGCTTCTGCCCAGCTCTGAACATTGCCCTCAAGGAAGCTTTGACATCTGAGGATTTGTTGGTGGAGGGATCAGAGTGCTAGACTAAACTCAAATCCATAGGGTTAACAGCTGGTACTCAGTTTCCTTATCTGTAAACAGAGATGATAATATGACCTACTTCATAGAGTTGTTCTGAGTCTTATGGGAGTTAACCACTCTAAGGTACCTAGAACACAGTATGAAGTAAGTCACCAATGTATCCATGACTACAACAGCTACTGCTACTGCTGCTGCTGCTGCCACAAGCACCCAAGTTCTTTAAAGCTGTCTTCCCCACGCCTGCCACCTCCCTAAGTCCTGCATGTTTTATCTCTTACTTGGAAGGCGTCAATGCACATTAGCATATTAAAGAATCTGAAGGATCTTACAGTTAAAGAAAAGTGCTACTTATAATTCCAGTAGACTCTGACCAGGTCCACCTGCTAAACTACACACATAACTGGGAAAATTGCTATAAATAATTCTGAGAGAGATGCTATTCACACCACACAAAACAATCCATCTTGTAGCATTCAATTCAGTAGCACTTAGTATGTACCCCAGTGTCACGCAATCATCACACCTATCTAGTTCCAAATTTTCATTAATCTGAAGGAAAACCCTGTATCTATGATGCAATCAGTCCTCATTCTCCACTCCCCACAACCCCTGGCAACCACCAATCTGCCTTTATGTCCATTTCGATTAATTATTTGGGATATTTCCTGTAAATGGAATTAGAAAATATGTGACCTTTAGTGCCTGCCTTCTTTTGCCCAGCATAATGTTTTGAGGTTCTTCTACACTGTAGCATATATCAGTTCTTTGTACCTTTGTATGATTCATATTCTATTGAGTGCATCTCTAAAACAGTTTGCTTATCCATTCATCTGTTGATGGACATTTAGGCTGTTTCTACCTCTTGGCTACTATAAATAGTGCAGCTATGAACAAGTATCCACTTGAGTCCTTGTTTTCAATTCTTAGAAATATATACTTAGCAGCAGAATTGCTGAATCACATGGTAATTTTATGTTCATCTTTGTGAGAACTGCTAAGTTCTTTTCTGCACCAGCTGAAGCATTTGCATTTCCACCAGGAATTTACAAGGGTTCCATTTCTCCACATCATCACTGACACTTTTTATTGTACTTTTTAATTTTTACTATATCCATTCTAGTGGGTGTGAAGTGGTAACTCATTGTGGTTTTGATTTGCATTTCTGAATAACATTGACCCTTTTTCATGTAATTCATTGCTATTTGTGTATCCTCTTTGGAGACATGTCTGTTCAAGCCCTTTGTCCTTTAGACTCTTTGTCTTTTTATTAATGACTTATAAGAAGACTTCACATACTCTTGAGAATAGTTCTTTATCTGCTATAGAAATTGCAAATAGTTTCCCCATTTTATTGTCTTTTCATTTTTCTGATAATGTTCTTTGATGTACAAAGTTTTAAGCATGATAAGGTTCAATTTTTTTTCTTTTGCTGCATTCAAAATACATTTATTTCATCTCAACAGCCCCACAAGTCTTAACTTGTTCTAACATTAATTCTAAAGCCCAACGTCTCGTGTGAATATCATCTATGTGAGACATGGATGAAGTTGGAGTTATAAAAAAAAAAGTTTCACCCCAGCTGTGAACCTGTGAAGCCAGATTTATGTGCTTCTAAGATAAAATGTTGAGACAGGGCTGGGGTAGACATTCCCTTTCCAAAAGGAAGAAAGAATGTTCTTTGGCTTGATGACTCACCTTCCAGCCCAAGTGGGTGAGAGTGACAGCATTAACCCCACAGCTGTGTGAGTGTAACCTGCCCCTTGGCTCAGCTGAGCACCACCCCTGCTGTTCCCTCAGAAGACCCCGTCCCCATGGGGCTCTGCCCTTGAGCTCCTGAGTTGAACATCCTACACCACAGAAACCAGTAAGCCAAGTCCATCCTTTGAAATGGAGGATAAAGCAGCCCTGAACCCCTGGCTTGTAGTAGCAGTGGGGCGCCTGAGGATCCCTGGGTCATCTTCAGTAACATTCTTCCCTTTCATTGAGAAATAATGCACTGTTTGAAGTCAAGTAGCATTAGAGTCTCAGCTTCCAGAATCCAAAAAGTCTGACAGCTTTCTTCAATCCATCCTGCTTTTTTCTTTGTTTGTCAAGCCAAAGAGAAATATTCTCAAGATTTAAGATTCACTCATATTTGTCTTTCTAGGTTTTGGACTCTTTCTCCCTTTGTGTCATTGACCATTTTGAGGTATTTAGTGTATATGATGTGAGGTAGGGGTCCGACCTCATTCTTATGCATGTGGACTAAGTGCCCCAGCACCATGTATTAAGATGATTTTCACTATTCAAGAGTTTTGTTACCCTTGTCCAAAAATAAAATAAATAAATAAACAAATCAGCCATAGATATACAACAAATAAAATTTTAATGTATGAACATATGGGCTCCGTGAAAAGTAAATTAAGTCTTCAGGTGTGGAGGAAGAGAACAATTATAAGAATAGGGAAGCATGAGCAGAAAGCAAAATGCACATATTAGGCTTGTGATGGGAGTGTTGCAATTGGACTTTCATCAGAGAAGGGAACCTGAATCTATGGGATTCTCACTAGGTCAGTTACTACCTGGCTGGAGGTGCACTAGCCTCTGGCGGAAGCAATCACAAACCCTCACTGGAACAAAGAATGTATCATGTGGTCCTCAGATTAAGAACAACAAAATGTGAAATCACTATCTAAACCTACCAAATGGGGAAAAATTCAGAAAATAAATCAGTAGCAGAAAAAAAGAGTCAGAAGAGATTTAGATTATCAAGAAATAAGACACTGGAACTTTCCAAATACAGAATGTAAAATCATAATGTAAGATGCTTAAATAATTGAAAGAGAGAGGTTTTAAAGTGAAGGAACTAGAGACTATCAACTATAATCATACAGAAGAAATGACTTAATTTAGAGATTAAAAATATAGCTGTTGAAATGAAAAAAGCTAGTGAATTTATTAAAACACAGATTATACATAGCAGATAGAACAATTAGTAGACTCGGAATTAGATCTGAGAAAATTATTAAGAATGCAGTGCAGAAAAATAAGGAGATGAAAAACGTAAGAGATCTTGAGACATAAAGATTAAAATAACCAAGCCTCAGATTCAAACTTTAAGGGTCCCAGAGGAAGAAATTAGTAATTATAAAGGAACAGGAAAAATTGGAGATGCACTGGCTGAGAGTTTTGCGAACCTCATGAAAATAATAAATCCACATACATAGAAAGATAGATGCTGCTTAATGACAGAAAGTCCACATAATAATAACAATATGATAATCAAACTGCAGCAGACCAGAGACAAAAGATCTTAAAAGCATCAAGAAAAAAAACTCAGACATTTAAAAATTATAGTGTGATGGAAGCAATAGCAGTAATTGAAGCCAAAAGATGATGGTTAATACATACATAATGCTGATTGTGTGCCCAACAAAACCATCTTTTCAGAATAAAAATAAGAGAGGAAGGTTTCTAAACAATTCCCATCAACAGGCATTCACCCAAAAAACATCTAAAAGGTATTTGACAAATAAATATGTATTTTTGTATACATATATTAGTAAATCTCCACACAGTTCTACGCAAGTACCATTTGTATAAAATACTCATTATAGTAATAATATCATTCAGATAGAGCCCTAATATCCAGAGTATACAAAGAACTCCAAAAATTAGACACTAAGATAACAAACAACCTAATCAACAAATGGGCCAAGGACCTGAACAGACACTTCTCAGAGGAGGACATACAATCAATCAACAAGTACATGAAAAAATGCTCACCATCTCTAGCAGTCAGAGAAATGCAAATCAAAACCACCCTAAGATACCATCTCACTCCAGTTAGATTGGCAGCCATTATGAAGTCAAACAACAACAAGTGCTGGCGAGGATGTGGGGAAAAGGGTACACTTGTACATTGCTGGTGGGACTGCAAATTGGTGCAGCCAATTTGGAAAGCAGTATGGAGATTTCTTGGAAAGCTGGGAATGGAGCCACCATTTGACCCAGCTATTCCCCTTCTCGGTCTATTCCCTAAAGACCTAAAAAGAGCATGCTAAAGGGACACTGCTACATCGATGTTCATAGCAGCACAATTCACAATAGCAAGACTGTGGAACCAACCTAGATGCCCTTCAATAGATGAATGGATAAAAAAAATGTGGCATTTATACACAATGGAGTATTACTCTGCATTAAAAAATGACAAAATCATAGAATTTAGAGGGAAATGGATGGCATTAGAGCAGATTATGCTAAGTGAAGCTAGCCAATCCCTAAAAAACAAATGCCAAATGTCTTCTTTGATATAAGGAGAGTAACTAAGAACAGAGTAGGGTTGAAGAGCATGAGAAGAAGATTAACATTAAACAGGGATGAGAGGTGGGAGGGAAAGGGAGAGAGAAGGGAAATTGCATGGAAATGGAAGGAGACCCTCAGAGTTATACAAAAGTACATACAAGAGGAAGTGAGGGGAAAGGGAAAAATAATACAAGGGGGACAAATGAAGGTCAGTAGAGGGGGCAGAGAGAGAAGAGGGGAGGGGAGGGGAGGGGGGATAGTAGAGGATAGGAAAGGCAGCAGAACACAACAGACACTAGTATGGCAATATGTAAATCAGTGGATGTGTAACTGATGTGATTCTGCAATCTGTATATGGGGTAAAAATGGGAGCTCATAACCCACTTGAATCAAAGTGTGAAATATGATATATCAAGAAATATGTAATGTTTTGAACAGCCAACAATAAAAAATTAAAAAATAAAAATTAAAAAAAGTAAAATGTAGCACAGAAACCAAAAAGGTAGAAAATAATAGTGCTTAAATTATAAAAGGTATGATCTCCTATGTTAAAAATGTTTAGGGTAAAAATGTTTAAATAGCTGAGCATGGTGGTGCACACCTGTAATCCCAGCTACACAGAGGCTGGGGAGGGAGGATTGCAAGCAAGATCCTGTCTCAAAATAAAAACAAAAAAGGTTGGGGGGCATAGTTTAGTGGTAGAATACCCCAAGTTAGATTTTAAGTACCACAAACAAATGTTATGAATTTTATGTTTATAGGTTTAGGGTAACAAATTACAATATTTTGTATACTTTGTGTGCTGAAGTTTTCCATAATAAAAGAAATTTTGTAAAAGAGATGATGTCATGAAAACATTCATCAAAGAAATTTGGGGTGGTTTATAATCATAAAAATTTGATACTAGGATAAAAATTAGTATTAAAGATAAAGAGGTTTCTGTATAACTTTAAAATATTATTTATCAAGAAGATAGAACAAATGTAAAATATGAAGCCTCAAATATATAAACAAAATATCATAGGATAAGAGAGTGAAATCCACTAATCTACTGCCACAGTAGAAATTTTAAATACATACACTTTAAATACCAAAAGAATATATGCCTCTCAATTACTAACAACAACAAAAAAAAAGAAAAAAAAACAATCACAAAAACTTGGAAAAAATAAAGAAGAACAGAATAGTATTTTAAGTAGTGGTTTCATACATGGACATAAACATTGCCCTACATGCAACAGTTAGAAATTACTCATGCATCTTAAGATCACAGGGAACAATTACAAAAGCTAATTGAATATTAGGCCATAAAATAGATGTCCACAAATTTTTAAAAGATGATATGCATATAATGCTTTCTGAGGAAATTGATAACAAAATGGTTAATATTTCAAGTTTCTAGAAGTTATAAGTGTTTATGTCTAAGTAAAAATTCATGGAACAAATAGATTGTAAATTTAGAAAACTTAGAAGTGAATATCATTTCCAAACCCATGGGATAGCCAGGAGCAGTGGTGCATGCTTATAGTCACAGCCACTTGGGAAGCTGAAGCAGGAGGATCACCTGAGCCCAGGAATTTAAGACCACCTAGGAAACATAGCAAGACCCCCTCTGACACACAAGGAAACAACAACAAAAAAAAAAATGTGGGATGAAGCAGAGGTAGAACTTCAAGGCAAATTTATAGCCATACATTCTTTTTTTTTTTTAGCAAAGAAGAATGGTATATAATTAGTGGTATAAGTTTCCTGGTTAAAATTTAGAAAATATCAGTTTTATCATTCAGATTAAAAAGTGGAATAAGAATTTCAATGACAGTACATGTAAAGACAATAAAGTAGAAGTAAAAATCAATGAAGTTGATAAAAGATAGTGATAGAAGATCCATATATTTGAAATTGATGCTTTGAAAAGAGTTTTTAAAATAATTAACTTCGAGGGATCCAACATGGCGGCAAGTGGGGAGGCAGCGCTTTCAGTACCTCCTCAACAACGGGGTCAGAGAGACACATGGATACGCTTAGATTCGACCTGCTGAGAAACTCCTAGCAAAATTCCACTAAAGAGAGACCGGCCGAGAATTGGAAGGATTTTTGGAGGTGACAGTTTGCCCTAGATGAGTGAATCTCCGCCACGCAGCGCAGAGGTCCAGACCCGCCAGCCGCTGCCCGCGTGACTCGGCGACTGTCGGCTGCCTGCACACGGCCCCCGCGTCAGGGCGGATAGCCTCCGAGGCGCAGCGCAGCAGGAGCGGTGCAGGGACTCTAGGAAGAGGTCTCTCGCCAAGCCTTCATGAAATAGCAAACCGGGAGCTGAAACCAACCAGAGACAGACCAGTCCCACCCCTCCCTTCGGACACTCCGGCAAGGAGCCTGGGGCCCGCCATAGCAGAGAGGTGACATCACCAGAGTTCCGCCGACAGAATTCCTTCCCAGCAGAATCCATGTTAGCAGGTGTGTGACTCCCACCCCCTCCAGATACAAGCAGCCAGGAAACCTCGGGAATCTCTCCGGGGGCATGTCTGTAGGGAAGCAGAGGGGATTCCAGATCCCCACCTCCCCTTAACACCAGCGGCGACACCCAAGATCTTAGCCGCCAGTTTCTGGGGGCGTGCCCACCAAAGGGGTCCGGAAAAATTAAACTGTTGGTTCCCAGATCACCCCACCACAGCACTGGGGCTTAGATGAATGACAGAGAGGGTGTTCATCATTCGGGATATAGGACACGCGGTGGGGCTGCAAGTGTAATCAGATCCTTGGGGAACCGCCTCTGGTGAACAGGACCTGGATGGCTGGCTGGGAGGAGGAACAGGGGGAGGGGCCGGATAAGTGAAAGGGCTCTGGACTAACAGGATTGAGAGACTCCCAGGAGCCACCTTACAGGGATTTCTGTCAGCACATAGAGGGCAGAAGCTCGGCTCGGAGGGCACAGCTCCGCCTATTGGAAGAGAAGAAAATGGGATTCAGCCATAGAACAGGGGATGCCAGCATGGCAGAGATCTGATGTCATCGGAGAGCGGCTGAGGAGAGAACTTCATCAGTGCCAGCGGCGACGGAAACAGTTGGTCTCCTGGTAGGGAGGGTGAGTCACAGATACCCGAGTCTCTCTCGCTTTGTCATCCAGCCAGAGGGGAGGAGCGGGGCCACCGCCCACGCCCACAAGATAGGCAGACCTGCGACCAACCTGCAGATCAGGCCCAGCGGTCTGCGGGCGTGGTACACACTTCACCCCAACTGGAGTAGGGGCAGAGCAGAGCCTTCGCCCGCGCCCAGATCAGGCCCAGCGGCCCGCCTGTGTGGTGGTCAAGTGACCCCAATTGGAGTGGGGGCGGAGCGGAACTGCCACCCGTGCCCACAAGGTGGGCAGACCGGCGACCAACCTGCAGATAAGGCCCAGCGGTCCCCGGGCGTGGTAGGAGGGGCAGGGCAGAGCCTTCGCCCCCACCTACAAGGTAGGCAGACCTGTGACAGAATGGCGGATCAGGCCCAGGGGTCCGCGGCCGTGGTAGACACCTCACACCAATTGGAGGAGGGGCAGAGCAGAGCCCCCGCCCGCACCTGCAAGGGAGACTTTTCAACTATACAAGAGCAATGTAAATATATGGGGGGGGATTTCAAAAACACAACAGTTTCACCAAGAAGAAAGAAACGCAAGCAGTATGAAAAGACAAGGAAAGAAAGGACTACAAGCATTGCAGGTCAACTCAACTTTAGAAGAGGTAACAGCTGCAGCAGATGGAATGTCAGATAAAGAATTCAGGATATATATGCTTCAGATGATCTGGAGTATCAAGGAAGACATTAGACAGCAAAATCAGACAATGAAAGATCACTTCGACAATGAATTACACAAACAAATCCAGGAAGCAAAGGATCAACTATTCAGGGAGATAGAGGTTATAAAAAACAAACAAACAGAAATCCTAGACATGCAGGAAGCAATAAACCAACTTAAAAACTCAATTGAGAATACTACCAGCAGAGTAGAACACTTAGAAGATAGAACATCAGACAATGAAGACAAAGTATTTCAACTTGAAAAGAACATAGACAGCTCAGCAAGACTGTTAAGAAACCATGAGCAGAACATCAAAGAAATATGGGATAACATTAAGAGACCAAACTTAAGAGTCATTGGGATACAGGAAGGTATAGAACTCCATACCAAAGGAATGAGCAATTTATTCAATGAAATAATACGAGAAAACTTCCCAGACTTGAAGAATGAGACAGAATCCCAAATCCTAGAAGCCTACAGGACGCTGAATGTGCAAAATTATAAGAGATCCACACCTAGACACATTATAATGAAGATGCCCAACATACAGAATAAGGAGAGAATTTTAAAAGCTACAAGAGAAAGGAAGCAGATTACATTTAGGGGTAAGCCAATCAGGATAACAGCTGATCTTTCAACACAGACTCTGAAAGCTAGAAGATCCTGGAATAACATATTTCAAACACTGAAAGAAAATGGGTTCCAACCAAGAATTGTGTATCCAGTGAAATTAAGCTTCAGGATGGAAGATGAAATTAAAACCTTCCACGACAAACAAAAGTTAAAAGAATATGCAGCTAGAAAACCATCTCTTCAAAACATCCTCGGCAAAACATTAAAGGAGGAGGAAATGGAAAATAACAATGAAAACCAACAGTGGGAGGTAGGACAGTAAAGGGGGGGAATAATCAAAGAGGAAAACAAACCATGTTTAGTAACATAAATAAACAAATATGGCTGGAAGAACAACCCATATCTCAATAATAACCCTAAATGTTAATGGCTTAAACTCACCAATTAAGAGACACAGGCTAGTAGAATGGATCACAAAACAAGACCCAACAATATGCTGCCTACAGGAGACGCATTTGATAGGAAAAGACATACATAGGCTGAAGGTGAAAGGTTGGGAAAAATCATATCACTCATATGGACTTCGGAAACAAGCAGGAGTGTCCATACTCATATCAAATAAAATAGATTTCAAGCCAAAGTTAATCAAAAGGGATAAAGAGGGACACTACATACTGCTTAAGGGAACCATACACCAACAAGACATAACAATCATAAATATATATGCCCCAAACAATGGTGCAGCTATGTTCATCAAACAAACTCTTCTCAAGTTCAAGAGTCTAATAGACCACCATACAATAATCATGGGAGACTTCAACACACCTCTCTCGCCACTGGACAGATCTTCCAAACAAAAGTTGAATAAGGAAACTATAGAACTCAATAACACAATTAATAACCTAGACTTAATTGACATATATAGAATATACCACCCAACATCAAGCAGTTACACTTTTTTCTCAGCAGCACATGGATCCTTCTCAAAAATAGATCATATATTATGTCACAGGGCAACTCTTAGACAATATAAAGGAGTAGAGATAATACCATGCATCCTATCTGATCATAATGGAATGAAACTGAAAATCAACGATAAAAGAAGGAAGGAAAAAGCATACATCACTTGGAGAATGAACAATAGGTTACTGAATGATCAATGGGTTATAGAAGACATCAAGGAGGAAATTAAAAAATTCTTAGAGATTAATGAAAACACAGACACAACATATCGGAATCTATGGGACACATTGAAAGCAGTTCTAAGAGGAAAATTCATTGCTTGGAGTTCATTCCTTAAAAAAAGAAAAAACCAACAAATAAATGATCTCATACTTCATCTCAAAATCCTAGAAAAAGAAGAGCAAAACAACAGCAAAAGAAGTAGAAGGCAAGAAATAATTAAAATCAGAGCTGAAATTAATGAAATCGAAACAAAAGAAACAATTGAAAAAATTGACAAAACTAAAAGTTGGTTCTTTGAAAAAATAAACAAAATCGACAGACCCTTAGCCATGCTAGCGAAGAGAAGAAGAGAGAGAACTCAAATTACTAGCATACAGGATGAAAAAGGCAATATCACAACAGACACTTCGGAAATACAGAAGATAATCAAAAATTATTTTGAATCCTTATACTCCAATAAATTAGAAGATAGTGAAGGCATAGATAAATTTCTTAAGTCATATGATCTGCCCAGATTGAGTCAGGAGGATATAGACAACCTAAACAGACCAATATCAATCGAGGAAATAGAAGAAACCATCAAAAGACTACCAACTAAGAAAAGCCCAGGACCAGATGGGTATACAGCAGAATTTTACAAAACCTTTAAAGAGGAACTAATACCAATATTTTTCAAGCTACTTCAGGAAACAGAAAAAGAGGGAGAACTTCCAAATTCATTCTACGAGGCCAACATCACCCTGATACATAAACCAGACAAAGACACTTCAAAGAAAGAAAACTTCAGACCAATATCTCTAATGAACCTAGATGCAAAAATCCTCAATAAAATTCTGGCGAATCGGATACAAAAACATATCAAAAAAATTGTGCACCATGATCAAGTAGGATTCATCCCTGGGATGCAAGGCTGGTTCAATATACGGAAATCAATAAATGTTATTTACCACATCAATAGACTTAAAAATAAGAACCATATGATCATCTCGATAGATGCGGAAAAAGCATTCGACAAAGTACAGCATCCCTTTATGTTCAAAACTCTAGAAAAACTAGGGATAACAGGAACATACCTCAATATTGTAAAAGCAATCTATGCTAAGCCTCAGGCTAGCGTCATTCTGAATGGAGAAAAATTGAAGGCATTCCCTCTAAAATCTGGAACAAGACAGGGATGCCCTCTTTCACCACTTCTGTTCAACATAGTTCTCGAAACGCTGGCCAGAGCAATTAGACAGACGAAAGAAATTAAAGGCATAAAAATAGGAAAAGAAGAACTTAAATTATCACTATTTGCAGATGATATGATTCTATACCTAGCAGACCCAAAAGGCTCTACAAAGAAACTATTAGAGCTAATAAATGAATTCAGCAAAGTGGCAGGATATAAAATCAACATGCATAAATCAAAGGCATTCCTGTATATCAGCGACAAATCCTCTGAAATGGAAATGAGGACAACCACTCCATTCACAATATCTTCAAAAAAAATAAAATACTTGGGAATCAACCTAACAAAAGAGGTGAAAGACTTACACAATGAAAACTACAGAACCCTAAAGAGAGAAATAGAAGAAGATCTTAGAAGATGGAAAAATATACCCTGTTCATGGATAGGCAGAACTAACATCATCAAAATGGCGATATTACCAAAAGTTCTCTATAGGTTTAATGCAATGCCAATCAAAATCCCAAGGGCATTTCTTGTAGAAATAGAGAAAGCAATCATGAAATTCATATGGAAAAATAAAAGACCCAGAATAGCAAAAACAATGCTAAGCAGGAAGTGTGAATCAGGCAGTATAGCGATACCAGACTTCAAACTATACTACAGAGCAATAGTAACAAAACCAGCATGGTACTGGTACCAAAACAGGCGGGTGGACCAATTGTACAGACTAGAGGACACAGAAACCAATCCACAAAACTACAACTATCTTATATTTGATAAAGGGGCTAAAAGCATGCAATGGAGGAAGGATAGCATCTTCAACAACTGGTGCTGGGAAAACTGGAAATCCATATGCAACAAAATGAAACTGAATCCCTTTCTCTCGCCATGCACAAAAGTTAATTCAAAATGGATCAAGGAGCTTGATATCAAATCAGAGACACGCTGTCTGATAGAAGAAAAAGTTGGCTACGATCTACATACTTTGGGGTCGGGCTCCAAATTCCTCAATAGAACACCCATAGCACAAAAGTTAATAACTAGAATCAACAAATGGGACTTACTCAAACTAAAAAGTTTTTTCTCAGCTAAAGAAACAATAAGAGAGGTAAATAGAGAGCCTACATCCTGGGAACAAATCTTTACTCCTCACACTTCAGATAGAGCCCTAATATCCAGAGTATACAAAGAACTCCAAAAATTAGACAATAAGATAACAAACAACCCAATCAACAAATGGGCCAAGGACCTGAACAGACACTTCTCAGAGGAGGACATACAATCAATCAACAAGTACATGAAAAAATGCTCACCATCTCTAGCAGTCAGAGAAATGCAAATCAAAACCACCCTAAGATACCATCTCACTCCAGTAAGATTGGCAGCCATTATGAAGTCAAACAACAACAAGTGCTGGCGAGGATGTGGGGAAAAGGGTACACTTGTACATTGCTGGTGGGACTGCAAATTGGTGCAGCCAATTTGGAAAGCAGTATGGAGATTTCATGGAAAGCTGGGAATGGAGCCACCATTTGACCCAGCTATTCCCCTTCTCGGTCTATTCCCTAAAGACCTAAAAAGAGCATGCTAAAGGGACACTGCTACATAGATGTTCATAGCAGCTCAATTCACAATAGCAAGACTGTGGAACCAACCCAGATGCCCTTCAGTAGACGAATGGATAAAAAAAATGTGGCATTTATACACAATGGAGTATTACTCTGCATTAAAAAAATGACAAAATCATAGAATTTACAGGGAAATGGATGGCACTAGAGCAGATTATGCTAAGTGAAGCTAGCCAATCCCTAAAAACAAATGCCAAATGTCTTCTTTGATATAAGGAGAGTAACTAAGAACAGAGTAGGGACAAAGAGCAGGAGAAGAAGATTAACATTAAACAGAGATGAGAGGTGGGAGGGAAAGGAAGAGAAAAGGGAAATTGCATGGAAATGGAAGGAGACCCTCAGGGTTATACAAAAGAACATACAAGAGGAAATGAGGGGAAAGGGAAAAATAATACAAGGGGGAGAAATGAAGGTCAGTAGAGGAGGTAGAGAGAGAAGAGGGGAGGGGAGGGGAGGGGAGGGGGGATAGTAGAGGATAGGAAAGGCAGCAGAACACGACAGACACTAGTATGGCAATATGTAAATCAGTGGATGTGTAACTGATGTGACTCTGCAATCTGTATATGGGGTAAAAATGGGAGCTCATAACCCACTTGAATCAAAGTGTGAAATATGATATATCAAGAACTATGTAATGTTTTGAACAACCAACAATAAAAAAAAATAAATAAAAAATAAAATAATTAACTTCTGTTGAGAAGAATGGAACAAAAGAATAAAATAGCCTGGAATAAAAACACAAGCCTATCATAAACATGAATATACCAATTTGAAAAATTGGGAGAAATGTATAAATTCTTTGAAACTATGTTGTACCAAAATTGACTCCAACAACAAAGACAATACTTCTATGAACTGCTAAAATGTTTAATTAATAGACATAAGGACACCTAAGTGAGTGGTACTAGATTTTCAAAAACAAAAGAAATGCATTTCAATGTGTAATGCCTTCTTGAGAATAGAAAAAGTTGTTAATATAAATTTTATAGCAAGACAAGCTAGGGGCCATAAAAGAAAAAAATAAAAGAAAAAATATTTTAAGCAATTTTCAAAGATCTTAAAATATTCTAATTTGGATCCAGCAATATGCAAGAAAAAAATATCAAAATAAACTCAAGTTTATGGGAGGATGATTTAAACTAAAGTACTTATAAGTGTAATGCAAAACATTAAAGAAGATCAAATATATAACCATTAAAAAACTACTTGATTATCTCAATAGTTACAGAAAAATCGCTTTCTAAAATTTGACAACCATTTTTGTTTTAAAAAAGAAACAAAATAGAACAAACCAGAATAAATAGAACTAGGAATTAACTTTTTTTTTTTTTTAGGTCACAACATTTACTTAGCACATGAATAATTCTGCACTCTGATATTTGCTACGAAGTTCTGTATCCTTTAAACTAAAAATCAGGTCACAGTTCAATCTTTTTTAGCAGTACTAGACATTTTTTTAAAAAAATTTGTTCTAATTAATTATATATGACAGGAGAATGCATTTCAGTTCATTGTACACAATGAAGCACAGCTTTGCATTTCTCTGGTAGTATATGATGTAGAGTTGCACCATATGTGCAATCATACATGTACCTAGGGTAATGATGTCTGTCTCATTCCACCATCTTTCCTACCCCTATATCCCCTCTCTTACCCTCCCTTCCTTTTGCCCAAAGTATGGCATTTGCAGGTAAAAGGATGAAGTTGGAGAATATCATGCTAAATGAATAAGCCAATTTAAAAAACCAAAGGCCGAATGTCCTCCCTGATAAGTGGATGTTGATTCATAATGTGGACGGGGCAGTGGGAAGGATGGAAAAGACAAAGGAAACTTACTTAACTTTTTAAAATTTTTAGCAAAAAATACCAATAAATAAGCTTCAACAACAACACAAAACTACAGCAAGTATCAATCTTAATGGAAAAAGTTATAATTATTTCATAAGAAATCAGAGATAAAAAGAAGTCTCAGTACCACAATTTTTATTAAACATCATAATGGAAATTCTTGCTCTTACAGTAAGAAAAGGATAAGAAATAAAAAGAATAAGGATGGAAAAGAAGAAATAGTATAGACACAAATGTTATAAAGGACTACAGAAAAAATTCAAAATAACCTAAAGACAAGTTATAAAAATCAGTTGGAGCTTTCTAAGGTGGCTGGATGTAACTTTAATATATAAAATAATTGTAAATTAAAGAAGTGAAAAAAATAAGGGATATTCAAAATTTTTTTTTTGGAAAGGAAGAAATCTAATTATATGATTGCAAATGACATGATTTTAAATATAGGAGACCTAAAGACTCCACCAAAAGTCTGTTGGAGTTAAAATAAAGTAAAATTGTAGCATAGAAAATCAACATAAAAAAATCACTAACATTATTATACATCAATAATAATATGGCTAAAAATTAAATCAAAGAAGATAATCCCACTCACAATAGCCACAAAAAAAAGAATAAATAACATAGGAATAAATTTAACCAATGAAGTGGAAGAGCTCTACAACAAAAATTATAAACATTGATGAAAAAATTTGAAATAAACACACAAAAATGGAAAGACATCCCATGTTCATAGAGATCAGAAGAATTAATATTGTGAAAATTTCTACACTACCAAAAGCAATGTACAGATTAAATGCAGTCCTCCTCAAAATTCCAAAGACATTCTTCCCATAAATAGAAACAATCCTAAAATGTAAATGGAACAATAAAAAACTGAAAAGTCAGATCAATCCTGATCAAGAAGAATAAAACTGGAAGCAACAAAATACCTGACTTCAAAACATATTACAAGCTATAGTAACCCAAAACAACACAGTACCAGCATAAAAACAGACATATTAAATAAATTCACATAATTATAGCCAACCAGTTTTCAACAATGGTGCCAAGGGCATATGTTGGAAAAACAGCAGTTTCTTTAGCAAATGGTGACAGAAAAACTGGATATTCATATGCATAGGAATGAAACTAGACCCTATCTCTTACCATATAAAAAATAAATTCAAAATGGATAAATAAGCTTCAATAAGATGCAAAACTATTTGAACAAAACATAGAGGAAACACTTCAATACATAAGTATAGGCAAAGATTTTTTTTTCTTTAAGTCCCCCAAATCACAGACAACAAAATAAAAAATAGACAAATGGAGTATAAAAAACTAAAATTTTCTTCACAGCAAGTAAAACAATCAACAGAGTGAAGAGAAAAATAATAGAATGGGAGAAAATATTTCCAAAGTGTTCATCAAACAAAGGATCAATATCCAGACTATATAAAGAAGTAAAACAACTCAATAGCAATGACACAAATATTTGCTTTAAAATGGCAAATTATCTCAATAGACATTTCTCAAAAGAAGCATATCAATGATCAAAATGCTCAGTGTCACTAATATCACTCCAGCTAGAATGGTTATTATGAAAAAGACCAAAAAAAAAGAAAGAAAGAAAGAAATAGAGGAAGGAAGAAATACAAGTGAGGATATGGAGAAACAGGGATTCTCATACACTGTTAGTAGAAATGTAAATTAGTATAGCCACAAAAGAAAACATCTATCATATGATTTGTCAATCCCACTTCTAAGGGATATATCCAAAGGAAATGAAATCTCAAAATTTATTGCAAAACTAGAATAATCAAAACTGTGTGTTACTGGCATAAAGACAAACACATAGACCAATGGAATAGAATAGAGAAATAAAACTTCACCTTAATGGTCAAATAATTTCATTAAAAAGGGAAAGAACAAGCTCTTCAACAGGTGTGGGGAAAATTGGATAGCCACAGGTGAAGACATGGATTTGAATCCTTACTACATACCATCTACAAAAATTAAATCAAAATGGATCAAAGAAAAATTTAAACGTAAGACCTAAAACCATAGGACTCCTAGAAGGAAACAGGAGAAAACCTTCATGACCTTGGGATTGACAATTATTTCTTAGCTATGACATCAAAAGTACAAACAACAAAAGTAAAATTAAATTTATTTATATCAAAATTCAAAAATTCTATGCATCAAAGGGCAGAATCAATACAGTGGAAAGGAAACCTATAGAATGGCATATTTGCAATCATATATCTGATGAGGCCTAGTATCTAGAACATATAAGCAGCTCCTGCAACTCAACAACAACACCAACAAAATACCCAATTTAAAAATGAGTAAAGGAAGCTGGGAGCAGTAGTGCACCGCTCTCATCCCAGTGACTCAGAAGTCTGAGGTAGGAGGATCACATGTTTGAGGCCAGCCCCAGTAACTAAGGAAGGCCCTAAGCAACTTAGCAAGACCCTGTCTCAAACTAAAAAATTAAAAGTACTAGAGATGTAGAGAGATGTAGCTTAGAGGTAAAACACTCCTGGGTTCTATCTACATTACAAGTATAATTATATAAATAAATAAATGGGCAAAGAACTCATATAGACATTTCGCTAAATAAATTTTTAAAGTGGCCAAAATGAATACAAAAAAAAGCTCACCTTCAATAAACATTAGTGAAATCAAAACTATGATATCACCTTACATCTGTTGGGATGGCTATGATGAAAAGAAAACAAAGCAACAAGTGTTGGCAAGAATGTAGAAAAATTGGAATATGAGTGCAATGCTGGTGAAAATAAAAAATCGGATAGCTGCTATAGAAAATAGTATGCTGGTCCCTCAAAAAGTTTAGAGTTACCATATGATGCAGATATTCTGCTTTTTGTTATCTATCCAAAGAACCTCAAGTAAAATCTCAAAAAGATATTTGTGTACCCCTGTCTACAGCAGCAGTATTCATCATAGTTGAAGGGTAGAGGCAACTCAAGTACCCATGGGTGGATAAATGGATCAACAAAATGTGGTGTATACATACAATGGCATATCATCCAGTCTTAGAAAAAAAGGACATTCTGACACATGCTATGTTCTGCACCAGACTGGGGAATATTGTGGTAAGTGAAATAAACTAATCCTAAGAGGTCAAGGGCTGTAAAATTCCACTTATATGAGTTACCTAGAAACGTGAAATTCATAGAGGCAAAGTAGAATGGAAGTTGCCAAGGTATGAGGGAAGGGAAAAATGATGAGTTTTGTTTACTGAGGACTGAGTTTCAGTTTTACAAGATGAAAATGTTCTGGAGAAATCACTATGGAGTTTCCTCAAAAGACTAAAGTGGAAGGAAGCACCATCTGACCAGCTAGACCACTCTTTGGTATTTATTCTAAAGAATTAAAGTCAGAATACTCTATTGATACATGTTTATAGCAGTACAATTCACAATAGCTGAATTATGGAACCAGTCCAAGTGTATATCATGGATGAATGGATAAAGAAAATGTGTGATATATACACAATGGAGTTTTATTCAGCATAAAGAATAAACTGATGTTATTTTCAGGAAAATAAAGAAAATTTGACTGTATTGTATTAAGTGAAATAAGCCAAGAACTGTCTGTCAAAAGGAGAGCAGTAGAGTAGAGGAAAGGGACAGGGGAAGGGAGGAGGTGAAGGGAAAGGTAAATACGGGGGAATGACACTGACCAAATTATATTGTTATATCATGTATGAGAGAAAATGTAACAACTAATCACACTATTATGTATAATTATAATGTATCCATAAAATATGGAAGAAAGGAAAATATTCATATGGGTTATTCAACAATGTGAATTCATTTAATTCTATCAGACTATGAAATGGTAAATTTTGTTATGTCTATTTTACCAAGTATTTTTTAAATGGTTAAAGTACTTGAAAAGTTATTTCACAGAAAGTGATTATAATGGCAGAATATGGGGAAATGATGAGATTAATTAGTAATCAGGGACATGCATATTACTACCACAATAAAATATGATTTCACATTCAGTGGTTTCCAAAAATTAAGTTTGATGGTATTGAGTGGATGAGATTGTGGAATTTGGAACTCTTACATATGACCACCCTGGGATGTGTGGGCTACTTAGCAAATATGTTTTTCTTAGCAAATGTGTCATGTAAACAATGATGGTCACACCAGATTAGCTTGTCAGCACTGTAATGGCAGCCCAATTTCATGAAATCCTACGTTGGCTAGCAGGAGAAGTGTGCTAGCCAGCTAACCCTAGAATAAGGTCCCCACCCTGGGAACCCCAGGACCATCCCATGAGTGGGAATGTGGAGGGAACTCCTCAGGGTATCTGGTAAATCCTGTGTGTAATGCAAAAGAATGGGTGGTGGGAAGGAATTAGAGTACCAGAAAGTACCCCAACAATGAGAGATAAGACATAGTTGCTCTGTGTAGACAGCCTCCCTCGTCCTAGCCTGTCTTGGGCACTGACAGGGAATTAGAAAATTTTCAGAAAACTAGTCCAAAGTGCACAACCATCTGATGTGTAGACCTGGCAGAGACTTCTTGCCTGGGTCTGAAGGCAGTATTCTTCTTTCATATTGCTGGTAAGGAATGCATCATTTTAATTACTTTGGAAAATAATTTGCCTTTATCTTATAAATTTATTTATTTTTTTTTTAATTTTTTTTATTGGTTGTTCAAAACATTATAAAGCTCTTGACATATCATATTTCATACATTAGATTCAAGTTGGTTATGAACTCCCAATTTTACCCCAAATACAGATTGCAGAATCACATCGGTTACACATCCACATTTTTACATAATGCCCTATTAGTAACTGTTGTATTCTGCTACCTTTCCTATCCTCTACCATCCCCCCTCCCTCCCCTCCCATCTTCTCTCTCTACCCCATCCACTGTAATTCATATCTCTCCTTGTTTATTTTCCCATTCCCCTCACAACCTCTTATATGTAATTTTGTATAACAATGAGGGTCTCCCTCCATTACCATGCAATTTCCCTTTTCTCTCCCTTTCCATCCCACCTCATGTATCTGTTTAATGTTAATCTTTTCTTCCTGCTCTTCCTCCCTGCTCTGTTCTTAGTTGCTCTCATTATATCAAAGAAGACATTTGGTATTTGTTTTTTAGGGATTGGCTAGCTTCACTAAGCATAATCTGCTCTAGTGCCATCCATTTCCCTGCAAATTCTATGATTTTGTCATTTTTTAGTGCTGCGTAATACTCCATGGTGTATAAATGCCACATTTTTTTTTATCCATTCATCTATTGAAGGGCATCTGGGTTGGTTCCACAGTCTAGCAATTGTGAATTGTGCTGCTATGAACATCGATGTAGCAGTGTCCCTGTAGTACGCTCTTTTAAGGTCTTCAGGGAAAAGTCCAAGAAGGGCAATAGCTGGGTCAAATGGTGGTTCCATTCCCAGCTTTCCCAGGAGTCTCCATACTGTTTTCCAGATTGGCCGCACCAGTTTGCAGTCCCACCAGCAATGTACAAGAGTACCCTTTTCCCCACATCCTCTCCAGCACTTGTTGTTGTTTGACTTCATAATGGCTGCCAATCTTACTGGAGTGAGATGGTATCTTAGGGTGGTTTTGATTTGCATTTCTCTGACTGCTAGAGATGGTGAGCATTTTTTCATGTACTTGTTGATTGATTGTATGTCCTCCTCTGAGAAGTGTCTGTTAAAAATGCACATTACTTAGGAACAAGCATTTGTACTCTTAGATGTACATATTACTGAACCTCTTGCATATTGCCATACATAATCTACAGCTACACTCAATAGCATACAGAGAAACATTAAACATATAAGGATAAATGAAAAAATAAGTCATTGAAGACTAAATATGGTATGATTAATTCTCTATAAAATGGCAACAAGCAAAATTAAATAATGTTTTTAATACACACATAGACACATGCATACATGCATACAAGGGGACTATTGAGGAAGTAGGTAAAGTTCACATGTAGGATCAGAGATTACTGAAAACATTCTCATTTTTAAGATAATTAGAGATCATGGATATTTATTTTACCATTAAGCTTCATAATTTATGTATGCCATATAAACTCTTTCTGTATTAAGTAACATATTTTTCACATAATTTTTACAGGGAAAATAAACTTTAAAATGCTTCAGCTGTGTATCTCCCTGTTTGTGAACAGGACCTGTTTTCTGCGATGCCTTTATTAATGTGCAGATCTTGGAGTGCTTGAAAGTACCTGATCGGAGAGTAAGCTGAGCTTTATTAACGTGGTTCCCCAAGAGCACAGGCCAGGGTGATGTGTGATTCCCTGTCTTTTCCTTTCAACAGCAGTGCCACACAGAAGGAGATCATGTTCAACATTTCACTGCTGCAAAAACAGCAGAGGGCTATTTGGGACTGTCAGAAATAATCATCCCAAACTTTCGTGTCCTCATTAGTTTACTCATACTTTACCTTCCTGGTGGGTATACATATTTTGGTTCAGAGAAACTTTAGCTCCTCATGAAACAATGCACACATGTTAGTGGCTGTCTGCCTAAGTGCAATCCATCATTTCCTTGCCCACCGCCTATCTGTTCTCTCAAAGTCTAAAATGGGAGTGAGAAATTATGTGTCAATTGCCCACCATGTCTGTGTGGTAAGGACTATGAGTGTTTGAAGACCCAGTGAGGGTAACCTAGCCATGGATAAGGAGCTGCTTCGACTCTTTGATCAAAAATGTAACTTAAGAAACTAGTTATATATAATCATACTTTCCCCCCACATGCAGGAAGAATCCCACAAAGGAATGATGATGACTGTCATCTCTTTGGCTGAAAAGGCTCTGGATTTGGTTGTTGGACATACTCATTCCCAATTCAAGTCAACAAACATTCATTGAGATTTATTGAGTGCTGCTTATAATTCTGGGACTATGTAACTAAAGACAAAAAAAAAAATAAAAGAAGAAGAAGAAGAAAAGGAAAGAAAGGAAAAAAGAACACAAGCTCGTTGAATCTGAAATGATTCCCTATTTTCAAGACCATTGACTGAGAGACAATGTTGAAAAGGAGGAGGCCCAGGCGGCCCCCGTCTCAGCTCTGCTGCTAACTTGCTGGGTGGGCCCAAGCAAATCACTTTATTTGTCTGAGGCATTGTTTTCTCTTTCATAAATTAAAGTGATAGTTCCTTCCAAAGTTAAGCATTGATGTTTATATGAATCTGGATGAGAGATAAAACTCACCAGAGAATTTTATGACTGTAAGTCCAAATGACCATCTAGAGATGGAATTCCCTGGTCTTGCCAAAGTGGGAACTGGAGACACCATGATAAGGGACTTACTCGAGGTCCTATAGCTACAATACAAGAGAGTCCTTGGAGTTGGGGTAGTCACGGGAGAGGAGGTGTAACTGGGTGTTTTTGTTTAGGATGGACTATAGATTGTGGTCTATATCATAAGGCCAGTAGACAACAGGAAGCCACCTGAGCCTTCCCACAAGTATTTCGGCTGCATTGACCCTGTAGATAAAGGAATTATATAAATTGTGATTGTGTCCAAAGAAACAATTTGAACAAAATTAATTTTCTTTTAATATAGTGAAGGATACAAAGGAGAATTAAAATAGAAAATGGATAGAAAGCAAACCATTTACTCTTCTATTGACAGACAGGTGCTTGCCCCTCTTTTTGCTCTCTGTAACTCTATAGCATTTGCATTCTAGTATCTTCTCACTTTCATCCTGCTTATGTCCTCTCCTGATACTAACCTGAGTTAATAGAAGGCTTTATGTCATATGACTTCTGTCTACAGTAATGTAGGAAATAGACTCACTAGACATGTGGTAAATTGTGACAGGAGAGCTTACCCAAGGACACTGACAGAACAATTTCAGAGGAAAAATTTTTGGCACTATCTTCATTTGTATACAGGGGACTGATAAAGAGAAAATTTGTCAATGATTGAACTTAAAGATGTATCTGCATTGATAGGAGTATCAAATTCTAGGGAAATTTCTGAACATAATAGAGCAGGCCAGGAATCTCTCCTCCCGTATTGAGAGTTGCAGTGGTTAGCAACTGCTATGTAACAAATTATCCCAAATTCAGTAGCTTAAAATAACAATCATTCCTTATCATAGCCTACTTATCTGTGGGTGAGCTGAGTGTTCTTGATCAAGCTTAGGTTTGATTTGTTGCAGTTGAGCTTGCTCATGTGTCTCAGGCTGGATGGGGACTCTGCTCTGAGCTTGGTTAGGCTGGGGCACCTTTGTTGTGCCACTCCAGGATATCCTGATCCTCTTCTAGCCCAGGAACATCTTTCCTATGGCAATAGAAAAAGCTAATGAGACCATGCAGAAATGCATGTCTCTTGAGGCCTATCCTTGGAACTGATACACTAAACCTCCTCCTCCTTCAATTGCTCAAAACCACAAGTCTGAGCCCAATTCAAGGAATAGGAACATAGACTTTACTTCTGTAGTGACAAGAAATGAAAACAAGAATCACATGATGAAAATGTGGATACAAAGAAAAGTATTGAATTTAAACATTAATGGAGTGTATCACAGGATCCTAGAAAGAACAGAGTTTTTAGAATAGTTTTTAAAAGTCAGCAGACCATTTGTTCACATAATGAAAGAATGCAAAGTCTCCTAAGTCCCTAATATGAAAAATGTATTTATGTCTCTGCAGTTGATTAACACTTTAAAGTCTCTCCATGTTCTTTCTATTAAAAATTTTGGCCAAGAAGGTCAAGTTGGTGGAAGACAGGGTGGCACGGTATTTCCATTTGGACAGACAGACACCTGCCTGACGTGTGTCAGGAAGGTCTTCCAAGTATAAGATGTGTTAAGATGTGGAGAACAGGAATTTTTCTATCCTAGGGTTAAAAGAATTGAGACAGAAAAGTATAAGATCTGGTGCCAAAGTATATACAGAAAGAAGAGCTCTCTGTGTGGGTGGGTATTCTGCAATGAACCACACTTAAATCCTTTCTTGGCAGTATTTTCATTAAATGCAATACTTTATGAATTCTAACTTTATTGCTTCATTAGCATAGTGACAGGAAGTTATATTTCACTTTTCAAAATAAGATTATTTGTCTCCCTTAATGGTCTGCAGTTTCTGGAGAGGACATAAGCAGGGAGAGACAATTCAGCCTGCAGAATAGGTGGCAGAAACTAGTTCTCAAGAAACGAGGATTTCTATAGAGCAGGAGTCACCCACTCCTTCCTATTCTCCCAGATTCCACCTCCATGAACCCACCCCAAATAATCAAGGGAAAGGTGGGCTGGTCCACTGACCTGCCAGTCATGGCCACTGGTACAACTGATATGGGAAGCCTGAGCAAGTTCAATGAACTTGTTAGGACACCTAGTGAATATAAAGAGTTCTCCAAAACACACATTAGGTAGTCTAGTCTCAGTGAATTGGCCTGCTAAATCAAGTAAGTAAAATAATATCCATTGGAATAGTAATCTGTTCTTGGTTAATTAAGTCACAATGGATAGATTGTTTCTAAAGATATCATTTTAAAAAGAACCTCAATAAACTCACTTCAAAAAACAAAGTAGGTAAAGTTAGATGACAATTTTCAATCATTTACCATTTGATACAGGAATGGCCTTATTTATGAAAGCAGGACTCAGGGAAGGAGCATTTGCTATTTTGGGTGCTCATTCTGTTTGCTGGTCTTGATTCATGCCCACACCATTCCCTAGGTCAAGATCACCAGGGCGGGCTGGAGCTGTGGCTGGAACTGAGGCAGCTCTTATGCCCTGCTGCACTTGTGGCCCCCAGGAGAGTGTGCAGGACACAGAGGGCACCCAGTACATTTGTCAGACCAACAATAAGAATTCTTCCAAATTGCTTAGGACAGTTCCTTCTCCATACCAGGCGCACGAGTACATATTCGCCCCTTAAAACACTAATGAACCTTCGTTTATAATGACAATCCCTCTCCTTGGATTTTGCTGTATTTTTGAGATTCCTTGGGGGAAGAATAGGAATTTTATAATGGTAGATTATAATACTGTAATTCCGAGTCAAAAATTTTATAATGAAACTGAATTGAACCAAGGATCTAAAATGAAAATTTTGAAAGCTGTTTTCCCACAGAGACTTTATATCATGAAAATATTTTTGAGGAACTTCTGTACTTTTGACTTGGTGTCTAACCAGGAAATTTTAACATGTTCTATTTTACATAAAACGATGAGCTTATTTTTTAACAATAGGAATATTAATTGATAGTCCCTGTGAACTATCATCCTGTCTAGCCTTTGGGATGTACAATTAATTATCATCACTTTTTTGTTTTTATTTTAATTAAGCACTTATGCAACACTTTACATATTTGATGTATTTTATAACCATTAATTACAGAATTAATGCACAAACATAAATTATACATGTTCAGAAAAAAAAAAGAATCATCTTTAAGCTATGAATAAAGGAACTATTAAGTTTGCATAGTTTTTCTCTTTGGAGAGAACATTCTACCCAGATAAAATAGGAGGTTCAAAAACATTTCCAATTGAAAAGGGCAGAACTAGTAAATGTTAACTAATAGTTTATAAGAAGAACTTTTTTGGAACACACCAAAAAATAGGTATGGTATAACCTTTAAAAAATATCTGCTGCTTTAAGGAATACATGTTTTCAAGAGCTCAGTGGTTCACAAATATGCCTAACTCCCCTTGGGGCTCCTGGGTTACTAAGAAAAATCATTTTGCATTTTTTTTCTCCTAATTGGAGGATTCAGGGAAGGAGAATGGAGACATCCTTTCAGATAAGGTGCATTGCATGTTTGGAAAGGTGAACGGAGAAAAACTGGGTAAGGATGCAAAGAGGGACTTTGGAAGCAAGAGAGGCATGGCTAAGGGTTGCTGAGCTGGAAGTACAGTATCTACAGGAGAGTGGTTCCTGGATGCTCGTGGGTACCAAAATTTTTGGATTCTCAAGTTCTTTATGTAAAATGGTGTAGTATTTTCACACACATCCTCCAGTACACTTTAAATCTTCTCTAGATAACTTGCAATACCTATACAATGTAAATGCTCTACAAATAGCTGTTATATTGTTTAGGGAATAATGACAAGAAAAAAAATCCTATGTGTTCAGTACAGATGCATTTTTTTCCTCAATATTTTCAATCTGAGGTTGGTTGAATCCATAGATGCAGAACCCACGGAGACTGAGGGCCAACTATGACTCAAGTCTGGGAAGCTTGTTCTGTGGACTTTGGGAGAAAATTTGTGTACTTAAAAGGTACTGTGCTATGGAAGGACTGGCCTTGGTTGGCTGACAACAGTCCTTGGAACCACACTTCATGTGCTAATAAAAAGACATTGTGAGAGATAAAGTAAAAGTATACCCTCTGGAACAAGACTTCCTGGGTTCAATTTTCTGAATGACAGCACAGGTTCTTCAACCTCTCTTAACCTCAGTTTTTTTCACCTGTGAATTGGGACCAATGATTGCATGTACTTCATAGGGTTGGTATGAAGAGAAAATTAATTCACTCATGTCAAGCACTTTGGATGAGACCTGTATGTAGTAAATTCTCCATCAGAAACATTATTGTTTATTTCTATTTGTGGCAAAACTAGGACATCATTTTGGAAATGATTGTGCCAGAGACCCCTGCCATTAGAGTTCATTCTTGAGGAAGATGTCAGCTCAGCCCACTTGGTCTGCTGGTCATCAACATGGCTGTGAGAAGTTGGAGCACACATGGCAGAGAGAACTCAGTGAGAGGAAAGCAATGCAAACTGTCTTAAATGAAAAGCTTTGTTTTTTTTTTTTTTGGCGGGGGGCGACTTTTTTAAAAAATATTTTTTAGTTGTCAATGGACCTTTATTTTATTATTTATATGCAGTGCTGACAATTGAACCCAGTGCCTCACACATGCTGGGCAAGTGCTCTACCACTGAGCCACAAAACAGCCCTGGTCTTGTTTTTTGAGACAAGATCTCATAAGTTTCCCAGACTCGTCTTGAACTTGCAATTCTCCTGTGTCAGCCTCCTGAACAGTTGGGATTATAGGCATGTGCTGTGATGCCCAGCTCTAAATAAAGAGCTTTAAAAGAACAGGGAACATTTGGTTGAAGAACAATGCATCTCCCAGGTCCATCTGTGCTGCCTACAGTTATCTGAAGAAAACAAGGGTTGGCGCATGACCCTAGACAGACAGGCTGTAGTTGTATGGAATTGCACGATCCAATGGTTGAGACAGAGCATACAATATATTTTTATTGAATGGAGGAATAAATATTAGTAAATAAATATGAAAATGAACTTTCTCAGAGTCAACATCATTGAAAGATAGGGAAACCTACCTGTCACAGAGATGGGTTAAAAAAAAAAAAGTATAGATTTGAACACCTTGGGATCATGCAGAACTGGATTAAAATTTGACCACTTCAACTTGAAAGCTATGTGACCTTGGGAATTTCACTTAACCCTTTTTAGCTACAGCTTGTCTATAAAATGTTTATGTTAGCTGCACCAGTCTCCTAGGGTGGTTGTGAAGATTAAATGAGATAGTGCATATAGCATAGCAGTCAATAAATCACAACTGCAAGAGCAGTGTCGGTAGTTTTTGCTGTCATCAGGCCAAGAGAAAACAGGTCAAAGATAGTATAGATGGGCTGTGGGAATCATTTTATGAGATGGGATCAAATAACTTCTTTCAAATTTTAGATGCTATACTTCTTCTCATAGTAATTCTATACTCTTCTTAAGAAACTTTTGAGAGTATGTGTGTGTGTATGTATTAAAGAGAGAGATGGAAATCTTTCTGGCAGTAGTAATTAATGCAGTTCCTGTCTAGGAAAGAGTATGGCAATAATAGGGCAGTGAGAACGGATTACATCCAAGATCTTGGTTTTATTGGCACCATATTCTAAAAGCCCCCAGTAACCAACCAAAGACCCAGACAGTAGAGACCAGAGGTGAAACAAATGAACTAAAAGTGGTTTCTGAGCCTCCATGAGTTTACCTGACAAACTCTAAGTGACTCTGATTATTGTCATTTTCCATGTTTATTCTGTTTCTCACACAGGTTCAATGAGAAACTCCTTAAATTTCTAATTGGTTTGTTCCAGTTTCCCTTGGTGCTAGGCTCCAAGCTAGACCTTCATATACTGAGTGGAATCCCTGTCACAAAAATGATCCAACCTGTTCTAGGTGGTTCCAGAGGGCACAGTGCATAGTAGTTTGGTGTAAGGAAAAACGTTCTTGTAGCCACTTTTGGGCCACCATATTGCACAACTCCAGATTGGACCATTGACATTGTATGTGTTGCAGTGTCCCCAGCCAGAAAGGATGGCTCCAAAGTTATTAAATGCCTTGTCAACAGAGATGGCCTGGCAAAGTCTGGGAGACTAGGTTTTATTAATCATCATACTCAGTTATGATGACTAGATGGAATGTTGGCTCTCTTAAATCCAGAGCCTTTTTTGGATGTGAAAAGATTTTAAGTTATAACTCTTTCTCTCCTCTGGGAGCTTACATTCTCTCTAGGGAAAAGACTCAGTGAAGGCACAGTCTTCTTATGAGTAAATGTTATTATAGTTGCTCGGGAGTTCAATGCTATTTCCCTAAACTGGACAAGCCAGGAAAGAAAGTTCAATCAATGATATTTAGCTTTTTAGAGAGAAAGACTTGCTAACAAAATCCTATTCATGAAGAGAGAGTTTGTCTTCCCACATTTAAAAATATGACTTTTCACCTATTGATTAAGACTTAAGTGAGTACAATCTGAAACATAAAACATCCTCTCAAAAAACCCAAGATCACGGGCAAAGGTAAGAAGACAGACAAGATGTCTGTCCACTTTAGCACATTTTAACCTGAAGAGGCATATTTGGAGGGAGCCACAATATACACTTGGGGGCTTAATTCTAATAAAGTGTATTTTATATGGGGGAGATTTGGAGAACCTCAGAAAATTATGGATTCTTCTCCCCAGAAAAAGACATATATGTGTGTGTTTCTATACAAGCAAGTATCACACATGCACATATGTAGATGTAAGCACTGTTATACACAGAATCCTATTCATTAACCCTGGGATCCCATGAATTTCATATACCTCATGTGTAGAATATTCTTCATTGATTGGAAATTATATTCTCTTATTGTTTCTTGGGTAAAAATTTTGCATCTGCAACTTGTTTGAAGCTCCCCAAGAATAGGAACCTCATTTTCCTTTCAAGCATATTGATACCCTGTGTGATGCCAAATGTGGAGTGTTTAATAATTTCCAAGTCAAGTGAGTAAATATTAAAAAGTCAATTTCCAAGCTATATGCACAACTAGCATTTTTCCAATCATCCCAAGCCTCAAGAAGAATCATGTTTTGATATGCTTTTTTTTTTCTCTCCTAGCCATATACTCTCTGGATGAGCAAGCTCTTTCAACAGCTAAGCTTAAAGAATGGCAGAAATGTCTTCACTTAAAATATATATAAAAATCTGGCTCATAATAGAGTTTTCAAACCAGGGAGGAATAGTCTGAAACATGCAAACAGACATCACACAACATCCAGATATAATGACTTTTGAGGGTAAAATGCCAGGAATGTGAAGGAATTAGAGACAGCCACCTTGGGAAGGCCTTGAAGGAAGGTCTCCCACTGAGGTCCCTACTGTGCCCCTCACATGGGCTGGACTTGGGAAATGTGCCTGCCCCCTTGCTCTTGGCCAATCATCCCCTTAGCCAAAACTAATGGAGAGACAGGAATGTGTTCTGAGGGAGTGTGAAGGTTACAACCCTCCTCTTTATGAGACTTCTTGGAAGCCTAGGGCTGCTCCAGCCCCACAGCTGGGATACACAGGCTAGGACAAGCCTTTGACATGAACCTGGAGGCTCTTCCAGGCTGTGGCTCCAACCCTGGAAAAGTGGAAAATGCTGTTGAGACTGCTGGGAGAAGTTCAGAGGAGACGGGCTGGGAATGCTGCAGTGCCCAGACCCCTCCTGAGGCAAGTCAAGCATGGGGTCAGTGAGCTGGCCTGGAATAAGAAGACATGCCTACCGACTCATTTAAATGAACAAAACCAGGCCTCTTGTGGTGCAGAGAAACGAGGAGGACTCAGCCTCCCAGCTGCCTGGATCTGCCCTTTTGAGGCCGGGCCTGGCAGGACTTAGCCACCCAGGACAGAGGTGCTGATTTAAGTTACTGCATTTCTGCCAACACCAGGCTCTCAATCAATCCCCTTCAGTGCATATTTGTGATTATTTGACTTTGAGTCTGAGAGACCAGGCTTTTGTGGCTCATAGTAAGTATGAGGCCTTGGGCAAAGCATCAATTTTAGCAATATGGTTTATTTCCCATTTGTGAATTCAATCATTATTTATTGAACATTGAATTGGCTTTGAACAACAACAACAACAAAATGAATGAAATTCAACTCTCTTCCTTTAGGCATGTACAGTTTGCAGGGGACACCTGGATGTAGAACCAAGCAATCTAAGCAATCTAAGAGGCAGAATATCATGATGTACCCAGAAACGAAACTGGAGGACACAGAGAAAACAGTACACACCATAAATACAAAAATCAGGGAGGCTTCATGGGGGAGGAAGCCAAATTCCTTTTTCAAATAAAAAAATCAGAGAAGAAAATAGAGAGCCCATGTTTCACCCATCCTTCAGAGGCTCTAAGAATGAATGTGATTCTACTGTTGCAGAGCTGAGAAGGTTAAAAAAAAGGTGTACATTCCAGATCCTGGTCTTGGATATTCATGTAATGCAATGTCCAAATACTGTTCAGTGTGCTTGTCTGATACATCTCAATAGTCCTGTGTTTGCTACTCAAAGGAGCAATGAAGCCTGACAAAGGCTGTCTTCTCCCTTAGAATGAAAGATAAGAAGGTGAGAGTTGAGGGCGGAGACAGTTTTTCAGAGAGAAAACCAAAGCCTCAGATCAAATTAATGTCATTGATATCCCCAAGGCATAGCATTTTGCAGTGACTGAGCTCCAGTTTGAATCTCGACTTTGTGACATGGGGGACCTGGAGCAGGCTACTTAGATTCTCAGAATTTGAGTTTCCTCAACTGGGAAATAGTAGCAATTTTACTCACAACATGGGATTGTGGTGAAGAGTAAAAGAAGCGGTACGTGGAAAACCCCAGGCTCTATTAGCTCCTCAGTCCAGGTCAGCTCCCCTCCCAATGTGTCACAGAATCAGGACTGTTCAAAGGCCCGATTCAAGCTGCTTTTCTTCACCCTCAGTCTATAGTGATTACTTCCTATCCTGACTTCCATTTATAGTGAGTATAAACCAAGTTTTATGGACTTGTGTAAATTTCATGTGAGCCACAGATTTATCATTCATTGAAGTATAGGTTGAAGCCATGGGAACCATCAGCCCATTCCTCCTTGTCTGCCCTGAAGATCTCCCATTGGAGTCTCTCCCAGAGAGTCTCTCCTGAAAAGGCTCTCATCTAATCAATATGATGTGTTTTTATCAATCCTAATTGTCAGCACTAAATGCAAGCTTAAGTGGTATAAAGAGATAGTGGTGGCCAGAAGTTTTTATTTTGGTAAGTCTAGATCAAGCTATGTAAAGAGTTAGAGAATTAATCCCATGATGGGTATTTACCCACATCAGCCTGTCAATAACCTTGTTAGTGCATACACAGTAACTAAGGGAAGGGACCTGTTAAAGATGACCTGTTGAAGGACATCTTTGATCTTTCACATGTATACCATATATACCCTTTCATCAAAGCATGAAGAAGCCCCATGTTACTGGATAAGAAGCACATTCATGCTACTATGTACAGATCTAATGGAGAGGGGAGAGAGGGGAGAGAGGGGAGATGTTTGGTGTGTTCTCCAGGCATTGCTCACTCCCACCATACTTGGGTTTTTATTATTCAGAATCCACCCACATCAAGTGACAGGTGTCAACAGGGTTCATATTTCTGGAATGAAGATGTGGCTGAAAGAACTGAAGTTAGGTTAAAAGGGAGGGTGAGGTAATGGTTAAGGTGGAACTGCCTCTGGAAGAGGTGAGCAGTGTGGAGTGTGTGGTTTGGGTGGAGGGGATGGCAGGCATCTGAGGGAGGTCAAAACAAGACAGGTGATCAGAATCATGCAGGGTAGACATAGTGAGGACACAAGGGGTCAGATCAAGCCACGGTAAGAAAATAGGCAGGAGCAAGGAAAATATGTGGTCATTTCTAGAGATGTCATGGGTGCCATGGGATTCCCAAAGGCATTGACCATGACATCTAGAGGAGAGGAAAGCAAGATTCAGATGCCTTCTCAGAGAGGAGTCAGACCAGCCTGGGCACTTGTGTACAAAATTCTCCAAGCAATTCCAAATCCCAGTGTCAAGATCCTGTCTGTCATTTAGTTCTGATCATGGGACATTAAACACCAGCCACCTGTCACAAAGGTGTGGGGAGCAGACTCATGCATTGGACAGAGTGTCCTGCACATTTTGGATATTAATCCTGACAGAAAAATCTTTAGCATTGTATGGATTAGTCCATGTAAATTCATTAACTACTTGTCATGACTGTAATATAATCTGCCCTGACCGTAAAGACTCAACAGTACAGTGTTAATCAAATCTATGCAGAAAACAACACATTTCTGTTTAAACTCAATCACTGCTTCTCTTGCCAGATCCAAGACTGAGGTTTTAAGGGGGAAAAAAATTAAAGTGCTCCTTTGAACAACCCTGGGAGGATCCCTTCTGTCTAAGGAAGAGTATCACAGGTCTCCAGCAGTGACAATTTGAAGGTACTTTCCATTTCCGGCAAACCACACACCCTCCATAATGGAAGTCCGTCAATCTTCAGTCCCCATCAGCTAGAAGTTCAACAGATAATAAAGCAGAATGTATTCTGCAGGACTGAACATTTTCTCCCAGGATGAGTAATTACCAGGTTTTAATCATGCTCATTAGCCAGCCATTAGGAGCCCTGTCCAGCTTTTCACCGCCAGAGAGGAGACAGGAGAATGATCGTGGTCAGGGGCTGCACCTGACCTGGTGAAAGACTCAGCCATCTGTTCCCAGTGGTAAATGCCCCCCCTCCCCCGTAGGAAGCACTCTGGTTTATGGCTATAGCAGTCTTAAATCCCCAGCAATGAATCTACTTATTTTATTTAGGTTGAAACAGGCCTGAGTCCACCAGAACTTGAAACAGCAAGAATTCAGTATTCACTAAGACCAGAGGAAAGCTGGTACCCTCTTAGCAATCATGAGGTCTCCCTGCCACCAGAAACATGAATTTTAATTTCCATAGCATGGCATATATATATATTAAGGAGTCTTTAATATGACTTTGGAACAAATAAGTACAATGGAAATGACTTTGGATTTTTTTGTTTGTTTTTTCTTTTCATGTTCTCCAAGCAACTGCCGCTGAACAAAGCCACATGGGTCTTACAGGTGTAGAAAGACTAAATGTTATGGTTTCTTTTCTTTTTATTTGTTCCTTTTAGTTATACATGGCAAAAGAATGTATTTTTAAAATACTTTTTAGTGGTAGATGGACACAATATCTTTATTTATTTATTTTTATGTGGTACTGAGGATCGAACCCAGGGCTTCACACATGCGAGGCAAGTGCTCTACCACTGAGCCACAACCCCAGCCCAGAAGAATGTATTTTGACATATTATACATACAAGGAGTATAACTTCCCGTTCTTGTGGTTGTACATGATGTGGAGTTACACTGGTCGTGTATTCATGTATGAACAGAGGAAAGTTCTGCCTGATTCATTCCACTGTTTTTCCCATTCTCCTCCCCCTGCCCTTCCCTTCATTCCCCTTTGTCTGATCCATTGAATTTCTATTCTTCTCTCTTCTCCTTATTGTGTGTTCGTTATCATCCACATACCAGAGAGAGAATGTTATGATTTCTAAAATCTTAACAGTTTGTTTACCATTCTCTATCTTTTCCAGATCATATTTTGGTTGTATCTGATGGGGCTTCTCCGTCTTCCCTTATTTTATACAAGATCTATGTTTTATTTGAGTCGAGTACCTGACAAAGGGCTTCATACACAACAGGAGGTTTACAAAGTTTTGTTAAGAGATGGACTATCACACAAGTGTTTTTCTTAGCTCAGAATTAGGAATACAAAATGATTTAATTTGTTGGAACGTGAGTTTTCCTTTCTTGTGTTAGGTTTGGTGCTCCAAAACATTCTACCTGTAGAAACTGACAACCTTACTTTAGCCTCCTCATCTATAACCTGTTCATTCAGAATTTTGTCTGTAGTACTGCAAGACATCCAATAAATAAATTAGGTTTTCACTTTCTTTCTTTGTTGCAGTAGACATAAAATCTCTTGTTCCACTTTTGTCTCCTCCTTAGGTCCAGGTTCTGATTCATTGTATTTCACTGGTAAGTGTCCCTGAAGAATCTACTGCAATGCTCAGCACAGCATGACAGGGCAGCTGGGTAAGCTTCTGACCTCCAACTTGACCTCTCCCATCCAGTGTGGGAAGTCCAGCAGGTGATGAAACAGAGCAACCCAAACACCAGGGTGCCAGCTCTTGGCGGGGGAGAGGTGCCAGGAGAGAGGCGTACATTCCTGTGGGTGAGCAACTACGTTCTGGAAAGTGGAAGATGAGTCAAAGAATGCAGCAGTTAAGAAGGCAACCAGGGTGGAAAATAGCCACAAGAATCAGGTTACTGACTGGGTTACTTTATTCAGTGGAAGTTGCTTCGAGAACATGAAAAGAAAAAAAAAAGAATTAAAGTCATTTCCATTGTACTCGTTTGTTCCAAATTCATAATAAAGACACCTTAATATATCAGCATCTTAAATAGAGGGCTGTGGGAGTCCCCTGAAAAATCAGGACCCAGCTACTGCTATGAACTCAATTGTGTCCCCTGAAGCTAATGTATTGAATCCCTAAACCCCCAGTGTGACTTTATTTGACCAAAGGGCTTATAGGAGATAATTACAGTTAAGCGAGGATATGAGGGTAGGACTCAAGCCTGATAGAATTGATGACCCTGCAAGAGGAAGAAAGATATTGTGACTGTCCGCCATCCACATGTCTCCACCAGCATACAAGACGGAAAGGGCATGCAAGGCAATGTTGTATGATACCAGCAAGGGAGTCTTCACAAGAAACTGACCATGCTGGCATCTTGATCTTAAACTTCAGCCTCCAGAACTATGAGAAAATGAATTTCTGTTGTGAAAAAAAATCGATGGTATTTTGTATGGCAGCCTACGCTGACTAATTCAACTTTGGCACAGTTCCATGGAATTAGGCAAGACCTCATCATTGGAACCAGGTAGGTAGCCTTAGTGGAGAGAGAACTGGAATTGAAACCCATGCTAAGAGCCAGTGTGTTCTCTGAACATCACATCTGAGCTCTTTAGTCACACCTTTTTTTGTGGGGGGTGGCTACTAGGAATTGAATCCAGGGGTACTTAATCACTGAGCCACATCTCCAGCCCTTTTTAATAATTTATTTGGAGTCAGGGTCTCCCTGAGTTGCTTACAGCCTCACTAAGTTGCTGAGGTTGGCTTTGAACTTTCGATCCTCCTGCCTTAACCTCCTGAGCTGCTGGGATTACAGGCATGCGCCACCGTGCCCAGTTCCTAGTCACCTTTTTTTTTATTTTTTTTATTGGTTGTTCAAAACATTACAAAGCTCATGACATATCATCTTTCATACATTTGATTCAAGTGGGTTATGAACTCCCATTTTTGCCCCAAATACAAGTTGCAGAAGGAATGGAACGGGCTGAGAACTCAAGGAGGTGATGGACAAGTGACCCCAATAGTGAGAAGCACCTATCTCAAAGAAGGTTCTTCTATGAAGACAAACTGCATGCAGGTCAGAACTCATTAAATGACTTACAATGCATTCTACTGGGAAGGGTCTGGAGATGCACAAACCTCTGTAAATGTGAGCTGCTGGGCCCTGACAATTTCCCAGAGGCAATGTCAGTTTTAAGATTAGAAATTAAATTACAAACAGCCCTTGATTATGAAAAAAAGCAATAATGTATTATAAATCAACATTTAACTCCTTTCCTCCTAGGACATGCCAATTAGGAAAGACATTAAATATGATTTACTTGAAGAATGCTGTTGGCCAGCTGTGGGTCCCCTTTGATCCAAGCTTGGCATGTGATCACAAAACCTTCCCAGCTAACAGAGGGATAGGCTAGGAGAAAGATGGTAGGACCTCCTACCAGACCCACACTTCCCCACCCATACCAATCAATAGGATTATTCTACCCATTTCTACCCCCCACTTTCCACCTCCACTTCTGATTGAAGGAGGAGGTGTCCTCTGTCTGGGGTTGGAAAGGGACCATCAACAGTTACCGTCCCCAAGTCATCACCAAGGCACAAAAGTGAGCTGGGTTCATCATATTCCACATCCAGAGGGCACATGGTTTGTGGGAAATGGAAGGTATCCTCAAGTTGTCACTGAAGAAGACTCGTGATGCTCTTCTGTAGTCAGAAGGGCCCCTCCCAGTCCTGTCAGCTTGGAGAGCTCCTCTTTGCCACCATATGTGATCTTACTGTTCAGTATTTGGCCAAGAGATTACAGAAAAGGAACCCACAAGATGCTTCTGCTCTGTGAAAGTCAGTATTTTAGATATTTTATACCATGCTACAACATTTAATTTCCCCACACATCCTATGATGTTTTATTAGGACCAATTTAGAGATGAGGAAACTGAGTCTTGGAGATGTTCTACCAATTGATAAATGGTGGACTTGGGATTTGAATCTAGATCTCTGAGGCTCCAAAACTAATTTTATTTATTTTAGAGAAAACTGAATTTCAGAAATAATATACCAGTATTAACATAATTAATATACCATATTGCAGAATGGGCCATCCTGGTACCCCCAGATGGCCATGATTGCCATGGGTTCAGTGAGGTCACTTATTATCAGCACAGAAGGGCTCCATTTCTACTTTTGGCCAAAATTTACTCATCCCTTAATTAAAATATGCTCTTATTAAGAATAAAGTTCTTCCGTATCTACTTTTATCCAGTGTCTAAGGATTGGTAGATGGGTATGAGTCATACAAAATTTGTTTTGCTTTAAGGATGGTGCTATTTTTAATTTCCTGAAAAACATTGAGTTCTCTATTGGAAGGAAGGACAGGTAACTATTTTTTTTTAAATAAGAGAAGGGAGAGTGAGACTCTGCATCACTATGACTTACTTTCCCTTGACTCAGGCCCCAGTAGAATTACGAGAGAAAACCCAGAGGTTGGGTGAGGGCTATTCAAAGCCCAAGGGCACAGCAGGCAGGGAGTGTAAGGAGAGAGAACGTGTTCTGGCAATTCCACACGGTGCTTCTCCCAGGTAGGTTTTGGGGAGCTCTTGAGTCAGACTGTAATGAGTTGGAATCCCACCTTTTCACTTACTTCCTGTGTAGCTATGGCAAGTCCCCCCCCCCCTTGTAGGCCTCCATTTTCTTATATTTAAAATGGGGATCATGATAGTAATGTTATTATGAGCTTTAATGAATCGATGAATGTAAGGCATTCAGCACAAAATCTGAACATAATTAGCACTTAATCATTATTAGTTCTTATTATAATAATTATTATGGTCCCTTATTAAAATCACTTACTTCATTGTTTCTTCATTTGGTGGGAAGTGAGGTTATGACATGATGGAAAGGAATGGGTTCTTTTAGTGTCAGTAGGACTTTGAGCAGAGTCTTGTATTATTTTGGAAGCTACTGAGGTGGGGGGGGGGGATGCATCCAATTTAGGTATTGAATTGTCTATGTGATATATGTATTTACTCAGACGTTCCATCCATTCTGAGGCCAAATTCAGGCAGGGAGAGGGTATCGAGCCCCTTCCTTTTACTCATAAGGAAGTCAAGGCACAAAGAAGGAAGAGGCCCTTTTGGAATTACACAGCAAGTAAGAGATGAGTAAGATGCCATCTCAGGTCTCTTGGTTCTTGCTCTGAGACAGTGTCCCAGTTATTTTGCAAAGTGGGCAGGCCTCCAAGGGCAGGCCCTCGGGGACCCTTCTCAGCAGGACCTAGCACAATCCTATGCACAGAGATGCCAGGTGAGAATCTGTTGGCTAATTAGATCTTTGACTGAAGCCTCCACAATGATGCTTTCCCCATTATGCTTTCTCCCATTCTGGCCTCAGCCCAGGCCATCCTGGAGATACTCTGGCACCTCTTCATGCCAGCTATGTGGCTTTCATTACAGCCAAGTCCTTGCTGTTCCTGCATATCTGGCCTCCTGTGTGGTGACTGCTTTCCCATAAGCTGGTCAACATCCCCCACACACAAACACCACACATCTTCACTTGTGGACAGGATCATGTATGGCCAAGAACTTGGACTTTAAAATTAAGCTGACTCAAATTCAAATTCCACCCTGTACCTCTGAGACCTCAGTCAAGATAGTAAACTAGTCTAGGCCTTGGTTTCTTCCTCAATAAAATGGGGGGTAATCATAACTATGTGTTCCTAGGGATTGAATTAGATGAAAGATTAAATTAGGTGAAGTATGAGGAGCGCCTGGATCATTGTAAGTGCTGAAAATCTTATAGCTGTTAATTATAAGGTGCATGCATTATAGAGATGGAGATTTTAGCTGGCAGAATTCAGAGCTAGGATACTCTATTTTAAGATGCTTCATTCTTTTTCTATTCCTATTTTCTTATAGTTAGTCTTCCACATTTTCCATTCTAATTTCTCAAATTATCTTGAGCTCAGGGATGGAAATTCAGTACTTTCTCTTCCTTAATATACCTTTATTGAGCACCTGCTGCATGGGTCAAGCTGACGGACAGCAGACACCCTGCCCTAGCACGGTGCCTTTTGTAGAGCTGGATTTTCTGGATTGAAGGTTGTTCACTGATTCTATTGCCTGGAGGTTCTTAGGGGTGAGATGGGACAGTGGTCAGATGTGGGAAGCACAGCATTCAGAGAGGGAGTTTATCTAAAGGACTGACTCTTCCTGACCCTTTAGCCTCCCTTTGTCTACCTCTAGGAGAATCTCAGTCCAAATGACAATGTATCCACACTTCCTTGAATATAGAGACCCCATGCTGATATAGCAAGTATAAGGGGGAGGGAATTCTCTGCACCAAAAAAGAGGAAAGCCTTCCAGTTGCTGACACTGTGCTGCCATGGTGACACCCTAGTCCCTCCATGGGCCATGCCTTAACCCCTTACTACCATTCTCTAGTCGGACCCTGGCCTGAAGCTTCCATTTGCTGAGGAGCTCAGGGTGATCAGAGTAGCCTGAATCAAATGAGTAAAGAAACACCTGTCAGGAGATATCCCCAAACCCAGAAAATAAACCCATTCCAAACAATAATAACTTTTACATCATGTGCAATTTTGCATTTCTGCCAAACAACTGTGAGCAACCTGAAAATAAGGACCACTCTTGTCCTATATGGCATTTATATCCACAGTGCCACCTGGCACAGTGGGGACAATCTGTAAATATTTGCTGAGTGAATGACTCCCTGGGTCTACAGGGAGTAGAAACTATATTCAAAAATAAAAGGCTTATTCTATACTAGGTACTACTCTACATGCTTTACACCAATCAACTTCTTTTACCTCCATCTCTTCATCTGTGAAATTAACATAATTAGAAATGATACTTAACTGTCATGTGTTTGAGATAAATTGTCCAAGGTCACAAATCTAACAAACAAAGAAGCCAAGGTGGGGCCCAGACAATCTGGATCCTGAGTCCAGGGTCTCATGGGTTAATTGTCCTATTGGTGCTTAAGTCTTCCAGCTGCCACATGATGGGTGCAGATGAAGTAACTTTAAAATGATGATTTTGGGTAGCTTGATGGAAGAAAATGTGCAGTAAATCACATACATGGGGAGGAATTTTATTGCTAGCCTCTGCCACATGGCAGTCCTATGGATAATTCTGGATTTGAAGCATCCAGGGTTTCTTTCTTTTTTCCTACGCATGCCTCCACTAGCTTCATTAGCTCCATTGCAAATACAAGTCACAAAGCGGATTGTGAGCTCCCTGAAGACAGGGCCTGAGTCTATGCCATTCATCCTGCATCCTCAGTGCCAGGTAGCGTCTGCCCTAGTAGGTGCAACCAACAAATTTGTTGAATGAATGAAAAAAATGAATGAATGAGATTACTATGAGATGAGCAGGGATTTTTGTTGTTGTTGGTTTTTAAAAGAAAGAGCATTGAGTATAAGGGCTCAGAATTCAAGGAGAAAAAGCCAACAGACATAGTTTTCTTTCTTTCTTTTTTGAGAGTCAAGTCTTGAATTAAATCCCAGAATTTAGATTCCAGAACGGATGACAAGAACAATTATCTTTAAAATTTCTGTTGTGTAGTGTGACTTCTCTTTGGAAAATTTCAGGACATAACTGTGAGAATGCCAGCTTGGAGGGAGGATTTTTTAATTCCTAATAAAATAGTACAGACCACTTCAATTATCCCTGGGAAAAGGGCCGCTTTCTCTTTTCTTGTCCAGGCTCTTGCTGAACTCTGACTGCCTCATGAAGAACTATGGGAAGCAACAGGCTGTCCCAGTTTTTTCCTCTTCTCTAATAAAGCTTGTCATTTACTGAAAACTGAGCTGCCATCCTCTCCCTGTATTATTAATGCCCAGGCAACCCCTCCAAACTCAGAGCCACTGAACCACCAATAAAGACTGAAACCCCACTGCTTTCCTGTCCCTGGGGCCTGCCACACACAGCACATATGCAAACATAATGCACATACACGCGAGTGCTCACATGCATGCAAGACCACACAAATGTGTGTGTGTGCGCGCATGCACACACACACGTGCACACCCCAATCAGCTCCATGCTGTGTCCACCTGGGCCAATGTGCTTAACTGAGGGAGGAGGATTTTCACTTCTTTTCTACTTACAGCCTTTTAGGATGGTTTTCTTGCTCCCTGCAGGCAGCAGCAGCTGAATCTTTCTCTTCATTGTGAAACATAAAGAACATCAGAGTGAGCTGTCTTGGCTGAGGGGGGCATCCTGGCCTGTTGAAAAGACACAGATGGCTATTCCCTCTCCTTGCTGAAGTGTGGCCAGCACCCCTGGTGTGCTGAGAGCACAGGATCCACCAGGGCAGGCCACCTCGGTTGACCTTAAGTCTCTATAGTGCCAGGATACATTAGGTGCTTAATAAATACATTTTTTGAAAGAATGAATAACTGAGGATGTTCTTTAGATAATTATATCATTTTTCCTTACATACTCCATCTAGAATATCCTTCCCTCTCATACCCTTTTCCAAGGCAAAAGTCCTATTTATATTTTAAGGACAAGCACATTGTCACCTTCTCTTTGATGCTTTGGTGTCATTTCCACCACAGGTATAGGTGATCACATCTTGTCTTGAGCCCTTTTTTTGCGCGTGTGTGTGCACGCTTGTGTGTGTGTGTGTGTGTGTGTGTGAGAGAGAGAGAGAGAGAGAGAGAGAGAGGGTGCAGGGCTTTACACATGACATGCTAAACACACCCTCCATCCCCAGCTTCCTCCCCGCCTCTTCATAGCATTTGATGTACTCTGCTTTTCTTAGATAAATGGACACCTTGAGTTGCAATTACTTGGTTACATATTATTCTCTTCAATTAGTAAGAAAGTTTTTCTAAGTCAGACACCTTTTTTTTTCTTTTTCTTTTCTGTGATCCTCACATCTACTAAAATGGATTGGATGACAATACTACCGGTTACAGTGGATAAAGAGCTGCCCCTGGAGCTGGACATCTGTGGTTTTGAATCCCAGTTTGCGTGTCGCGAGGACTGTGGTCAATTTGTGTAACCTCCGTTTCTTCATTTTCATCTTCTGTAAAATGGAGATAGTAAAGGCATCTACCTCAGAATAGTTGTGAGGAGTTTAAGGAATTAATTTTTGAAAAGCACTTGGAACTCTGCTTATTACAAGTTAAACCACTCAATAAGTATTTATTTCTTATTTTAAATTGGTTCTTAATGTTAAGAATTGTGTTGTATTTCCATTTTCAGAATATGCCTTTTTTTTTTTGGACTGGGGGGACTAAGCTTCCCCCAAACCTCAGGCTCTGGAGTTTCCCCACAGAGCTACATGCCCTTGATCCTTGTTTCCAGAAGCTTCCAAATCAGGTCTGGCTAATCAGTGTTGTGAATTCCCCTGGTTCCATGATTGGTGGGAAATAGACGTATGACCTCAACATAGCCAAAGTAGTCCTATGAAGCTTTTGTTGGAATTCCTGGGACAGAGAAAGATGCCTTTCCTCACTGGACTGAATCTGGAAAGATTGAAATCCCCACTATTACGGTTTCACTTCCAACAGGGTGGAGTTCATCTGAGAAGGGCATCAACAAGGAGGATCTCCAGTGACAGAGAGCCCCTAATCAGTCCACACCAGGAGCCAGCAACACATCTCGACCCTTCCTGTTATGAGCTTTGTTCCAGTGATGACAGCTGCAAAACAATTACTTCTAAACTCTAGTGGCTTAAAACAATGACCACATGCATTTTGCTCATGGATCTGCAATTTGGAAGTCTTCAAAGGGGAGAGCTTTGATACTCCACAGGAGTCCACAGTAGTGGTCTGGGGTTGGCAGCTGGGGCCATATGAAGTCTTGGTGGTTGATGCTAATAATCAACTGGGCATGCAGTTCCTGTCCTCACAGACCTCTTCATACGCTCTTTCCTCATGGGCTCTTCCCTCTGGGCTTCCTCACATTATAGTGATGATTTTTCTTCAAAGGAGCTTCCCACCTCACCCCGGATAAAAGAGACAGTAAGACATGAACTGTATCTATTCATGACCCAACACAGAAATTCATACAGCAACCGTTCTGCCAGCCTCCATGGGTTGGAGCACTCACACACAGACTCAAGTCCAAGAGAAGGAGAAGAGCACATGGGACAAGGAATCAGAGTGTTCATTTTTGTAAAATGCAATGGGCCACAAGGCCTTTTTGATAAATGTGAATAAGACTTTTACTCCTCACAGAAAGAATTCTAAATATAGGTGTTAGTCAGCTTCCCGTTACTCTGACCAAAATACCTGACAGGAGCAAGTTTGGAATAGAGAATATTTATCTTGGTTCACAGTTTGAAAAGATTTTGCCTATAGAGAGATGGCTCCAGTGTTTAGGACCTGACATGAGGCAGAACCTCATGGTGGAAAAGTGAGGCAGAACATCATGGCAGAAAAAAGGTGCTCTGCTCATGGCTTTCCGGAAAGAGGGGGCAGAGAGAGAGAGAGAGAGAAACAGGCAGACATAGAGAAACAAGGAAAAACCCTTTCAGGTCATGCCCTCAGTGATGAATTTATTTCCTCCAAGTAGGTCCCACCTCACAGTAGTCCATTCTGAAGAGGTCAGTGCCTTCCTTCATGATCCAATCATTGGCTTAAAAAGTCCCATCACTATAAAAATGAGACTCTGGTGGACGTCCCAGATCAAAACCATAACAATATAGAAAAATTGAGAAACATTTAATAAATATATTAATTAATTGCTGACAATCTGCCTCTTTCAGTTTGTGGAGTTTATTTTTCTCTCCTGCAATCAAATAACAGCTTTTATCATCTCATGTTTGCTCTCTCATTTTTTTTTTCAGGAAACAAAATAAATCTGTCATTGTAAGGGAGCCTCAAAAATGGTGGCATGTTCTGGATAGATTCGTTCAACTAATTAGTCATACTAACTAGGGCAGACTCCCTTCTACACCCCCCCACCCCCAGCAACATGAAAAAGGAGAGTTGTACCAACATTCTAAGCCTCCAAACTCTTTCCTATCCATGAAAGTTCTCTGCCTGCCCAATCGGGAAGGGGCACGCATTTTTGTCTTTGAGTTACCTGATTCTGTTTAAATATTAACTGAGCTTGATACCTAGAGAGGAGATGATTAATATTGCTACTTATTAGACTGTAATGAGTTTAAAAGAAGTTCGAGATAAAAATGGCTATATGCTCATATAAATTAGAGGAAAGTTAAACCCGAGCAAAACTTTGCTCATCTTAGGATTTTCAAAGTCTTTAATGTACCATTTTCCAACAGGGATGGTAAAGGACAGATTATTCTGAGCTGATTTTGAACTAATATTTTCTTCTAAGAACTTCATTCTCAATTCTAGTGTTCCAAGGAATTCAGTTTTTTGAGAAATAATGACTTTCCTCAGAGAGATCTCGGAGGCAACTATAAAACCTTTTGTGCTTTTTTTTTTTTTAACTTGCCTTTTTTAAACATTTTGTTTGTTTATTATTTCCTCCAGCCTATTAAGCTAAATTTCATAGTTTTCACATAAACCCTCCACAAATGGTGTCCATATGAGTCTGGCCTCCCGTGATTCATATGGGGGAGTAAAGAGTATCTGCCTGGGTGGGATAATGTCTTTCATCTGTAGAATGTGAGACTCTATGGTGTGTGGTCACATTGACATGGCATTGAGCAAGATAAGTGCCTGCCACTAGGAGAAGTGCCTCTTCCCAATTCAGAGGGGCTCTAATTTTTTCTGACAGTCCCACGGGTGTGCTATGTCTGGTACATATTTACTGGCTCTGAATACTGGATCCAATCCTCAGACCAGGACTTCCTTTTAAAGGCAACCCCATAGGTCCCTAACCAAATAGCAAATATTTCCTTTTCTTTGAGTATCACTTTATTTATTCGATAATTTTAAAAAAGCTAATATTCACTTGATTTATTTCTTTAGTTATACTTTGCTTGGAACTTGGTCATTTCACAATTGGTTTTTCAGAGCAGAAAGAGGAATGAACCGGCCCTCCCAGTGCTGGCTTCCTCTCACCTTTCTTCCTTTCTCTATTACTTTCCTGGAACTTGTGCCCCCTAGGCATTCTTGCCAAGAAGCTCCTCTGTGGTTTCACATGGTTTTTGGAACCATTTATTGTAGAATATTTACTATCTGTCAGCACTCAATACATGACATAGAGCAGACCTACACTGGACTGAGCATCTGCCCACTAGTTTATAATTTGCTGTTGTTATTATTGTGGATTTCTGATGCTGAGAATCTCACAAAACAGCAAGGGGAAATTTTATGTGTCAGAGAGATGATACGGAAGAATCGCTCTCTTATAGATATCTCTTTCTTCAAAAGAAAACTCAGCCCAACACTAGAAAGCCTTTGGGAAAAGACTGGAATTCTTATTTAGACCATGTGGGCAATGGTAAGAAAAGAGGTCAAGGAAGTAAATAATGGGGGGAGAGAGAGAGAGAGAGAGAGAGAGAGAGAGAGAGAGAGAGAGAGAGAGCTGGTGTTGGAGATCCAGCATTGCTCAAAGTATTTTCCAATTAGTAAATATGCTGGATAAAATTAATAGGTAGAAATTATAAAGGGGGAGAGATTGTTTAACTGAATGAATTTAGAAAAGCTCTGGTTAAGAACTTTTTATCATAAGACTTATCAGTGTTTTAAATACACAAGGTGTTTTATGCATCTCTAGAAGGGCATGGAGATTGCCAAATGTTTTGAGCAAGGAATGGTTTTCTCAAGAAACAGATTTTAGGACTGGTGATCCAAATAATAAATATAGATTCTAGAAGATTATTTCCTCAATTGTTTTCTGCGAGCATAACTGTCAACCTAAAGAATATTATACGGAGAGGACAAGAAGATAGTTTGGCAAGGCTGTCAGGTCATAGACCAGTGAGTGATGAAAGCACATATCAGTTTCTAATGAAATTTGAGCAACAGAATGATTTCAATGGTGTGTTTCAGGCAATGTCATGTTCGCCTTACATGAATTTCCTGACTTTAGTCATCACAATTCCATGAAGTAGGTATTATTGTTACCCCCATCTAACAAATGAGAAAGCCAAGGCATAATGTCCAGGATCACTTATCAATCAGAAATAAACCCAGGTTGTATGGCTCCAGAGCTTTTTCTCTTACCCCCAATATAATATTGACCTTACAAATATAACAAAAATGTGAATGCACTGTGGAATTAATTTCAGAGAAGTAGAACTACAATGCCCACAAAGGGTTTTATAGGAGGTTTATTACAGAGAATCTTCAACAGAAAGATATTTTGCCACTTGATGTGACAATCTTGTTCTTGCTTCTTTCTGCACAACATTGGCTTCTCTCAATTGCATTGTACCTTAAGCTTACAACAAATGGCACAATGGAAGGCCACCATAGCTCAGGGGGGTCATGTCAGAATGACTCCTCCTTGATCTTGGACACACATATATTAGAATGAGAAAGGTCAAGGTCAATAATCAAAGTTTCCACCATAGAAAACTATAAAAAATGAGATTAACTTAAATCAAAAGTAGCAGAAAAAAAGAAAGAATAAAAATTACAGCAGAAAGCAATGAAATTGCAAGCACAAAATCAGTAGGGAAAAATCAATGAAAACAAAACCTGTTTCTTTTAAAAGATCAATAAAATAATCGACAGGGTAATACTCTAACCAGGCCTAATCAAGATAGGGGAGAATAGAAGATCCAAATTACTAATGTTAGGAAGATAGAGGACCAGTACTGATCCCATAAACATTAAAAGGACATAATAGAATATTATTAACAATTTTATGCCCATATATTGTATAATTTAGAAGAAATGACCCCATTCTTTGAATGATGTAAGTCTACCAAAACTGACACAAGAAAATACAGAAAACCCTAATAGGCCTATATCTATTAACAAGACTGATAATAAATAATTTTTCTAACACAGAAATAACAAGCCCCAGATTGTTTTACTGGCAAATTTCATCAAACATTTAAGAAAGAAAGTTTTCAATTATATATGTAATCTTGTTCAGCAAATAGAAGTAGAAAGCACTAAAAAAGACAATACAAGAAAAAAACTTTAAAACAATATGTCTTATGAATACAGATGTAAAAACATCCAATAAAATATTAGACAACTGAATTCAAAATGTATGAATAGAATTATATACCTAGTTACTTTATCCAAAGTATTCAAGGATGATTGGACATTCTAAATTCAAGTAATAAACTCCATCACTTCAGTAAGAAAATGAAAATGAACATATCAAAACATGCATATAAAGTATGCGATAAAACAATATACCATACATTATATTTCAAAATATTTAAACATTTCTCTTGAAATTTCTTATTTGATTCATGATATTGGGAAATATATTGCCTAATATTAATATATTTTGGAATTTTCTAACGATCTTTTTACTATGAATGTTTACTTTAATTCCATTGTAGTCTGAAAGCAGACATTATGGTTTCTATTCTTTTAAATTTGTTAATGTATGTTTTATTGCCTAGAATTATGGTTATATTGGTGATTATTCCATGTAAGATTCAAAAGAACATGGATTCTACTGCTCCTGGATGAGGTATTATATAAATCTCAACTAGTCTCAGTTGATTGATGGTGTGGTCCTATTCAACTATTTTTATGTAGTTAATTGCTGGTTGTGTCCTTACTATTAAAGTTATGTTGAACTCTACAACTATAATAGTAAATTTGTCTATTTCTTTCAGGTGCATCAATTTCTGCTTCATTTATAGTTATGTTAAGTACATAAGGGTTGCTTTGATCTTGGAAAACGGGCTCCTTTAACATTAAGTGATGCCTCTCTTTATTTCTGGTAATTTTTCTTGCTCTAAATTGTATATTATCTGAAATCAGTATGGCCTCACCATACTTTTCTTTTGATTAGTGTGACCATGGTATATCTTTCTCTACTTTTTTACTTCTAATCTTTCTGTTTCTTTATATTTAAAGTGAATATCTTATAAACAACATACAGTTTGGCCTTTTTAACAATGCACTTTGACAATCTCTGTTCTTTACTTAGTATGTTTAGAGCATTCACATTTAGTGTTAATATTGATATATTTGGCTTAATAGCTGATTTATTTGTAACTATTTTCTATTCATTGCTTTTATTATTTGTTTCTTTTTTGTCTTCCATTATTTTTTGGCCTTCTTTACTTTTAATGAAGCATTTAGTGATCCCATTTTCTCTTGTCTCTCCACATAGCAATTACACTTTAAAAAACTATTTTAATGGTTCCATTATAGTTGAATATACATTTACAAATGATTTGAGTCCACTTTCAAATAACACTATGTTATTTTAGAGGTAGTAAATACATCTTATAAATAATTCTTTCCAATTCCTCCCTGTCATCCTTTTAACATTGTAGTTATTTATTTCACTTATCTAAAGAAAGTATTAATAAAAGCAATGTTAATTCTATTGTTATTTTGATAAACTGATATATGTTAGATTTGGCTAATAATAAGAAAAATAAGGGATTGGGGTGGTAGTGTAGTGCTTGCCTAATATATGAGGACCTACTTCAATTCCTTTGCAAGAAGAAGAAATAAGGGGGGGGATTTAACTTCATGAATTCTCTCTAATTTTTTCCTTTCTTTAATGTGTATTTGACTATCTGATATAAACCATTTTACTTTTCTCTAAAGAATTAACATTTCTTTGAAGACAGATTTCAAAAAAAAAGTCTTCAATGTCTGTTTATCTGAAGACATCATATTTCTTACTCACTTTTGAATGATAATTTTGCAGAATATAGAATTTCAGATTAATAAGGTATTTTTTGGTTTTTTGGAGGGGACTTTAAATATTTCACTCCACTTTTTTCCTGCTTGCATGGTTTCTAAAGAAAAGTACCTTATAATTCTTAACTTTGTTTTTCTATATGTATGTTGGGTGTTCTACCCAAATCTCAACTTCTTTCAAGATTTGCCTTTGTCTTTTATTATCTATAATTTGAATGATATATGTAGATGCAGGTAGGTTTCTTGATTTACAGTGCTTGATTTTCTCTGAGATTTCTACATCTAAGGATTATTGTCATTAATTTTGACAATATTTCTCAGATATTATTACCTCAAATATTTCTTCTGCCCTGTTTTCACTTACTTCTCTAATATCGCAATTATGGGCACTCTTATACACTTTGCAATTACTCCATGGTTCTTGATTGATTTCATCCATTATGTTCTAATTCTTTTTGCTTTTTAGTTTGGGAAATTTCTATGGACATATCTTCAGGTTCACTGATTCCTCCCTCATTTGTGTCCAATGTACAGACTTCAAAGTCCTGGGATGTTGTCAGCAGTACTAAAACCATTTGAAAAGAGATTAATCCAAAGAAAATGGGGAACCTATTAGGAAATATGTACAAAGCAAATACCAATAAGATAAATCAATTGTGTTTGCTTGGAAAAAAGACAGGCAGAGGATGGCTTACAAGGTAAATATTACAAAATTTAGAGTTCAGGGGAAGCAATTTAAAGACAGTTTGAAACAACACATGATGGAGAGAGGTATGCTGCATGTTTAAAGTATGTAGTCTGTCAGTCCTTCCTGCAGTACAGGCTCAACTCCAATACACTGATAACATGATGAGATATCTGGCTTTGCTTGTGGTTTCATATCTGTGCTCTTCTAACCACATGTAGCTATTTAAATTTAATCTACATAAAAAGTTTAGTTCCTTGGTTGCATTGGGCATGTTCAAATACTCAAGAACCACAGGTAGTTAGTAACTACCATATTGCATAGTACAGAATAGGATTTTTTAAAAGTTTTTATTTTTTTAATGAGGTAACACTGGATTAAACCATCACTTCAATCATTTATTTCAGTTTTTTTTTTTTTCCAGAAACCGTGTACCTTTAGAATCAGACTTTTCTTTTGCTGGCCAATTTAAAATAATGAGAGAAAGAGAATAGAATTATTCTGCTAATGATAGATCCAATACAGAATCTCCAATGAGAGTTTTAAGTTAAAGCCTGAAATTCAATTTAAAATGTTGATTATCTATCCTTTGTCACACCTATCCCCCGTGTGCTTTCTGCTTTTCTTCCTCTAAACATGTCCTGTCAAATTGGAAAATAAGTTGTAATTATTGGAAGCCAGTCAGGTTGATTAACAGACACCAATTAAGTATCTACTGAGGGAAGAGACCAAGACGCTGGTTAGTTCTTGATTTTGAACTCCATGGTCCCTGGTTGGTGTTTTACAGACCTCCTGCAGGGATTTAGGAAACTGTTCTCCAATTGCTCAGTCAGCCCCCAGCCAGGCACCCCAGATGGTTCTGAAGTCCCAGAAGTGCATCTACTTGTAATTGATGAAAAAATATTCAAGACTGCCTCATCCCCAAATTGTAAGAGATGTTTCCTAGGCTAAGGGAAATGTCACCCTGCACTGAAGATTCGGTTGGCTTTTATAACATATTAGAGTTATATGGAGTGTGTGAGCCTCAGTCCTCAGAGAAAAAGAATGGGATGGGATAGCAGCCAATAGCTATTGATCCCCTGCGCTGGCCAGACTCTATGCCATGAAATGACAACAAAGAAATGTTATGTTCATATCACAAACCCTACATGGTATAGGGATCATGTTCAATCTTATTGATGAGGTAATTGAATCTTAGTGAGGCCAAGCAAGTTTCCAATCACTTCAAATATTGCCACTAAGTAGCAGAGGTGGGATATAAACAGAGCATTACCTGACACCAAGTTTGAGTTCTTTATCCCTTGCACTGCTGCAATATTTGCTAACAGATAATGGATCTTGACCCTTTGCTTGGGACCATCTCATCTGCTTAATCAGATGTCTGCACAAAATCCAGTTGGGAAACCCTGAGGCTTTGGGAAGTGTTAAAAGTTTTTACCTTTGCCAAGGGGATATCTCCTAGCCACTTTTTGTATTCTTATATCCATTGAGACATTGTTTCAGCCAACAGTAATTGGCAATCTGTTGTGCATTGATGTTAAGGATATAGAGATAATAAAGCAAGGCTAGGTCTCTGCTTTCAAACAGTTCATAAACTCCCAGGGGAGAATTATCAGTAAACTATTATGAAGCAGGGTGGTGGAGATAATGAAGAAGAATGCCTAGGGCACTCTGCAGTGTTGTCCCAGAGGTGGGCTAATGGGAGGACTAGCCAGGTGCAGGCAATGAGGGTGTCAATTGTGGAGAAATTAAAAGTAATAATAGAATCAGCTGAGAGTTAGGCGTCCTTTATATCATCACCATGTGTTGGCAATTCTAAACAATGTTGGTGATAAATTCTTGTTCCTCCTAAAGTCATCTGTAGATCTAAGTTCTAAGTAATTGCTGGGGTTACTGTCAAGTTTGAATAATATACACATAAGTAAGAAATTAGCACATTTTTATAACTTGTTCCTTAGAAAAAGTTTTGTCCTCGCAGAGTTTAACCCAGAGAACTCCCAGTTATATAGTCAGCCCCTCTCCTCCCATCCCAAAATCACAGCAAGGAAGACAGGAATTGAGTTACTTCATGCTACATGACCACTAAACCTGAGTTTAAAATGAAAAACAGAAATGAAACCAACTACAATTTATTACAATTTTGTTACAGGATAAGGACAAATTTTAATTCATACATGACATATTTTGCAGATTTGAATAATGCCTTCTCAATTGATACCATCTTTTAAAATTGTGAAGTATTTTTAAAGTAGTGACCAAATTAGAAAAATAAAAAATTGTTATTAATTATTATGTGATTTCAATTAAAATTCATTTCATCCTATAGAGGAAAGAAGCGTTTAAAAGTAATCTGCTCTGGATAACAACCTGCTTGGGATGTTCAGTATTCTAGGGCTGACATTAGTACTGTGGGTTCAGAGAAAGGGGCCTCTGATACCAAGAGCTTGGGAGAACTGGGGATGCTGCAGATGCAGAGTAGGGCTGGGGAGTGGCAAGACCTGGATCGAAATGAGGTGGACAGGGACCAGGTAGGGAAGGTCAAGGACTCAGAGGACTTGGAACAGCATAGAGCCCTGAGTGACTTCTTTATCTTAATCCTGTTTTCTTCCTTGTATTTTTAGGCTACCTCACAATTTTTGTTGAGTTGAATATTTAATTTCCTTACTTTTGTTCTTTCATTTTTATTTATGAGACTTTCCTCCAATATTTCTTCCAATCATTATTTTAAATGTATTCATAGATTCTTATAATGTTTTCATTATTATTTTTTACCAATTCTGTATTTTGAATTTACACTTTCCCTTTACATGAGGTTGTTTTACAAATCCAGATCAAAGAATTTTTTAATTTTTATTTTCTTAATGATACCTTAGTGTGTGTTTTTTGCATAGTGATTAGAAAATATTGTTTATAATATTTCTACTTTGTGAAACTTACTGCTGATTCCTTTTTGACCTAACTGATCTTAAAATAGAACTAATGTTGTGAGGGTCCCATGAGGTTTTGGAAGTATGTATAGCCTCCATTATCAGCATATAATATGTAGTGCTGTGCATGTGTATGTGTGTGTGTATCTTTGTGAGTCAAATTGAAAATCTTTTTTAAACTGCTATGTGGGGTTTCATTATCATCACATTATTTTATAATTATGTGTATTATGTTTTTACTACCTATGTTAATTTCCTTGCCTAATGCATATTATTTGCTTTTTATTTTAAAAAATGTTTTGGTATTCAAGATTTAGGGAAGTTTTTCATTTTTCATCTTTAGTTTAGTTTTTAGTTTTTAGTAATCTTAATCGCTAATTTCTTTGTTGAATCTTTTAGCTTTCTCGTTTGTCAATTTTTAACAGTATTCCTTAGAACCTACCATCAGCCAATGCAAAAATTGAATCTTTTAACTTTCTTCTTTCCCTCTTGCTTTTCATATCTTTCTTTAGTTGTATTATTTTTATTTCATCACAATAAACAATATTTGTTATTTTCTATATTCATCCCTTTTCTGAATAAATCTTAGATCCATAATCTCTGTCTGTCTCTCTCTCATAGTCATTGTCAGTCTTTATTCATAAGTGTTCTGGGTCTGCTGTCAGTCAAGTTGAGATACACTTCTAGCAGATTTCAGAAGAGTGGTAATGGTTACAGAATTCAGTAAGTTCAGGTACGTTTATTGTTTGTTTGAAGTCCTTTCCTTACGGGATAAGCTTTGCTGAAAATAAATTTTTTTGTCCACACTTAATTTCATTGCATTTTTAATTTTTTAATTGATGGATTATAATTAAACATAATAGTGGGATTTCTTGTGAAAAATTTGGTCAAGTTCATTCCTCAGTATCTCTCCTTTCCCTCCCCTCTGCCCTCTCACCGATCCCCTTCCTCTAATCTACTGGTCTGCTTTCTATTTTAATTGAATTCCTTAAAACATATGTAGCCATTATTGTATTGCTTCATATATTGTTTTGAGATGTCTGGTGCCAATCAATATTTCTACCATTGTTAAGTGTTTTATTTTGTATTGTTTTATTTTGCTTAGATGTCTCAAGGATTTTTCTTTTGTTTTGATATCTAGGAGTTTCACAATACGTGTCTCAGTGTTGATCATCCTGGGTTAATTTCCCAAGAACTTTATGGCCCTTTCAATATATGGATTCCAATTTTCTTTTGTTTCTGGAGAATTGTATTTAATTACAATTTCAAATATTAGATATGTCCCAGACGAGGTCTCAAATTATCTGTTTGTTATTCTTCTTTGTCTATTTTCCATCGCCAACACTTTCTCTGACATTTTTTCCTTCTTTCTTTCATTTCCACTCTGCTTCTTATTTCCTACCTTTGTTTAATACCTCTTATAAAAGTTTTATTTAAATATCTTTTCCTTTAAACCTGTTATAATTTTGTCTTCATTTTTATGTAATTTTGATATTTTTTCCCTTTTTGTGATTCCATCAACTCTCCTTTTACTCTTTCCTGATTTCCATCTACTTCTTATTTTTGCTCTTTGAACTTCTGATTCAAGATTTTTTTTTCCATATTCACAAATGCTTGCGCAAGTATACTTAATTAACTTTGCAGTATTGTCTTATGAGTTTTTTCTGCTTTGTACTTTTTTTTTGACAGAGAATTTTCATCAGCTGAATGAAACTTTTTTTAGACATCTTGTTTCCTGACATTTTATAATGTGAATATTGTATATGGCCTAACTTTTTTTTTAGACATCTTGTTTCCTGACATTTTATAATAACTCTGAGTAGACTTTTTGATAATCTTCCATTCTTTTTAAAGATGTACTGATATTAAGCCTCGTGTGGTGGCATTTGCCCATAACCCTAACTACTTGGGAAGCTGAGGCAGGAGGATCACAAGTTCAAGGCCATCCCTGGCAACTTAGTGAGAAGCTGTCTCAAGATAAAATTTTTAAAAAGAAGGCTGGGAGTGTAGTTCAGTGGTAGAAACTTTGCCACGCAAGTAATACCCAGAACCCCAAAAAAGCAAACAAGCAAATAAAATATCTCTAATTCCATGCTACTTCCTTTGCCAGTGTAGCAAAGACCCATTTCTTCAGTGGACTTCAAGTATGGTGTGTATCTGAACGTGTGCAGGATGCAGGGCAGATGTTTTGTGTTCTATATTTTTTATTTCATTTATTTGTTGCTTTGCAAGAATCAAAAAATTGCCTTCTACTTCTTTTCCCCTTCACTACCCAATTGTCAAAGGGTTCCTCTCTCTTCCTCTTTGCCTTTTCTCTTCCTGAAACCAAGCCTTTCAAAAATTGCCATTTCACATCATGTGTACTTCTAAGAAACTTTCTTGTCATTAGCAATCTGATCTATCAAAAGAAATTTTTCACACTAAGGTAGAATTTCTTTTTTGGCTGTGGATTCAGACAAGTTGACGACCATCTTTATCTTTAGCTCCTATCTTTTTTTTTTTTTTTTGTAGTGTTTCTCAAACTATCCTTTCATCTCAAAAACCTTTTGTGGGATCACGAATGATAGTTTCACTGGGATTTTTTTCTTTTTACAAAGAGTCATTTTGAAGTTTGGTAAATCTCTGTCTTCTAGTTATAGGAGAGTGTGGATTTTGTACAGTTTCCGTTATTATTCTCATTGTTCTCAGTTGCTTTTGGACAATGTAGATCTACATTGCTCCTATTATTTTTAGCTACCCAGAATTCCCCCAGGTGTCATTGCCAAACAACATTATCCCATTTTATAATAAAGGCTAAAATTTTGAGACTATTGAGTAGTATATCCCACATCAGGCAACTAGAAAATAAGAGATTCTGAGAATGATACAATGCAGTGATTACGAGCCCAGATTGTAGGATAAGATAAATTTGGTTTCACATATTGGTTTTCTGGCTGTATGATCATGAATAACCACTTAATTACTCTAACCCCTTATTGTCTTCATCTAACAAATAGAGATTATAGTGCTCCATTGTTTTATAGTGAAAATTCAATGAGATAAGCCATAAACATCTGTAGTATATTCTCTAACATGTCACAATAAATATACATGAGAAGCCTCTTCCCCCTAAAATGTCTTCCTACCATTTTTTCCCAGAGTTGTTCCCACAACATTATGCTGACTACGTAGTCAAAAAGAGCTTTGAACAACCCAATCTTGGCTCACCATAAAGAAGAGGTGATTTCACCTTGGAATGTGAATATTGTACATGGCCTAACTTTTTTTTAGACATCAAATATCTCAGAGATGGAAGAAACTTTCGGACTTTAATATTTCATTAAGTGTTTAAACCCTTCCACATATCCCCTAGCAATTGATAATTCACCTCATATTCCCTAATTGCAATTTTTTTTTAAAAAAAATCACTGTTTCCCAAGAACTCTTTTTCTCATGTTGTTATCCGTGGCTATCCAAGCACCTATTTTATGTTGACCTGACATCTCTCTCCCTTTAGTTTCCAGTTTACATACTAAAACTCACTACAATAACCCTATTTTCCAGGGCTCTGATAGCCTTATTGCAGCTATTTAAAACCAAGTGTTGAATTAATTCTTTCTTCGAACACAATGGAAACTTCATTGTTTTGGAGGTTGTTTTAGTTCTATTTGTAGAAATAGTTGGACTCTTTTTGATTGTCTTTAAGATAAAGGTTGGATGATTTTCATTGATCCCTGAGTATAGCAGACCCTTCTAAGCAATGCCCCATTATGTATCTTCTCTAGAATTGAAACTTCCCATGCAGCAAAACATCTGTGGTTGTGCTAAAGTGATCACTCTTTCTGGATACTAAAGTTAATTATCTAGTTATAGGCTATAGACAGGAGACCATCAGAACTCAGGGCCAGTAATGAGAGTTATCATCACTGATTTTCTCTCATGCTTTTCTCTTATTCAGATTTTCTTGGAATGGATTCTCTCACTCTAACTCTCCCCTCCCTCATTCCTGCCAGCGTTTTGTTCTATTTGATTGAGTAGGTCAGTAATTCAAACTGATGAGCTACATTAAAATATGATGTACATATAAAGGCTTTCATCAAACAAGTTTAGAATTGCCCCAAGTTTAAAAAATAATTGTGAATAGACATGTCATAGGACCCCATTTTAGCAGCAAATATAACAACAAAATAGAACATTGTTTAATAGACTTAGGTTGTCCGAATAACTATGATACCCATCATGTCCCTGATTTCAATATTTTTCTTCATTTCAAGCCTAGTCATGCATTTTTCCCCTTATTTAATGCAATCACAAAACTCTTAATGAAAATGATACTCTTACTTCTCCAAATCAGTGATTCTCATCCACAAAACTGTGATATTGTTATCAGTAAGTAGTAGTGCAAATAACCATAATAAGACAGATTTATTGGATACATATGTGTCCAGTAGGCTGAATGGATGATTATTAAGTAATTGTGGCAATTCTGTTTGTCTTCCATGGGCAATATGTTTGCCTAAGTTCACCATAAAATTACCTCTTTCTCTTCACCAAACTTCTTGACAAAGTCTCTTCATCATGATCTTCCTTTGCAGTCATTGGATCTTAGCTCCTGCCCCCACATTCTATTTATCCTCATCAACCATAGTCATCTTCTTGACCAATGCAAACACTTCTCATTTAGTGTCCTATTGGGTCTTTTCTCAAGACTTCAACATTGTTGACTACCCACCCATCATGAATTTTTCTCATAATTATGATAATCCTCATTTTGCAGACGGAGACATTGAAGCTCCCTTGGGTTGAATAACTAGTAAGTAAAAGAGGGGTTGTTCACCAAATTCAGCTTTAAGTTCTTTGCCTCTCTAGGCAATCCTGCATTCCAAACTCAAATTTCATAGGTCTCTTCAGCCAACACTACGCTGAAGATGGTCACCCACATTCCATCTGGGCAGGCCACCCCTATGGCCGTACTTTGAGGACTTGAGGACTTAATGTGATCAACTAAATCATGACTTCCTAATCATATAGGTCCTCTATAGCCATGTTTTCTTTTCACTATTCATTTATTTATATTGCATATATTTAAGGTATGAATCATGATGTTTGATACAAATACACACAGGGAGATGATTACTATACTTTCTTATCATTGCAATTCTTTTTTTAATAGTAAAACCCCCAAAAAATTTACTCAAATTTCCAATTTATAAACAACATTATAAACCATAGTTCTTATACTATACATTACATCTCTAGACTTACTTATTTTATCTAATTACAAATGTGTCTGCTTTATCTACATCTCACTGTTCAGCCCCAAGCCCATCTCTGGTAACCACATTCTACACTCTATTTCTAAATATTAACCTTTGTCAAGATTCAACTTACAAGTGAGATCATTGATATTTTCTTTCTGTGTTTGGATTATTTCACTTACACAATGTCCTTCAGGGTCATCTGAATTGTCACAGATGTCAGGATTTCATCCTTTTCCAAGGAAGAGTAGTATTCCATTGTGTAAATTGCCCAAACTTCTGATCCATTCATCCACTGAAGGACACTTACCATGCCTTGGCTCTTGTGAATGATGCTGCTATGAACATAGGAGCGTAAAGCACTGATTTTGTTTTATTTGGATATATAGCCAGAAGAAGGATTGCTTGATCACATGGTGCTTCAGTTTTAATCTTTTTGAGGAAATCTGGTGCTATTTTCCATAATTCCTGTACTAATTTATACTCCCAGAATGCCACCCTATTAAATCATGTTAGTAAAATTCTCTCCCAGTCCTTCAGTTCTCTTTTCATATGGATACATTTGCTCTGGCAACCCCAGCACCAGGTCCACCCAGGAACTCCAAACTATTGACCCCTACTGAAAAACTCATGTCATGTTAATGGCACTCTTAGGTCTCTAAAACCCTCTATTCCTGTCCATTCCTTTGTCTCTTTCCTGAAATCCACCACTCTAATTCTGCCCCTTCACTCTCCAATGTAGTAGAGGCCATGGAGCATGAAAAGCCCAAGTTTCCTTCCCCTTTCTCCAGACTGTTTACTTACTCTCATCTGCTTACATCTATGCCACAAATTTGGCTACAGATTAGAATCCTGAGTAAATGGTTATATTCCCAACACCCCGGAAGAACCCCAGAACAATGAAATTAATGTCCCTTGGCATGGAATTCAGACACTGATATGCTTTTAAAAACCTCAGTTTATTTCAATAAGCAGACATGCTTGTGGCCTACTGTTCAAATCTCAAATACTGTATAATATTCTGAGTGCTATCTTGCAAACCAGGCTGGATATAAGACTTGACCTGAGAAGGTTCTTGACTTTTCAGATCCCCAGGTCTCTCTAGAAGGTCTGTATTGGGACTCAGGACTATAGTTAATAAGTAACCACAGGAAAATTCTTTTTTACAGACTAATTTAGGAAACCCTACTGTAGAAATTTTGTATCTCCTCTGTAATGTTTTCATACTCTGTAAATACTTCCCATTCTTAACTCATCTTCTCTATGTTATCAATCTTCCTAAGGTTATCACAGTAACTCTCTTCTCTTCATATCATCAAAAGTCATGATGGTGCCTCACATTGAGAGGCCCTGAGGTCAGTTCTCAGCTCAGAATACAGGTTGAATACACAGGACACTTCCAATGAAGGACTGCCAACATTTAGAACAACTTTTTAATTTTTTTTAATTATTCTGAACTCATTTCCCTGGAGCTTTTGACTTTAACTATCCAGCCTCTGTGGAAATGTTATTCTCCCTTGACTTTCTTCCTACCTCTCTGACCAGACTCTCCGTCTTTTAATTAGTTAGCTATCTGTTCCATACTCTCCCAAAGCATTCTGTACAGCATTCTGATTTCCCCCCTGTTCTCAGACATTCTTTTGGGGTATTTTCATCCACTGTCCTGGCTTCGACGGCAGCTACATCCTGACCTATCTCAGAGTTACTGCTCCAATTCCAGGCTTCACATCACCGTGTTCAGCAAGCCGTGGATTTGCAGGTAGGTGCTTCTAATTCATCATACCCAAGAGTAAATTCCTTATTCATCTGCCTACCTCGTCTTCTGTCCTTGCTACCTCTGTGAACATCACCCTGCTTTGCATCATCCAGCTAGAATTCTTGGAATCATTCCTGGTGCTACCAATCATATCTGAGTTTATACGAACCCGTGCCATAGATCATCAAATCTCCCCACACCAGCATCAAATCTGAGTGGGGAACCACCTATGTCTTGCTTGCTTCAGTTCTGAATAATTTGCTGCCACTATATTTTCAGCTCTGCATTCTGACCTGTGCCAAATTGTACAAAATTCTCACCTCAGTGATCTATGACCTCACGTTTACCTTTGGATCATCCTCCATACTTGACTCTAGAGACTGTTTCCATGGTGATATTCTTGGGTCTCCGTTAAGACTACATTTCTCCCTTGGCCCTGTTGCCTGGGTTAGCACTATGCAAATTCTTCTCAAGGTTCTACATTCCCCCAAGACCAACTTTCTTGGAACAGATGCCATGGAAACCCTCCGGTCATATTTGCCCTATCCCTAAGAGCAGGCACTTGACAGATTCTATTTATAAAACATTTCTTGTATCTTTGTCCTTCTCTCTATTCCCTGACCAACTCTAATCCAGGATTTTATTTTATTGCCTGGAACTATGGTAATAGTCTGCCTACCCCTTCCTTGTCTCCACACAGCCGGCTAATAGCATTGTTCCTCAGCTTAGAGTCCCCTAAATAATTGCTCTTTATTGCCAGTGGACTAATAAATCTCAATTCCTTGCTGGACATACAAATTCCTTCATGTGACCCAATGTGCCTTTGTAGTCTTTTCTTGCAACCACTTTGTCCCCCTGTCTTATCCCCTATTGATTTCACCTGTCTTATCTGTTTCATGTCTTTCTGTCTCTCTGTCTCTGTCTCTCTCTCACACACACATACACACACACAAACACACACACACATACACACAAAACTTTAAGCTATGGCCACACTGACTTTGGAATGTGTTTCTCCATCTTACTTATCTAAGAACTCTTCCATGTGTATCCAGAAATCTCTTCTTTTCTGTTATGTTTTCTGATCTCTTTGCCCTAGGAAGGTGCTGCTACTTTCATTTGTATTTTTGCTGTTTGGGTCTTCTCTCTCGTTTCTTTAATTTGGGAATTGTTTATCAATCTTGTTAATCTTTTCAAAGAACCATCTTTTTGTTGCATTGATCCTTTGTATCTCTTTTTGCTCTCTATTTCACTAATTTTGGTTCTGATTTTATTAATTTCTGTCTTCTACTGGTTTAGGGGTTAGTTTGTTCCTGCTTTTCTATATTCTTGTGATGCATCATTAGATTTGTTTATTTGGGGTTTTTCTTTCTCTCTCTCTCTTTTTTTTTATTCAGTGATATAAATTTTACTCTTATAACTGCCTTCTTTGTGTCGCAGAGATTCTGGAACATAATATATGTTTGATTTCTGTTCTTGATTGTTTCTAAGATTTTCTTAAAATTTCTCCTCTATTTTTTTCTGGGACCATTCAAAAATGCTTTTTTTTTTCTTGTTCTTTTAATCACAGCACCTAATGTATTATAGTCATGTGCTTAAGTAACTGTCTTCTCCATTGTACTTTAAGTTCTTCAAGTGCAGGGACTGTGTCAACTCCATCTTTCCCCTTCACAACTAGTCCCATGACTGTTAGTTGGTTTAATGAAATTACTATACTCTTTTTTGGGGCATGGATCTGCAAACTGTAGCCAACAGCCCAAATCCAGCCCACTGCCTGTTTTAGTAAATAAGAATTTTCTTGGAACACAACCATGCCCATTCATTTCTATATTATCTATGCCTTTTTCCAGACTATAAGGGTAGAATTGAGTAGTTGCGATAGAGATGATAAGGTCTCTAAAACCTAAACTATTTACTATCTGGCTCTTTATTGAAAAAGTTTTGATGACCCCTGTTTTGGGTCATTGAAATATTCTTTGGAAATGTTAGATGTGATGTTTTTATATGAAAATAATTTTTTCATCCTTGATATTGTTCCAATTTCATTATAATAGAAAAAGACAGCCTAATTCCCATGCCTTTAATGGCATCAAGGATAGAAAGTTCCAGTAAATCAGGAGAAAAAAAATATAATTTTGATCCAAGAATCTTTCAAACTGCTCATTTCCTTCTCCAGGGCCTTCTGTTCTCTGCCATGAGGCTCTTCGCTTTTGTGTGTGTGCTGAACCCTTGGATGGTTTGTAAAAAGCTGTTGTGGAATCGCGGATATAGAAGATTTAAAATAAAGCAAAATATTTCTCCAGGGAAATATATTTGAAAACCCTGTGTATTTATGACTTTCCCCAGCCCAGATTCATAAGTCTGAAATAATCAGCCCTTGCCACTGGGAAGAACTGACTTCTGGAGGCATGTTCAGCAAGTGCCTCGTATCCCTCTGTGTTGCTTTGGCAGGGTGTTAATGGGATTACCCACGCTTCATTTGGAGAAGGCTTGGCCCAGAATGTATATCTGGATCATACCTGAATACCCAGGGAGAGCTTCCTCCTCATAAACATCTCTGAGCCCTTGCGGAGATGTGAAAACCTTGGGTGCCTTTGTTGTGGTCCTTAATTCTGTTAATCGCCCTAGGTAAAGATTAGCTGCTCTTGTCAATTTAATTCAGCTTCAAACAAAGCAACAAGGTCACTATTTTTTTTCCTCTTCCCTTTCTCTCTCTCTCTTTCTCTCTCTCTCTCTCTCTCTCTCTCTCTCTCTCTCTCTCTCTCTCTCTCTCTCTCTCTCTCTTTGCCAGCAAGCAGGATTGAGTTGTCATGTAGCTCTAATAGGCAGCGCGGGGAATCGTTGGTCCACCTCAACGCCCTGACTGATGGGCACTTCACTTCAATCATCTGCCTGAGCAGTGGTGGCCCAGTACTATTGACACTGTGTCAGCTGCGAGAGAAGATGCCTTAATCGGCCCCGACACCCTCTGCATTGATTTGACAAGTTGCTGTAATGACCTTCTTGTTTTTCTGAAGGATTACTGTTTACTCGGGAGGTACTGCTGACTAAATGGCCTGCATTGTCATGGAAACGCTGCCTCCCCACCAGGCCTGGGTGGAGGGTGACATTGATAGGAGACTCTGAATATTTCAATGAACTCCTCTGTCCCAATAGTACTAATTCCAGCCCATTAATCAGACCGACTCTGAAGAGCCAACCAGAATTGGGGACCAGCCTTCTCAGCTGTGTAAAAGACGGTTTGCTACAAAACAGGTTCCCCCAAATTCCTGTTTGGGTTTTCCTTGAGGTAAGAAAGCACTGTTCATTGTGGCCACCAGCTGGAACTTAACCTCTGTTTATGCATTGTTGAAAGAGGCTGCCTCTCCCCACGTGGACACACACCAGCCCTGGAAGAATAAGATTGGAAGGAGAGAACCCAGCCCTTGGAGCACCTTCTGTGTACCTGACAATGTGTTAGGCACCATCACACATGTTAATAAGAACTTCTCTGTGAACGTTAGCTATTTTTATTATCCAATTTCATTGATTCCAAGATAACCAATTTTCCCATCCTAACATTTCAGAAATTGGGCACATCTTCTAAATCAATGGTGGTTTTTGTCTGTCAGCCAGGTGGCAGTTGTGACAGAGCCGAGAGAAAACCTTCTATTGACACCTTCTGGTATGAACTAAACAAGAGCCAAGTGTCTTCGATTCAGTGCTGTGGTTTGGCAATGAGTGCTTTATATAGATTACTTTTTTGAGTCCCTTTTAAAAAAAAAAAAGTCTCACACAATTACATGTTGTGTTGTTTTCTCACATAAGGAGAAGACTAGAAGCCAGGGGTCGCAGGCATTGTTTTAGCAGTTCAGGGATGTCAGAGCGAAAGTCTCACCAGTTTCTTTGTCTTTTCCTCATGGGCCTGAGAGGGCTGGTGACGCCAGAAGACAGAATTATAGACAAAAGGCAAAAAGAATATGACTCTCAGCTGCATCAGCTCCTGCTGTGGTTTGATTATGGTGTGAGCATGTTCCCAAGAGTTTATGTGTTGAAACTTCATACCCATTGTGAGATATCAACTGGGTAGAAATTTAATCTGAATGTGGTATTTACAGGTAGGGCCTTTGGGAGGTAATTAGGTTTAGATAAGGTCATTGCAGAGCTCCCATGATTGAATCCTGGTGGCTTTGTAAGAACAGGGAGAGAGAGACGAGAAGAGCCAAATGCATGTGCTCCTTGTCTTCTTGTTCTCTGATGCCCTGCTCTGCCTTGGGACTCTGCCAGCAAGAAGCACATCACAAGGTGTCGTCTTTGAACACACTGAGAGCTAATTAAACTTCTTCCATGTGTAAGTACCCAGCCCCAAGTATTTGATTATAGTAACACAAGATGAACGAATATAACCCCTTTAAAAAGATTCCTCTACTTTTCTCTTAACAGTTTCCACTTATAACTCGCTAATCACCTCTATTTATAAGGAAGTTGGGACTTTGTAAAATCACGGCATGTTTCTACCCCTATAAAACTAGGATTAGAGTACTAAGGAGTAAGAGTAGAATGGGTATTGAATAGATCACTCTAGGCTCTGCCTATTGTACAGATCATGAAATTGAAACTTCAGGGGTTGAACAATTGATCCTTATCACTGCCCCACAAAATAAATATTGGCATGGGGATAACCATGACTTACAGAGATCCATAAGTTGCCTTTTTTGTCCCAAGTCTGTCTCACCCTAGTGTTCAACCATCTGCCATGTGATGCTACAGGAATGGATTGTATTCAGTAGTTACATATGAAATAATTTGTGGCTAAAAGCAGCAACTGGGCCAGGAAACAGGATTGAGGACACATTTGTCTTCTCCTGGAGATCTGGCTAGTGGTCATGAGCAGAACCCACTTGGTGTTCGTTAAGCAGACCCAGCATGTCTGTCTGCTTTCCCAAGATCACTGAGTGGAGACCATGTGCCCATCCTTCCCTGCCTATTCTAGGGCTCACTGGACATGCCCATGTTTTATGTCTCAGGTCCTGTTGATTTGTGACTCCCCCAGAAGATCACTGTAGTTTTGATTTAGATGATACCACAGTAAATTGAGAAGTGTTTTAATCTTCTAGTCCCCATCTTCTGTGGCAGCTTCTCTACTTCTCACCCCCTGGACCCCCCAACTCCCCCCCTCACACACACACACACACACACACACACACACACACACACTATTCTATGTGGTTCTGGTGGGGCTATTAGTCATGGAACCAACCCTATTTAATCCTCTGGCTCCAAAATGGGCTCACATCATCATGGTAGATCTAAGGGATCAACAGGTCCAGTGACTGGGGGTGTGACCCAAGGAGGGCCAGTCAGAAATCTCCCTTGAGTTTCCACATAGGAACTCTGAGAAGAAGTCCAATGCCATGGTATTGGACTTCTCAGGCTCCAGTACTGTGAGATCATGAGCCATGGGATGGAGGTTGGGGGTTTCACCTTTCCTGCCATCCAGATAGAACTTCTCTGAGAACGACACAATCACCTCTGGGAACGAGGATCCCAAGGAGGCCAGGTAGCCAGAGCCCCAACAACTTCTTGTGAGTGCCTGGATCCAGAAGAGCCTAAAGCTGTGTGTCCTAGCACCCCTTTCCAAGTAGGTTAAATAAACCAACAACAAAGCAAATCATTGTCTGGGGTATCCAGAAAGCCTCAATCACTTTCAGTAAAAATGCTCCTAATACTCTAGGAATGAAGCATGGTCACTAGATAAAGTCAACTGTAAAGTTAAAGGAATGTAAACTGGGCTATTATCTAAGGCTGCTTAAGGACAAGGATGCAAGGAGTCAAAATGAGTTGGTTCAATAATAAGACTGAGAACATGGAGGATGAGATCTAGCTTTCCTTCGCATCCCTCTCCCTGGGATTGATAGACCTACAGATGTCCCTGGAGATTACCTCCATGTCTGGATCTATAGCTACACACATAGACATAGATATTTCAATTTTCTCAAACATCAAATTAACAGAAATGACCACCACTCCTACAATCACATAAGGGGCAAGGAAGGGGATTGGGGGGGGGGTTGTTTTTTGTGTGTGTTTGCCATGGTTGGTGGCCAACTGCAAGTCCTCCTCTCCTCTCTTTTTCCAAGAAAGTGCACCAGAGACTGATGTACTGATGCACTATTCCTAGCTCTTAAAGCCACTTCTTCAGACTGTTCCCTTTAATGAGTTTAAAAATGCAGTGACTCCGCATACTGGAACAGAATCAATTGTGTCATCCGTGTTTAATTTTTTGACTATCAACATCATGTATTTATAAATATTTTCGTGGGAGGATGCATGCTCATTTTCGATGCTGAGCTAGATGTGCTTGCTATGCAGGATGTCAGGAAGCAAAATACCAACACATAGCAATGTTCAACTAGACCATATGAGACTGTGTTAAATAAATACTAAGATGACAGACTCTAACAGTGATTCACTGTAAAACTGCTAATAGACCACGGTGTGTTGTCTGTTATGCCCATACCGTGACACCACTGAGTCAAATTAAAGGATGAGGAAAGTTAGATTTGTGTGTCACTTTAAATTGAAACATGCTTCAACGTGCTACTTGAGCATAATAGAAGGATACCTCTATACCATCAAACGTTGGCAAGGTAATGGATGAAGCCAAGGTAAACGAGGCCATCAACTGAAGCAGGAACTAATGATGGCTAAATCAGCAGTTAACAAGTGGGGGCCTGACATACATCAGGTCGTGTGCGAGAGAGAGCAGCGGCGGTCCTCCTACCAGCATCTGATGAGGGTAAAAGTTCACTGGGCACTGCTAACCTAAAGCTTAAGGGTTTCTCTTTGTATCAGCTGTGGTTGTGATGGTCAGGAGCATTAGGACACTCGTCCCACCCCTCCTCAGGCCACAGCCCCACTGTTATTCCAGATTAATTGGCAGGTACCTTAAGATACTCACCAAACAAACTTCTCGGCAGAAGGAAAGTCAAGGACTTATTCATGTGTTAGAGGTTTTTGAAATTATTTTCTTTGAGTTTGCTGTGGTTTGTCTCTCTGAAACTTTTTATTTTTGTGATTTTCTATATGGATTTTTTTATTTGTTCTTTTTTGATATACATGGCAGCACAGTGTATTTGACATATTATACATACATGGAGTATAACTTATTTTATTTAGGATCCCCTTCTTGTGGTTATTCATGAGATGGAGTTTTGCTGGTCGAGTGTTTTTATATGAACATAGAAAAGTTATGTCTGATTCATTCTACTGCTTTTCCTATTCCTATCACCCTCCTTTCCCTTCATTCCCCTTTATCTAATCCAATGAATTTCTATTCTCCCCCTACTTATTGTGTGTTAGCTTCCACATGTCAGAGAGAACATTTAGCCTTTGGATTTTAGGGATTGGCTTCTTCTGCTTAGCATGATTGTCTCCATTCCATCCATTTACCAGCAAAAGCCATAATATCATTCTTCTTTATGGCTGAGTAATATTCCATTGTGTATATATACCACATTTTCTCTGAAATTCTTGTTGAAATTTGGTTTCCATTGTTTTGGCATTGAGAGGTGAGTTTTTTCAGAGGTGATTAGGTCATTAAAGGGATTAATCCCTTTCTCACATGAACTGGCTTGCTGTAAACAAGTCCACTCTCCCATTTTGCTCTTTTTATACATGCTCTTTGGCCTTTCTGCTATGGTTTGAAGCAGCACAAGGTCCTCACAGGAAGTTGAGTAAATGCTAATGCCATGGTATTGGACTTCTCGGGCTCCAGTACTGTGAGATCAAAAAGATAAAAGGATGAAAAGATTAACCTTTTCTTCTTTATAAATTACCCAGTTGCAGGTGTCCAGTTATAGCAATAGAACATGGACAAAGGCAATGTTCAACAATGTTTTTGTGTCTTTGTTTCTATCTTGATAAAATGTTTTTTCCTACAGCATCATGCCAGAACATAATTCTGACTCATTCAGAGAATAATACCATGTTCCTATTGGGTAATACCATGTTCCTACTGGGTCCACAACCAAGCCTGATCCATATAAATCCAGCCCACTGCTTCTCTAACAAAATCTTCACCCATGGGCCAGGCAGGAAGGAGTCCTACATTTGGAACCCCATTACTGAATCATTACTCTGTTCCCTGTTTCTACCCCTTCCACTTCAAGTTTGCTCTATCCTCTCCATTTCCTCATTCCATGTTTTTACTTATTCACATTAACCACCAGCTAGGTACCCACTCTCTCATTCCACTCCCAAGATTTGGCTCCTAAGAGTTTGTTGTACATGTGTGATTAGGGCCCTAAAACAACTCTGGAGAGAATGTGTTTGTCTAGCCCAGGCTACTATCAAACAGACTGAAATGAACTTTTCAGATGGTCCTGGGCACACCTGTGTATGGACATCTGTCACAGTGTAGCCACCAAAAAGGGCAGTAGTCTCTATGTGGGTAAGAGCTGTCCATCAGGGAATGCTGATAACCTTCTGCTCCCTGGAACTGACCCCAGCCCAGACTGTGGATAAGAAATAGATTATCTGATAACAACTCCCTAAAACTGTATTCATGAAGATTATGGTAGTAATGAGTGCCCAAGCCTGGGTACACATTTACATATTAGTAGGAGTCATGTGGTGACCTCATTGCCTCATGCAAATGGACGTTATCAATAGTGGAAATTGGAATCTCTTGGACAGAGTGTGGAACCTGCCAATTCTTTTCAAGACCTTCTGCAGAAATAACCACCTCTGTGGCTTCCATCAAAAATGAGTAAATTTATCATAGAAAAAGCCCGCTCATCAACTCGTGTATGTTTACTAGTCCAATGCCGCCAAAGTCCAAGGTCAGACTTGTGTACAGAAGATTGCCAAGAGGAAATGGGGAAAGACAGATAAATGATTGGAAATCTGACTTGACTCTCATATCAAAAGATGACTCTATGTTTTAGAAAAAAAGAACTCTGTGTAATACTCCGGTGAGATTTAGAGAGGAGAGTGGCCCTCCTAGCCTGGGTGAGAACTCTGTGAAATCTCTGTCCCTGGGTTGCTTCTTCTGCACCACTCCTTTTCACTCTCTAGTTCTTACCTGGTCTTCCAGCCACGCAGCATTCCCTCCATTGCCCCAAATGATATCTGCCTACTTCCTGCAGAGTTGGAGACATCTCTCCTGCCTGTTCACCTGGAAACCTTTCAATCACATGGTAAGTCTTACTCTCAGCTCTGTTTGCATAGAGCCAGTTTCTAACTCAGTTGTCCACAAAGCATGATCCTCAGTCCAGCAGCATGGACATCACATAAAGCTTGCTAGAAACGCAAACCCTTGCCTCCCTCTCTCGCTCGCCCTTTCAGTACATGGAGACTAACCATCAGTTCACTACCACTTATTAAGAAACCTCACTGATCCCAATCAGTTTAGTTGCTCTTCAAATCAGACAATTTGCCTGTTTTCACACGTAATTTTTATGCCCAGGTGGTGGTACTGGGGGGAAGTTCCAAGCCTGACTGACTGGCACCAAGCAGAAGCTCAGTCAGTATCTACTGGGTGAATGAATGATTCTAAAGTGAATGGTGGCAGACTCACGGTCGTCAAACACCCAGGTTCTGGAGCCAGACCACTTTGGATCCAATCCTGACTCCTGAACTTCTGGTCATGTGACCCTTCGTGGTTACTCAGCCTCTGTGTTTCCAGGTAAATTAGAGATTATAGTGGCCCCAATTTTATAGGATTGGCATGTGGATTGGACACATTAATGCATGAGTACTTTGAACAATGCACGATGTCTAGTAAGCACCCAGTATTATACTAGTTTAGAAAAGGATTTTAACTATGATGTGTAAATCAGAGGAATTGTATTAGATTTTTCCAAAGGATACCTGGAATGAATATATACACACACACAAGCATGCAGACACAGTACACTTATGTATGTGTGTATGTGTCTCTATGCATACACATATGTGAGTATAGGTGCTGAGACCCTCTGTGTGTGTGTGTGTGTGTGTACACACCCATCTCCTGATTCCATGTCCTAGCACTTTTTGACACAGTATCAAAAGAAGAGCAGCTTCTTTGGGAGGTGTCTTTTCCACCGGGTCATGGTGTTTACAAACTGGAAGCCGAGTTGATGGCAGCAGGGATTGGATGCATGGTCTGTTATTCCTCCCCTTCTCCCCTTTCCTTTATCCCCTCCCCTTTATTTTCTCTGTCTGTCCCTACTTTGTTTTCATCTTTCCTGTTGTCTTTCTGTCCATCTCTCCTCTCTGTCTTTCCACCATTATTCTCCATACCTACCCTAAATGATTTCCTTGCTTCTCTTTCCTCTCTCCCCAGAAATGCAGCTGGTTTCTGCCCAAACTTAAAAATGCCGCAAAGACTCTGAGATTCACAAAAGTCATAAAGCACTCTGAACCAACCACCCACAGCTCTTAGCCCAAATGAACGTGCTAGTAAAATGTCAAAGAAAAAGGACAATTAATACAAATGAAAACAACAAAATTATTTTGCTCACCAAACCTAAAACAGAGTTTCTTTTGGCTCAGGCCTGGGAACAGCTATGCACGAAGAAAAGGCAAGAGTGGCCTCCTTTGTGCCTTGGGTCTCCCTGCCTGACCAGCTGGATGCCTGTCTCACAGGGACCATGAGGTAGACACACTGCAGTTAGCTGGGCTCCTGACCTGCGTCACATGCTTCAGAGAGAGGCCTCTAATGGGAGAGCAATCTTTGGAGGAGTGATCTCACTGTGCCCAGGGGCTGGGTCAGCCTCCTCACATGCGCTTAAGGAGACGATTCTCATGTTTGTTGGAATGTTGGCCAAGATGACTGTTTTAGTCAGCTTTTTCGCCACTGTGACTAAAAGATCTGACCAGAACAATTTTAAAGGAGGAAAAGTTTATTTGAGGTCTCATGGTTTCAGAGTTCTTAGTCCATAGACGGAAGCTGGCTCCATTCCTCAGGGCTTGAGATAAGGCAGAATATCATGGCAGGAGAGTGTAGCAGAGGGAAGCAGTTGATCAGAAGGCAGAGAGAGAGAGAGAGCCTTCGCTCTCCAGATACAAAATGTATACCCCATAGCTACATCCCCAATGAACCACTTCCTCCAGCCACACCCCCCTACCTCTAGCTAGCACCAAGTTAATCCCATCAGGGATCAATCCCCCCCAATCAGGTTAAGGCTATAACCCAATCATTGCTTCTCCAAACCTTCTTACATTGTCTCATACATGAGCTTTTGGGGGACACCAAATCTAAACCATAAGAATGACTTCAGAGTTTCCTTTAAAGTAGAAATCCTGCCATTGTGTCACCTCTTGACTTCAAACTTCCATTGGAGGGGCTGGGATTCTGCTGTGCTCCAGGTCACTACCTCCCCTATTCCCCTGAAAACCTGTGAGTAGGAACCCTTTCCTCATGCTCAGCAGCCTGTCAGCCATCTAGCAAACAAAAACGTGCCTCCTTTGAGTTCCATCTTATCCTTTAGGCATTTGCTAACTTATAGACAATATGCAAATCCCTCCTCCCAAAGTGACCAAGAAGATTGTGGCCTTTTATGCTGGGGCCAGGTAACACTTTGTAGGCTCAGATGGGGGTATTGCTCTCTAGAGGAGGAAAGTTATGGCGAAAAGGGACCATACCTTTCTTTGTTTCTCCTTTCAACAGAGGACCCCTCTGCTGCTGTCGGAGATGTGTCTTCCTCCTTCCTTAAAAGTCAAACCAAATTCATGCCCCCACCCTCTGCCAACCAGTGACTCCTTCCAGGGCAAAGAGAAAAGGGACTTTATCTGCTTCTACCTCCGGCTCCCCTTCATTTCATTGAGCTCACGCGTCCCCTCTTCATGTCACTGAAAATGTTATTTATCGATCCTGCTGACAGCGGCAGTAAATAGAGCCAGGCTGTTTTACATCGCTGATGAGAAGGCAGGCTCCATAACTCATCAGGCCCAATCTGACTCCACATCAGTCCTCTTCCTCTTTTTCTCTTCTGTATCTCATTACAGAAACAGGAATTAATACACACGGACAGAAGAGAAATGAGTTCAGCTGCTCTTAGGGCTTTTGTGGGGAGGCAGGCACCCCCCATGGTTCCTTAAGAAAAATTGACAAGGGGGGTTAGCCTGGTTGCTGTCTGTCCACACTGTCATCGAGGCCCATTAGCTGTGCCCTGATGAAAATGGATTGGGGCAGGGTGAGGGGGAAGAGGGTGGGCACCTCATTCTCGAGCTTGACCTGAGATTTGGGGATTACCATAAGGAAAGAGAGCACCACCTCTACCACTCCTAATCAGAGCTGCATGGGGGTGGGCTACGGGTAACCTGAACTGTAGGATAAACAAGGCATATGGTCTTGGAATATCTATTTTTCTAAGATTTAAGGAGTAAATGTGTAAACACATAAAGATGTCTGTACCTTAACGATCAATGGAAAAGGATATGAATTTTAATGGGAACCTTTAAGGAAATAACATTCACTTTTTTAGAATACTTTTTTTTTAGTTGTAGATGGACACAATACCTTTTTTTAATTTATTTATTTACTTTCATGGTTTATTTCAAACTCAGTGCCTCCCATGTGCTAGGCAGGTGCTCTACCACGGAGCTACATCCCCAGCCCTATCACTCACTTGTGTGATGAGCCCCTTGGGCTATGCTTCACACCCTTGGTGAAAGGCAATCACATTATTCCTGCTGTGGGATCGTCTCACATGGAACACACTCAGCAACCAGCCCACCCACTCCTCCTGCTCCTCTGAAAGCACCACAACCATGGACCATGAAGCCACCTGGACAAGAAGCGGGCTGCATGGGATAAAACCCGGTCTGACGTCAAGTGGGTATGCTCAAATATTTTTCCAGACCAAACTCTTTGTTGACTGGACTTTGGGCCCATAACTCCATTTTCCCCCAAAACTTTATGTTTTCTTCTATTAAGTGAGAATGGTGGTCCTGCCTGGGACCCCGTGAGCATCAACTGAAATAAAGGGGAGATTTACTTGTTAATATTCTTATAAAAAGGATTTTTCTGCCACATGAAAGTACAAAATTAGCATTGGTTTTTGATGGCAGGTACAGCACTTCAGTGGGGATATGAGAAAAGGCTGCATATTCCAAGTGACACCACCAGCTGGGTGCAGTGGCGTATGCCTTAATGCTAGTGACTCTGCAGGCTGAGATAGGAGGGTCACAAATTCAGGAACAGCCACAGCAATTTAGTGAAACCCTAAGCAACTTTAGCAAGACCCTGCCTGAAAATAAAACATAAATAAATAAAAAGGACTGGAGATGTAGCTCAGCAATAAAGTGCTCCTGGGTTTAATCACGAGTACCCACGTCCCCCCCCCCAAAAAAGTGGCAACACCACCTAGAAAACTATCTATTTCTATCATTACTGAGCACCTACTAGTTGAACTAGGACCAGGTGCTGGGAGATACAAAGTACGACTAAAAGTTAACTCTGATCTAAGGAACCCAGCACCTAAAGAAGTTAGCAAGTTGTCCCAGTGCACAACTAGAAAACAATAGCAAGAATGTAGAAGCAGGTTTGTGTTCAGATTTAGTCTTTTTTTTTTAAAAAAAGACAAGCGTGACAAATGTTTATGGAGGTCTAGTGTATGCAAACCGCTGTTCTAAGTTAATCTGTAGTTACATCCTTTAAACTCCATAATAAACATTCATTTTAGAATTGACAAAATAGAGTGGAGAAATTATGTTCATCTTTTAATTGGAGAGTTGGGGGATGATGAGAAAAAGAAACTTCCTGTGATTCTATGCAGTTTGGACCCAGATTTGTTTGACTTTACAGCCCCTACAAGGTTTTCCCAAGGAGCTGTGGCCATGTGGATTGGGTGATGCATGAAAGTGGCCCAGTTTTCTCCATCTCTCATCCTCTGAGACACTATGGATTCAGATCCCTCACTCTGCCTCAGTTTCTTCACTTCCAAAATAAAAGAATTGATATAGATCATCTCAATTCCAGGAATGTAGACATTTTTTTGAAAGGGAAATGAGGCAGAATTCAACTTTGAGTCTACCAAAGCTTCTAGCTGGTTTTGAAGTCTACTCCAAATGAAATGAAGAAAGATATCATAAAACCCTAAATTAAGCCTGCATGGTAGCACACACCTATAGTCCCAGTAGCTCAGGAGGCTGAGGCAGGAGGATCATGAATTCAAAGCCAATCTCAGCAAAAGTGAGGTGCTAAGCTACTCAGTGAGTCCCTGTCTCTAAAATACAAAATAGGGCTGGGGATGTGGCAGTGGTTGAGTGCCCCTGAGTTCAATACCTGGTACCCACTCCCCCCCAAAAAAAAACCCCCTAAATTAGGCCTCATTGAACTCGAGAAAATAGTGTTAATAATAATATATGTAGTATACATTCACATGGAATATATTCACATGTAATATGTATTATGTATAGTATGCATACATTCAAGTAAATGAATATCCACGCAAACATTTATCATTATAATTATTTTAGGGTGACTCCTCTTCTCCTGTACTCACAGCTTAAAAAAAAAATCTCACCTCTTACTCTTTTCTTCTCTCTCTTGAAAGTTGCTGCTGCTTGTTTCCCAGCTATTTCATAGTTCTAACTTTGCTTAAAAGCATTTCTAATTTCTCACATTGAAAAGTGGATTGCAAATGAAGTTTAATATGGAATGTTTTGTACCAAGAAAACTAATGCCCCATTTTTCCCCCTTAATGAATGCCAAAATCATCACAGACTCAAGGCTCATGAATAATGTATATCATCCAATTAAGTGCAAATGCTGTTCAGTTCTTGCAACTGGTTTGTGATGCTAGTTCTGGCCTTAGAATGGGCACCAAAGCTGATGGTGGGAGGAGGGGCTTGGGTTTGGCTCCTGTGGTTGGGTGACCATGTGTGTGCTTCTGACAACTAAGCCCCCACAACTTGTAGCATGCTCGTTACCTCTTGGGAGTTCAACTACCATGCTGAAGTCCTCAGAGAGATGTGAGAATTTTTCCAACCATAAATAGAACTTATCTTAAATTTCTAACTCTATATCTGCTCCCTAATAGACTAGGAACTCGTGTTGGTCACCCTGCCCTCTGCTTGCCAAACCATCAAATCAAATTGGCCAGAAGATACTCCCTTCTTTCCAGAAGCTGGATTGCTTCAGATGGGCAGCCTCGGGAAGCCTCCTGTCCATGGAAACTGACATGATGACTGTGGGTAGCTCATTTCTTCTTTCAGCTCCGGATGAATATGGTCTTTCTTCTCCAAAAGATCCTAGCAGGCCTTTTGAGGCTGCTGAACTGGGTATATATATATTTTTTTCTTGATCTTCTGCTACCAAAATCACAGTCAGGAAGACCTGATACAAAGACACAGCTGCCACATGCCCAGAAAGTGGGGTCGATTCACATACCCGAACCTCAATTTCCTCATCAGAAATTGGAGATGGTAAACAATTGTACCCAAGATGAATGTGTAACTAAATGCAGTATTTTCTGTACATAGTCAAGCCCCATGCAAATGTTAGTAATTACCTCTGAGTGTATAGTCATCCTCACTTACAGCTTCATGACTGGACATGACAAATCCCCCAGGGCTTGGGCTGGCCTCCTCCTGATTAATGCTGTTCATAAAAATATTCATCCATCAGGGTTTCCATTTGTAGCATTTAGTTGTGCCAAATAACAGAGCGAGCCAGTGGTTTCTTAAAATTATGCCGTCTAATAATGAATGCTGGAGACAGATTTTTTTTTTTTCAGGCTGAAATCTCTTCTTATAACTCAGGGCTGATGAGTGCTGCCCTACATTTCTCGATGGATCCAATTTAACACCAGACGAAGCAGTGACTCAGACTAACTTAAATATCTCAAGACGAGTTTCACCTTTTCCTCTGAGGCCGTATCAGTTCAATTGCATAAGTGCAAATTTATTGAAAGTGGTTTGGTGCTTAGCTCTTCTCTATTGGCAGTAATGGAGTTTAAATTTATAGCAGGCTGATGAATTTCAGATAAGAGAACCATTACCTTACAACAACATTAAGGAAAAATATATAACTCCGATTGCTGAACCTCGAATGCGTATTGTTTGAATGAGGGGAGATGGATGAGGTAGGCTGACATTTGCAGATGCAATTCCTTTCCATCCTCACGGTGCTAGCCCAGGAGTTCGAAAGCATGGCATATTCCAGAAAGGCTTTGGGACAGCGATGCATTACAAGTGCTTTATAACAAAGTCACAGGAACAGGATATGATCTGAAGGAGAGGGATTTTTCTTTCTCTTCAGTAATGTAATTGGAGGTATCTCTTGGCAATGTACCAAGGCAGTTACAGGGCTCAGGTCATTCATTCGGTCCTTGTAATATCCCTGTCCCATATGTTATTTTCCTTTTATGACAAGGTTTTGTCTTCCTTAAAGGTAGGATTCTGGCATTGTAAGATTCAAATGAAGGATACATAATACAAATGTGCAGGGTCTCAGAGAGGCCCACAGAGGCCTGGGATCCTCCATTATTTTAGGACTCCTTGTATATGGAAAATAAAAGGAAGCAATATTAAAACAGCTTGTCAAACATGCAATATTATTCTGCTGTACATAAGGTAATCACAAAATTGGTAAATATAGAAATTATGGACAGTATTTTTTTTCATAATGGAATGCAAGTTTATGATTGTGTGGTGAACATCATTTTCTTCCCCAACTCTGCCAGGCATCCTAGCAATTATCTGAATAATGCCCTTTAGAGATCCAATCTAAATTTGAGGTCCTTGATGGATTTTTGTGTCTTTCTGCTTTTCCATTTCTACTACATTCCCTGCTGTTAGGAGTTTACAAACATGCTAAATATGTAAAGTGATGGAGATACTAATTTGCTTGATTTAATCATCCCACAGTATATACTTAAATCAAAACATCACACCATACCCTGTAAGTATATGCAATGATTACTTGTTTTAAAAATAAAAATTTTAAAGAAGAATACAAACTTAAAAATAGTTTTGTTCTCGAGCAAGTTGCTTCTTTTCTGTGGACTTAACTCTCAATCCATAAAATATATATAGGTGCCTGGCAAGGGTAGAGGTCAAATATTCCCAGGGCTGCTGTGGTCCAAAGGGAGAGCCCAATCCTAATGCCAGAGACCGTTTCCTGAGCCAAGGAGGGTCATTCTTGCCACCATCCAAATGGGAGAGAAGCTTCACACAGACTTCCAAGGAATCCACCCTTGCCGTGGTTTCTCTCAGTTTGAACAAGGCCCCTTTTCTGAAGTGTGTGCTGTACAGAGCACACCAGCTACAACTCTCCCTGAGGATGAGAAGAAACAGGGCAAAACCACATTTCATTTCTATTCATCCCCCTAGTTTCCTGAGAAGGGTCTGGCGAGGGGATAAAGCTGTGAAACCACCTCTGTTAGTTTCAACGAGAGCATCTCTGGTGCTTCCTTGGACACTGCCGGCAGGGCTGGAAGGACAAGTCCTCCTGGTCTCCACTCTAATTTCATATGTGGGTCCTTTATTATTTGGCTTGCGGTCTGTGTTCTAGAACATCAGAGGAAGCCCGGCACTTAAATTGCAGTTAGCTCTAAGAAAGAAACCTCGGGTTTCTGTAAATAACAACAGAGGGATTTGTGTTGAATGAGACATTCATTTTGTGGTTGTGCATGCAGCAAATTTGAAAGAAAAGGGGCTGAATTCAGTTGGATAGTCATTTATTTTGAAAAGAACTAGCTATTAATTGAACTCAGCAAAGTCTGAGTGAAATTAAATAAGCAAACAACTTGATGTTTTGCCAACAGTTTTCTCAGCTAACAAATGGCTTTTGGTGTGGCCTAATCTTGGAACGGTTGATACTGTCATTCTGGGCCGAAGCAATCGACTGTGGGTCCTTTTTATAATAGCTCAGTAGAAGAGACCCAGACAGAATGTAGCCTTTAATGGAAAATAGCATTTCAAACACAAATTGCAGAACAGCAGCCAGTGTGGCTCCAAGGATGTCAACTACAATTTTAATTTGGAATCTTTGAGGCCCTATCAGTAAGTTTGTTTTTTAATGTAAAGATAATGGACACATAGCAAACTAATAAAAATGAAAGTAACAATAACATCGTATTTCATTTTTCCATGGGCTTATTTTAAAGGTGAGAGATTATTTAATTCCATTATTCATCATTTTTCTTTATTTTGCAGATGGAGAAACTAAGGGCTGCAGAAATTACTCTGCAGTCTTCCATGGGGCATATATTCTGGCCCGATCTCTTTTTTGTGACTTGGCTTACAGAAATTGACATTGTAGAGCTTCTGAATTAGGAAGGACAGATTACTTTTTCTAGTCCCATTTTAATTTTTCTCAAAACTCATAAAATATCATTAGAGTGCTTTTTAATTTTTTCTGAAAAGCAGGAAATCGTAAGATTGATAAATAGTTTAATGTGGACCTGATGGCTTGATTAATTAATCACCAAGCTGAGGAACCACTACAATTCATATGTCAATTCAGACTATTTTCGGGAAATGATTTGAATCAATTGCTAATGAAATTGAGAAATTTAGGAGCCACTTTCTGACTTCCAAATGACAGGGCTCATATTTAACTCAAGAGATGTGACAGTTAATGACAACATAAAAGTGCCATGAATTATTTTCCAGATCATGGGAAAATTACAGCATCTTCCCATTGAAACAGCTTTCAGCTCATCAGCATGAAAATAAACAGCCTTAATCACATGCTAAGAAATCTATGATGCTGTTTAAAACCTAAGTTCTTTCTGAAATAAACAAAGACCATAATCCTTAGGAATAATTGTAATATTTTATACCTTCTTCCTTAGTACAGAGTGATAGATGAACTTAGTGTGAATGATATCACAACCAAAACCCTATGGAAAAAAATTATTATGGAGCATTGTTCTTCTAATTGCTTTAAACCCTTAAATTAGGTAGTTTAATTTTTCTTCCCTGCTTTAATTCATAGGCCGAGTTTTCCAGCCTTTTTTATGCTCAAAAGGGCTTGTTTTGTGTATCTTTCCGTAAGTTTTCATTCATCCCAGACTTTTAAGTTAATTTAAAGTTACATCTAGATATAACAAGACAGTTATTGTGTGTTAATGAAACATCAATGGAAAGGGCACTGATCAATATTTACTCTAATTAAGGTGTATACAAGGCAATATTACTATGTAATTAACTCAAGGCAGCATAAGTGATCCATGCGTGTTTAAATTTTTATTAATATATTTGTTAAGAATTTTTAGATCATGCTGTTTTATGGGCTTACTTGAGAGATATAAAATTAAAATGTTTGTCAAGATGCTACTGGAGCAACTATTAAATGTGGCTCTTAATCATCTTAACAGTCCTTAAGGTTCCTGTGCAGTTCTAATAGTTGCACTAAGAATGAAAGATGGTTTTGCCACAAACAAGAGTCCACATGTAAAACTTTCCTGGAATAGTCTTTTAATTTTTTTAAAAAGATTCTTATATTGTTATTTTTGCAAAAATGATGTATGACAGAACTAATACAGGCAAGAAAATTCAAATTATCTTCAATATTTTTTTAAATATTTATTTATTTTTAAGTTTTTTAGGTAGACACAATATATTTATTTTCCCTTTATGAAGTGCCTCATGCATGCTAGGCAAGCACTCTACCACTGAGCCACAACCCCAGCCCCAGTCTTCAATATTTTTAAGAACATTTTCTAAAGGGCTCCAGGTGCTGGAGAAAAATATATTGAATAGTAAATATCATTGGATTATTCTAACATATCTCATGAGAGTTATCAAAAACATTCTAATGAAATTACAGCTTAGGGTGTGAATTTTGGTGGGACAGTATTTATCTTAACAAGGACCACAAATGAGGATTTTTCAGAGCCCCAAATATGCAAAGTTATGACAGGGGGAAAACATCTAAAGAGAGTCTTCAGTTCAAATCCAAGAACAGGCTATGGTGCATAGACCATAACATGAACAATGCTATGGAACATGCATCTATACTAAAGCAAAGGTGACGAATGAGCCCAAAGTTACAAAGTCCAAACTCTCTTGTAGAGTTGTAGTTCAGGAAGTTTGCAATGTCACAGTTTCCTAAATCCCTCAATCAAATTCAACCCTTCAACCAGACTACTTGAAGCTGCCTGTTACAAGGGAAAATAGATGTGTTTAGATTTTGTGTCTGTGGAAACACCCAGACACTGAGAACCATTTTTTTTTTTTTTTTGCAAATAAATATCAAAGTGAATTTGGTGAAGTGAGGATTTTATTGCGAAGGCTTATGTTGCCTTCCTCAATCCTACCATTTTATTATGGAAAAAAATATAGGAGTTCCTAGGACAATTTATTGTTCTCCGTCATTCTAGTAGGTATATCTTGCCTAAGTGCTGGGATGGCATTTCTATGTTTTCATCTCTGCAGATGAGGACGTGAGGGATGACTCATACTCTGCGAGTCCCCATCTTGGCCATGAGTGATGACAGCTACAGGGATCAGTCATCATACATTATATACATCACATAATTCCTCCTCTTTCTTGAGAAGGGCTGAAAATGCTGAAGATGACAGTTATGGAAGATGAAAAAGCCATAAACGGTGTGGTCTAGAGATGTTCCAAATATAAGGGAACTTTTAAATACTTCTGTGTGACTGGGTTGGTAATGAAGCCGTTGAGATGCATGTGGCAAGCTAACAAGCAGGGCCGAGAATGATGACCAATGACCTCACCTCCAGTTTTCTATCTCAACACCATGGTACTTAGAGATACCTTGAGTTCACACTTCTAGTGTTACAAATCTCTTATAGCTAAATGGATTAGCAGTCCAAGCAACTGTTAAGGCAAGTACGGGGAAGATTTCTAAAGCCCTTGGTTCTATAGGCTTTTGTCTAAACCCAGGCTGATGCTAGGGTGGTTGGTCAGGGAAATCTGTCTCAGAGCCACAGGTAGCGTGAACCTGTTGGGATGGGGGATGGGGGAGGACTTTACCAGTTGGACCACAAACTCTCCACACTGTGCCTTTAAAGAAATGGGGAAATGAGAACCTTGGTTTTTGCTTATCCTTTTCATATCAAAACTGAAAGTCTACTTTGCAAATAGATGAAATGTTAATTTTTAATATCAAGAAAAAGGAAAAAGATGGAGAAGATATTTAAGCGAGTTTCCTAGTAGTGTAACTTCTGATTGTGATGTGATAAAACTGTCCTCATTGGTTGATTATATTATATTTCTTCCAAAAAATCTGGCTTTTTATTTTCTCTGTCATTTCTAAGCCTTTGTTTTCTATTACCAGCTTTCTTGAGGCTAATTTTATATACAAAAATCATCCATCTTAAAAGTATGATTCTGTGAGTTTGGAGTGTGTATGTGTTTGTGTGGATAGATGGATAGACAGAAAGACAGACAGATTCAGTGCACTTCCATCACCCCTAAAAGTTCCCTCCTGCTCTTTCTCTGTTAATCCCTTCTGACATCTCAGACAAAGGCAACCCCCAGGTTACTTACTGTCATTGCAGTTTTACCTTTTATGGAATTTTATCTCAATGGGATCATACAATGCGCAGTATTTTGCTTATGGCTCTTTCATCTCCCATAATACTTTTGAGATTTATCCAATCATTAATTATTTCCATAGTTTGGACTTGTATACGGCTGGGTAGGACTCCTTGAGTTGATGGGCTACACTATGTTTATCCATTAACCAATCCATCCATGCCTTTGGTTTTTCCAGTTTTTAGCTATTGTAACAAAGCAGAAATGAACATTTGAGTACAAGTATCTTGAAAAACATGCTTTCAAGTCCCTTTAATAAACACAGAGAAATGGGAAGGCCAGGTTGAATGGTAACAAAATGTTGAACTGTATTAGAAACTGTCAAGGGTTTCTCAAAGTAGTCGTATGACTGTGTTGACACCCGCAAGGTATGAGAAGTCCAGTCACCTCACATCTTCACCAACGTGGATGGCTGCTCTTCATATTTTATCAATTTTACTGGAGGTGTAATAGCATTTAATTCTGATTTTAATTTTCATTTGTATTTCATAGAGATATTTACTGTCTTTTAATGTCCCTTATTAGTCATATAGACTCTTAGGTAAAAAATTTATTCAAATCATCTGCCCTTTTTAAGGAGCATGTATATTTTGCAAATTTCCATTCAATGAATGACTTACCTTTTCATTTTCAAAATTATATATTTCTTAATTTTGATGAAGTCCATTTCATCTTTTTTTTTTCATTTTATGATTCATGATTTTTTTGTGTCCTATCAAGAAAGCCTTGTATAGACCACAGAGGTTTTCTCTATTATTGTTTTTTTCTAGAAAAAAATATAGTTTTAGCTCTTAGTTTTACTTCTAGGATCCATGGTGACATATGTATTTTATACAGTGTGAGATAAAGGTTGAGGTTCATTTTTTTTTCCAAGAAGAGGTTCATTTGTTTGAGCACCCTTTGTTGAAAAGAATGTTCTTTTGCCCATTGAATTACCTTGTCACGTTTGTTGAAGATCAATTAACCATATAGGTGTGAGACTATTTCTGGATGGTCTACTCTATTCCATTAAACTATATGTCTATCAACCTGTTTTAATTACTGTAGCTTAATAGTAAATCTTGCTAACAGCTTATATACTCCTGTGGTTAACATTTTCAGAGTGGTCTTGACCATTCTGACATTTGCTTTTTATAAAATTTAAAATCAAATTTTTATTTCAAACAATCCTGCTGTGATTTTGGTTTGCATTGAGGTCGCATTAAATATATAGATCCATTTTGGAAAACCTGACATAACACTATTCAGCCTCCAGAGGCATGCAACAGTTCTGTGAAAGGTTTACAGTGTTCAGTATATTATACTTACATAGATTGTCCATTCATCTGTAAACAATGCATATTCATGATACTGTAAATAGGATTAATTTTGTTCAATTTCCAATTGTTGATTGCTAGTATATAGAAATACAGCTGCTTTTTGTATGTTGTCATTACATCCTTCTTTCTTGTTAAAATACCTTCCGAGTTCATATAGCTGTTTGTAGTAGATTTCCTGAATTTTCTGCCAATAAGTACAGTTTTTCTTGTTCCTTTTAAATCTACTCACTTTTATTTGTCTTTCTTGGCTATTGTGCTAGTTCAAATCACAAGGTTACATAGAAATAGTGAAAGCAAAAGTTCCTGTTTGTTTCTGACCCTAAGGAGAAAACATGCAGTCTCCCCATTATGGATGAGGTCAGAAGTACATTATTCATCATCTTGAGGAATTTTCCTTCCTACAACTTGAAAGGGAAAGAGACAAAAGTAAATGGAGGGGTATAATGCACTCATGGTTCTGGGAAGGCAGTATCATTTAGGTGTCAGCTCTCCGCATATTGAACTATAGACAGTGCAATTATAGTCAAATTTTCAGAAGGCTTTTTGGTAGAAATTAATAATTTCTAAAATTTCTATAGAAATGCAAAGATCCTAGAATTGACAAAACAAACAAACACTCTGAAAAAGAATAAAGTTAGAGAAATTATACTACTTGACTTAAAGATATATTTATGTATATATATATATATATATATATATATATATATATATATATATATAGAGAGAGAGAGAGAGAGAGAGAGAGAGAGAGAGAGAAATTTTTAAAATATTGACATGTGAGTCAACATAGATGAACAATGAGACAAAGAAACTAGAAATGGATCTCCACATATATAATTAGCTGTCTTCCAAAAACAGGGAAATAAACTACTGAATGGAGAATAAACACTCATTTCAACAAATGTTGCTGAAAAAAATTGATATCAATATGTAAAAAAGAAATTAACTTTAACTCATATCCTTTAATATTTATAAAAAGTAACTCAAGGAGATTTGTAACTTAAATACAATGCCTAAAACTTTAAAAGTTCTGGAAGAACTTGTAGGAGAACAGCTTTCTTAGCATTTAAAAGTTGCTAAGCTAGGGCTGGGGCTGTAGCTCAGAGGTAGAGCACTTGCCTAGCATATGTGAGGCCCTGGGTTCAATCCTCAGTACTTAAAAAATATGCTAAACTGGATTTCATCAAAATTAGGAACTTCAACACTTTGAAGAATTTATTTTCTTAAGAGAATAAAGAGAGAAGCCCCACACTGGGAGGATATATGTGTAAGTCACATACCTAATAAGCAATTTGTATCCAGAATATGAAGAAAATGTAAAATATTTCATATCAAGAAGACAAAAACCCAATTTTAAATATGCACAAGCTATTATAAGGATAGAATGGAAATTCAAACATGCACATAATAGCAATTTGGGAGGAAAGAATAGAAGAAATGAAGGGAAAGCAATATTTTTTTAAAAAAGTAATAAATTATAAGAAGTGAAAAGAGGCAAGCATGCTTAAATTACAAAGAAAGACAGACTGAGAAGAAAATACCCCACCATCCATGATATGTTGACACAGTATAGACTCGTGGCAGGTATTAATGGTAGAGAGAAAATTGTAACACCTAACAAGAAGAAAAGGTCACCTCCTACAACAATTGCTATCAGTTCCCTGCTCAGCTATATAACCTTAAATGCAATGATTTGAAAACAAAACCTGATGCCATCCAAAACCTAGACCAAAGGTTGGAGTACAAATATTTCAGTTCTCTCACCTTTAGAGTGGATCATTCTGAAGCAAGGGTTCTACCCTGTTTCCCAGACTTACTCAAGGGAATTAAGCCTCCTTTGCCCATAGTGATGACCACATGAAGAATTCACATTTTGGCGGTGGGTGAAGCCTTCCTTCCCTTACTCATCTCCCTTTTCTTACTATGGTTTCCTGGGATCCCCTCCCAAATAAATTACGGATTCTCACATCTCTGCCTTAGAGCCTGCTTCAAGAATTCAGAGCACTAAATTTGAAATCAATATTAGATTCAATGAAGTAATGTATTAATATTTTTGAGACTGAAGAAAATACTTTGCTTCTAGAATTTTATGCCTTGGTATATTGTACTGAAAGGCGAGTTGGGCCTCAGAGGCCTAAAAACTGTAGACGGTACATAAGACTAACTACTTATTATTGCATCAGGAAAACGAAATTGAATCCAGAAAGAAGAGGGACTACTTGTGAAGAAATAGTTAGCAAAGATGTGGGAACCACTTGTGCTTAGGTCTAAATAAGTACCTATTATGAAAAGAAAAGGGTTTTAACAATAACATGAACTCAAATTCCAGGCAGTTGCCACAGGGGCATTCATGGAAGCTAGCAGCAAACTGAGAAAAACGGAAGTGTGCTGTGACTTTTACATTGCTCTGGAGGAAATATAGTTCCTAATTAACTGGTCCAAGACTTTAAAAGAAATCAAAACTGTAACTAATGTCAGGATTACTTCACATAGGGATTGCTTAGTTAATGATGTTTTACCATAATAGCTCTTGAACACAATATACTATTTTCTGGACACCACCTCTTTCCGTTTTGGTATAATGACTTTTTTTTTTCACAGAAACAAAACAAAACAGCACACTAAGTAAATACACTCTAAGATGTGGTATTGCAGCATTACAGTTTCAAGCAGAGGCACATTTGCCAATTTTCAAGATGCACTTCCTAGTCAGCAAATATCGTGTGGAACACATTTAAACTGAAGGTTATAGTTCAATGAACCAAAACATTTTATTCGTGTTTGCCAAGTCCAAAGGATACATGAGAGCTGCTTCTTCAACTCAACAGACTGTTGAGTAAGTGTGTTTTTTCCATGAGGTTCAATAAGCCTTTGGATTTAGCCTTCATTTCCCTAAATACGTACTTTTCTGTTCTTTAATTCAATTTCTAATAGTTTGAGTGCAAGATATAACATGAACTCAAAAATACAAACCAAGTACAGACTGATGACTTGCATCTTCCCAAGAGTCACCCCTTGCATCTCTCCACCATCTCTGCTCTGAAATTATCCTCTCATCCTTTGGTTGGTACAATAAACCTATATCACATTATGTATTTGTTGTTTTTTAAATTATTGCTTTTATCTTTCTATAAAGTTGTTTAATTTATTCATCTTCCTGTTGGGTCAAGTGAGTGTGTCTTTAGGGTTAAAATGGAACCAATATATTATTTCCTATTAAACTTGGTAGACATGGCATTTCCCATTTTAGATCTGACACATGAGAAGCTAGAAAGTCATCACCCCTGTCACTGCAAGAGAAATTTTGGCAAAATTAAAATCATCAACTGTTCCTGACCCCATCAGAGAATTGATATCTGCAACACCAGAATAGGAGACATGGGAACACCCAGAGAGATAAAGACCTAGATTTGTATATGTGGAACAGAAGCCAGTGGGGACCATATATTGTAGAATTGCTTTCTTTACTGTAATTTCTTCAAGTTCCTATAGGCTGAGTGCTGACTCTCCTCATCATGACAAATTCCTGCAGTCTGCAATCTAAGGAGAGCCCCACACTTTCTTGGAATTTTTTTTTTTAAATCCAAAAATTCCACCAGGTATTACAGTGAGGATGCAGAAAAATCTCCTGTTGACTCTGACAAGGAAAAAAGAAAAGGAGCAAGTGGAATCCCTTCCCTTTTCCTTCTCTATCACAAAGGCTTATTCTTCAAGAGGAAATACTTTGCCGTACGTAGAGTAATACCAAAAACCTATGGAAACCAGGGAAGGGGATTTCTTCCTCTTCATGCTTTTCTAGTGTTGCATTTTACCTAGGTGAAAGAAAAAAAAAAATAACAACAACAAAAAAAGAAACCCAGGTAACACAGAACTTCTAGGAAATATAAAAGAACTTGCTAACCAAGGAAGCTGGGAGAGCATACTCCTGAAGGAAGGAGAAACACCTTGTGAAGGCCTGAAACAGGGCCACTAGGAGGTGGAGACCTTCTCTATCCCTCCTGCTCACTGTCACACCAACAGACCTCCAGCAAAATAACAGAGGATCACAGCTGAAAATGTAGAGATAAACTCCTTCTGACGGGTAGCACTAGAAAAACCTGAAAACTAAGCAAATAAAAATAACTAGAAGAATTAGGAGTTGCTAGTACTCAGAGTTATGACGAACATTAAACACAGCCCAATGTGTACCCAGATTAACATAAATCCTCCCCCTCTAAAGAGCTACTACTTATACTACATGTTGACTTTCAACCAAGAACTAAAAGCATCCCACAAGGCAAGAAAAAAAATAGTCTGAAGGAACAAAGAAATCATCAGAACCATATTCAGATATGAATAGATATTCATAGATAAGGAATTTCAAATGACTATGATTAATATGTTAAGGGCTCTAATGAAAAAAAATAGATAACATGCAAGATCAAATGGATAATTTCAGCTGAAAATAGAAACTATTAATCATAGTTTAAAAGCATTTAAAAAAAAAGAATGTGTTACAAATTAAAAACACAGTGGCAGAAATTTTTTTAAAAAAATTCCTTTAACAGACTCATTAGTATATTCAATAAGTTTAGGAACCTGAAGATAGGTCAAAACTTCACAAACCAAAATACAAAAATAAAAGAAAATAATATTCAAGAACTATAAGAATATATACATAACTGGACAACCAGAAAGAGAAGAAAAGAGAATGAGGAAGAAAACATTTTGGAAGTCATAATGGCTGAGAAGCTACTAAAGTTAATGAGAGGTAAATCACAGATTCAGAAGCTCCGAACACACCAAGCAAGATAAACACAAAAACAAAACTAAAGAAACATATCATATTCAAATGCAGAAAAATTCTGAAGCAAACTAGAGGGGGGATAAAAACTTCCTGAATAGGAACAAGGATAAGATCACAGATAACTTCTCATCAGAACTTGTGCAAGCAAGAAGAGGATGCAGTAAAATATTTAAAGCATTGGAAAAAATAAGAACTATTCACATGAAATTCCATGTCCAGAAAAACTATCCTCAAAATTAATGAAGAAATAGAGTTTTCCAGACAAACAAAAGTGAGGAAATTGGTTTCCAGCAGAATAGCCCTACCAAAAAAAAAAAAAAAATATATATATATATATATATATATATAAAAAACAATATAAATAATTTATATATAAATAAATAATTTATATATAAATAAATAATATATATAAATAAATAATTTATATATAAATAAATAATATATATAAATAAATAATTTATATATATAAATATATATATATAAATAAATAATTTATATATATAAATAAATTTATATATATTTATAAATATATGTATATTTATATTTATATTATGATATATTTATATTTTAGTTTTTGGTAGGGCTATTCTGCTGGAAATCAATTTCCTCACTTTTGTTTGTCTGGAAGTCTATTTCTTCATTAATTTTGGAGGATATATTATAAATATAAATATAATATATATTTATATTGTGTTTTAATATAAATATAATATATATTTATATTGTGATATATATAAATATATATAAAACACAATATAAATATATATATTTATATTTATATAACAAAAAAAGTTCTTCTGGCAAGTAGAAAATTGTATAGATAAGAAGTCTGGGTCTTTCATTACTCTTATCTAAAAGAAAAAAATTTTTTAGTGCAAAAGTAGTAACAATGTATTGAATAATTATAGCATATGGAAAAGTGAAATATATTATCAAAATTTCATAATGAATGGTAAGAGGAATTGGAATTGTTATGAGATCCCTGCATAACACACAAAGTAGAATAGTGTTATTTAAAAGTTCTTAGATTATTTTAATCTATATATTGTGAACCTTAAGGCAATCATTAAGAACATTGTTAAAGAAAGTGTATATTATGCAGTAAGAGAGGAGATAAAGGAGAATCATGAAATGCTCACTCAAAGAAAGAGAAGACATAGAAATGAGGTAAAAGGAATAAAAAAATAAATATGATGATTAAAAAAGAAAAAAAAAGTAACAACTTACACAAAATTTAATTCCAAATAGATTCAGACATAAATGTAAAGTGCAAAATTATAAAATATCCAAAAGAAAAACTGCATATTAGTGGGTTAATGTGTTAATGCAAAACCATAGCATGATCTATAAAAGAAAAAACAGATAATTTGAAACATTAAAATTTAAAGATCTGTTTTGTGAAATATATTGTTAATAGAATTAAACAACAAGCCACAGTCTGACTTTGCAAAAGATGTTTGCAAGTTACATATCTGACACTGGACTTGTATCCATAATGTACAAAGAACTCTCAAAAGTTTTTCAGCAATGAGAAATTTTTAAGAGCAAAATGTATATCAAACACATCACCAACTGTGATATATGGAAAGCAAGTATGAAGATGAAATGATACTTAACATCTTAGGTAATTAGGGAAATGCAAATTAAAACAACAATGAGACAGCACTGTGTACCTGCTGGGTAATTAAAACAACAACAAAACAAGCTTACATCATCAAATGCTGGTGAGAATGTGGAGCAATGGGAACTCAAATTCACTCATTCGTGTGAGTGAATGAGTACAGTCACTTCAGAAGACAATTTGGCAGTTTTTTGCTTTTATTTTTAAACATTTTTAAATTATGGTAAAATATATGTAAACAATTTTCTATTTTATCATTTTTAATAATACATTCACTGCTATTGAGTACATCCACATTGTTGTGCAATCATCACTACCGTTCATCTCTAGAGTTTTTTCATCTTTCCAAACTGATTTTTTTTCTTTGTCTATATTTTTATTGGTGCCTTATACTTGTACATGATGGTGGGACTTGTTGTTACATATTTGCATGTGTACACAATGTAACAACATAATGTTATGATTTGGATGTGAGGTGTCCCCCAAAAGCTCTTTTGTGAGACAATGCAAGAAGGTTTAGAGGAGAAATTATTGAATTATAAGATTCTTAATCCAATCAATGAAATAATCACCTGATAGAGATTAACTGAGTGGTATCAGAAGTCGGGTAGCTTGTGGCTGGAGAGTGAGTACCTGAGGGCATGGCCTGGGGGTATAAATTATGTATCTGGTGGGTGGAGTCTCTCTCTGCTCTCTGATCACCATGTGAGTTGCTTCCCTATGCCACAGGCTTCCACCATGATGTCCTGCCTCATCTCTAGCCCTGAAGAATGGAGCCAGCTGTCTGTGGGATGAAACCTCTGAATGTGTGAGCCTTGAAATAAACTTTTCCTCCTCTATAATGGTTATGGTCAGATCTTTTAGTTACAGCAGCAAAAAAGCTAAGACACATAATTTGGCCAATATCCCCAATATTTCCCTTGCTTCTCATTCTCTGTTAAACTGGTTCCTTTCCTCTACTCTATTAATCGCTCTTCAATTTTCATGAGATCCCCCACAACAGCACGGCTTTCTTTTCCTTTTTCCTCTCTAGTTTCCGCATATGACAGTAAAAAATGATCCTAAATCTTCTTCCATCACTTAACATGACATTCTCAACTTTCATCCATTTTCCAACAAATGACATGATTTCTTTTTCCTTATGACTGAGTAAAACTCCATTGTGTATGCATACCACACTTTCTTTATTCATTCATCCATTGATGAACACCTAGGCTGGCTGGATAGCCAAATTGAAATTTTGTATCCATTAAAGATCCCATTCCTCCCTTCCTCCACCTGCTAGAAACAACCATTATATTTTTGTTTGTTTGTTTCCGTGAATTTTACTGTTCTGAGTGGAATCATACAGTATTTGTCTTTTTGTGTCTGGCATATTTCACTTCACATAGTATCTTCAAGTTGGATCTATATTATAGCATGTCTAAGAATTTTCTTCCTTTGTAAAGCTAGACAATATTCCATTGGATATATGTACCATATTTTGTTTATATGTTCATCTGTTGAGTCTTTTTCACTTTTGGGCTGTAGCAAATAGCACTGCTATGAACATTGGCATACAAATTTCTATTCAAGTTCTTACTCTCAATTTTATCATCTAAGCTATTTTTTTACAATGCTAAATATAGTCTTACTATAAAATCTGACAATTGTTATCCTAGATATTTATCCAACTGATCTCAAAACTTACGTCCACACAAAAACCAGTACACAGATGCTGAGAGCAGTTTATTCATAATTACTAAAAACTGGAATAATCAAGATGTCTTTCAAAAAGTGAATGGATGAACTGAGGTATACATATACAATTGAATACTGTTTGGCAGTAAAATGGGATGAATTGTCAATTCAAGCAATTACATGGATTAATCTTAAATGCATATTGCCAAGTGGAAGAACCAGAATGAAAGCACAAAATACTATTTGATTTCAATTATATGTTATTCTGGAAAAGGCAAAAATATTGAGATAGAAAACAGATTAGTGACCGGTCATCCAAAACAAGTATTATCTAGCTAGGCATGGTGGTGCACACCTGTAATCTCAGCATCTTGGGAGGCTGAGGCAGGAGGATTGCAAGTCTATGACTTGCTAGGGCAACTTAGTGATATCTGTCTCAAAATAAAATTGAAAAAAAAAAAAGACTGGGAATATGGCTCAGTGGCATAAGACTTGCCTAATATGTGCAAGCAAGACCCTGGGTTTAATCCCCAGCAGTGGAAAAAAATATATTATCTGAGAAATTGTCACTTTCAAGAGACTCCAACGTAATAATGTTGACCAAATGGAATATACTACTCTAAATGTAATTCTGGAAGAGTGGTTGTTAGAGGCTTGCAAGGGGAGGGGGAGGGGAACAGAATATGTAAAGCACAGCAGATTTCCAAGGGTGGTGAAATTATTTGCTATGTTAATGCAATGATGGGCATGACACTATGAATTTGTGAAAATCCATAAAATTTTACAGTGCAAAGAAAGAACCTTAATGTATGTTTAATATGTGCAAATTTTAAAAAATCATGAGGTTTGGGGATGCTAGGATTGAATACAGATTATATCCAAGGAATCTAACTATATTACATATGTATGACAAAACTTCACTGAAGGGGGTATGGAAAAAGAGGTGCTGACCTAAGAAACTTTGAAAATAAATAGAAACTGTAAGACTAAAGACAAAAGAAAATGTCTATAAGAACTGTACTCTAGTTGGTAAAGTTGTTTCTCATGAGGGCATAGGTTAACAATTTAAGACTTATGCATGTATGTGAGCTTGAAAAATAACTAAATGAATGACAGATCTTGGAACTCAGGTTTCTTACTACTAGAGTTGCAGGTTTCAGGCAAGCAAAGGGAGAGGGCTAGAATGGGTCATATACTGTATTATAGGAATTGGAAATATCAATATGACCTTATGTTTAGCTTAATATAGAGATAGATGAATAAATGTAGACATAATTGTAGATGTGTTAAACATAGGTTAGTAAACACACATATATTTCCAATCTTAGTCCACTGGAAGGGTCTAAAATTAATTATGTTGTCTTAGCTAGCTTTTTGTCACTGTGACCAAAAGACTTGTAAAGGAAAAAATGTAAAGGAGGAAAAGTTCATTTTGTCTCATGACTTCAGAGGTCTCAGTCCATAGATAGTTGACTTCATATTTCTGGGTCTGAGGTTAGAGAGAAATATGGAGAAATATGTATAACATGCAAGTGTCATACATTTATAATTGTAACATAGTTATATTCCTTTGACATAATCTATATTTAGAAAGGTATGGTAGAGAAAAGCATCTCAGGACATGGCAAACAGGAAGAAGAGAGTGAGTTCCACTGATCAGAGACAAAATATATACCCCAAAGGTGAGTCCCCAGTGACCAACCTCCTCCAGCTACACCCTACCTGCCTATAGTTACCACCCAGTTAATTTGTACCAGTGGATTAAGCTATTATTTGTGTTATAACTCTCATAATCTAATCACTCACCTCTGAATGTTTAGGGGAGCTCCATATATTCCAATCATAATAGGTGTTTCTTAGCAAAGAGCATACCCAGCACCCAGACCTTGGTTTTAAATGACATCATTTAATAAAGAAACCAAGGCTCTTGGGGAAACAGGCAGTTTATAAGGCTGAGCTAAGGTCTATACAGGATGATCCTAGAGCCCCCTGTAACTTCAGAGATTAGAGAAGTGTGAAAACAAAGCAAACCAATGGAGTTCTGCCAGAGACACCCAAGAGCCAGCTGAAAGAGCTCCTGATGGCCAATGTTGGAAAGTTCTGAGTAACCAAATAAATAACATGTACTGGAATGTGACCTGACTGTAACATAAATAATTCAATACCAATTTTTATGTAAATAAATGATTGTTTTGATGAATAAATGGGACTAGACAATCCTACCACATGAATAAATGGGACTAGACAATCCTACCACACAGAAGAATTCCAAACAACTTGTGCAGTTTCTCCCTCTTCAAACAAGTGAAGCATAACTCTTCACTTCCTTGAATGTCAGTTTCCCCTATTGCCTTCCTTCCAAACAGTATAGTACAGGAAGTGGGCAATGGGGTAGGAAGAAGAGGGTCAGCCTTTCCACCAATGGAGAAACCCTACTCACACTATCTCAGCCATGCAATCAAGTTCAACATCGTCATTGGTAAGTCATGTTGATAGCATGTACACCTGAGAGGATATGATAACAAAGGCACTTTGTAAACTCGAGGTGTTTCAAGAATTTACAATTGCAATCTAATCATGAGGGGAAAAAATATTGGACAAACCCAAATCAAGAAACATGTTGCTTAATACCTGGCCAAACTATCAAGGTCATCAAAAGCAAGAAATATCAGAGAAATTGTCATAGTCAAGACAGTTCCAAGGAGTTACGATGACCAAGTATAATATTCTATCCTACATGGAATGTTGGAACAGAAAAAGGACATTACTTATTTCAAAAAAATGTGTAAATCTGAATAAATTCTGGACTTCAGTTAGCAATAAGGAGTCAATATTGGTTAATTAGTCTTGGCAAATGTGTCACACTATTGTAAGATGTCTGGTTTATCTCTGTGAATATCTTCATGCATTGCTTATTAAGGTCTGTAAAATCTAATAACATAAGTTCCCATATTTAACTGCCCTGATGTTTAATAAATAGAGTGAGCTGTCAAAAATATATCTGATCTCTTCCTTCTTCCAGAGTTCCATATCTCATTTTCTTGTGGTCTAATACTCACAGCCAGGAATATTCATGAACAGCCCCAAATCATAGTTATTTGTTTTGTGACTCAATAGGTTTTGAGACAAATTTGTCTTCTGCAGCTCTTTGTGAAAACTTGAGCAATGGGCTTGTGATATGGTTCCAGTCTTTTGCTACCTGGATACCCTCCTCAATGAAAGAGATGCAGTCTTGGATGGGACAGAGTGAGAAAAATGACTCTAAGCAAAATGTTCCTGAGTCTCTTCAGAGAAAACTTCCTAAAGTGGGGAAGAAAGCTTATTCAAAGAGGACAATTTTATCAAAAGAAGGAATCATGCATTATTGGAGTTGGGGGTGGGGGAAATCATGGACAAGATCCCTGGACAACACATGGAAACCAAGTACCAGAGAGATAAAATGATTTTTTTTCATGGTCATAATTTGTTAGTATCAGAGAAGAAATAACACATTTTTTTTTCTAAAATAGCATGCTTCTCATATTTTAGTCTTCTAGCAGATTTCACCTTTTCCACACAGCTGTTGAGATAACCTACTGATCATACAAACTAAATCAACACAGGGATGTAGCTCAGAAAATTCCCCCAAACTGCCTCCCTTTTCATTATTGAAAACCACGAGATGAAAGTCTTTAATAACTCACAGCACAAGAGGACCATTACTGTCAGCATATACCACTCAGCCATATATTATAGCTTTTCACTTCTCCACACAAAATTGCTTTGAAATTTACATTTGCTATAAAGGATTCAAGTCCATCACTATTAATTTTCTTCTACAAATTATGTTTAATTATCACCTCTTTCCACCTCGGAAGAAACCTCTCTTGTACTCCTGTCTCTATAGAGCTTTCAAGAAGAGTTTCCTCAGCATGAATTTTGGATGGTGATTTTATATCCCTAACTTGCCCTTCCTTGTCAAGCTCACATAGCCTACTTAGAGATATGGAAATGAACAGTTTGCTTGGCTCCACATTTCCTGCATGCATATGAAATCTGTCTCTTTAAGCAAGGGGAAGAAAAAGGCAACACTTTCCAGGGTTGGCCTATGGACAATTAGGCTAGAAATATTCCATTTTAAGATTCCAATCAGCTTGCAAAATCTACCCATGATTGATAGCTTAACAGTTCCTCTACTCCATCACAAAACAATCTTCTTGGAGATTCAGCTGTCTTTGTGATGCTTTGAGAACCATCTTTATTCTCTCCTTCAGTTTTGGAAACCTAGATGAAACCAATTTAAAAGAGATAGAGAAATCCAGAAATTACATTTTATTATTTTTAAATTTAGTTTCTTGGCTACATGGTACAATATAAGTAGCACAATCTTTGGAGTCAGACACATTAGCAGGGAAATAATAACTCTACCAAAAACATAGGACACTGCAGGTGGATCACTTCTCTCTGCACCTCAGTTCTCTTAATCTGAAACTTAAAGTCATTTTAAGTTCAACCAAGACTGGCATGTACTATGCTTGGCAATTTCAAGGAATTCAGATACTAATTGTCTTTCTCTTCTACATTCAATGAGGCAATATTTTTATTTATAATCATTTGCTTAAAACTGACCAAAACCCAGTTCAAACTGTCTTTAGCCAACAGCTGGATTAAAGTTCTCAAGCAATGTTCTCATGGCTCTTAACACATCTCTGCACATAAGCCTGACCAACTGCCTGGCAGAATAGCCAACATAAGTTGTAGATCCTTAGCTTTAGTACATATTTTTAATTCTTATTTAAGAGTAACGACATTCACTAAATTCACTCAAGCTCCCAAGCTAGAAGCCATCTTGGATTCCTCTACTTCCCTCACTCCCTCTTCACCCGGATCTTATTGAGCCTTCTTAGATCTACTTTCAAAATAACACTGAAGGGTGCCTCTTTGTCTTCTAGCTTCCATCCTCATGCAAATCAGCATCAGTTCCTGCCTGGACTGAAACAATCTTTCTCTAACTCCCACTTCCATTCCACCCTCCATAATTCCCTCAAAGGCCAAGAGGGACCCTTTTAAAAAGAATTTAGATACTATTGCTCTTCTATCTAAAACCTACCAATGGCTTCTCCTTTTAGGCTTAGACTGAAATAGAGCTTCATATCCATGGAACTAGTCACGAGGTAAACTGGCTCCAGCCTGCCTCTCAATCTCAACCAGATTCACCCTCTCCCTTTCACTATACTCAGGCTATAATTTTTTTTTTTTTTTTGGTTCCTAGGACACACTGTGCTCAGTCTCACATTAAGACTTTTCCCCTCCTTCTCTGGGCCTGGAATTCTTTGCCCCCATTATCACATGGCTGACTAACTTTGCCTACTGAATCAGGAATCAGTTTAAAGGTGACCTTTTCATTGGACCATTCAAAATAAAGTATTCCCTCACCACCACCACCCAGACTCTCTCACACACATCACTCTGCTCTATTTCTTTTATTGAATCTATTGCTTCCCTGTATTTCACTTTTCTTTATGTGTCTTGTTTTCTGTTATATCCCTGGTACCTCAAAGAATGTTGGGAACATAAGAGAAAATACATAAATACTTGTTGAATAAATAATCATGAATGATATTTTCCCATAACTTTTATAGAATCTGTAACATTGTGATATTAAAAGTGGCATTCTATTTTCTATTCAGCTACTGCATGCATTATGAGATTGTCATTATGTATAAGTACAAAGCAATATAATACCAATAAACTTAGTATTTATGAATTATCATCGACTTGTAAATACACTAACTTCCTTACATGATCCAAGTGGTGACTGGAGTGGTATGAACACAATGGTATGTGGTAGGTGAATGACTCTTAATGAGATGCAACAACATAATATTCATTTCTTTCTTATTTTCATAGACTTTCACTAATTGTTTCATAATTAGCTGCAGCTCATCTACTTCCTTCAATTACTAAGAGTCCTTTGATTTGAGCCTACGTCTGTCATAATTTTTTCTTAATGACCTCATGTTGGATCTTGGCTGGGATTTTTCTCCTTAGTATTCATAAATCAGCTTGTATTTTTCCATGCTATAAAGCTGTTAAAATATTTTCTCAGATATGTTGTATGTCATGCAACTTTTTCCCTTTTGAAAAAACAAATGTCTCTATTATCATCTGGCGCTGCTAATCTTAGGGATCTTATTTTCTTATTTGGGATATAAGTCGGCCATTAAGGAGCTGTGAACTCATTAAAACTGCAATTCACTCTCCTATAATCTTGCAAACCATCTCGGGTCTCAGTTGCAATATATTCAGTACACAGATTTCAGTACAAAAACATAGCTTTGATTTTTTTAAAAAAGGAAATATAAATTTGTTCTGTACATTCCATGCATGGTTATGATGAAGAGTTAGAGAATTCTGGATACTCAAGGAAAATCTTAGTCTTGTCAACACATGGGATTTGTAGCATTTTCTCCACCACAGAATCTGTGTCACAAGCTTATTGGCCTGAAAAACTGAGATCAACACTACTATCACTCACTGAATTGTAGGCTTTTCTCAAGTTTGAGTCATCTGTGTGTGCTTCATAGAAACATAAGATAGAGAAGAGAAGAAACCCTCCGTAGATATTAAACATGTTTCAATAAATGAATCAAAAGTAACACTAAGAAATCTTTGATTACAATTTCATCTCATCTCTACTTCTTGTTCCAGAGTCCCCCTGGTAGACTTCACCTTCCAACTGGTGGCTCTAACTGGTCATGGTCACATCATTTCCTCCATATTTACCTTCTTTATTCTCCAGACCTTATCTGGCCACTTTAGCTCACAACCCCATAATTTTCAGGATCAATTTTGAAATTCATATTTTAAGAGCAAAGATTTCCATGTTGAAAGAGTATCACCATTTAAACCTTCCACTGAGGAAAGACCCTTAAAACAGAACAGAACCAAGAAAAATAATAACAACCATCTTCGAATCAAAGTCCTTGAATTTGGAAATACTGATTCTTTTTTTTTTTTTCAAAAGCAGAGGCTGATTTGATTTCCTCTGTGTTCATTTTGTGTGGAGAATAGAAACAGGGAAGGGAGACTAGATGTCTTGGGGTCAAACAAATAGCTGGTTAAAAGAAAGAGAGAAAAACAACAACAACAACAACAAACAAACAAACAACAACAACAACAAAAACCCAGAGGAGTATACCCTTTAAAATTCATCTGGTCATCACTTGGGAGGGGTTCTTTTCAAGGAGGAAAAAGCCCCATGATGAGATCTCTTTTCCTGCAGCCGGAGTGCTGCATGCGCAGGTCCAGCCTTACAGGAAAGGCGAATCCCAGCGAGGCCTCCCTGAAGCCACAGCTGCCCTCCCCTCCTCTGAGGCTGGCCCCAAGTTGTCACACACCCCAGCACACCCGAACAAGTTAATTTGTAATCTTAGGGGGAAAATGATGGTCGCGCTGTGTCTGTCACCGAGCGCTCTCCCTGCCAGTTTAAACAGCTGATTAGTTAGCGCCACTGGAATCGATCCGCATCAGTTCCACCTGCATGCACCCACCAGGAACCACTTTATTGTAAATCAATCATTCTGAAAACATCTCACAAAGGGGCCAGGCTTTACTAACAAGCCGTCAATTCCTGCTGCCTGTTGGCAGCGCCCAGCAAATGAGGAGTGCAACCAACATTTATTCAAAAATTATCTCTTCAGGTTCTTTTGAGCCTGGGCAGGGGGTGGAGATGCTGAGAGGAATTGGAACTTCCTAATGCATGCACATGCGCACATGTGTTGTGAATCCATCTCCCTGGAAAGAGAGCCAAGGTTTGACCAGGATCTCATTAAAAAAAAAAAAAAAAAAAGACAAAAGATTTGAATAGATACTTCAAAATTAGGATAGATGGATGGCCATAAGCACATGAAAACGTGCTTTATCTCATTCATTATCATGGATATGTAAATTGACACCTCAGAGAGGAACCTCCACCATCTTGGAAAAGATTGACACTACTCAGTGAGGACTGAGCAAGATTTCTAGTTTTATGCATGCACCCAAGGGAAATGAAAACACAAACACACACCCTCACTAAGATTTCTACCCTGATATTCATGGCAGTTTTGTTTACAACAGCCAAAATCTGGAAACAGCTCAGGTGTTCATCAACAAGTGATAGATGAAAAAAGTGTGATATATACTTTTTTTTTTAAAGAGAGAGAGAGAGAGAGAGAGAATTTTTAAATATTTATTTTCTAGTTTTCATCGGACATAACATCTTTGTTTGTATGTGGTGCTGAGGATCAAACCCGGCTGCATGCATGCCAGGCGACTGCTCTACCGCTTGAGCCACATCCCCAGCCAGAGATATATACTTATAAGGGGATAGAGCTCAGCAATGAAAGGGATGGATTGCAGATATGTGAAGCAACATGGATAAATCTCAAGAAAAATGTTATACCAAAGGAAGAAACATTACACACATAAAAAAAAAAAGGCTTCTTGATGACTCCAATTAAGTGATATTCTAGAGCAGATAAAACTGTGGTAGGAAAAAAAATCAGAAGAATGATTGCCTCTAGGGAGATAGGGTTGGGATGGACTGGGTGTGGCATGAGGGAATTTTCTGGAGTGATGTTCTGTACTCATGTTCTATAGTCCATGTTCTAAGCTTCATGCTCTATATGTCAAAAGAAGCTTGAATTAAATGGGTGGATGCATATATAAAAACTGCAGTGAACGGTCCACTTAAGATGTCTATATTGTATGCAAATGTCACCTCAAAACTAAAAAGTGAGAGAAAAGTATAAATAAATGTTGAATTTTATTAGTGGTAGGTGTTCTGGGTAAAGCGCATCAAAATTGTCAACTTGAAGTGCATTTAAAAATAAGATGGATTAGCTGGGTGTGATGGTGCATGCCTGTAATTCCAGCAGCTTGGGAGGCTAAGACATGAGGATCTTGAGTTCAAAGCCAGCCTCAGCAAAAGCAAAGTGCTAAACAACTCAGTGAGACCCTGTCTCTAAATAAAATACAAATAGGGCTGGGGTTTTGGCTTAGTGGCCAAGTGTCCTTGAGTTCAATCCCCAATACCCTCCCCTCCCCAAAAAAGATATAACTGGGTAGAGGGAGGGACAATGAATAGATATGGCATAAAACAAGTACATAATAAAACCTAAATGGGGTTAAGGGATAAAATATGGATATTCACAATAAAATCCCTTCAACTTCTCCCTATGATAAATATCTTCATGATATGATGTTAGTTTTTTTTTCTTTTTTCTTTTTTTAATAACACAATGAAATGGAGGGTCTTCCTTAACTGGTCAATATTAATTGCACAAAAGGACTCTGTGCTCTGTTTGAACAGCCCATGGGTCTCTGAATCAATCTTTTTCCCTATCCATCGTCTATAAAAAATTATGATATTTGGGCTGTCAGAAGACCAACTTGACACATAACCCTAGGAACCCACTCCTCAGGAAAAAGATGTGCAGAGAATATTAGAATTGGTTTTTAAGAGCCTTCTGCAAAACATGTTCAACTCCTTTTGGTTAAGGAGACAGGACAAAGGCATTTTGTCTTGAGATATTTCCACCCTCCCTTTTTAGCTTCTATCTGAATCTCAGTATGTGGTTAAAAAAAAAAAAGCCAGAGAAAATTGGGCTTCCATTCTGGGTAATGGAGAGCTCTGTTGTCTTCTTTTGGTTAGAAGGCATCCTGGTAACAACCTGATTTTGCCAAGTGGTCCAGACAGCCCCATGCAGGAGCTGCTCAGGTCATTTGCTGAGAGATGATTGCATTGTCAGCTCTGCATGGTGGAGGGTAATTGTGTGATTATAACTCCCTTGTAAACCTTGCATCAGAAGGCAAAACTCCGGGAGTGGTTTGAGCAGTGGGGAGGAGTAAAATTGGACTGCAAGGGAGAGCAGCTGAATGCCTGTGGCCCATCAATTTCGGTGGGGGTTCATGGAGGCACAGATGGGAGAACCAGCTCTGAGCCACTTGGGAGACAGTTACGGTAATGAAACAACACAAGGTAATGGTTACGACACATAACATGGTTAGAAGGAACCCTGGATTTATTGGCACTTGGCAACCGAGGAGAAGCAGGATTTAAGGAGGCTGTAGGTGAGCCGAAGCAACGGGTACCAATATAGGGGTAGGGCACTCTGCTGCGAAATCTAGTTTTGCCATGTTTCAAGTTCCTGCTGGTCCTAACTTTGACCTTGGGCAAATTCTCCTAGCTCTCTAGGTCTCTGTTTAACCTTATCTGTTAAATGATTTAAATAATTGTAGCCCTCAGGTTGATGTTGCAGGGATTAGTTGAGCAAAGTACAAAAGCTGGAAATAATGCTGGGGAGCACCATGAAAATGTTCATTATGACTTTAGGCAAACGGCCCTTCCTCCGGGCCTTGGATGGTCTTGGGTTGGAGCAATACAGTGTTGGGCTCCAAATAGTACTCTCTACTGCTTGCCTGCTATCTGACCTCCCTTCACATTGGATATCCTTGATCTGGGTATGGGCCATGATTTATCACAGGAAACAGGATATACGCAAGACTAGTTTGGGGTTATTTTTGAGGGGGGAGGTACTAAGGATTGAACTCAGGGGTGCTTTACCACTAAGCCACCTCCTCAGCCCTTTTTATTTTTTATTTTGAGACAGGATCTCACTAAGTTGCTCAGGGCATCACTAGGTTGCTGAGGCTGGCTTTGAATTTGCCATCCTCTGGCCTCAGCTTCCCAAGTCCCTGGGATTACAGGCATGCACCACCAGCATATCTGAGCAAGTCTGTTTTAAGCTGAGCAAGTATTTCTTGAGTATCCCTTCAGAGACTTAAGGCACAAGGTCTCTATATTTCTGGGTGATCACCTAACCTCTCTATTCTTTAGCTTCTTCTTCTTAGAATGGGGACAATAATGCCAACTTTTCAGGAGCATTATGAGGATGACAATAATATATGTCAAGTGCCTGTCATGATATTTGGCACATAATGCACAATAAAAGATACATGCTATTAAATATATGTTTGTGAATACACAATACACAATGCAAATATGAACACATGCATAGTTGTAGTAACAATAATCAAAACACATATATTATAGTAAGGACAATTATAATTCCTCTAAAATATAATGAGGTGAATGAGACTTATAGGTGAATGCTTCAACACACAGGTATCATTTTGTTCATGCCTAAACAACATAGAAAGCAAGGATTCAGCAAATGATCTATTCACCTATGATTTATATCAGATTCTGCTTTGAAACTGTATGTTTTTAAATGTGGGAGTTATTCAATACCACAACAGAGCAAGTGTTAAAAGAAATAATTTTCCACCAAGCATTATTAAGTCAAGTGCTGGGAGCCATTAGCCAAGTAGGTATGACAATTTCCTTGCCAGCGTACCCCATGTTGCTGACATGTTGCAGTGACATTGAATGTACGTGACCTTGCTCAAGGACCAAGGCAGATTAGGGTGTTCCCGGTTTTAAGATAATCCTGTTTAGGGCGTTCCCAGTTTAGGTTCCAGGTTTAAGGTTTAAGATTATTCCTGCTGGGAATAGGGTGTATCCTGCTGCCTGAGTTCCCCTTGAGTTCTCACGGGATTCAGACAGTATATTTTGGAGATAGAAGCCCAGTGGAGGTGAATTTGGGAGAGAAGGTGGATTTGGGAAGAGAACGTGGATTTCCCCAGAACGTGATTGTAGACGGCTGGTGTGAGTTCGGGAATAAAGAGTTGCTGTTTGAATCTACAAGCTGTGTGGTGGCTCGTGATTTTGTGCCCAGCCAGACTGCGGCATTTGTGCCCAGCCAGACTGCGGCATTTGGCGTCCCATGCGGGGAACTTCTGAAGCTTGGAGGTAAGTGAAATTGCTCGCCCCTGAGGAAGAGCGAAAGAATGGGTGACCAACTCAAAAAACAATGTGTTATTGTTTTGATTTATCTTGTTTTTGTTTCAAGCTGCCTATCCCTAGAAATTTCTCAGGCAAACTGGAAAAAATGGTTGACTAAAGGTTTGAAGTTTGTCGGCCCTGAGGAAGAGAAAATTGATACAACGATTTTTTATTCCGTTTTTGTTTCATTCAGTTTCGGCTTTGTTTTGTGCTATCTTATTGGGTTGTGTTATCTTTATAGTAGATTAGAAATTAGTAAAAAACAAACCGAAAAGATGTTAAGTAAATTGTTAGAGGTTCAGACCATGGAGAAAGACATTTTAGATCAAGCAAAAGAGAAGGTCTCTCGAGCTAGTCAGACAGAGGAAGAAAATTTAAAGGAAAAGGGGTTGTTAGGAAAAAGGCCACAACAGGAGGCTGTTACTAACTCCATTTTATCACAAGAGGGCATAATTCAACCAACAGCCCCACCGATGGAGACAGCTGAGTGGCCCTCAAACCCCGTAGTTGATAAATGGGATCCTGAGACAGGACCTCAAAGATTAGCATGCCCTGTACTTGAACAGGCAGGAGGGCAGCGAATTCACCGTGCTTTAGATTTTAAAACAGTGAAGCAGTTAAAGGAGGCTGTAACAACCTATGGTCCCCAAGCTCCCTTCACGGTAAGCATGGTTGAGTCCATTACTAACTTGGACATGACGCCAGCAGATTGGGCTAGCATGTGTAAATCTGTACTAAATGGAGGACAATATTTGTTATGGAAGGTTGCCAATGAGGAATTTTGCACGGAGACAGCTAGGCGAAATGCAGCAGCCGGTTACCCTCAAAGAAATCTAGATATGTTGTTAGGAAAAGGACCTTATGAGGGTCAACGGCAACAAATTGAATATGATCCTGCTATATATGCACAAATTGCTGCAGACGCAGTTAGGGCATGGAAGACTTTACAAGGACATGGAGATTTACAAGGTCAGCTATCTAAGGTAATACAGAGAGCTAATGAACCTTACGCTGACTTTGTAGATAGGCTAATTCAAACGGCTGCCAAAATTTTTGGGGATACAGAACAAGCAATGCCATTAATAAAACAACTGGCTTATGACCAAGCAAATCGTTGCTGCAGAGAGGTTATTAGACCATGGAGACATGAAGATTTAAACACATATATTAAATTATGTAGAGATATTAATGAACAAGGGCAAGTCTTGGCAGCTGCAGTACAACAGGCTTTAGATGCCAGGCCAAAAACATGCTATGATTGTGAACAAACAGGACATTTTAAAAGGAATTGCCCCATAGGAGGAGGGTTTAACAAAAGTAGGTATCAAAGGAATAGAATACCAGGTATTTGCCCACGATGCCGTAGAGGGAGACATTGGGCTAATGAATGCCGTTCTCAAACCACCATAGAAGGTACTCCCTTATCAAAAAACGGACAAAGACCAGGTATTTATCCACGATATCGTGGAGAAAGGCATCAGGCTCCATTGCCAAAAAACGGACAGGGGGGCCCAATGCTCCGGGGCCCACAACCACAAATATACGGGGCAGTGGAGGATCCCAGCAACACCATCAGGGTAGTGCCCAGGACACATTGTCCATTAAATCCCTCATCAGACAAACCCAAGGGAGCGCAGGGTTGGACATCTGTGCCTCTGCCAGAGCAGTATTAACTCCAGAGATGGGAGTTCAAATCATTCCCACAGGAGTAAAAGGACCTCTTCCCCAAGGAACAGTAGGCTTATTACTGGGACGTAGTTCATCTACATTAAAAGGACTTATGATAAGTCCTGGGGTAATTGATCCTGATTATGTAGGTGAAATAAAAATTATAGCTAGTTCTCCAAGAGGTATATCAGTAATTTCACCTGGAGATAGAATAGCACAGTTGTTAATAATACCCAGCCTACATAATAAATTTCCTAGTCATAGTGTAGAAAGAGGTTCCAGGGGATTAGGCTCCACAGGTGTAGATTGGGCTATGTTGTCTTTAAATTTAGATTCTCGCCCAATGCTAAAACTAAATATTCAAGGTCATGAGTTTAATGGGCTACTGGACACAGGAGCTGACCTTAGCATCATATCTCGTCAAGAATGGCCAAAACATTGGCCATTACAACAAGCCACTCAAACGCTTCGAGGCCTAGGAGTGGCGACTAATCCCCATAGAAGTTCTATGATATTAGATTGGAAGGATCCTGAAGGATGTGAAGGAACTATACAGCCATATGTATTGGATCATCTTCCTATAAATTTATGGGGACGAGATGTCCTAGATCAATTAGGTTTGACGTTAACAAATAACATCAATCCTAATGCGCCCACTACTAGGGCTAGACAGGGCTTTAGGAAAGAAAAACCATATGTTGAATTGGACAACCTACCAGGCACGGTCCTTAAGCCACATTGCTTGTTGTTTAATTAATCAGAAGGGGGGAGATGCTGGGAGCCATTAGCCAAGTAGGTATGACAATTTCCTTGCCAGCGTACCCCATGTTGCTGACATGTTGCAGTGACATTGAATGTACGTGACCTTGCTCAAGGACCAAGGCAGATTAGGGTGTTCCCGGTTTTAAGATAATCCTGTTTAGGGCGTTCCCAGTTTAGGTTCCAGGTTTAAGGTTTAAGATTATTCCTGCTGGGAATAGGGCGTATCCTGCTGCCTGAGTTCCCCTTGAGTTCTCACGGGATTCAGACAGTATATTTTGGAGATAGAAGCCCAGTGGAGGTGAATTTGGGAGAGAAGGTGGATTTGGGAAGAGAACGTGGATTTCCCCAGAACGTGATTGTAGACGGCTGGTGTGAGTTCGGGAATAAAGAGTTGCTGTTTGAATCTACAAGCTGTGTGGTGGCTCGTGATTTTGTGCCCAGCCAGACTGCGGCATTTGTGCCCAGCCAGACTGAGGCAGTCAAGTACTCATTAAGTCCCAAGTTTTCAATTCTGAGAACATAATAATTACTTCAAAGTTACCATAAGTGGTATATTTGTTGCCCGATTTAAGTTTTTATAGGTGTTGCACATATATGATGATGGGACAAAATAGGTTAATAATAATAGAATGGCATTGCTTATGGTGGTGTTGATGGTGACACAAACTATATCAAGTGTTTTCCAGTTTAACAATTTATTCTCATTCAAATATTTCCTCTGCTCTACACTTTAAAGCCACCAATCAAAATAACATATAATCTTCACTTATCATGGAAAATCATAACTTCACTCATTCTTTTATTAAATACCCTATCATATACTCAATAGATTGCTATATGTTTTGGGCACCAAAAGGACTACAAGGTAATAACTTATGTACCTGCATATGAAAATCTAGTAAAGGAGTATGTTTCAAGGTCCCTCTCTATGTGCCCTAAAAATAAAAGTTGCTGGTTCAAAAAACAATGTGTGGATTTCACCTCTCACATATTTCCATAGTTAATGTACATGGGGATAATAAATGCACTAACAAGTCCTAGAGAGGCCTCTTTATTTATTCTACTTCAATAATTTTTTGACCACAGAATCTCTTTGACAGCAAGACATTTATTCTTAGTGCTTAGGAAATCCGTAGTAAAAAGAGGTGAACATGCAAACTAAAGCATTGACCTCGTGATAAGGGCTGGGACAGCTTGGTGGACAGCACAACCCGGGAGCAGAGAGGATGGAAGGGGTCAAGAAAGTTTCCCAACTTTGAGCAAGTTCATGTAGCCAAATGGTAGAAGTCTTGGGATCATTCCAGATCATCTGGACCACAGTGTTTCTAGTAAGAAAAGACAGTGTGATGCCTCTGAGGCTTCTGGTCCCTTTGGGAAGTTCAGTCTTGGTTACTCAGCATATATAATAAGGAGGTGGAACTTGGTCATTTCTAACTGCATCCTGGTGCAAGGCTGAATTTAGGGCCAGTGGTCCAAGGTCCACATGTCTTTTGGAGCCTCCTCCCCAACCCAGAGCCAAAAGCAAAGCTCTTTACAAAGATATGCATCTAATGAATGGTGAAATATATTGATTTCAGATGGTGAGGACCACAGGCTGCATCCCAGTGGATGCCTGGGGAAAGAAGATTATAGGTTAGAATTGACTGTAACAGAGGGTTTGAACTCCTCAAGCTATAGGATAACTGTGGCGAAACCTCCACTTATGAGGGACTTCCGCATATCAAGGGGTAGCTCCTGGTTCTATCTAAGAGAAATACAAAAAGAAGTGTGTGTGACCAAGTGCCCACAGCCTCACCTCAGCAAGCAGCTCCCTCAGGCAACATCTCTGTGGTCTGCTCAGTGATTAAAGAACGTATAGGATTGTCCATTGCTCAAATTAGGGACTCAACCCTCGAGTCTGAATACATATTCGTATATTTGGGAGGAGAATTTTTATTGTGGGAAAAGTTAGCTAATTTAAAATTTACCACTTTAGCTACGTTGAAATGTACAATTCAGTGGCATTGATTGCACATTGTTGTGGGACCATCACCCCCATCTATCTTTTCATATTGCCCAACTGAAACACTGTATCCACTGAACAATGGTTCCCCATTCCCCTCTCTCCCAGTGCCTGCAAACCTCCATTCTGTTATTTGTTTCTATGATTTTGACTATTATAGGTACCTCATTGCCGCAGTCCGGCTGCAGCAAAATAACCGGGGGTGACGAATAACTTGTGTATGTTGATACAGCAGGAGTAGGAGCCATTTATTGCAGGACAGGAGCAGTATTTATACATTCCACAGAGCTTATCTAATTAGCATAAACTAGATACATCAGTCAACCAATAAGGAATCTCCACACTTAATGGCTTGTTTTTGTTACTTCTCAAACCACCCCCTCAGGCATTTTGCCAGGCACCATCCAGACTTGTTTACGAACTCTAACATTCCCCTGGCAAAATGCCAGGTGTTATTTTGACTTGTTTACAGACTCTAACATTTCCCCCTTTTGTTTAATTTAAATAACAACCATAGTGGTTTTTACATAAACACCATAAATAACCTGCTACAAACAGAAAGGGAGGGTACAAAATGCCACAATACCAAGCCAATTGATGGCTCCATGCAAGAAGCCCTTGGAAAAATTATACCAGCAATGACACTGTTAGTAAAGATACCGAGTTACAATTTGTTATAGATTACAGTTTGTTGTCTCAGTCCAGGTAAAGTAGTGTCTCAATAGATTAACTCACAGTCCAGGTAAATCACAGTCCAGGTAAGTTCTGCAGACAGCTAGCTTAAATCACAGTCCAGGTAAGTTTTGCAGGCAACTAGCTTGATCCGAAGTCTTGTCCGTTTCTCAGCTGAAGTCTTGTCCGGTTTTCAGCAACACTGGAAATTCTTCCACCTTGGTCTTTACCGGCACTGGGACGAAGGCAGGAACTCAGGATGGCTAAAGAAAATCCTATAGCATTCTACTAAGAAAACAACCTTCTGAACAATTTAGTACATTATCTCAAGGTTTTTTACATTTGAAATAAGCCTTAATAGTGCTCATTACTCATTAGCTTCCAGGTGTGGGAGAACCATTGTAGTTTAGTTATTGGCATTGAAAATGACCAAACATCAGGGACACCAGTAGCATCTTCTGCTGGCTGTAGTGCCTGGGCAACCCCAGATGGCCCTGGGGAGTGTCCCGGATTCAAACTGCTACTGGGCACAGGGAGCAAGAGCCTGCGAGACTGTGCCTCCAAGTCAGGTCTAGATTTGGGCTCTCAGCAGTGGAAGAGCCGGCTGCCGCCGTTTGGAAAGCCCTTGCTGCGCCATGACCAGCTCGCGCATGTGGCAGCCGCAGCGCCGATTCACGCACCCTCCGGTAACGAAAAGTATTCAGTAATAGCCTTTTGCTGCAACTTTTTTCCTGATAATCCTTCTTCTTCTGAACTTTCTTTTTCTTTCTGACTAGAGTTCCTGGGCTTCCATCAGCACATGCCCTAACTATCCTTGTTCCACTGGGGTGCCTTCTTCCCTTAGTAATTTACTTCTCACCCCTTCCATATTTTCATCACAAAGACAATACAACATTTCAAGACAAAACAAGACACAGACATACTGTATCAATCTTCTCCATTTTCTCGAAATGGCCATTTTTCCTCTCGCCCTATCTGCCTAGGGACGAGCAGATTTGCTCCCGTCCTATCTATGGATGGGCAGCTTTTTTTTCGTCACTTACCCCCGAGTGTCCCGGGGCTCCCCGTAACGGGCCACCATCTGCCGCAGTCCGGCTGCAGCAAAATAACCGGGGGTGACGAATAACTTGTGTATGTTGATACAGCAGGAGTAGGAGCCATTTATTGCAGGACAGGAGCAGTATTTATACATTCCACAGAGCTTATCTAATTAGCATAAACTAGATACATCAGTCAACCAATAAGGAATCTCCACACTTAATGGCTTGTTTTTGTTACTTCTCAAACCACCCCCTCAGGCATTTTGCCAGGCACCATCCAGACTTGTTTATGAACTCTAACATTCCCCTGGCAAAATGCCAGGTGTTATTTTGACTTGTTTACAGACTCTAACACCTCATATGAATGGAATCATACAGTATTTGTTTTTAATTAGTAGAATACATTATGCACTTTGATATACATAAATGGAGTATAATTTCAAATTTTTCTGGTTGTACATGTTGTAGAATCCAATCAATCATGCAGTCATACATGTACATAAAATGTTAATATCTGTTACATTCTACTATCCTTCCTACCCGCATACTCTCTCCTCTCCCTTCACTCCCTTTTACCTAATTTAAAGTATCTCTGTTCTTCTCTAGTATCCCCCTTATTGGGAATTAGTATCCATATATCAGAGAAAACATTTGGCCTTTGCTTTGGGAGGATTGGCTTATTTCACTTAGCATGATATTCTCCAGCTCCATCCATTTACCAGCAAATGCCATAATTTCATTCTTCTTTAAAGCTGAGTAATAGTCCATTTTATATATATATTCCATTCATCTGTTGAAGGGCACCTAGGTTAGTTCCATAATTTAGCCATTGTCAGTTGAGCTGCTATAAACATTGATGTGGCTATGTCACTGTATTATGCTGGTTCTAATTCTTTTGGGTATAACTGAAGAGTGGGATAGCCGGGTCAGATGGTGGTTCCATTCCAAGTTTACTGAGGAATTTCCATACCACTTTCCATAATGATTGTACTAGTTTGCTTTCCTAATAGCAATATATGAGTGCACCCCTCCATCCTTGCTAACATTTATTGTTGCTTATATTCTTGATAATTTCATTTAAAAAATGTGTTTGAGATTCATCCATGATATAGGAGAGGGTGAATTTTTACATGTTATAGTGTTATTACACATGTATGTATGCATGTGCACATTTTTCTATCTATGTATGCATAACCACATACTTTTAAGGTCTATTACTTATTTTGTGTTTATAACTATTTCATGATAATGAAGGAACAATAGCATCATTGCATACCTAAGAACTGAAAGGTTTTTCGTTGTTGTTGTTTTTGTTTTGTATTGTTTTGGTACCAGGGATTGAACCCAGGGGCACTTAATCATTGAGCCACATCCCCAGCATATCCCTTCCCCCTTTTTTGGAGACAGGGTCTTGCTAAATTGCTCAGAGCCTCGCTAAATCGCTCAGGCTGGCTTTGAACTTGAAATCCTTCTGCCTCAGTCTCCCAAACTCCTGGAATTAGAGGCATGTGCCACCATGCCCAGAGAACTGAAGGTTTTATAGTAATTTAAATAGAAAATAATGCTGGAAGGATTGAGTAATCACCAGAACCTATGAATGTGTCATTTCGCATGACAAAAGGATGTCACAGATGTGATTGAAGGTGCACCCCTGGTAGTGGGGATTATCCTGGATTTATTCTGGTGGCTGCTGTCTAATCATAGGAGTACTAAATCACTCAGAATCACTGACTGTAGTCAGAGAGAGATACACAACTAAATAAGGGTGATAGAGACACAATGTCAGAAGGACTTCCCTCACCGCTGCTGGTTTTGAAGATGGAAAGATAGGGCTATGAGCCAAGAATGGAAAAAGCCTCTAGAAGTTAGAAAAGGAAAGGAGATGGGATCTCCTTTGACCTCAGGAAAGAAATGCAGCCCTACTGCCATCTTGATTTTAGCTCAATGAGATACATACAGACTTATGACCTATAGAATCTAAGAGAATAAGGTTGTGCTGTTTTAAGCTTGCTGAATTTTTGAGAATTTGATACAACAGCCATAAAAACTAGTACAATGTTTCAACTACAAAAGAACAATGTTGCAACACTTGCAACAGATACTGGGCTCACTCTTCAGGATTTTTACCTCCTCCCCGTCTTTGTACGGAACAACTGAAAGTACATTTGGAGTTAATGTAGACATAGATATAACATTAAAAAAAATCTGATCTGAATTCCATCAATAATGAATTTAGATCAAACATCTATTCATCAAATCTTTTAAGTGACTACTACACACCACATACTGTGCTAGGTACTATGTACTCATCCATGCATGAGGTATCTGACCTGATGCCTGCCCTCAGGGAGCTGGCAGTCTTGCATAGGTGTTAGAAAATAAACAGATAAATGAGTCATTGATTATAAGTTGTGACAAGTGCCATGAAGGAAATGGGCAAGGTAGTACACTGGAGAATAAAATATGAGCCTGGAGAGCAAGGAAAATTTTATTAAAGTTGTCTGAGAAGGCTTCATTGAGGAGATAATTTTTATATAAATATCTGAAGGATAAGGAGGACCCAGCCATGTAAAGTGAACATTTCAAAAAGAGAAGAATGATCACTGTCAAATACCTCAAAGGCTTGACTGTATTTGGGAAGAAATGTACACAGGCTGGCATGACTGGGTGTAGCATGTGAGGAGAGATGGTCTTGAGAGAGGATGGAAAGAAGGGACATTACCAATAATGCCAGGCCCTTCAGATTGTGTGTGTGTGTGTGTGTGTGTGTGTGTGTGTGTGTGTGTGTGTGGTGTGTTTAAACATTACCAATTCACAAAAGTATATGATTCAAAGGTTCTTGGTACATACAGAATTGTGCGATCACTACCATGATCAATTTTAAAGTTTTTTTGTCATTTTTATAAGGAAACTTGGGAGCATGTGAATAGAGAGGGATGATATTTAGGAAGCTGGGCAGAGAAATGAAGATGGCTACTCAGTAGATGAAAAGAGAAGACAAACTTGGAGAACATTTGAAGGTAAACTTGTTAGGATTAGTTCAGTTCAAGGATGGGAATAAAGAGGTGAAAATTATGAATAGCCCTCACATTTTGTCCTTGAGAAATTTAGTGATTTAGAGAATATTTTTATGCAGGTTTCACCAAAAAAAATGTGCTGATGACATTATCTTTAATTAAAATTGGCATTCCAGGAGCTCTCTCTGGTAGATTGCTGATAAAAGAACAAGACCTGGTTGCTTTGAATTAGCAAACAAATTCTTGGAGGTATTCTCAGTATTCTGAAAAGCTTACTTACTTACACACACAGACCTGCCCTGTGAGGGTTACTGAGGTCAAAGATACAGAAGCTAACTCATGTAGAACCAGATCTGAGGCTAACTCTATCTAATGATGACAACTGCTATGATTTAGTTTCAACAAAAACAAAATTACTTATTACATTGAATTAATATTATAAATTTGAATTTTATTCATTTCAGAGTTTTGTTTTATCTTGATTTTCCAATTATTTTGCTTCATGGTGAGTAGTAGTTTTTAAATCATCTTTTTTAAGGAAGCTATATGCATGAAAATTTTATTTTGAGCTTTATGCTTATAATCTATTTAAAAATTATAAACAGCACCTATTTTTGTGTCAGGCACTAGTTTTAAGTACTTTAGAAATATCAAATCATGTAAGTTTTTAAATAATATATGAATATGTATTATTATTATTATTATTATTATTATTATTATCATCTCCACTATGTTCATTTTACAAATGAGCCAACTGAAGTAAAGAGATGTCCAGTGACTTGGTCACATAACCAATAAGTGGCAAATCTGAGATTCCAACCCAGGTAATGTGGCTCTTGGTTCTATGCTCTTAAATCACATTAAAATTTCAAGTTAACACAGGGAATACCTGTGACTTTTTTTTCTTTGGTGTTTATTACTCAATTTTGATAAAACTTTCATAGTCCATTTTATCCTTGAGTCAAACTTAGAGAAGATTTAGTCTAATAGTCTTCTTTTTAACCATGAAGAAACATGTGCCCAGAGGGGAAGAAGTTAGTTCTTTTTAGAATTATCCATTTGTTGCTTTGGAATGTTATTCCAGTTATTGAGAATGTGATTGGTGGTCCTATCTAGACAGTGAAAAGATAGGGCCAGTGTCTTTTCTATCCTCCAGGGACCCTGCACACAAAGTAAAGATCTACAGAACTCACGGAGGCTCAACCAAGTTCCAATGAGGTATAAACCAGTGAGAGGTCTAATTGACTAACAGTGACTGGAGCACATTTCTTTCCTCCCTAATATCACAAGATGTCACTACTACGAGTCAGCCGGTATGGCCTGCATAGGCCACTGTATTTGTCCACCCTTATGAAGAGCCCTTCCACTTCCTCATTCTTTCCTTATCCCCTCCCCCCACCCTCTGGCAAATTCCTACCAAGGCTGCAAGACCCAGTATAAAAACCATCCTCTTACTGATACCACCTGTGGCCCTGTCGAGTTGACTTCCAATTTTGCCTCAGAGCTCTCACAGAAGCTCCATGTTAGTCCACATGTAGTATAATTAAGTTTAGTTCTGTTTCAATGACTGGATCATTGAGGAGAAGTGGTGATGCTCCATTTAATCTGGAGCCCCAGAACCTCATGTTATGAACCCAGTGTGTCCCCTCAAACTTTATATGCCAAAGTTCTAACCCAACTCAGAATATAACTGTATTTGAAGATTAGGTCTTCAAAGAGGGGGTTAAGTTAAAGTAAGACCCTTATTAGAAGAGATACCTGGGCTCTGTGTGCACAGACACAAGGCCATGTGAAGACATGGTGAGAAGGTAGCCACTGGCAAACCAATGATTTCACAAGAAATCAAACCCACAGACACCTTGATCTTGAACTCCCAGCCTCCAAAATTGTAAGAAAATAAATTTCTGTTTTTTAAGCCATTCAGTTTGTGGTCTTTTGTTATGGCAGCTCTAGCAAACTAATACCTTTGTACAAAGCATTTATATGATTAGTGCCAAAGTTATAGACGGATGCATATTTTGTTTTGATACTTTATTTATATTTATGTCTATTTTTAAAATGAAACCGACTAGTCCAAGGTCACAAGTGAAAGACTGATTAGAAAAACTGTCCTCTGGTTATTAAGATTTCAACCCTGCTCCCAACTCTAAATTTCTGATTAAATCTTCAGTTTATATGGTGACAACCCTCAACAATGTGTTTGCTTTGACAGCCGAAACCATGTAACCAAATCTTTACAAAATCAGCATTTGGAAGATGCTGATTGCTTTGTTTATATTAGGATCAATTAAAGTCAAGTATGACCAGAGGGAGAAAGAAGAGAAATGAAAGATACATATTAGGGATTGAAATTGACCAAATTATGTTATGTGCATGTAAGAATAATATGTCACAATGAATTCCAGGATTGTGCATAATTGTAATGTAGCAATAAAGATATTTTTAAAGTGTGTGTGTGTGCACACAATCATAAATCTTCTTGGAACCACAATTTCAAGCATTCTTTAATCACACTCACACTTAAATGCTTGTTCTTTAAGCAGAAGCTGTAGATCAAGAGGTGGGGAATATACAGTCATCGTATAAGGACAAAATAAGAGAGAAAATCAGCAGAAGCAGGAATCTGGGTTCCTGGCTGAGTCTAGCACTGTAATAGCCAATGCCTGAGGCTGGACTCAACGAAGTAAACAGGAATTGAGGCCAGCGAAGGGAGATGGAGGGAGCCGTCAAACCCCATCTAGGAACCTTATCCCCTAAGCACCGTGGATAAGTTCCATGCTGCCTTTTCTCAGACTTCAAATGCATTCTGAGTCTTACTTGGCAAACAGTGGAGGCTTAATAAGTATTTGTTGAATGGATGAATGAATCAAAGGAGCTGATTTAACTGGGAACACACTTCAATGTTGATCATAGAAAAGGGAGGTGTGCTCACATACCAGCCTGCAGTGGGGAAAGCAATTCAATTACCAACACTAACAGACAATAAACTCAGGCTAAAACATGGCAATTTTATGAGACACTTGGCAGAGGCAACTTTGCCTTTCTTTTCTTGGTTTCTCCTTTCCCTTTCCACCCCCTATGGACTATTTGTAAGCACCACAGCATGGTATCCCAGCTTTTTATTTTTTCCCTGTATTTCCTTGTCACTGTGTGGGCTATGGGAAGGCTGAATTGGATGTTTAGTCATTTGTTTTTCTTTTTTTCTTCCCATAGAGTTGAATAACTCATATGGTCTAAAGGCTGAGGAATTTGGCATGTGCAAACACCACACACACAATGAATAGGAACCTTATTTGTTTCGAACTGGGAAATAGAGTAGGGGAGAAGTTTAAGACGCTGAAAGAAAAGAGCCAGAATTTTGTCCTGACACCCTGGTGGTTGAGTAGGTCTGAGAATAAATGTAACCTTGAGAGTTCTGGGTCCTTGCAAACAGAGAAAGGTATTCAGGTCCAGGGATTAGCTAGTCCATGAGTTAACACATGAAAATGCTTTCACAACTTTCCCTGCAGGAAGCTGCAGAAGGGCTGGGAAGAGAGATTAGTTGGGAAGAAAAGAATCATGGGGAAGGATGATGGATGATGATTTTTTTGAAGCAAAGAGAGAGGACAAAGTCAGACTCACGTTGGAACCTATTTCTAGGATGACCGAGGGTAGGATAGGGCTTTGGTCTAAAATTAGTCCCCAGAGCTCCGATGTGCACCGCAAACTTTGTTGATGGCACAGACTCCTGTTGGGCACCAGAACAAGGGCAAGAGAGGACGGTGGGAGGAAGAATTACAGAGGAGGAATAGGGCACAGAAGCAGGGGGTGCCGTGGGGGATAGGGGAGCTTGCTCGTGCCTGCTTTGTGAACATACAGACAAGTCCATCAAACCCGTGGCAGGCTGCAGTGATGAGAAAGATACATAATATGATAAAGCTTGGTAGCAGGCATGTGTGATTGAACAGACCAATGAAGAGATAACATTTGAAAGCTTTACTGCTTGGAAAGCTGTTAGCAAGCTGGTGTCCCCTTCATCATGTTTAATTTTACTTTTACTACCCTTCATTTGCTTTGACGGGTTGATGTTGCCATGGTGCGGTTGGAATTCTCATAAAAGTGCTGTTACCCTTTCAAGATGGCCATTTTTTTCTAGGGTTTATACCACATTTTATAGTTATGTCAGAAGGTTTACTTGGTTTATGAATTCTCCACGCTCTAAGATTGCTCTCAAAAAAACTCCGGGTTGCCTTCAGTTCTTGCCATTTAATTTGTGATCTTTTAACAACAGGAGCAGTCTTTGGGTGATGTCCTGACATAATTAGAAATGCATCTTTTGGTTCACACATGTAAACAAAAGGCATGCAGAAAAATCAAGCCCACTTCTCCTAGATTACAAACCCCTCAGTATATTCGATTGCCTAGGTACTCTTAAGCATTGTATGTTACACATAAAATGGTAATAAAATAACTATGAACAACAATGAAGTCTAATGATTAATATATAACCATGTGATCTGATGAATCTTGTATTTCTTTTTTTTATTTGTTTTAATTAGTTACACATGAAAGTACAATGATCTTGACATATCATACATTTGAATCAGATGGGATATAATTTCTCATTTTTCTGAGTGTACAGGTTGCAGAATTACATTGGTCATGCAGTCACGTATATACAATCTTGCATTTCTTAACAATTCAAGGCTGGTAAACTGCATAAGAAGAAACCACTCTTTTAAATCCCTAGGAGAATGTCCAGGCTACAGGTCACAAATTAGCATTTCAATAGATCTCCATCAATTATTACTGTCTATTCGCTCAACAAAGAAATTTAATTAATGGATATTTCTACGTGTATGAATCTTTAAGAAACCAGAGGAAGTTGAGACACCATGCGTGAGCACGTTTGAAAGGCTGCTGGACCCGAGGCAGCCAAAGCAGAACCCAATTGCAAGATAATGTGGTGAGATCCGTCTTGTCATATAATTGCAATGGGTTGGAATATGCTTCTCCATTAAGATTCCAGATATGCATCCTAAAATCTGTCTTTCAGGTCTATTCTGGTCAATATATATTTAGCTCATTCCTCCACATTGCCTGGCAAGATCTGGAATGTGGAAGGCATTTTGGTTAAGTGGAGAGCTACCCATCTGTTTTGGTTTCCTATGAGTGCTCTAACAAATTATCACAAACTTAGTGACTTAATGAGAATTTATTATCTTAACAATTCTGGAGGTCCAAAGTTCAAAATAAGTCTCATGGTGCTAAATCACTGTCAGCTGAATTTGTCCAGAATCTCTAGGGTACATTCTGTTTCCTCACCTTTCCCAACTTCTCTAGAAGACCTGCTTTCTTTGGTTCATGCCCCCCTGCCCCCACACACTTTCCCTCCATCTTCAAAGCCAGCAATGTGGCACGTCTCTCATCATTGTTACATAGTCATGTCTCCCTCTGACCTGCTTCACTTTTAAGGACCTGTGATTCTATTGGGTCCACCACACAATCCAGGAAAAACTCCCTGTTTTGAGGTCAGTGATTAGCAACCTTGATCTCATCTGCAAGCTTAATTCACCTCTGTCACGTAAAATAATATAGTTACAGCTCCCCAGGATTAGGGAGTGAATATTTTGGGGATCCATTTTTCTGAATGTTATGTCACCTATCAAAGGTAGCAAACATGTTGGGGGATCACCTGAAGTAGGATGCTGACGCCTTTCTCATGAATTTGATTTGGATTAAATGGCCAGAAGTCAGTCTTCCCGCTTAGAGGTTATGACACTTGACCTCAGGGAACTGAATTCGCTGACTTGGGCTTCCTCAGCAGTGAAATGGGAATGGTAACATTTTACTATCAACAAACAAGAATTTTAAAAGTTGCAGAGTATTTAATTATATGTACCCAAAGTGCTTATTTATCCTGTCTCCAACTATTTTACATTTTAATTGCTTTGAATTTTGCTATTAAAATAACACTGCAATATACATCCCTGAAAATCTCTGTTTATTTTCCTATGACAATTTCCAAATTGTAGTCATACTAAGTCCAATGGTATGAACATCTTCAGGGATATTTTCCAGAAAGACAGCAGCCTGAATATGAGGGCATGTTCTGAAAGAAGCACAAGATGGGGCAGAAGAATCCTTGTATTTAGTCCTTCGTGGTTCCTGAGGCCTGTCATGAAATGTTCAGTGATGTGCACTGTCATATTTCATTGTCACTAAATGCAGAGGAAGTATGTTTGATGGTGCTCAACCAAAGAAACTTTAGAAAGAATCTTGATGGAGTTATATGTAAACATGGTTTAAAATGTCAGAGTTCAGTGTGGCTTAAAAATTCCTCATGGTATTTATTAGTGGTGGAATAGTAATGCTTGTGACAAGCCAGCTCCCCCTAACCAATTGACTTTAGAGAGAATTGACTATGTAAGAAATGGTTCACTTGCAGCAGTGGACATTTGTATGAGCTATGTGCAGTAGGTGTATTTATTCCATCAGTATGTCAAATTAACTATGTGGCAGGCCCTGTTCTAGGCACCTGTGACACATCGGTAAGTCAAAGATTCCTGCCCTCATAGGCCTTAGTTTCAATGGAATGGTTATGGCTCCTCTTAAGTACTAGTGATCCATGAAGGTGTTTTTAGAACAAAGATAATTTTGCTGAACTGAATATTTTCTATGCCCTAACTTGTCCAATAAATCAGGACGGAAAGCCTTAATGAATAATACATTATTGAATTATCCCGCACAAATGTTCAAGTGTACTGTTATTTGTTTTAATCTACTGGTTCTTCCTTCATTGTGTGTGAATCCAATGGAACTGGTAATCATAAGAATCTTACTCTTTGACTTGAGAATAGGATGATATTCTAAGTGGAGCTAATCAGAAAATCACCCCTATGATTTAAATATTTGTTTAATCAGAGGAGATATAAGAATGTCCCATCACACTGACCCTCAGTATGGGAAAGAGATGGACCCACTGCTTCAAGCCCTGAAGAGAACTTGGTTCCTTCCCTCTCAGTAAAACAAGTTACTTCATCTCCCTTTTACTCTGTGAGCCTTTGTTATTATTCCAATAAATCCCCTCTTCCCTCAAACCATCATTTTGAGCTTAACTAGTCTGAATTAGTTTCTACAAAGAATTCTAACAGATAAAGAGTGGGTATGACAGCTGGCTATATCCACCAGAAGAAATCCAACCAGGTTTTCAATGGTGTTTCTTCTTTCACAATAAAATAATATAATTGCAACAGCATAGAGAACTTAGTCTACATTGAACGCAAACTTATTTTTCAAATAAGGAAATTTAGGTCCCAAGTAGGAATGTGATGTATCCCACAGGAATTTATTGACAGATTCAGAACAATTTTATACACATAGATCACATTGGTATCAATAAGAATTAAACTATAAGTTAGTATTATAAATAGTATAATTATAGGTACTGTAAAGGGAAAGATTGTTTTTAAGTAGTAGCAATGACCATCATACATGTGTTGATAGTGGTAGAAGTGGGGGTGCATTAGGATTGTAATTCCTCTTAGGATGATGATTATGCTGGAAAAAATGGGAAAGAGACTAATTGATTAGGTGCACAGTCGAGTCTTTGAATCCCTATTTGTTCTTGTGGTAGATGAAATCTAACATGCCTTCAATGATCCTGTAATCCTGGTATTTGCATCTTTGTGTTATCTTCTCCCCTTGAACATGGACTGACTGAACTAGTAGTTTATTTCTAATCAAGAGGGTGTTGTGAGGTAAAGTAATTTTGACTCTGTAACTATATTACAAAAGATTCCAAACCAACTCTCTGTCTTACAGGTCTTGATGCAATAAGCTATTGTATTGGAGAGGCTAGGTGGTCTCGGTCTCCAGTCAATAGCCATCCAAGGCCCTGACCTGACAAAAACCACTGAGAGCCTTAGGAAGCCAGGCCAACTTCAGTTGAACTTTGATCACAGCCTTTTCAGAGATCCTTGAGGGGATGGCCCAGCTGAGCCATGCCTCTATTTCCAGGCCACAGAAACTGTGAGATAATAATGTTGTATTTCTTTAAGCCACTAAGTTTTATAGGACTCACAACAATAGATTGCTAATATGGTCCTTTGTACAATGTTTCATCTTCTTGGGACATTAAAGCTTTCTTAACCCGGTTACAGAAGATGATAAGCCAGGTAAAGTCTCATGTGCAAAGCAGCAGAGAGTACATTGTGTCCTTCAAGACTAACTAGCAGATTATAAAACAGGGAGCTGGAACATGCTACTTTTCCATTGCCCACATGCAGACTTTACAACACCTCAGCAGAAACTTCTGCAGAAAGCAAAGCAAGAACCAAGTGGCACTAGCAGGCTAGAGTGATTCTGAGATAGAGTTGGCCTTTTTGGTGTCACTTACTTGCACATTTTTTCTTTTAAGTTTTAGCCAGCTGGCAGCTACACACCATTTTAATTATGTTAGAAGTGGAAAAAGAAGAGTATTTAGTTTGAGTTTCCTGTTCCTAGTTCCTTTCTTAATTGCCTTTTCATTCAAGCCAGAGACTTATGGTGGCAGCCACAACCCTGTTGAAAAACAATTCATTGTATCAGTGACTGCGCCTCATAACAGAGCACCTTAATAAGACCAAGTTCTGTACTTCTTGACTCCTCAAGATGGATTATGTTCATAGGCCATTATTTGAACGAGGGTATCTGACTTATGGCAAATCTATTTGAAACAGCAATGTAGAACTGTATTTTATCTTTAAGAAATGTATTTTTATAAAAGTAAGATATTTACTCCTGTTGTAGGAAGGAATTTAAGCAGAAAAAGTTCTCTCTAATGTTTGTTGAATCATATGAGAATGATGAGGAGAAACGGGGTGATACATCAACCAACCAACTTGAAAAACTCGGTTGTATTTTCATTTCAGGAAGAAAGACTGTGAGCTAAAAGGTGCTCTGTGGTATTGCATGAAATACTTTTCTTCGTTTTTGAAGTCATGCATATCACCCAGGAATTCACAAGGGTAGCATCTCTGTTCTCTATTACTTAAATTTGAGCAAGTGCACGATCAATTTTTCCTTCCTTTCCTTCCTCTTTAGGGCTAGTAAAAGAGGTTGAAATTTACGGTCTTTGAAGATGGTAATCTTTGTTTGGAATCAGAGGGAAAGAATCACAAAGGACCACTGAGATTATCTGGTCCAACCCTCTCATTTTACAAGTGAGGGAACCAAAGCCCTTTAGTGGAAAACCTTACCTGTGATTAATGCTTTTAATGATACCTGGAGGTCCGAACCAGAAGAGGCCAGGCTCACAAGTCACAAAGAGCAAGAAAATCACGTACATAGGTAAGGAGTTTTAGCTTCATTTTAGTTTACTTATTTTCTTCTTGCTTGACTGAAATTAGATAAAGAACAGCATGGGCCAAAGGTGTACAGAATAAGGTGGCATTCTCAGCCTAGTTTACTCACTCTTTTAACTCCATGACCTTGGAAAAGCTGCTTTCTCTTAATTGCCATACTTATAAATCAGGAGAAAAATAATCGGGCCAACCTCTTTAGCCATGGCAAGGATAGCATGAGAGATGACACAAGCTGTACACCATGACTTTCAGCAAACGCTCATGAAATATTTGTGATCATCATCAGCTCTTGATATGACAAGAGGTAGCATGACACCGTCCTGACTGCTAATCCTTGCTAACAGATAATCATTTCACCTTTGGAGCCCCCAGTTTGGCCACATGCAAAGTGAAGGAACCTTGGCATCAGGACTCCCCTCACCTCGGGTCCTACACTCCAGCTATCTTCAGTTTAGAAGCTATTTCCTCAGACTCAAATGGCCTCTTCCATCACCTCCCAACCTGGTTATCTTTGCACTGCTAGACCAGAGGTTCCTCGAGTATAGAGCTCACAGTGGACCCTCTCTGCTTTTTCCCTAGGACCTAATACCGTCTCTTTGGCTACTGGGTCCCCATAATCTTACCGAATTTCCATTTCTTCTAGACAAAAGGCCAGCTTGATGGGTTCCTGAAGAGAGAGAGAGGATCCTACCTAAGTAACAGCTAAGGATATTTACCATAAAGCTCTCTGCATAGCTTGAGATCAGTGATCGAGGGACAATGGTCTATCAGCACACATAAGGTCACGAAAAGTTGGCAGAAGGAATGCAGAACAAGAATGGGACAAAGACATCAATTGAAGAGTTGGGGTTGAATAAGGAGTTCCATTTTCGTGAAGGGGGCGTCTGTCTGTGATGGAATGTTAGGCAATAGAAAAGGGTCCACAAATAGTTACAGGTTATTTTCAGTCACTGATCCTGGAGGCAAAAAGAAATGGAGCCTTTTTGATGTTTAGAAAGGACTTGAATGGCCGCAATAAGCTGGAGACTCTTTAGTTATCAAGCATAGCATGTTCTGGGGAGGGGCATTAGGGTTATTTTTCAGGCTTCTCTCTTGCCTTCCACAGAGCTTCCATGACAGGCAATGACTTTGGAGAAAACAAAGTGTAGTGCTTTGCTCTCTGGAATGGATTGTCCCCTGTTGTCAGGGCTTAAATTTTAAACTGTTCCGGCCATTCAATGTGGATCTCAGCAAAGAACTTTTGTCACGGAAAGGTCATGTGCAGTTATTAACACAGAGTGACAACTGTACTTCAGAAAACAATTGCCCTCTCCATCCCTGCCACCTTCGCAGAAGGCTGTGCTGACAAGCTCTTCATTTCTATTCATTGTCAGCAAGATATTTCAACAGCACCTGGTTGTCCATCTAAGCTCCCTCGGAAGTATGGGCTGAGAGGGTGCCGTGTAACTTGGGAGAATAAAGGACAGAAAGAACATTTTAATCTCTGCACAGATCAATTCAATGCCACTTCAGTGAACATTTAACTTCCTGTGGCTGGCTAGACTGAGACAACTCTGCACCTCAATTGTGGAGTTCTCAAGCTGGGAAGACTTCCACTCACTTTCCAGGAACCCCAAAGAATACCAGGACTCTTCAACCCCGTGGCCAGAATTGGGCTCCTATGAGACTCATGCTCCATCATTTGATCTGATAGAGATCTCCATCACCTGAGGCAGCTCTTGGTTCTGGTGATCTGGGCTGGGTCAACTAACGTGTTTTGTGATTTCGAAATTCTTCACACGATGGCACCACTTGGTGTCCCCTCCACCATCAGGAGGTTAATTATGCCTATCCTGAATGGCTAACTTAATGCTTTTCTCTGGACTTGCAAGACTGGGTCAAAATGAGCAAAACTGAGGCTCCCCTCAGTTTGGGTTTTCAGAGAATGAGAGAAGTAATGAGGTAAACCTTTCCTAAACAGTCCAGGTATAGGAGAGAGGCAACAAAGCAAAATCTTGCTTCCTGCTATGATTATATGAGTTACAGATCTTGATCTTGCTAAGCAGGGATTTCAAAAGCATAGTAGCAAACTATGTGGCTAACCCTCCTTCTGATTATGTTTGTGTCCGTATGTGTTTGCACACTTATGTCTGTATATGCACAAGTACATAGGAACACCTTCACAGTTCTAAAGCCTGTCAGAGCCATGCACACAAAGAAGGATAAAGAAGGCAAGCAGCAGCATGAGGAGCAATGGCCGGTGGATTATAGCAGCCAGTATTGTTTTGCTTAAGCTCTCAAGGCAAGAAGTCACCATGAATTACCAACCAGTGGTCTAGATGCCGGTGTGTCCAAGCCCCAGTGGTCTGAGTGGCCTCTGTGTCTCTCTGTCTTCTCAATGTGCTGTAACCATGGTTCCTCATGTCAGGCCAACCCTATCCCCTGCAGATTTTACTAGAGAGCTCTTTCCCCAGCATGGCGGTGCCTGTGGAGGGAAGGGAAGCTGCTCTGGAGAGCATGTTGATGGAGAGAAGCTGTGACATGTGATAAAATGATGAGCTCCCCGGGGAAATCTCCACAGGCCTGGCACTGCTCTGTGATTAGTCTTGTCCTCATTGGGGGATGCTCGTTGCCTTTTCTCAGCCTCTTGGAAGGAATAATATATGATTTGGATATTACTCTGCTATTGACATGCTGGCATTTTTGCTTTAACAATTTTTAAAGAAACAAGTAGGAGTTTACAGTGCCAGGTACTTAATAATCCTGGAAGACAGCTGAGGGCGGTTGCAGGAATGCATATTACATTTTCCCTGGTCTTCCTCAGAAGCATACCCCAAGCACCAGGTACAGGAATGTGCACCCTCTCTATACTCAGAAAATAATTGCTGATCTGTGGTGTTTCGGTAGATGGGGTTAGGAATTTCAAAATGTCTAAAATCCTTTCTTTCCTGATTTCCTCTCAAAAGTCAGAACTTTTTTCTTTCTTTAGTGTTGTGTGCAGTGATTCAGGAACCATAATTTGACCTGGGTTTTCTCCTGATCTGTACAATACTAAGTCTTAGAAAAAGTGAGCCCACCTTTGATTTATCCATGTGAGTTTAGTCACAGACACCAGAAGCAAAGCAAATTTTTGGAGATGGCTTTGATCATAACCTCTAATAATGTATTCTTTCTCTAAGTGAAGTTAGTCACTTGACCTGAAGAAGTTTTGTTTTTTTGGGGGGGAGGGATGTTTGTTTTTAAATAAGGGGAGGGGGCGTGCTTAATTAAAACGCACTGAATTGAGATAGAATAAAAAAGTTTGGAGTTGAACACAAAGGAAGATTTTCTTGTTTATAGCACTTTGGTTTGATAGAATCATTTTTAATTTCATTTCTTAAAAAATAAACTGTGTTTGTGTTCAGGTTTATAAACCTTATATTCTTACTGTTTGTTTTCATTAGATGGAAATAGAGTGGGGGGGGGGGACACAAACGTTCTAAGACGACCCAGGAATAGAAAATATGGAATAAATCAGCGGTATGATTCCACAGCGCACACGATGGAGTTGCTTTTGTGGAGTTCAGCTATAAGTTGATGTTCCAAAGGAAGAAAGATGGTTCCCCGACTCCTAGGGGTACCCACTAATGGGACAGGAGTGTTTGGAGGAGCCTAGGTGGCGAAAGAAACAGGATGCTCATAGGCCACGCCCATTTGTGTATAATTTGACTTTTTAGGTGAAAGGCCATCAGCTTAAGTTGAGAATTTGCATCAAGGCTGGAACGCTGTACAGGAAAGAGGATGGGAAAATATTCTGTACATACACCTCTTTGTGGACTGAATTGTGCCCCCCACCAAATTCATATGTTGAAATACTACTCCAGGTTACTTCAGACTGTGACTGTATTTGGAGATGGGTCTTTAAGAGGTAATTAAAGTTAAGTGAAGTCATTAGGGTGGGCCTAACCCAGCAGGAATGGTGTCCTTAAACAATGAAGATATTAGGACACAGACACACACAGGGGGAGACCAGATGAAGACATGGGGAGAACACTGCCATCTGCAAGCCAAGGAGAGAGGTCTCAGGAGCAGCAACCCTGCCAGCGCTTTGATGTCAGCCTTGTAGCTTCCAGAACTGTGAGAAAATAAGTTTCTGTTGATTAAGCTCACGCAGTCTGTAGTGCTGGTTATGGAAGCCCAAGCAAACTAATTCACACACACATACTCACACACTCAGGTCAGGTATTTCCTTATCTTAAAAGTGGGTCAGAGCCTAGTGTGGTGGCACACACCTGTAATCCCAGAGGCTCTGGAGGCTGAGGCAGGAGGATCACTAGTTCAAAGCCAGCCTTAGCAAGAGCGAGGTACTAAATAACTGAGTGAAACCTTGTCTCTAAATAAAATACAAAATAAGGCTGGGATGTGGCTCGGTGGCTGAGTGCCCCTGAGTTAAATCTTTGGTATACCCCCACCGCCCCCCTGAAAAAAATGTGGGTCAGAGTATAAAGTTTTCACATTAATTTTTGTTTTCTATGTTTTATTATGATGGAAAATTCAAATATTCAAAGAAGTAGGAGGAAAATATAGTGGTCATTTATGTACCTACTATTGAGATTTAATACATTTTGACATTTTTATATTTTTTTGGCTCAAACCATTTTTAAAGAAATAATAAATTGTAGATCCAATTTAACCCCCTTTGATACCTGACCCAAACCCTAGTCTTACTTATTCCCTTCTTAGAGAAGACACCATCATAACATTTTATATATCTGAACCATGTATACTTTTGAAAATTTACATATATATATATATATATATATATATATATATATATATACACACACACACACACACACACACATACACACACACATAAAATCCATACTATTGTTTTATGTGTTGAAAACTTTTGTATCAATGGCATCCCACTGTATGGATAATTCTGTAGCCTGTTTTTAAACTATGTACTAGCTTTTACAATTTATCTGTTGACACATGGGGCTGCAGTGGATTCATTTCATCTGTTGTATAATGAATGTGCTACTAAAAGAATATACAAAGCTCATTCTTACTTATTCTTACTTACATCTTTGGTTTGTTGTTGTTATAAATAACTGTTCACTGATTATTCTTGAACATGTCTCCATGTACCCATATACAGGAGAACATTTAATGGGCATACTTGCAAGTAGAATTGCAAAAAATACTTTTCAAAATCATTAAATTAGTTTGGCTCTCATCATCATGGTATATGACCTCATTATTTCTTTACTTCCTGCCAATATTTCATTTTGTCAGACTTCTAACTTTGATGATCATGAAATATTGTGGTTTTAAATTTGAATTTTCCTGTTTATTATTACCTATCTTTCCCTATATATTGGTCACTTGGTTTCCTTCTCTCTAAATTGCTTGGTTTTGCTTCAAGAATTGAGAGCTTTTCTGATTTTTTTTCAGCTTCATTGAATTTTAATTGACAGAAAAAATGCTGTATATTCAATGTATACAAGTGATGTTTTGATATATGTATACATTATGACATAATTACTCCAATCAAACTCATCAATCAACATATCCATCACCTCATATTTAATTTTTTTGTGAAAAGGATTAAAAAATGTAATGAATAAGTATACAATGGAATTAATTTTCAGCTTTAAAAAAGAAGGAAATCCTGCTATTTGTGACATGGAAGAACTTGGAGGACATGTTGCTATATGAAATAAGCAGCATGCAGAAAAGACAAACCCCATAGGATCTCAATTAAAAGTGGAACATAGAAAAGTTGAATTTGTAGAAACAGAGAGTCGTGGGGTAGATGGGATTGGGAGGTAGGGAGAATGGGGAAATGATCATCAAAGGTATAAACTTGCAGTTACAAGATGAGTGAATTCTGGAGACCTATGTACAGCATTGTGAACACCATTAGTAATACTGTGCTGTGCCTGGAAATCAGCCAAGAGAACAGATCTTGAGGTTTTTCTTATTGATTTGCAGGAATCTGTGCATTTCAAGCATCTTCTTCCTTTTTGTGGCTCGGCTTTTCTTTCTTTTCTGATGGAGAATTTGGCTAAGCAGATTTTAATGTAGTCAAATGTATTAATCTTTTCCTTTGATTTGTGCTTTTGTGTCTTAGGATATCCTTCCTGATCACAGTCCCATAAAGATACTTTTAAATTTTTACCTACAGGTTTTGAAGTTTCTATTTTCCTACCTTTGGTCTTCTGGGATAGGCAGAGGATGTGAGGCCAGGACCTAATTTCACTTGTTTCCATGTGGCCCACCAGTCCCCTCACCCTCACTTACTAGGTCATTAGTCCTCTTCTTACTGATGGCCACTGGCCTCTCCCATACACCAAGTTCCTACATCCACATGTTGACCTATATCTTGGGTACTCTGACCTACTGGTTAATTTTCTATCTATGCACCAATACTACAGCATCTTCACAATGGTCACTTTTAATAAGACATGACACGCCAGGTAAGATCCCCCTCTTCATCTAATTTTTTTAATTGGCTTTGTTAGCAGGGTTGCAGTGGTGCATACCTGTGGCTAAAGCAGAAGGATCTGAAACAAGTCCAAGGCCAGTCTCAGCAACTTGGTGAGACCAAGTAAAGTTTTTGACAAAGGGTTAGGGATGTTGCTCAGTGGTAGAGCATCCCTGTGTTCAATACTCAAAGCCAAAAAATAAAAATAAAACTCAGCTTTATTATTTCTAGTTGGTTACTATTTATATTTCTAATTGATTTGTTTTACTTTTTCTTATAAAGTTTAATATGGTCTTAACTTCCATGAAGATCACTCCTGTGACTCTGCATATTTCAGATGGATGCCAGGTTGAGGAAGGGAGGCCACGCACAGGCACTTAAGTTCCTGATTTGTCCATAAACATCTACATTTGATAGCAGTCAGGTGGCTATGAACACATCATCAATGTAACTATCATGAACATGTGCCAACATGTGCAGTTGTGTGTGTGTGTGTGTGTGCGTGTGTTCTTGCTGCATCACCATTCCTTTATACTTGCCAATGATATCACATGCCACAAAGATGCAACACTTCCACCTGGCGGGAAATTTGTTGACACTGGTCTGTCTCAGCATTTGACAATAAATTCCCAGCAAGTATTCTCGACCATATTACTTGCTATCTGCTTTCTAGCATTACTAGAAGTTGTTTGTCCTAGCACATTTTGATGAAAATTGCATGTAACTTATATTTAGAGAAATAAATTTAAATTTAGAGAAAATTTTTGAAAATTAAGGATATTAAAACTTCTTTCCAGAACACATGCTATGTCTCTCCATTTATTTAGTTATTTATTATATTCACAACTAAGATTTATTTATTTTATCCATGATATTTTAAAACCTTTATTGCTGCTGAAAATTGTGTTTTTGAGTGGGTTATTGCTAGCATATAGAAATTTCACAAACTTTTGTATGTTGATCTTCTATCTAGCAATTGTATTAGTTCTAATACTTTAAATTTTTTCTTGGACTTTTAAATGTACAAATGGTGTTCTTTCAAAAAATCTGACCCCTTATTTTTTCATACTTATACGTTTTGTTTCTTCTTCTTCTCTTATTGCAATGGTTAGGAGTTCTGATAAAATATTAAATAGAAGTGAGCAGAAATATTCAGTTTGCATCTAGACATTACAGTTTCTAAAGTTTCACCCTACTATGCTGTTTTGAGAAGATTTTGAGAAATTTTGTTTATATATTAGGAAACAGTTCCTTTATTTTGTATGTCAATAAGACTTTTTGTTTTTGTAAACTCCATAATGAGTATTATATTTCATTAAATTCCCTTTCTATGCTCATTAAAACAATTATGAAGAAAATAAAAATAAATAAAAAATCATCACACTCCCTTCCCCCTACTTTTCTAATTTTATGGTTTATGTAGATAGATTTTCTCATACTGAACCTACTTGCTGGATTTTATATGCGTGTGTGTGTGTTTTTGTGTGTGTAAATATATATTAGTTCAAATATTTAATACTTAACATATTAATAGACATCATTTAATATATATGTAAATATATATTAAATATTTAGTGTCTAAATATAATACTTATTTGATGTATTCAATGAGAATGTGGTGGAATGAATATGATTTTTCAAATAGTGAATTACATTTACATAGCTTTTAGAAGTGAATAAGAATGGAAACCGTATACAACAATATATCTAAATTTTCTATGTAACTATACATATTATAAATTTAATATAAAAATTATATATTCAATATTGTTATGAACTTCAATTTATAATATTATATATAAGACTCTTGCATCTATGTTTATGAGTAAAATGGTCTATAATCTTATTTTCTTGTCTTATCATTGTCTGAATATATTACCAGAGTTTTATTGAATTAAGAAACGGAACCGGAAAGTTTTCCATCATTTATTTTCGGAAATAATTTATAATATATGGGTTTCTTAAAGGATAACAAACCTTCCAATAAAATTATGTTTTATTATTTGAGGAAAAGAAATGTTAAAAATTGTTTAATTTTAAATAGTTATCTTTTGTCCAGGTCTTTAAGTTTTCCTAAGACAATCATAGAAATGAGTGATTTTTTACACACTGTCCATTTTATATAGTTTTTTCAAATTTATCATCATAGCTATTCATAATAGTTGAAATAATTTTTTATTTTTTTAGTGTCTGTTTCAGCTTTCTTTTTCATTATTAATATTGTGTATTTTATTTCTTCCGATCTATATTTTATTGATTTTTTAAAAAAAAGCTTTTCAGTTTACTGTGTTTATTTTTACTTCTTTAGATTTATTTCCACTATTCCTAACTTTATTTGATCCTATATTTCACTTACTTTGATGTATGCTTGTAGTTTTTTTTTTATCTTTTCTTACATGGATGTAATATGTTTATTTTAAAAAGAGGGGTTAACTGAATGGAAAAAGCAAACTAATTCAATTATAAGCTAAGACCATGAAAATTGATGCAGAAAAGTCAAATATAACAATTTGGAAGAAAAGTAAACCAAGGAAATATTACCAGAAGAAAACCAGTGTGGCTTTGGCAATATCCAGGATATAAAGTTAAACATAAAATTATGAATGTAAACACAAATGACTACATATAAGAGCAGAAAATGTAAAAAATATAAATTTATATGAATCCAATTATACCAAGAACATCCAAATACCATCATGGTTGAAGATTTTGCACAATTTTCTCAGAAATAATCAGAAATGATTGGGGTTTTTTCCCCACATTTTTTATTGGTGCACTATAGTTGTACATATTGATGGGATTTATTGTTACATATTTGCACATGCACACAATATAACAATATAATTTGATGAATATAATTTCCCAACATTTCCCCCTCTCCTTACAGCCCCCCCATGGTCCCTTTCCTCTACTGATCTCCTTTTGATTTTTAAGAGATCTACCCCCACCTTTGTTTCCCTTTTTCCTCTCTAGCTTCTGTATATGAAAGAAAACATATGACCCTTAGCCTGCTGAGTTTGAACTAAGAAATGTTTGTTTTTTAAAACAGAAAAATATTTAAGGTATCATAACCATTTTCTTATGTTATATAGATCTTTAACTTGATTTCGAATACATTTATAAATTTTTCTTTAATAAATGCACAATAAAATTAAATAACAAAGTTGTTGGGCACTTAGCATGTTTCCAATATAATGCTTTAGCAGATAACACTGCACTAGATAAATATCTTGTGCTATTTGTTTTAAATTAAAAAAAAACAGTTATTTCCTATAGATATGTATAGATTTGAGATTCAATCTGTATAATTTTTCTTTAGTCTATAACACATCCTTCAGCAATTCTTATAGTGCAGAAGTGTTGTTTCAAAACTCTTTCAGGTTTTGTTTTTTAAATAATGCTATTCTTATATTGCAGCTTTTTTTTTTTCCCTACTGGGGATTGAACTCAGGGATACTTGACCAACCGCTGAGCCACATCCACAGCCCTATTTGTATTTTATTTAGAGACAGGGTCTCACTGAGTTGCTTAGGGCCTCACTTTTGCTGAGGCTGGCTTTGAACTAGCAATCCTCCTGCTTCAGCATCCAGAGCTGCTAGGATTACAGGTATGCACCACTGACCTGAAGGATACTTTTAATGAATATATATTTTTTGTTAAAGTTGTTATTCTACTGTCTTCTAGTCTTCATTAAAATGATTATTAATTTTCTCCTGTATAAACTACGTGTTTTTTTCCCCTACATGCCTTCAACATTTTCTCTTGAAAATCTTGGATTTTATCAATTTCACTGTGTTGTGCTTAGATATGGTGTGTGTGTGTGTGTGTGTGTTTTCATTCTGCCTTAGGTTTTTTTGATCTTCTTGAATCCTTAAATGTAATGTTGTTTATAAATTTTGGAAAATCTTAGCTGTTAACTCCTCAAAACATTTTTCTGTTCTATCAGCACTGTCTACCTCTGAAATTCTACCTCTGAAATTCCTATCACACCTATTTTGGGCTGTTTAATATTTTCCAACATGTACCACACATACTGTTTTATGTTCTTTAAATCTTTTTTTTCCCTAAGTTTAGATGTTTTATTTGTCTATTTGCTTTGTCTTGTTCTTCTGTTCTCATCAATTTGCTGCTGAGCACATCAGTTTTTTCCCATTTATATATTTATTTAGAATTTTAATTTTTATAGTTTCTGTTTCTCCGAATAGACTTCTTATCTATCCATGTATTGAGACTATATTTTCCTTTAGCTCCTCTAACATGTTCTCTAAGCATATTCTTGAACATCCTCTAGATCTTCAAATATTTTTAATAGCTAATTTGCAGTTACCACCTGCTAAATCTAACATTTGAGCCAAACTTGTTTGTTTCTATTGACTACTTCTTCTTCTTCGATATGGGTTACATTTTACTTATTTATTTTTATGTATTATAGGTAGTTTAATATCTACTAGATATTGCTAAGGATACATTTTAGAAACTCCAGACTTTCATTCCTCTGGAAGTAGTTTATTTTTGTTCAAGTAAGAGTTCAATTATGGATTAATCTTGATTTTGTGTAGGCTTGGTTTTATACCATGTTAGACCAGACCTGTGAACATTCTTAACTCTTTCTGAAGTTGTTGTTGTTGTTCTGAACAGTGTCCTCTATGAATTTTGTTAGGTTTTGGTTTTTGACTTTCTTAAGAAGGTTATAGAATAGTCTTTCCAGAATGGATCCTTCTTGTTTCTAGTATCTCATCAAGATGCCTAGGATGTCAAGGAATCATTGAGAACTTTCCATTACAGCCATTGTTTCCTAGCACTGCTTGGACTTTAGTTTCCTGTTCTGTGCTCCTCTCAAAAGATCCTGCTCTTTAGATTAAATCTTCAAGTGATCTTGTCCTGTGAAATAGAGCCCAACCTGTATTACAGACTCCCAGAAAATCCCCACAAGTTCTTTTGAGCCCTCTTCTGTCTGCACAGCTTTCTCCTTTTACATTTCCATTATTGGATTCCAGGTTCTCCAATTCCCCCCAACTCTGGTTTGTATTCTTTCCATTCATTACGACTCTAAACTCTGCTTTGACTTTAATTTGCTATATCATGATCTGAAAATTGTCCTGAGCAGAAATCTAGGACAATCAGAAGGTCACACTTCAATTTCTCATCTGCAGCAATCACAGCCCTATGCCTACTATGGTTTCAGGCCTTGTGTTTTTATATTGATTAATAATGGGAAGGCTAGTTAAGTATCAATTCCTTCATAGTAGCGAAAAGCTAAATTAAGATATTGTAAAACTATATGATTTCTACTTAAATTTTTATATATTTTGGTTCTCTAGTGAAATTCTCTTTAAATTTATTTTGCTCACCTTTATCTCTACTGTCCTGAATAAATTAATCACATTTATCGTAAAGCCTTTTAAATAATGATTGGTATGTTTCTACCTTCCATATAATTTTTTCTCTTTGTGTTTGGTTATATAGTCATGTCATTTTATATGACCAGTACTTATTTAAATTGAGGTATAACATATACAACAAAATACAAAAATCTTGAGTCTATAATTTGAGGAATTATTACAAATGTACAATGACTATATAACTGCCTCTTTGAGTAGATAGAGTATTTCTTGCTTACATTTTCTTTAAGCCATTAACCCCTTAGAACCATTATTTTGAGTTTGTCTGTATAGTTTTTCAGCTTTGAAATTTCATGTAGATGAAATAGCATTTTATGTATTCTTTTGGGTTTAATTCCACTCATCTATGTTGTTCTATGCATCAGTATTTCTGTTTTTTTCCAACATGTTTATTATTCTGTTTCTGAATTTACTGAATATTGTTTACTATTCTACTCTGATGGATCCAGAAGTTTCTTTCATTTTGGTGGTGCTATCAATATAGCTTCTGTGATTATTCTTGTAATAAATTTTAATAGATACAAGCTTTCATTTCTATTGGGTATTTCTCAAAGAAGAGAAATACTAGGTTATAATATCTATGTATCTTTAACTATAATGGATAATTCCAAATGGTTTTCCAAATGTTCTGTTCTCATCTCTGGAACTCCTCAAATAATTGTGTCCTAATCCCGATACACTTCAGTTGTTCTTCATTCTCTTCAACACCTTTTATTGCAAGTTGTTTTCAAGTTAGCCATTCACGTGGGTGTATCATAATATTTCATGATATTTTCATTCTGCATCTCTCTGATGATTGCTGGTATAGAGCATCTTTTTATATGTTCATTAATTCTAACAATTTATTTATCTCATAAATATATAATAATAATGTAGAGATGCAATCTTATACTAACTTCAGCAGAATGATTCCTTTCCTCCCCACACCCTTGGGGCAGATAGAGAGAAAGCAAATCCCTTTGTTTCAAATTTAGGGCTGGTTGAAGCCCTAGTAAGACACAGTCCCAAATTTACTCCTGGGGCTCCATGGTCTTCATAAAGAGCCAGGGCCCTTCCCCTTCCCCTTGGCTTATCCTGAATTCTGATATTTCTTTCCCAAGGTTGCCAACAACTCTCCTCTTCTTTTTCAAAGACTTGTCACTTGAGGTTTTAATAAACTACCCTGCACAGTCTCAGGATTCAGCAACCATCCTGAAAGGAGACTGGTTGTGTGCTAAAGCTCCCATTCCTCCCTTCACCTAACCTGTTGCTCTGCCAAAAGCCCTGCTGTTTTTTTCTGTCCTGGTCCAGAGTTCCTTTGCCCAGCTTTGTTCCAGCCTTTGCACGAGTTTCTCAGCCTCCTGCCCAGGACTGAATTCCTTCCCTTCTGCTCTTCCTCACTCCCCACATAAAATCAGCTCCTCTTCTTAAAAAAAAATTATTTGATGAGATAGAATTTCCTCTAATACTAAATAAAACAGCAAATAGGCTCCTCTACTAACTTTTAGGTCATAGAAAAATGCAAGGTCACTTTAGGTTTCAAATGCAGTCTCAGTTAGATAATTAAATACACCCTGCCCCACCTGGGTAGCCAGAAGCCAGAAAATCCATTGGGAAGGCAGTTGGAGTTGACCTAGTCACTCTTTCCTTCTCACCTGCCTCCCTACTCACTACCTCCACTCCAGATGGAAGCAGGAAGGGGAAAAAGAGACCAAAATTGTTGGGAGAATACCATTGCAAGATGGCATGGTGTGAGTTCCACTAAAGCTTATGGAGACGACTGCTCATATGGGTGGTTTTGTTTTGTATTCCCTTTTGTTCCTCTGACTATAATACCATCTAGTGAGAAGTACATGTCTTCTTCCAGGTCTGAGTTTTTGGAGAACTCTCACTGAACTCTCTCTTTGGCTCCTCTAATCCTGCCAGGTTCTACTCAATGGTAGACTTTTTCTATGGCTAAAGATTCATTCTTTTTCTCCTAGAGTGGTTTTAGGTTTTATTGATTTTAGGGTTATTCTTAAAGGCAGATCCCTTCTTTCCCCTGGTCCTGCTGCTCAGGGCAGCAGCCAGAGCCCTTTGTTGAGATTCCTCAGACAAGAACCCAACAGCAATCAAACACCCAAGGACAGAGATCAGCCTCCAAATAACCTGATTCCTGAAAGACACAGAGTGGAGCAATAGGTTCCTCTCCTTTTTCCTGGGGAAAGACTCAGCCTGACTTTCACCAAACAAATGCTGCTCTCAGAATCCACTGTTGACTGTTTTATGCCCTCAGAGTTCTCGAGGGGTTTCAAGAGTCATGAAATCCAACTCAGTTCTTCGATTTGAAAATTTACATTTTGGTGTGTGTGTCAATTCACCTTGAAATTTTATTTCTGTACTACTATAGTAGGCTAAATAATGGTCCTGCATATATGTCTACATCCTAAGTTTCAAATATTTTTAATATGTTACCTACCATAGTAAGAGGGAGTTGGCCAATGTAATTAAATGAATGACCTTGACATGGGAAGATGGTCCTGGGTTTTCTGGACAGGCCCAGTGTAACTGCCAGGATCTATACCAGGAGGCAGGAATAGCAGATCTGACATGAGCAAGAGGTTGGAGCGATGTGTGAAAGGTAACATGAGCTGAGGAATACTGGTGACCTCTAGAAACTGAAAAAGGCAAGCATATTTTCCCCCTGGGGCTCCAAAGAAACCAGCCCTGCCAATACTTTGACTTCTGTCCATTGAGACTGTTGATGGACTTCTGATCTTCTATTTTAAGTCACAAAATATGCAGCAGTTTGTAGCACAGCAATAAGAAACTAATATAGGCATCATAGTGACTCAGGCAAAATTTCCAATTCTATCTTATAACATGGCACCAAATGTCCTCAGATAACTGGGTTATTTAAATAGCTGAATTAATAGCAAATCATGTTTGTAACTGTAGGACAAACTTGAAACACCTAGGCAATCTCCTTAGTTTCAAGTTCTATTAACCCATGGGTGGTGTTGATGCACATCATGTGATATTTGCCTAATACATTCATATAATGCATGGTTGCAATGCCTGGCTTTCCAAATTGTACTAGCCATGTGACTTTTGGGAATTAATTACCTATTTTTCTTTCTTTTTTTCCTAATCTATTTGAAGATATAACATTATCTTCCTTTACAGATTTGTCATGAAATTACATAAAATTGGGAAGCTGTTAAGCAGTATCTTCCATGTAGTCAGTGGTTGAAAAGTGATGGCTAGTTAAAAAAAAACAAATAATTTATGATAAAATTGGTAACATTTAGATTCATGGTGAAGTCAATTTGCAAGTGTTTATTGAGCATTTATTACATATGATTCAAGCAATCTTAGGTGCTGTGGTAGGCTAAAAATTATTTGTTCTTGAGGAAATTTTAACAGAGCTGCCTCATCCCTCTAAGGGGTCAGTACTGGACTGTTCAGTGCCTACTCAGTAGGTAAGGTGTCGCCCTGATTCCAGAAGATAGAGTGTGTTAATGGAAGGTAGTTAGTTTTGAAATGTCAGTTTCCATGCCTGGTAAAAATAAGTGCTTGCAGCATATAAAACATATTTAGGAGTGCTATTGATGGATAAATCATGAAGGATGCACACTTGAAAGGTTAATATTGACATTCTGTAAGACATAACTTTATATGCAGCACAACTATTGATCCAGCTGTGGTGATGGGCTAGCAAGTGCTAGTGTGGATCGTTTTTAGGAGGAGCAAAGTGAATACTCAGAAGGGCTAAGGCATTGCACAAAGAAGAGATTTTCTTTAGACACATTTTGGAATTTCTGGTCTGGCCCATGAACTCACATTGGTTCAACCCTTGCAACAATAGCCTGTGTCCAAGAAGAAACATTTGCTGAGCATATACTTTTGGTTAATTCTGACCCTTCCATTGACTCAGGTAAAGGAGTCCACAGGTAGCTCCCAGGTGAAGAAAATGATGTATTTGCATTGTGGAACAACAACAAAACGTAAACAAAAACAAACAAACAAAACATCAACAACTTATAAAAAAATTTCGTTATGTCTCGTGCCCTTAGTGATTTTTTTTTTCCTGGCTAATGGATAGCAATGAGTTCACTATTTAGAGAAAATTCTCTAGTTAAGAAAAAATATTTATTTCATTATTAAATTGGAAAACTCAGCGAATGGTCAATAATTATCCTGGACAGAAGATAAAATGAATATGTTCATCTTGAAAAGCTGGTGACTTTCCATTATTTTTCCTAACTGCTACACATTAAAAAAAAAAAAAAAACACTTTGCAGGAACCAGTGGTGAGATCTGTCAGTATTTTGCATAATTACATACGGAAAAAGAAAAAATGCTATCATACACATCAAGCATATGTCACTGAACATGAGAAGGAAATTAGATTATTAGATTTGTCTGGTTCTTTAACTTTTCATTTTGAAGTAATTTCAAACTTACAAGAATGTTGCAAAAACAGTACAAACAATTCCTGAATGAATTTCACCCAGATTCCACTAACATCAACCATATAATGATCAAACTCAAGATATTAATATTGATATAATAATATCTAAACTACAGATCTTATGAAAATTTCATCAATTAGTCCACTGATATCCATTTTCTAAACCAGGGTCTAATCCAATACAGCACATTAAATAGTTTTGTCTCATTAATATCCATTGATCTACAACAGTTCCCATCTATTTTTCATGACTTATCATGTTTAAAGAGTACTGGCCAGTTATTTTGTTGAACGTCCCTCAATTGGATTTGTCAGATATTTTCCTAAGATTAAGTTGACATGCATTTTTTGTCAACAATACAATGAAAATGATGTATCCTTCTCAGTGCGTAATTCAGAATCTTAAAATGTTCCTTACCAATTCTTATTGGCAAATGTGTCTCATGACTGCTGATTTTAACTCTGGTTACTTTATTTGGGTGATAGTGCCAGTTATCTCTCCTTTTCCCCTCTTCATGTCTTCTAAGATGTTACTTTGACACTGCGGGAAAATCCTGTTTATCATTACACTTTTCTTGCAATTCCCAGTTTTGGCATTCTTTCATGATACTTACCTAACATGACCATTACTGTAGTGGTTTTCTATTTCTATCATTTTTTATATGTTTATTCCTTAGCATAGAACTATAAGACAGAGCATTCCCTTCTCTCCCATTTTTTTCAATTAATTATTCATAGTGGTATGGATTAGTGAGTTCTTGATTTATTCTCTAAGTTGTAAACCAATTTCTGCTTTGTTCTTCCCATGATTCCTGTGCTTAACATGTATATTTTGTCATCTTCTCTTATGCAAAAAATATATAGCATAATATAGAAACTCTAAGATACAGATCTTTGATACAGATAAACTCTTTAGAATTTATTCTTGTATTTGGTGTGAGATATGGATGGAGATAATCTTTTTGAATTGTCTCAGAATAATTTATTTTAAAAGTGCATCTGTCTATATGGTCATTTTTGAGTTTTTTATTATAGTGGTCTGTTTGCCTATTTATGAGACTTCCTGGCACTTTTTCAATTATAAAGGCTTTTATGGCAGATTTTAATGACTGATAAAGCTAGTTACCACCTTGACCCCTACCCCATATATTTTTCTTTATGTTGGTTTTCCTAAGAATTCTATCATGTTTGATTTCAACATAAACTTTAGGAAGAACTAGTAAGTCTAGCTTCGTGTAAATCTTGTGCTAGTTTAATTAGAAGTGTAGTAAATGTATAAATTAGATTGGGTACCAACAAATGCATAAAGTTCAGCCTTTTTAATCCAAGAACCAGGAATATCTTTCTACTTATTTAAGTTTACTTTTTGTAAAAGTAAAAAGTAAAATATCTTTCTACTTACTTAAGTTTACTTTAAGATTTTTAAAGCTTTTTTATGAAGATGTTTCAGACTTCTTGTTCAGCTTCCTCTTAATTATTTACTTTTCTTTATTGCTATTGTAAAATGGAGTTTCTCTATTATAATGTCTTCTAACTTGTTATCATTTATATATATAAGACAATTAATTTTTACATATTAATTTTATATCCTGTGATCTTAGAATTTTTGTCTAGGGTTTTATCATTAATTCCTTGAGTTTTTATGGATTTTTATCATATCATCTGCAAACTGAGAAAGTTCTGCTCCTTCTTTACCATTATTATGCTTCCAATTGATTTCTCTTGTCTTATTGCACCAGCTAATAGCCTATAATGCATTGTTGAAGTACTGGAGATAGAGTGATTCCTTACCTTGTTCTTGATGTTATTGTAAATGTCTCTATTGTGTTCAGTGTTTTCTCAAGAAAAGAGATGTTGGTTTTACGATGGACATTTATATTTTTTGTGATAAGAAGGCATCAATCAGTTTCTGTATTCTTGAGTTACTTAATAAAGAATGAGTGATAAGTTTTGTCCAAGGATTCTTCAGCATCGCTAAAGATACAGTTTTTCCTTAGACTTCTTTATATAGTGTGATAAACTAATAGATTTTCTAATATTGAGTCAAATTTGTATTCCTAGAATACGTGTCACTTGGCCATGATGTTGGATTTCCTTAACACAATGAAGTATTGAATTATCTTCGCTAATATCTAACTTAGTTCTTCTGCACCAATATTTGTATGCAGTATTGGTCTGTCGTTTTCTTTACTTGCATTGATTTTTATCATGTTTAGACTTAGATATTCATGTCATATTTGCAATATAAAGATTAGAAATTTTCCTTCATTTGTAATGCTCTGGAATAATATGTGAAGCACTGGAACTATCTGGTCTTGAAAGATTTGATAAAAATTGCCTCTGAGACCATCTATAATGCCATCTGTGATGCCACCTGTGTCTGGTACTTTTTGAGGTAGTTTCTTAATAAGTTCTTTCTGTTTCTCTATGTAAATTAGTCTAAGTGCTTCATCCCTAATGATGTCAATTTTGTTAACTATAGTTCCCTAGGAAATTTCGGTTTCAGCTAATCAGAAATTTGTTTAGAATTTGAATTTTTTTTCCTTTTCCCCATTGATTATCTAGTGGTAAGTATATTTTGTCATTTTTTTTAACAAGAAACAGGATATTGATCTATTAATCACATCTACTATTTTTCTATTGTTAGTGTTGTTTTCATTTTTCTTCTTTAATAGTTCTTTCTTTAGAAATTATTTTTGCTTACTTTTTATGTTTTTCTAATTTTATTTTTGAGCTTGAACTTTAATTCATTTGTATTCAATTCCTCTATAAATTATTTTTTTATCTTTCAGGTAATTTATTTATACTGGTTTCTTTTTGGTTTTGTCAGTATTTTATCAACAGGTAAAACACCAGTATCAAATAAAAAGGCATTTTATTTCTTTTCTGGGGAATTTATTTTGTCAACACTTTGTCATTCAAATGTATTCAGATCAGATATTATTATCTGTAACATTGCTAATTTGTGGAACTTACTGATATTTACTTTGTAGAGTGTGTGTGTTCTATGAGCTTTTAAAAAACAGTCTTTATTACAGGTGTGTGTTAAATTCCTTGGGCTTTTGCAACAAAATACTACAAACTGGGTGGCTTAAAACAACAGAAATTAATTGTCTCACTGCTCCAGTGGCTGGAAGTCAGAGATCCAGGTGTGGTAAGACCATGCTCTGCCTGAACGCTGTGGGAGAGGGTCTTTCTTGACTCTTCCAGCCTCTGGTGTTTGCTAATGGTCTTTGTTGTCCCTGAGCTGGTAGATGGATCACTCCAATCTACCTACAGCATTACTCTTCCTCCATCACATGGCCATCTTCTCTTGCATGTCTCTGTGTCAAACTAATCACAATCGATCAGTCATTAAACACTTTCCCTACTCCAGTATAACCTGATCCAAGTTAATTACATCTGTAACAATCCTATTTAAAAATAAGGTCACATTCTGAGATGAGGGTTAAGGCTTTAGCATATCTTTTTGGGAGACACAATTCATCCCACAACAGGATGGAAAATTTAATATATAAACAATGTAAGATCTACATTGTTCATTAGTGTTTTAGGTCTTCTATATGCTTCTGCATTTTTTTCTTTTGTCCATTTGATAGTTCTTCTACTGACACTGAATGTTAAAGTATACAGCTGTTAGAGTATATCCTTGCCTCTTCTATGAATTGTGTTCCATAAAGGTGCTTGTTGTGCTTATTATTTGGAGCATAGCTTTATTGTGAATTGTGGCATCTAGCCTTTAATTTTTTTTGGGGGGTGGGATGGGTTGAATTCTACTTTTTCTGTTATAAGCATGCTTTCTTTTTACTTACTTTTTAATTCCAATTACCTGAATCTCCTAGTGTGTCTTTGGCCACTCAAGCCTATTTAAGAGAAAACAAATCAATACAAAACAACACACACACACACACACACACAAAACACTTCAAATAATTTTAAATATGACTCTTGTATACAACATATTCTTGGGTCAGTCTTATTTTGTGCAAATTTACAATATTTTTATTTCATTAATTAATGAATTAAAAGTAATAAAAATTAAGTAATAAAATTCAGTAATTCTAATTTGCCAATGTTACTGTATATTTAATTCCAAACCTGTCATAATATTTTATAATTGCTTGTATTCTAGTTGCCATACTTCTTTACTTGATGTGTCTTTTTAAATTTTTTTATTTTGTTTTTTTTTATTCTTTTTTTTCTTAATACTAAGAAAGTATTAGAAGTATTGTAAGTATTGATCTGATGGTCACTTTCCTACTTGTTCCTTATTAAATGTCCTTCAGCTCATGTTTTCTTATCTAACCTTTCCTATCACCTTGCCAGTTTTCACAGTACTCTTTACAACAATTGCTTATATAATGAGCGACTTTTTTATATTTTCTTATTTATTTACCTCTTGTGGTACTGGGGACCGAACCCAGGGCCTACCACTGACAACATCCAGCCAGGCCACCCCCCTTCAGTTTGTTTCAACTGCCAACTGACCTTACAGCTTCCTAGTGGGAGTGTGAAAGATTGCTCACTGGGATTTGATTTTTTTTTTAATTGCAATTACTTTGAAATTTGGGCATTCTCTGTTCTATTCATGCTGAGGATGTGTTTTTTTTTAATACACTTAAATATAGACATAGAGAAAAAAAGAATTATTTTGTAAAAGAAAAAAAAAAGAACCCTGTCTTCTAGGTCTTCTAGCCCAGGCTTGCCCTTGACTGATTGCTTTTGGCCAATTTCCTAATAACTCTTTGTATCACATAGCTAGAAAATCTTTTAAAAGTACATCTTCATTATTTGGAGATATTTTCTTAAATTTGAATGTAGATGAATTCTTCAAGTCACTCCAAAGCTTGTGTGTGTGTGTGTGGGGGGGTGTGTGTGTAAATTTCTGTGCATAAATTTCATGTTATATGCATGTTTCAGGTACAGATACAGATATAATGTAGAAAACGTGTGCCTTCTCTCTGCTTCAGCTACTCACTCCTAGTATCATACTCTTCCATCGGCAAACAGGCCATCCATTCAGAATTTTGACTTCACCATTATGAAAAGACCTTGCTACTGTTTCCAGTTCCTGCTTTAACAGTTCCTTAGTTCTCATCTGACCTTATCATAACAACAGCTCAATTAATCTTACCATTCTCTCCTAATCCTTGATTTCTCTGTCTTTCCATTCCCTCGTTAGGCAGGTAAAAACCCATCCTGTATTACTATAGTCAATGTTTGCAATCTCCAGTGCTTACAGGTTCAGGAAGGAAACTCAGTGAGTGTTCTCCCAGATAGAGGACCCCAAGAACTTGTTCAGATGAGATGAACCAAATTGCTTATGCACCATCTTGAGACATTTGAGTGCATAGTTTTAATACAATGAGAGCACCAAACAATCCATCTCCAGGCTAAAAGTGTCCTTTCACCTCCGACCTTGTTTCTACTTATTGCTATCCTATAAAAACTTTTGTTGAAGTCACTATCCATTTTCCAAGTTGCATCACATTGCAAAAGAGAAAAATCATGGGGTCTGGCTGACAAGCTTCACTTCTCACCATTATATCCCACATGGTCACCCAGTGACCAGCGCTCCTGCCCCACTTCCTGGAATGCTTTCTCTCTCTCTTTCTCTCAGAGATGACAATTTTATACTTTCTCCTCCTCACATACATTCTCATCAGAAGGCTTTGACTTGGAACATTAGAATTCCCACCTAAAATGCCTTTTTTTTTAATAAGAAATATACTTTCTAACCTCAGTGACTTGTTATCCTCTTTACTTCTTTCAGAGCCATCATTGCAATCTACAGTCATTCTTGCTTTATGATTCTATTTCCTTCAACCAGAACATAACTCCATGTGAGCAAAGACTATGTGGGTCTTCCTTACCAGCTACTCTTGGGACAGTGACTACCATATATCAGGAACACAATAAGCTCTTGTCCAACGAAGGTTTTAATCAGAACATATTTGCAATTCCAAGAAATCCAGGGGAAAGGGTCATTGTGGGTAAAGTCTAGAACAGGGCTTGGCATACTTTTATTGAAAAAGGCCAAATAGAAAATATTTTCGCTCTTGCAGGCCAAATGGCTTCTCATAACTATTCAGCTCTGCTCTGGTAGCATGAGAGCAGCCATGGATAATACACAATGAATGTGAGAGGCTGGATTTGGACCACACTCGTGGTTTGTAGACCTCTGGTCTAAATGAGCAGAGTCTTTGCAAATCCCTAAATCTTGGGCCCTTGCTGCCACCTATGCATTCTCAAGAAATTGTTGATAAATATACATTCACATCTGTGCTATCTACTGAAAGGCATCATGACAGAGTGGTTGAGAATACGGACTCTACTGCTATATGGCTAAGTTCAAGTCCTGGCCTGCCACTTACAGGCACTGTGGCCGTGAATAAATCACCATCTTCTCTGATTTGGGTTTCTTCATCACTAAAATGTGATAATAGCCATGTCTGGGTCATGGGGTGAATGAGGATTAAATGAGGTAGTTTTTGTTAAATGCTTACAGCAGAGCCTGGTACCTATTAAGAACCAGATATATGTGCTAAATGTTGAGTGGGTCCTTGCTCAGCCCTCTGCATATCTACCTCACGTCCTTATCACAGAATGCTTCCATGGGATATCAGTAATATCCCCATTTGATAAACATGAAAACTGGGACTCAGAAAAATTAGGTATGATTTCTATGGTCACCCAGCTAGTAAGTGATTGTATTAGGGTCAGATAAATACATTAAGAGATCTAAAAAATAACTACATAATTAAAATATAATGAATTTCTTCTATCCAATATCCATACAAAATAAAGGAAATTGACATTTGTCTCTGCATTTGTTTTAAAATACGGCTGAAAATTCTTTGATATTTTTCCTCTAAAGAGAAATCCCCTCCTGTAGATTCTGGGTGGATTTAAGACAGCCTCACCTAATAGAGTAAAATGAAAGTGATGCTGTGTGACTTCAACAGGTAGACCATAAATGGTCACCTCACCTTGTCTTTGCTTCCTAGAACACATTCTCTTAGGACTCTGTGCTATCACATAAAAAGTTCAGTTACCTGGAGGTTGCCATGTTGTAAGGAAGCCCAGGTCACACAGAGGGTCCAGGTATGGGTGTTAAACCAGATTTTCCACCTGAGGCCAGCTTTGAAGTCATCCTAAGGATCCAGATGTATGAGTGGCAGTCTTCAAAAGACTTCAGCTTCCTACCATGAAGTGACCCATGACCACTTCACTCTTCTCAATGAAGGCCCCAGACTCCACAGAGCAGATATACCATCATCCCTACTGACCTGAGTTCCTGAACCATAGAACTCTGGAGCATAATTAAATAGTTGATATTTTAAGGTTTTGGATGATTTGTTAGTGCAGATAACAGAAGAGTTTCTTTCCAGATCTTCCTAAGCTATAATTATAACTAAGCTTATTAATGCTGAGCTTCCTTCATTTCTCAGAGGCCTCATTTTGTTGCTACCCCAACAATCTTTTGAGTCTTTCAGAAATAGAAGGAGCTGTGATTTGAACCCAGGTAGTTCTGCTAACCTTCACCCTCTACTAGGTGGTCTTAAGCAAATCATTTCATCTCTTTGGGTCAGTTTCCTAAACTGGTGAGTAAATCCTCTTCTGCAGAATTGCTATGAAAATCAAATAATACCATGGGTGTAAAACTATCTTAATAGAATGTAGACTCCATAGCTTAGGGCACAGAGTGGTTTTAATCTCCCTTGAGTTCCAGTCTTGCAAAGAAGTGTATTTACACAAACAAATCAACAGAATAGATGCCGTAGCCATCAGAAGAGCAAGCACATACCTAACTGTACATTGGGGGATTCTAAAAGAGTGTGTGTGTGTGTGTGTGTGTGTGTGTGTAGGTGTGTGTACGTGTATGTAATTTAATAGTAGGCCAGCCTGGTGATTTTGAAACAACTCAAGTGTCTGACATGAAAGCAAGTGACAGTACTTGGAACGAGGGCCATGAAAAGCAAGTACGTTGCAAATCACTCAGCCGTGCTGTCGAGGGAATCATAGCCACCATATATATTTTCTTAAATGTAGTTTCCCAGCAAACCTTTCATAAAATTCATGACTGTGGCTGACCTTTGCTACATCCTTCCTTCCTCAGCTTCTCCCTCCCTGCTCAAATATAACCTGGGCTTGGAAGGCACTTGTGTCAAATACGGCTGATTGGCTGCTGGATGGCTATTCCAACCCCTCTTCCCTTTCTGCCTCCTTCTAGAAAGTCCAGAAAGCTCTTCTAGCTTCTCCTGCATGGTAGCACATCCATGAGGAATCAGCAGAAGACTTTGGACAAAGTCTTCCATCATGCATCTCTCTTTCCTGACATAATGCTGACAATGCCTTTCCCACTTACTCTTTCTACTCTCTTGAATGCATTCCGGGTGCAGCTGCAGCTGAGCAGCTCTCTTGAGACAATGGGGGAAGCTCCAGCAGTGGTGTGTGTGCTCTGACATCTTTGGCACAATCACCTTTGGCTTTGTGTCATAAAATGAGTCTCTGTTGGTATTTTCTGCAGCCATTGCATTTTCTATTGGAGTCACAGAAAATCACAATATAATATCATAGGACATGGCGTGTGTCATGGCAATTGAATGCTTCTTCTGAGTAAGCAGGTGAGTTTTGCCTCCCTGGTCCTTTTGAGGATGGCAGAAACAGAAATCCTCGAGGGTAAAATCACTTTGAGCTCATGCATGCCTCTCTCCCCCCAAGTGCATAGACACTCCTCCCACTTCTCTCCAGAGCTTTGCCCTTCTGCTGTTCCAGGGCATAGTGCTTGTCTAACTAGACGGATGCCTCAGCCTTCCTAACCATCATCTTCTCCTTGGCCCTGTCTTCTTGCCTGTTCTTCACCTGCCACCATAGAGGTGTCAGTCAAACCACACATCCTCCCATGTTCTGTTCAAAGCAACACTCCAGAGCTCATTCATGAAAGTCTGTCCTTCCACACTCTGCTGAGAAGACTTTCCATGATTTGGACTCTGCCTCCCCCTCCAGCTTCTCCAACCTGTTCTTTGGACCTGCTACTTCTCTACAGTTTTCTCAAGTTCATCAAACTCTCTGCTTCAGCCACACTGGACTTTACAACCCATGCCCTCCCTCACCTTTCCAATCCCTCTGCTTGGGTACTTCCCCATCACTTGCCTCAGACTTCTCTGATGTAGGAATCTCTCTCTCTCACACACACACACACACACACACACACACACACCACTGCAGGCCTGTTCTTTCTTGCAGGGACCCCACAGCACTCTACTCCGGTCCTTGAAGAAGTAAACACACAATGTAAAGCAAGCATCTGTGACTAGATGTCAAGGCAGCTGAGAGCAAGGCCTGGGTATGCCTAGTTCACTGTTGTAATGCCAGTGTCTAGAGAAGAGCCTGGAGGGGAGAATTGGAAGGGAGAATGGAGAATATTGATTACCTCCTATTCACCCATTTTTTGAGGGAGGGATCCTCTCCTCTAAGCATTTTGAGATGACTGACACCAGAGAGATGTAGTAGACGGCAGTTCATTCATCATACAGACTCTCAGTCTGGAGAACACCATAAGCCATGCAGGGTCCCACAGGGGTCACCTGGGAACAGAGAGCCAGCAAGGCTATGGGAGGCAATGGCCAGGGTGAGGAGACCCTTAGTTTACTTGAGAGGATGTGATTGGTTGATTGAAGAAGTTGGAATGTGGCAGAGAGGGGAAGCCTTTCAGGCTAAGGAGCAGATAGGGTCCAGCTTACGGGGAAGTGGCCGGATGGGGAGACTTTCCCACCAGGTGGGAGTACATCTGCCAAGAAGAGGGAAGCTCACTGCTATGGCTTTGAGGCCCTGTGAGGTTCCATGATGTCATGGCAGCCCTTGAAAATTTTAGGTTTTGCAATACAAATGAGGGAGGGAAAATGGAAGGAAAGGGAAGAGGAAAGAAAGGAAGGATATTTCTACTTATATCCTGGCCTGACTCAATTCACTGATTACTTTGGGAGACTACATCAAGGTCACAAGTTAGAGGGACTTTTCTGTTAACCACATGAGACACTCACTATTGATTGCTGACCCAGTCTCCATTCCCAACCTCTTTCTCCTTATCTACTTCCCAGCCAGGCCTACTCATGTCTCATAGTATTGATTAATGGGACATAAGAAGAATTGTACTGTGACATCTCGGGGGGGGGGGGGAGCTTTTGTTTTCCTTACTTGAGTATTACAGTTTTCTCCTTATTCTTCCCTTTTTGCTCCTGCTGGAACATAAACTTGATGGCTAGAACTTTGGCAGCCATCCTGCACCCATCAGAAGTAGGCAAGACAGTCATAAAGATCTGCAACAGTTGAAATACCTTGCTTATTAATTTGTCATGTCTCAGGAACCTATTGTATAACTGAGTTTTACTTTCTTTTCATTTTCATTTATGATATAATCATACATATTTTTATACACCATTTAATATGTCTTCATAAGTTATCACTCAGATGGTCCACTTACTGTTACCTTGGATAAATATTCCATGGTGCATCTGACCAATTTCCTATCTTTGTGAATATTTTTTTTCATTTTCTGGACAGGTGATGAGATTTGCATGCAGCTGGGCACTGTGACAGGCTGCATTTGGAGGTGGGTGCCCTCTGGGTTTCAGAAGGTATGAGGAATGTGTGCAGAGCTTTAGAGGCTTATATCATGCAGTAGTCATAGGACCTAGGGTCCACAGGGCCCAGTGGACATTTCATCTGTATAGCAGGAGTCAGACCTGGAGACATCTGGGACTGAAGTGAATTGGAAGCAGTATTACCTAACGAGGTTTGAGGCATTCAAGCTAGAGTGGAGAAACAGACTCCCCCTTGGAAACAGTCAAGATTGTGCCAGAAATTAGTGAAAATTAAATAAGTATGACATTAATAATAAGAAGAAAGTGAAAACTGGAGTCCTCAACTGGGAAATTCAAGAAAATGTAAAATATACCATGTGGCTGTAGCACAGAGATAAAGTCATAGCTCCCAAGTGGACAGTGGGCACCATATATAAAGATGCCTGCCTGGCTGCTAAAGAAGCTACATTAGCTATATAGTTCCACTCTTTTTTTTCCCCTGATTTTTCCACAATATTTAAAAGAGTAAAATCTTATTTCAAATAAAATTTTTTAAAAAGATCACTAAAACAAAATGGAGCCCTTCTCCTATATATTCTTGGTCCTTCTTTTCTTCTACTCCCATAGGAATGTCGAGTGGATGTCAAGGAAGCATCACCTATAGCACATGGATCCTTGGAGCAAAGCAGAGAAGCAACAATTCCCAGTTCTCCTTAGGAATAATAACCCTCCTAGAAAAACATTCCCTTAAGCACATATTTGTAAAGCTTCACTCACAGTTTAAGATTGTTAATTACCCTGCTTTATCATGACGGGTTACACTGAGATTCAGAGTCATAACTGCATCCTTCTCACCTCCTGCTGCTTATCAGTCCATTCTTTAGAATTATGTTCTTGGATCCCAGCCCGTGACTGCACATCTGGATGTACCCAGGGGCTTGGGATGTGTGGAGGGGAAGTCACCATGGAACATTCTTTCCTATGGGCTCAAAGTTGCTTATGACCAACAAGAATTAAAGGTTAGAGATGAAGACATAAGGCGAACCACTGATGATGTTCCCCAACTTATGTTGAGTGCCTGGTAATTCACACTAGCAGCCTCCCATTTCTCAGTCCAGGCCGTTGTGAACCACTATCCTCAAGGTAACTTCCCCACTGAATCCCTAGGCCCCAGTCGATTCCCACACTAAATAATATGCCCCACGCTCTTTGGAGTAACCATCAGTTACTAAACCATTCCTTGCCTTCCTTAGTCCACACTGGTTTCCCCTACAAGAATTCCATTCATCTTCCTTCAAGACTATGTTTCCCACTATGTTTGTGAAGATAAACTGTGTCCTGCATTGATCCTCCTCTAGATGCAGTCTGAAGCTCATAATTTGCCTCTATCCTTGGTTTCTTTGCAATGATGTCTTTCCATGGGCAAAAGCCTCCAAATAGGGATTCACAGAGTAATAGGCAAAAGAAGAAAGTCTACCAAGCAAGCACAAAAAAGTCAAGAACTCACCTTAAAGAACCTATTACAAATATCAGTTGAGCTCAAGGGAAGAGAAAATTCACAGAGGCTATGTAAGCCAGGGTGAGGCTCACCGTGGTACCTGGGTTTAGGCTGGAACTTGAGGCCACTACATTTATGGCGCTTACCCCCTGCAAATCTTTGTGCTAAATATCTCACTGTGCAAACCCTCTTGATCCTCACAATAACCCAAGGTAGATATTATCATTATGCTTACTTTCAGAGCATAAACCAAAGCTCAGAGACATTAAGGAACTTCCTCAACATCACAGAGCCAGAATTTAAACTCAGATTCATCTGATACCAAAGCTTTTACCAGACTCCAGACCATTGATTGATAGGACCTAGCACATAGGGACTTCTCAATCAATATTCATCAAATGAATGAATGACAGAGGCATGCAACAGTGATATGAGAATTACAAAACTTAGATATCTAGTAATGTGGATTATACATCCATGGTGGAGGAGGGACGCTTAAATGGTGGTGGTGGTAACAGAGCCACCAACTTCCTGATATTTTTTGAATCCTTACTCTGTGGCAGGCTATGTGTTAAGTACTGTAATTTTCGAGACCATCTTTTTGAAGACAAAAGAAATACACTAAGCCCTAGACTTTCTGGCTGGCCCTGTATTGGGCTCTCAAGGTGGCAAATTATTCTCAGTATTCACAGCCCAAATGCAGAAGAAAGACCAGTAATGTACTTCAAACAATGGACAGGGCTATCTGGGGATTTAATTTACCTATTCTCTACTCACCCTCTACAACTATGAGCAATCCATCATGAGTTAGATTTCTCTGGCCCTGGGGATTTTAAAGTGATCAATGGACTCTGGATAATATTAGGAATCCACCGTCCCCTTCCCAGTTCTCATGCACTCCCTGTAATAGACTCCCATATAGTGTGAGCAATTTACAGTATAATGAATTTGTTTTATTCTGGTTCAGTCTGGGCACTGCGGCCCCTGCCTGCCTTCCTGTTGTTTTATTTACTTCTCAGCCATTCTCATTTTTGTAGCTATTCCCTTTAGCTCTCCCTTTCTTTAAGGTCATTCTAAGGACAGGATGTTGCAATGGCTAAGATGAGTTGTGAATAAGTGCAAGCCAGGTGTGTTTTTGGTGATTCTCTCTCCTCTTTTGGACTCTCTGAAATCTGACCCATAAAGAAAAATATCACACGCTCAAGATTTAGAGCCCAAATTCCGATTTTGAGGTTGGTGTCACTCAGATGAATGCCCCTGAGCCAGGCACAACAGAACAGTTACTGGGCGAGATAAGGTGATTCAGTGTCATACCTCAGTGAGCCGTAACTCACCAGGGGTGGGGGGAGACATTTTTGTAACCACTAAACTGTGAAAGGCCAGCTTCAGCCCTATATATTGCTGTTTCCCACAATGGCTGTTTTCTGAAAAATCCATCTCCTTCACCAAGGGGTGCTAGGGTGCATTGAGAATTAGTCAGTTTGCTATACTGGTCTTGTTAATCCTGGTGGCAGGACATTAATACAGGGTAACGGTAACCGTGTTAAATATTTGCAGTGTTAGGGCAATAGCTTTGAATCTCAACTGACTATGTTTGATTAATAGAGTTGCTAATGGTGGTACCAGGGAAGATGGACTCCCCAGCCATCTCCTCCAGACAATATAAACACTCCACTGCTAAGTGATTCATTTATATGTAAAAACAATTAAGATTAGCTTCTAATTATTTCTGGCACATGCTTTTTAATATTGGAGACTTCAAGTCACAGTGGTCAAAGGGTAATGCATCATAACAGGTTACGACATCTCCTATGATTTCTTGATTGACATAAAAATGGTTTATTTCTCCAAATGATTGACACTGTGGCAGGTGGAAAGTGATGGTCAAGCTTCTAGCTGTCCATTAAACGATCTTAAATCAAGAAGGATGTGGCTTCAATAATTAGCTTCCATGTTTTGGGGTGGGATCAGCTGGACTGTGGGTAATGTTTGTCTGGGGACCCAGGTACCTTGGGGATGGCACAAGAACCTTTCACTCAAGTCCCTCAGAATAAATATCTTAATAAATTGATTCCCAAAATCTCTGGAGTATGTTTTTTTTTTTCCCTTGGAGGGATATAAATGAAAACCAAAGGTTTTCAGTGAAGCAACAGGGGAAACTAGCTAGAGTAAGGAAATTTGCTGATGAGAAGTGTTTGTCTCTGCCTTTGCAGGATATAGGTGGGAAAATGTATTTAACTTCAAAAACTGCACCATATACTTCAACACTGGGAAAGGGTACAGCTGTTATTTCCATGAACATACTTCCCACTGTGATCTAAAGCTATCTGTGCAGGAAGATAAGATTTCCTTGACCTTCTGTGTCTAAACCCCCATAGTCCTGTTACTTGCTCTACATCCCTGCTTTGGTTTGAATAGAGGATCTTCAAATGTAGGTTTGACCCCTTGAGTGCTGAAAGTTTTGAAGGCAAAAACAAAAACAAAAAAGATAAAGAAATCCATGAATTTTCAGTCAGCGGTCCCCTGAGAAGTCCCTGGGGGACAAGGACCTCAATTCTCTCTGAGTCTAGGACAGATGGTCCAATAGGAAGAAGAAAGCATTCTTATGTCAAGATGATTCTACCATCTTCAAAAGGCCAAGCATCATGTGTTAGCCTAAACATGGAAAGTAGGCATACATGTTGAATGTGTGTGATTGCCTTAACAGCTCCAGATTTTCTTGCCTTAGGTTCTCCACTCAATTAAAGCAAAAAAAAAAAAAAATTTGCAGCATGCCTGCTATGTGTTCTGGAAAGAGAAGAAGAAGATGAGCTCTTCAAGGAGCTCTCTTTGTGTTGGAAGAACAAGATAACAATAATATACCAAATAGCAGATCTATTGTACCAAAGCACTTGGAAACTGCATTTAAGAAGTTGTGTGGAAGTACAAAAAAGGAAATGGTTAATATCTCTGGGAAGGGAGAAATTATTGACAGTATCAATGAAGGCTTAACAGAGGAGTTGACATTTCATTTGAGCTTGAAAACAAGTATGATTGTATCAGGTGGAAACCATGGCAGCTTGGATGGCCGAAGGACATTCTCAGTGGCAGTGTGCCTAGGAGAGTGGAATCATGTGATTCTCATTCAATAAGAATGTCCCAGCAATGTGTCAAGCATACAGCAGCAAAGCCTTCAAGGGTACAGCATTTCATTAATTCAGTCAATTTTTCTTCTTCTCCTTCTCTTCTCATCCTCTTCCTCTTCCTTTGCAACTCCTAGGTTTTAAGCAAAATGCTATCAATAAATCCCAGGATGATGTGGCTAGGATATTGATAGCCTTCCTTTTTCCCATTTTCCCCTTTCATGTGACATTATTGAAGGAGTTTGTTCATATACATATATATTCATATACATATATATTTTTGTAACAAAAATTCTTGTGTCTCATCAACGTTGCTCATGCCCTCAAGTATATTTTGATAATACACTGCTGAGTATTTCAGAGGACTGTTGGTGAAAGACAGAAGGAGAAAATATAGATGGAAGGTTGATGCTAGATGGCCCAGTCCTTTGAAAACCATCACCTGTAGGAAGTGTAGCACGAGTGTAAATACCTAAGCTTTGAGGGTGACATAGTCATGTCAAAGTTTTAGAAATAGAATACTGCTTGTGGATGGCCAGAGGGCAGCCAGAAATAGAAAGATAGGAGGCTAGTAGTTAAGAGGATAAGTTATGAAGTATGATGTGTTGAGAACATGGCTAGGCCAATGGTGAGGAAAGATGGGAAGGTCAGAAGGAGAAATATTCACCAACTGAGAACTGACTCCATGGAGGAGGTGATGGCATGGTAAGAAGATGTCAAGAGTGACACTTAAGTATCTGTTTTAAGAAATGTTGTGGATGTTGTGCCAACACAGGAAATTCAGGAAGAGGGATAGATTTGGGGAATAACACAGGTACAGTTCTTGATATGATGAGTGTCAGGAGTCTGCAGAGTGTTCAGGAAGATTATAGAAACATTTTTTGAGATGGGTACATAAGAATTAAGTAACCTCTAGATTTAGAGAAAAGGTATAGGGAGAAAAGTCATGGAGAAAAAGAGAAATTGGTGCGAACGATAGGAGAAACTAAGGAACGGGAACTTAGATTTGCCTAATTCTATCTTAAATCAAATACTACAAGGAGCTTAACCTGTGTTATGGCATTTAATCCTCATTGTGAGCCTAAAAATAATTTACCCCACTCTATCCATGATTGTGAGGTTTTGAAATAGCAACTGAGATTTCCCTGCAACTCCTTTGTACCCACTGACCTATTCCTGCATGGCATTCATTGACTCAGAGAACAGAGGCTAAAACAAAAAGGAGGAAAAGGCTTATGGTTTATTAAAGAGCTTAGATTTTCATTTTCAAAAGCAAATAGCTTTAGTAAATTTGTAAGCAAAGAAATTTGTGTCTCTGATTCTCGGAGCCCTGGGAAGCAGGAGGGCTAGAATAGAAATGACACCTTTGTGGGTCCAGGATGATGGGCCACAGGCAGCCTCCATGGGTACTCATGTCCCAACCAGGGACAAGAACAGAAGTGTTTAACTGGAGGGTGGATTGGAATGAGGAGGTTCTTGAAGAACCCACAAACTTTCTTCTGACCATATGAAGTCAGGGAGCAGCAGACTAGTTCTTGGACAGTCAAGAAAAACATGCAAAAATAGCTCAGATAGAGACCAATTCGAGGAGGTCTCGCATTCAGAAATGAGGAATAACTCAGAAACACCTGCATGAACTGACCACAAAAGACCAGGTGGAAGCGGGCATCTCAGCAGATATCAATGTGGAGGGATCCTGACTAACCAGAATCGGAAATCCTCAACAGGAAACTTAGAACTTTGTGAGTCCCTCAGAAAAAATAAAGAAGGGAAGGGAGGGAGGGAGGGCAGGTCAGTCTTGGGACAAGAGAAGGGAAACCTTGAAAAGATCAAGCTTGAACATTTGCCTGCTGGTAGGATGGAGGCTTTAATCAGTGGAGCGACAGGAAGGAAGTTATATTTTTTGCATTGCTAAACTGTGGTCAATTGTTTGTACGTGCAATACTCGGTAAATCTGCTTGTTAGTAGAAATGGATAACAAAGGCCACACAGTGAGAAAATGATGGAACTTGAAAGAAGTTTAGGTCAGCCTGGATCCAGAATCCTTCCTCCTGCCATAATTCCTTTTGGATTCTACATTCCCACTGCTAACAGTCAAGAGGAAAATGGTCAGGCTTCTGGAAGTATCTGTCTTAAGAAAAGTTGTCCTTCATCTTTCCTGCCTCCATTTCCTGGAGTGTGGAGCGCAGATGACAGCCTAAGTCAGCTGATCTGCTGACCCAGGGCGTCATCTGAAAACTCCCATCTCTCCCATCTACTCTTATAAGAAAACAACAACCAAGTCACTAGTTCATGTGAAGAGGAGGGCTGGGGATGGAGAAAAGCATAAATTGAGGGGAATAAGAAATTAGTAGAGTTCATACCTTCAGTAGTTTTTGCTATTGCCAAGAAGAAGAGGTCTATTAAATTGGGGAAAGAAAAGAATTGAGGTCTTTCAAATATAATTATTTTATAAAAATTTACTGTATGCCAGGAGTTTGATATTCTTGCTACTAAAAATGCGGCTTGTTGTTATGGTTTGTGAAGTGTCCCCCCAAAAGCTCACGTGTGATAGAATGCAAGAAGGTTTAGAAGAAGAAATGATTGGGTTATAGCTTTAACCTAATTAGGACTAACTAAGTGGTAACTAGAGGCAGGTGGGGTGTGGCTGGAGGAAGTGGTTCACTGGGGGCATGGCTATGGGGCATATATTTTGTATCTGGAGATACAAAATCTCTCTCTCTCTCTCTCTCTCTCTCTCTCTCTCTCTCTCTCTCTCTCTCTCTCTCTCTCTCTCTCCTTCCTGATCACCTTGTGAGTGGATTCCCTCTGCTTCACTTTGCCATAATGTTCTGCCTCATCTTAAGCCCTGAGAAATGGAGCCAGCTTTCTATGGACCAAGACCTCTGAAACCATGAGCCCTCAAATAAACTTTTCCTCCTCTAAAATTGTTCTGGTTGGGTCCTTTTAGTCACAGCAGCAAAAAAGAAGACTAGAACACTTGTGGATCATTATTATTGATATCACCTGGAAACTCTTTAAAACTTCTTGTCTACAAATTTGCAGACTTGCCCCAAGAACTACTTATGGAACTGTCTTGAAATGGGGCCCAGAAATATGTGTTTTACCAAGCTTCTTTACTAGCTTTTACATGTGTTAAATTTGGTGAGGTGATGCTGTAGAAATATGAAAAGCAATTGACCTGAAACAAGGAGATTGATTAAAAAGGAATACAGACATAGGTGGAGTTGGAAATGATAACAGGTAAAATAGTCCATCATCATGGCCTTGGGTTCTCTTGGTAGGGATATGGAAGATGGATTCATCTATGTACATAATACAAATATGTATAATATAAAGAATCAAATAGACTGAAGTTCAATGATACAGGGTGATTCAACACACCTCTCTCATCATGAGATAGGTCACCAGACACAAACTAAGTAAAGATCTTCAGAACTAAAAAAAAAAAATACTATTAATCAAATTAATCAATAACTGAATTCACCTTTTTCTCACAGCACACAACATAGATGCACTGATGTTTGGGGCATAAATATTTATAAACATTATATCCTGTTATTGGATGATTCCATTAAGCAGTATAAAGTGACCTTCTTTGTCTCTTCTGGTTAATTTTGGTCTGAAGTCTATATTATCTCATATAAAAATAGCTATTTATGCTTCTTTCAGTCTCAATTTGCATGCTATGAATTTTCCCATCCTTTCACCTTCAGTCTGTGGATTTCTTTGCCTGTAAGTTAAGTCATTTTTAAACAACATATGATTAGCTCCTATTTTTAAACCAATGTGCCCATCTATGTCTTTTGATTGGAGAGTTTAGACCAGTTACATTCAGTGTTACTATAGAGAGACTATTTTTATTTCCTGCCATTTTCATTTATTTCTAATGTTTAATCAGACTTAATTCTCCTTTAATTGACTATTTATCTAGTGAAATCCATCCCCCATGTTTATTCTTATTTTTATTTTTTATTTATTTTACATAAACTATTTCATTGAGTATGTTTTGTAGTACAGGCTTAGTGGTTATAGATTATTTTAGTTTCTGTTTATTATTGAAGCTTTTTACTTTATATTCAATTCTGAAAAAATTTTTTTGATGAATAGAGTAATCTTGGTTGGCACCCATTTTTTTTTAGGGCTTCATCCATATTATTCTAAACCTTCTTGGCTTTGAGGGTCTAGGTTGAGAAATCAGTTGAAATTCTAATTGGCTTATCTGTAAATGTGATCTGTCCCTTTTCTATTGCAACTTTTAAATTTTGATCCTTATTCTCTATATGTGTAATTTTAATAATAATGTGTCTTGGAGAATTTTTTTTAATCTTGCATATTAAGGTACTAAATGCCTCTTATGTTTTGATTTCTGTCTCATTTCTAATGTTTGGAAATATTTTTGTTGTTGTTTCTTTTAAAAGATTGTGCACTCTTTTAGTTTGTATTTCAGTGCCTTCATCTATGACAATGATTCTTAAGTTTGGTCTCTTAATGTTAAGTATTATCCTTCAGATATCTTGAATATTCTGGTCATGGTCTCTTAACATCTTTTCTTTATTGTCAACTTTATTTCCAAGATGATATATATTTTGTCTCCAAGGTCTGAGAATCTGTCTTCAAAGTGGCCTAATCTGTTGGTGATTTTTACACTGAATTTTTAATTTGATTTATTGGGTCCTTCTAGGATTTGTTTGGTTCTTTATCAGAATATCTATTTATTTATTGAAATGACCTTTCTCTTCCCTTATTTTCTAAGTTTATTCCTTGTAACTCATTTTAGATCACTGAACACTTTAACTATAAATTTTCTAAATTCTTTCTCTGACTTTTCCTCCACTGCAGTGTCAATGTGATTGGTTGGTGAAATGTTGGGAGCTCTTTGGGGTAATTTTGTCTCTTACTTTTTCTTACAGATTGTACATCTACCCATCTGCTATGATAACTATTGCTTCCATTTTACACAAGAAACTATTTTGTGAGCTTCTTTCTCTTAAGTGTTGTGAGATAGGCAAATATGTGTGTTTAAATCCTCAGCTATGCTCAGTATTAGCAACAAAAAACTCTACTACAGTTATTTCAGAACAAACCCACATATTAATCAACCTTAAGAAAAATAAAACAAACTTAATTGAAATTGTTCTGCACAGTTCCTCTAAGCCAGGTATAAAATTGTAATAATGGTCTGGAATAGGTTGAGAAATTAGATATTAAATGTGGTGAATTTACTATTGCATTATATAGGGTCCAAAGAGGGAGGAGACAAAAGTTGTACAAAGGGAAAAAAAAAGAAAGAAAAGAAAAGATAAAAAAGAATAACACAAACCAAGGCAAAAAGAAGAAAAAGATGGATGGGGGATTTGAGGCAATAACAGGTAATACAAGAGGAGCAAGTGTGATCCTGAGCTAGGATCAACTAATGCTTTAAAACATTAAAAGAAATACAATCAAATGGGTTGAGGGCACCATCTTGAATAATAGGGGAAATACTATCAATTCAAAATGAAGAGTAATATATGTAAGATCAAAATTTATAGCAGCGCTATTTATAATAATCCAAGCCAAGGTGGAGAAATTTCTTATTTGAATCTTTCTGGTTTGCATTTAGTCAGGATTTGGAACCTTTAGAAGATGATTGCCATTCTTCAGTTTTGGGTCCTCCTAGAGGTGCTGGGGTTCAGGAACTATTTCCTGATTAAGCTGGCACCTGCATTCTTGAACTGCATCTGGTGACTTTCTGTTGGGTGAGCAGCACAGGATGCAGGACTTATGGCTTCACAGACTACTGTGGGACACTGTGCACCCATTCCTTTCCACAGAGTCTTCTTTAAAATGGCATAGAGCTTGTGGCTGTCTGCAAGTGTGGAACCTTTGGATGATCTTTGGTACAGAAGTCTCCCTCCTGCATGATATAGAACACAAGGGTACTATCCCTATGACTGGGATAGAGCTGGTTGACCAGTCTGCATTTGAGCTCGTTCTGTCTGTGGTTGTAAGTCAGGTCTCCCACTCTTCACCACTGGGAGTTCTTCAAGACAGTGCTATCTAAGCACCTGGCACTGTCTGCAACTGTGGGGCCTGAGGGTGGAGGCTCTCTGTGGGCCATTCATGGCACAGAAGACTCCACCCTAGCTGGTGCACCTCATTGAAGTTTTACCCACAACTGTGGGGGTAGGATGTCAGTTGGCCTGTCTTACCCTGAGTTCCTGTGGAGGTTGTGTGGAGTGCTGAGTTGGGGCTAGCACTACCCAGGAGTGATTAGCCTTCAGGTATGCTCCACTCCCTCAGTCTGCAGTGAGGGGAAGGGTGTTCCAATAGTTTTAGCTAACAGAGATCCCTCTAGGAGTTTTGTCTAGATGAATTACTGAGATAACCCATTTCAGAAGTATTCCCTCTGGTTTTATTTGCTGTTATATGAAGATGGAGGGAACCTTTGTTGATTTAATTTCTTCTAGGGAGATTGGTTAGTTGTAGACTCTACAAAATGGTTCCCATGCCCTCCATAAGTTTTAGTTCACAATTTGAGTTAAACTGCTTGATCTCCTACAGTGTCTTTGCTGTTTCTATCACATTGTAACTTGGTCTACTTTTCTACCCAGCTGTTGTTGAGAAAATAAGCCTATTGCTTTTCCTCTCCTTTTTTCTCTGTTAATTATCTTCCCCAACTCCAGCTTTGTAGGGGTTCAGGGTCAAGGAATTCTGTCCTTAATTTACGCTTTGGTCATCAAACTCCAAATCCCTCCAAGCCTCAAACTGCCCAATGTTTACTTTTGGAGTATTTACTCTGTCACCCACCTCTCTGCTTTCTTATTGGGCTGGGGAGAGGTCAAGGTTTGTTGGCTAGATCCACTCTGCCAATCTTCCATCAATGCATTTGAAGTCATTTTGTATATGTCCCACAACACATTTTATTTCTGCCACAGAGATACCTACTACCCATAATTTGGCAACTGTCATTTCTTTGCATACCATTATAATTTTATGGTGTCTGTAATGATTCATACAAGTGTGAATAAAACTTTGTTAAATATGCTTAAAGCTTTATATAAAATATATGGGTTCTTTTAAAATTTCCTTTTTTTTTTTTTTACTTTTTTTTAACCTTGTACTTTTGCTATGAGAGTCATCACAGTTGATTTATGTAGCTGTAGTTCATTGACTTTTACTGCTTTATTGAAATACATTTGATGAATATACCACAATCTGTCTATTCTCCTGTTGATGAACACTGAAGTTGCTTCCAATTTTTGGCATACTTAATATGTGATGCTCTGAAAATATTTTGCCTGCCTCCTATGCATGTATGTGAGGGAACCGCTCTACTGGCATCGTATATGCAGGAGCAGAATTTCTTGGTTGTAGGTTAGGCGCATCTTCAGATTCACTACAGATGGCTCTATTTCTACCCCAAAACTGAACCCATTTTTCCTTCCAGAGTAGTAGTGGCTAAAATTTGGTATTATTGGAAAGTGTTAAGCTTTTTAATGGGAGACTCTAAGCACAAAAAATAAAAGTATAATGGACCTTCTGTATCCAACTTTCAAGAATTGTCATGTCATAATCAACATTGTTTCATTTGTACTTCTATCCACCTTCCCTATCATTAATCATTCTCAAGCAAACGTCAGGCATAGATATCATTATCATTAAATCCATAAATATTTTATTATTATATTAAAACAGTGAAGAATCTTTTAAAAATAATTACCATAATGCCATTACCACACCTAAAAAGTGACTTCTTAATACGCAATCTTGTCATCATCATAATCATTTTAGTATTTTGCTTTAATCAGTAGCAAATAAATTAGCATATTGCAATTGATTGATATGTCTCTTAAATTTTTAGCTTATATATTTTCTCCCCTTTCTTTACTTGCTAAAGAAATGATGGTTTTTGTCCTGTAGAATTTCCTGCACTCTGGATTTTGCTAATTGCATCTCCATGATATTATTTTATATGTTCCCATAAATTACTAGTTAGGGCTACAAGCTATAGTGTGGGTATTATGTTTTTTTCACATCATAATATCTGGTTGTCTGGCTCCTTGTGATTTTAGCAGTTGGTGCTCAATTTTAAATTCATAATTCATTTGGTGCAACAAAATGCTACATTCTAATTCTCTCATTCCTTCTTAATTGAGTAGCTACAATACTTCTATAAAGAAGAACTTTCCATTCCTCTATTATTGGATTACTTAGTAATAAAGCATATAGCAAAGTTGAGATAAACATGATTAATTCCATTTATTTACCAGTTCTTGAAAAAAAATGACTTGGTTTGTAATCATCTTTCAAGGAGGACTAATTTATTTTTGTAGTATTTTAAATTCACACTGAAAAAATACTCATGCTCATTTTACATTTATCCTGACTCAGACTTGAAATCACCTGCTTTCCCCAGGAAGCCCTGTTCTTTGCAGTGCAAAATGACATGTGGAGTCTACAATCTGGACACTAAGAGTTATTTGCAATAAATTCTTGCTAGTCTAGTAGGCATATAACATGACTTCATTGTGGTTTTAATTTGCATTACCTAGATAATGCAAATTTATAGGTGGGCCTTAAATATTTTATTTTCTACTCCCAAATATTGTTTATTCACATCTATTATTAATTTTGCTGCATTGGATTCTTATTATTTTTATTGATTGTGAAGGGTTCTTTATATAGTCCATATATAAAGAACTAACTATATTTGGCTGGATAAATTTGTTTCAAAAAAATTTTCCAATTTTTATGGTTTGGATATTAATTGTCCTCAAAAAAAGGAAGTTTAGAGGTGAAATTATTGTGTTATAGGAGCTTTAACCCAATCAGTGAATTAATTCCCTGATTGAGATTAACTGAGTGGTAACTGAAGGCAGGCAGAGTATGGCTGGAGGAGGTGGGCATTGGGAGCATACCTTTGGGGTATATATATTTTGTATCTGGTGAGTGGAGTTTCTCTCTCTGCTTCCTGATTATCCATGTGAGTTGCTTTGCTCCCCTCTGCCACACTCTTCCACCATGATGTTCTGCCTCACCTCAAGCTTCAAGAAATGTAGCTGGATGTCTATGGACTGAAATCTCTGAAACTGTGAGCCCCCAAATAAACTCTTCCTCCTCTAAAATAGTTTTTGTCAGGTCTTTCAGGCACTGCAGTGAAAAGCTGAATAAAACACAATCTATGACTTATCTTTTTACTATTGTTATACTTTCATTTAAGAGAATGCCTTAATTTTAATGTAATTAAATGTATTTTTCCTTTATTTTGCAGCTTGTGTTTTTTCCATGTTAAAACATTTGCCAGGTGCTGGGGTTATGGCTCAGTAATAGACTATATGCCCTGAATTCAGCCTCCAGTACTTGTGTGCGCGCACACACACACACACAAACAATCCCAAATAAGGCAAATCCTACAATGTTAGTGTTATTCAATTCTTTTGACTGAAATAACTGTAATTGGTTTTTAAAAGGCTTTTTAAAAAGTCATCAAAGTTTCTGGAAATTGTCTTAAGGGCAACTGAAGTTGTCGTCAACAAATGAAGGAATATTTATTCAAGGAAGTCTACAAAATGTTGATAGGAACAGTGAGTCTCTGTGGTACTAGAGCCAGTGAATCTCTGTGGTACTAAATGGGATTCCTGTCCATCCAGTCCAGAATTACTTTATCTCCCTAGGAGATGCAGACTACCAACATGTTTCATTCTCTTTTTACTCTGTCACAGAGATTAAATTGGTTAGCAGCTCCTGTTGGTTAGGAGCTCCCTTTCTTCACCCAGCCCCTAGGACTAGAAGTCCCGTCTCAGGTGTAAAATGCTAAGAATACCATGGTCCTAACTGACCTTGCCTGAGCATGCTCATAAGGTTTCAGTGCCACCGGGGACAAAAATAATGAGAGTGCCTCGACCAGCACTCTGCTCATGATTCAGAGATGTCATTCAGAGAAGAATGACACTATCACCACTACAGCTCTGGAGCAGGGCCTAAAAACTCAAGAAGAGAAGCAAGTCATGAAAACAGAGTTCTAAACTCTCCTCATGAAATGGACTTTATTCAGAACAGAATGAGGGAAAGCTAAAGATTAAATGCACTCTCAAAAGTGATGGAGATTTTGGTTGTGAGCAATAAAAAGAAGGCTAGTATTTCCATGGGATCAACAGTTTAACTGTGAACCAGCTAGTTACTAGGTACTAAGAGAGAGAGAGCAAAAAGGCTGTGGAACAGAAAAAAAATTGAGAAAGTATAACTAAAATTTTCCGAAATTTGATGAAAATGTTAATGTATACATTCAGAAATCCCAACATACTCCAAGGAGAACACACACACACAACACACATACACACAAGATTCACTCTCAGTCACAGCACAGTAAATATGTTAAAAGACAAAAAGAAAATGCTGAAAGTGACAAGAGAAACACAATTCTTCACATATAAAGAATCCTATTAACATCTGACTTCTCATCAGAGATGACAAAGTCATAGGTTATGGGATCATGATCAGTAAGTTCTCTGTATCCCTGGCTTCAACCACTCACAGATTCAACCAATGGCAGATCAAAAATGTTTCTGTTAAAAAATTATCATTGTATTAAAAACGTACAATTTTTTTTTCTTGTTTCTATTCCCTAAGCAATATGTAGAACAAATATTTGCATAGCATTTGCATTGTGTTAGGTATTGCAAGTTGTCTGGGAATAATGCAGTGTATAGGAGAATGTGCACAGGTTCTATGCAAATATTATGACATATGAAATGGGAAACTGGGCATCTGTGGATTTGGGTATCTTCAGGAGGTCCTAGAGCCAACATCTACAGAGACTGAGGGATATATACACTGAGAAGGTGAAAAAAGAAAAGAAAAGAAACCTGGCAAACAAAAATCAGACATCCTGCAAATCTATTTTGCATAAATGAAGTAAAACTACATTATCAGATAAATAAAACTTAGACATAATCACAAGATTTGCTAAAGGTATTATTTTATGCTGAGGGCAGATAATACAATAAGATCTAAATGTAAAAATTGAGCAACAGAAAAGATAATTTATATAAATACATATGTATTGTATTTTTTCTCTTAACTAATTTTAAAAATGATTGCATAAAGTATTATGCATATAAGTGTGTTTTTGATCATATAAAACAGAAAGAGAATATACTGAACAATAAAAACACAAAGTAGGCAGTCTGAAATAAAGCTCTATTAGAATAAAGAAATAAAAATAGATATTAACTTAAAAAGCAAGCAAGAAACAAGAACTGATTCATATGAAGGTAGCATTTTAAAACTCCATAAATATATACCATTCTCTTCAACTCTACGCTTGTTTAAGAAACATACGTTACATAGTAATTATAATGAATTAACATAGAATATATTAAATAGTAATTATATTAACATGCAATATATTAAGTAGTAATTATAATGAATTAACAATTTCATTGTTTTAATCAGTTGTAGGTATGATACACATAAAGTGATAACAGAAGAGATGAAGAGAATATAGAATTATATATCAGTAATATATAATAGGGATTAACTGAGTGGTAACTGAAGGCAGGTAGGGTGTGGCTGGAGGAGGTAGGTCATTGGGGATGTGCCTTTGGGGCATATGTGTAGTCTCTCTCTGCTTCCTGATCATCATGTGAGCTGCTTCCCTCTGCCACACTCTTCTGCCATGATATTCTGCGTCACCTTGAGCCCTGAGGAATGTAGCCAGCCTTCTACGGACTGAGACCTCTGAAACCATAAGCCCCTAAATAAGCTTATCCTCTCTTAAACTTGTTCTTGTCAGGTCTTTTAGTCACAGCCATCAAAAAGCTGACTAAAACAAAGAATTATTACAACTTAAATAAAATTCACTTTAAAATGAACAATCTAAATATATATTAATTTAAAGAAGATAAACAAATGGCCAATAAGCACATGAAAAGATACTATACATTCTTAATTGTCAGGTAAATGCACAAGGTGATATCACTTCACATCCATTAGGATGGCTGTAGTTAAAAATGGTAACAAGTGTTGGTGAGTATATGAAAATTTTGGAATCCACATTCAGGGCTGGTGGGAAAGTCAAATTGTGTAGTTCCTTTTGAAAACAGTCTGGGAACTGCTCACAAGGTTGAACATAATTACCACGTGACCTAGCAATTTCACTGGTAGGCATTTACCCAAGAGTGATGAAGATAATTTTTCATGCAAAAACTTGCACCTAAATGTTCACACCAGCATTATTCATAATAATCAAAAAGTATAAACAAGTAAAACTGGTGATTGTAAAAGTAAAATGTAGCTTATGAATATAATGGAATATTTTTCAAACGTAGAAAGGAATGATGTGCCAGTTACTAATACAATATGATTGAACATTTTAAAATATTATGGTATGGCCAACAGCATGAAAGGGCAACATATGGAATAGGAGAAAATATGTGCAAATAATATAATTGGTAAGGGATTTGTATCCTGAACATATAAAGAATGCTTCCAACTTAACAATACTCTAGCTAGGGCAAAGGAGAAAGGGGGAGGGTGGGAAAGGGAGGAGGTGTAGGGGTAGGAAAGACAGTAGAATGCAACAGTCATCATTACCCTAGTACATGTATGAAGACACAAAGGATGTGACTCTACTTTGTGTACAACCAGAGATAAGAAAAATTGTGCTCTATATGTGTAATATGAATTGTAATGCATTCTGTTGTCCTACATAACAAATTAAAATTTTTAAAAATCTACAACCCTAACCTAATAATTTCCTAATAATTTCCTACAACTTGCTTTGTATTCCTATGGGACTTTGGGACTCCTTTTAATTAGTTTTATTGTTGTTGTTTACTTTTCAGAATTACAAACTACAAATGTTGTTGAATCAAAAAATTAGTATCATATTTTGATCTAGGAAAAAAAATTCAAATAACCCAAAATGTATTCTGTTTCTTTCTCCACCAGCCTTCTTCCCTCCCTCCCTCCCTCACCCCCTCCTTCCTTCATCCCTTCATCCCTTTTTTCCTTTCTTCTCTCCCTCCTTCCCCTTTTCTTTGATTTTCCTTTTCTCTCTCCACCCATCCCTACTCTTTCTTCTTTACTGAACTGGTCTGGATGTCCAGAATAACTTAGTTAAATAGAAGTAGTGATAATGAAAATTCTTCTTTTTCCTGTTCTTGCAGAAGATGATGTCAAATTTCTACCATAAAGTATCATGCTTGTGGTTAAGTTTTGTTAGATGTCCTTGACGAGTTTATGAAAATTTCTTATTTTTCCTAGTTTGCTGAGACTTAAAAAAATAAATGAATAATGACTTTTTCAAAGACTTTGCATCCTTTGCCATCATCAAAAACACATTTTCTTTTTAAAAAAATTAGTTTAATAAGGTCTGTGATACATATTAAAAAATTAAACCAAACTTGCATGTCTGTGTTAAATCCAACTTAATTTTGTTCTTTTTTTTATAACACTTTACCAAATTTAGTCTGCTTGTATTCTGTATAGGAGTTCTGCATGTTATATGTAAGTGAATGTTATTAGCCTGTGATTTTCTTCCTTCATTTCGGAAGCATTCTCCTTTTTCTATATTCTGAAATAACTTGCCTTATACAGATACAATTTATTCTGCAAATGTAAATCTTCCCACACAAAAACACCCTACTCTGATTGGCTTACCAGAGAGTCTCTCAATATTATTAATTGTATTATATCTGTTTATTTTTTCTGATGTTTCTTAAACCAATATTGAATTTTTTAATTAAATTTTTAATTCATTAGCATAAATAGCTATTATTATTATTTAATCTTAAATATATCTCTAGCTGATCTAGCTTTGCTAATGTGTTTTCAATTGGCTAAAATGCCTTTGAGCATGCCCTTACTCTCAACTATGCTAAGTCCTTTTTTAGTTTGCTATCTTGTTTTGTTTTGGTGTTTGTGCAGTGCTGGCAATCGAACTCTGACCTTCACAAATGCCAGGCAAGCACTCTACCACTGAGCTACATCCCCAGTACTCATTTTTATGTATATGTAATATGACATATACTATATGTCATATTGGCCATCATATCTTTTATCCTTTCTATTTTTGCAGCCTCTTTTGATTATGAATCTTTTACTGTAAGCCTATGTTTGCTTTACATTGTGTAAAGTGTGCAAGTTCTGAAATTGCATAATATATAAACTCTACCTTAGTACCAGTAGTACAATGCTTCCTTAACAGCAGGTTTTTTTGTTGTTGTTGTTTGTTTGTTTGTTTGTTTACTCTGATAAGAGTTGCTTGGGTTTGGCTGAGCAGCGGGAGAGCTCTGACCTGCAGATCACAATTGTTTAGGCTGTGAGCTGTAACCTCACTCTTCATTCTACCCGTTTGCTTTCTTTAGGGGAGCAGCAACCCCCTCCTTTAGAAAGAAAGGCAATCCAGAGGCAGGTGGAAAAGTGGGAAACAATGTGAATATCATAAAATGTGGGTGACTTTTTAACTTTAAGGCATATATATACCCCCTAAAGTTACATACACACACACATACACACATAAAGTTATACACACACATATATACACACACACATATATACACACACATATAGCATATATATATATATATATATATATATCCTTATTTTATATATATGTTCTTTTATATATATATATATATATATATATATACAAACATATATACAATATTTATATATTTAACATAATTTATATATTATATTTATACATATTATGTAATATTAATACTTGAGGTCTTTTATCATAATTTAATTTTGTTATTTCATTATTTTCAATGGGTAATTAATTAAAATAAGTTAAATTTATAATTTAAAATTATAATTTAAAACTTGACTTTATTTCCCTCCAGATTTTCCCTCCAGATTTTAGACTATTCATCTGGAATGTCTGGGAAGTGGGTACTGGGGATTGAACCCAGGGACACTCTACCACTTAGCCACATCCTCAGCCCATTTATTTATAATTTTTGGAACACAGTCTCACTATGTTGCCCAGGCTGGCCTGAAATGTGATCTTGCATCATCCTCCTGGGTTGCTGGGTTTATAGGGGTTCACCACCATGCCTCCCCACTTAAAGGTTTTTAATAAAGAAAAAGCAAGTTGCAATTCATGCTTATAGTGTGAGCTCTTTAAATTTTGCCAAAAGGTTGTTAAACATTTTTCCTCATATTTTTACATATTTTCATATGTTAACATTAGTTTCAAATTTTAAAGAATAGCGAATATAGAGGAGTATAAATTGCTTACTTATATTTTCACTGTTTTTGATGAGCATGTGCTACTTTTGACATTTTAAAGAGAAATTTAATAACAAAGAAGTGGATGGCTTTCAAATAAACCATGCTGGAAATTCAATAAGAAATATATAAATGGTAAAATTCACTACAAAAAATGTGAAAATGTGTTTAACTTTGTCTATAATTTAAATTTTTAAATATAAATGAAATATAAATGAAAATGAAATCAACTTTTCAGATTGGTCACTATTTGGTGTCCTATTGTATGGCCTTTCAAGATTCTTTGCTTGCATGATCTCCCATCCACATAATAAAAAAGATGCTTCCATCTCTAATCTAACATGGATACACTGGAATTCCTCAGAGTCCATGCAATATACACAATTAAATGCTTTTGCTGGGTGCAGTGGCTCACACCTGTAATCCCAGTGACTAGGAAGACTGAGGTAGGAGGATCACAATTCAAAGTCAGCCTCAGCAACTTAAGGAGGCCTAAGCAACTTAGTGAGACCTTATCTCAAAATAAAAAAATAAAAGGGCTGTGCATGAGACTCAGTGATTAAGTGCCCCTGGGTTTAATCCCTCAGTCCCTTGTACCAAAAAAAAAAAAAAATCTTTTCTAGTTATTATCTTAAGTGTGGTCATTGAATTCCGTCTTGGCCAGTGATACCTGAAAGAGAAGTGTACAAGTGACTCTAGACAATGTTTCTTCTATTATATAAACAGGCCTCTGAGAGAAAACCTTCTCCGTTTTCATAGGACCTACTATATCTACATGTGGCCACTGACGTAACTGTAGCCATCCTTCGGCATGGGCACAGACACTTCCAACATGATAAAACAGCAGAACACAAAAAGGGAAAGTACCTGGGCTCTTGGCAATGATGTTGAGCTGTGGAATCAGCCAAACTTATAACTAACTGCCTGTTGGACTTTTAATTCTCAAGGTCAACTTTTAGTAGGGCAAAAAAAGTATCCTAGATAATATACCATGTCAAAGAGAATGTGGAAAGCCAGAGGCTTAATGATGGTAGAATTATGATTTAAGGGACCATCTTTGGGGGATAACTTGGCGATACCAATACACTTGAAATGTTTTTAAAAAGTAACAGGGCAATTTCACAACTGGAAATCAATCTTATTATTTCTTTCACATTTGTACACAAATATATATGCACAGGATATTCACTGAAGCTGTAGGTAAAACAGTAGAACAGTGAAACAACCTAACTTTGTAAGAGGAAAAAAAGTTAAACAAGTTACTTTCTATGAGGAATATTACACAGCCCTTAGAAAGATCAATGGATAAATAAAAGTAATCTGCATATTATATTGTTATGAAAATCCATTTAGACTGCATGCAAAGTGTTATAAAGTGTGTAGCATGTCATGCTTGGGTTATTTATGCTTATACATATATAGTCCTTCTGGGAGGATAAAGAAACAATTAACTATGGTTGTCTCTAGAAAAGTGAGTTGAGTTTCTAAGTCAGAAATGAAAGGTGAGATTTACTTTTACCATTTATTTATTGCATAACTTTAAAAATGTATGTCATGGGTATGCATGATCTATTATAATGAATTAATTAATAGTTGTTAGGTAAAAGATCCTTGGATGGTATATCATTCCTTGGAAAGATACCTCAATTAAAAAAGACCCTACAAAACAAGATGAGGCCAGGTCCCAGGTGAGATTGGTAGGATGAGCCTGAGGAAGAGCACAGCCCCAGGCTCAGAGTCAGGTGGCTCAATCCCACAGACTCTTTTAGCAGGTGTGTAGAGGGTGCTGTGTTGGAGCTGGAGATGCGATTACAGGAAGAACGACTCATTGTAGAATTGAGGTCCAGACCTCAATAACTGTGGCCAACTCATAACAGTGAAGAAACTGTCACTATCTCATGCTTGCCTGCTGTATACAGGCCACATGGGACATGGGCAGCTCTGAGATGAAGAGCCCTGGGATAGTTTGTGGAAGACCTGGATTCCCATCCTAGTAAAGCCACTTACATCAGTGGAGTCTTGGACTGTTATTAATTTTCCTAAAAAGAAGTATCTTTAGCCTTTATCCTGATGATAAAAACCATGCATGTTTGATCAACATAAACGTGAACAAAACAGAAATGTATAACATAAACTGCTAAAGGCCCTCATAAGTCTCTAAACCTTTTCCCTCTGCTTTCTGCTTACCTTGATAATTACTGTTTAAAACTTGACTTTATTTCCCTCCAGATTTTAGTAAAGGTATAAATATACCTAATTGTTTAACTCAAATGGGATCCTATTAGATTTTATTTTCTCCCTATATGCAACATAGATCAAGAGTTAGCAAACCTTATTTTTTTGTAAAAAGTAAAATAGTAAATATTTTATGCTTTATAGGTTCTCTAGATTCTGTCACAATTCAATCCTGCTATTGCAGCAGGAAGTCAGCCACAAGCAATATGTAAATGAATGGGCATAGCTAGGTTTCAATAAAATTTAATTTAAAAAACAAGCAGGCAGCCTTTGGCCTTTCAGACAAAGTGTGCCAAACCCTGATGTACTTAGATCTACCTTGTCTTTTGTATTGGCTGCCTGGTACTCCGTGGGATAGATGAATCAATTCATGGCACTGACTCCCCATTGACAGATATTGAAGTTCATTTCCACTCAAATCTCTCTGTACCATGCGCAACTCCTCAGCTAGCAGGACTGGCTGGTGTCTCTCTCCTTTCCTTGTGAACAAGCTTGCAGCTTCCTGTGGGCACAGAAACTGTATGTCTTGCAGGCTGCATCTTATTTCACCATGTCCTGTGCTTTTACCAGCTGAGCTTAGCCATCCCATGGTAGTTTAAACATTTGGACTTTTATGCCATTGAATTAAATAGCATGTCAACCAAGAAATAGAAGTACAAGAAAGAAGCTATTGGTTCTACAAAAATTAAGTTATTTTTGGAAAGAGCTGATTAAGGCAAATTTCTTTTTAAAAAAATCTGTCAAATTAAGTCTGGGTCAGGATAATCATCACAGACTTGCTTACAGTGGGAAGAAGGGTGAAGGCCCACATCAGCCCTCTGGAAAGAGCCAGCCATGGAACCTGGCTGAGTCTGTGCTTAGGGACTGCCCTGTTCCCTCTGGGACTTTTCTGAAGCTGAACAGGGCTGGGGAGCTGCTTTCTCTCCCACAATGCCCTATGCTCCCATGTTGTCCAAACATCTTTTCCAGATCTTGGGTTTCCTTGTATCTCTGACTTTCAGCCGGCATTTTCAGAATGTGAAAGCTTGCTAAGCAGGGTATCCTATTTCTCCTGTCAAAGACCCAGTCCCAGCAACATTTAAAATAGTGCCTAGTTCATATTTGCATGTACAAGGCATTTCTGCATTGTTCCCTAGCATACTGTCTATTCTGTTCCCCCAGCATTTTTCTCCCAGGCAGAATCTATCTTCTGTGACATTGCAAAGCAGTTAACATTGATTTTGGTGAATGGTCTACTTTGATTTTTACTACAGAGAGATTTTAGTACAAATTCACATATTTTGTTTTCTCAACAAATAGAAAAATATGTTCCCCACTCATTGTGCCGGGTTTGCCGAGCCTGCTATTTTGTAACTCGCTGTCTCATCTCTCTGTTTGCCTTCTCTGTCACTGTCAATCTTTCCCTAATACTTCATCGTTCATGCAGGCTCCTTCCTCGGAGCTGAATTTGGCAGTGGAGTTTGCCTAACTAATGGGGACCATATGTTCCACAATCACATTCCCCAACAACATTCAGTTTTGTTAGCAAATATTGGAGAAGGCAAGTGGAGAATCTGGAGCTCAAAGGACTGTCAGGAACTGGCACATTCTGACAGGTAAGCCTACATTTGCTGACCCCTGGGAGTGAGTTCTGGTTTGGGCTGTTATTGTCTTAGCTAGAAGGGAGTTGTTTTTTTTTTTTTTTTAAAGTATTAATCAATTAAAGGATTGTTCTTCAAATAGCTAAGTGCCCCTCATGTCTTCCTGGTGGCATGCTGTACTTACTTCTATAGATCAGTTTTTCATACGGGACTAGTACCTGCTCATCGTTGGTGCCATCCCTCCCCAGACTGGGGAGCAGGAGTCATGACATTACTTGTTAGCATATCCCCAGCTCCTAGTAGAGGATGTGAACATTAACAATTGCCTAATGAATCAATGAGACAATCTCTAGAAGACATTAAGTACCAATAGGTTCTATATTTAATATATTCTGATTTAGAGCTGAAGATCTAACTCATGGACCTCAACTTCAGCATTTAAGAGGTCTTTCCTCTTTTGCCTGGAAAAAAAGTGTCATCCACGGCCCTACTAGGGGTCAGACATGGTGACAGAGGCAGGGGTTTGGGAGTAATCGCGAAGGAAGGGGTGGTGTTTGGATCAAGCCAGCTACAGACAGTCCTGGGTTTTGACAAGCTAGAAGCAGGGGAAACCAACATTTCTTCTTTGTGAAGATGGCAGAAAAGGATAACTAGCTTGAGAGAAGGTGGCTGAGGTGAGACCGTCCTTGCTTCTTGAATGTCTATCACATACTACCTCTTTATTTATAGGCCTGCTTGCTGGAGGCTTCTGCAGCAGCATGGCACTAATGGTAGTAGCTCTTCGTCTCCCCGAGTCCCCTTCACATTCTTGAGCAGCACCAAGTCTTCTTGCAGTGGGGAAGGCAAGCCCATGACTACTGTCCTCCCACAAGTTTGCCCTCATCAGTAAGGGTGTGGGGAAGAGAACAGAACAAGAACAACCCACAGGGAACCTAGGGACTTTGCCACCACCACACCCCATATCCACACAGCCATGTGACTGCTATGAAGACACAAGAAACACTCCTTGTTTAGAACACAAATACATAAATTTTTAATTTGCGAAAAATACAAAAATGAAACCATGTACAAGTTATGTACAAACCCTTTTTACAAGACGAGAGAGTTATCACTGGTTGTTACAGATGACAGAGTTGGGCAGGTCATTTCAGAGCACCAGCATTTATTCTCTTCTCCAATTCCTGTTCAGTCATAGTAATTCATCATAACCACAATCATCATGCCAGCGATCAAAGTGTGAAAGACAGATGAATAAGCCACGCTCTTTTTCCTTAATGAACCTGGGGGCTGACCTCTGCTTATGTGCACCTTTTTTTTTCCTCCTTTGTCCCCTGTGGAAACTTGGAGTACAGGGTTTGGGGTTAAGTGGGGGGATGTTTTCTGGGTGGTGGGATGCGGGCCAGAAGCTTTAGGCAGGATGTGACTGTGCCACTTGGGAGCGGAACACTTTTAATTAGGATTTCCAGGCAGATCTTGCTTTATGTTTGAAATGTTGCAGTTCTGGTCAAACACGTGTTCAGTGCAAGGAAGGGGAGAGAAGGAGTCGCTCTGGGGCAGCAGGGCTCTGGTTTAGTGTAGAAGTGGGGCTTGGTCCCCCTTATTAGCAGGCCTCCTTTCCTTGCAACTGCCTTCTCACAGTGACCCTAAATCCCACGTGAGGGAAGCTCTGGGGTCTCTGGCAGGCGTGTGTGATGCATAGGGACATCTATCGTGGGGCCAGCAGTGCATCCTAAGGCAGGCCTTGGAGAGCTTTGGTGTCCCTTTCATCCCTGTTCTGCTGAAAAGCAAGGTAGAGGACAAGAGGAAACACAGAAGTCCTCAAGGGGATACATTTAAATTTTACCTAGAAATAAGGTCATTTTTCATCTGGCCAAAACATCTCTCCTTATATTCCCAGTTCAGAAAAGCCATCAAAGCAAGATGATTGTAGCATTTGTCTTAACATCCCTAAAACTAAAGCTGCCAGTGTGCACTCTGCAAGGAGGGACGAGGAGCAATGAAGTGACATGAATAGGAGATGAAAGAAGGGCCACATCAAGATCACTCTGTTTTGAATCCTCCAGAAAAGAGTGCCAGCAACTGATGTGTCCTGTGCTCCCTCCATTTCCCAGGTGTCCAGAGTAACCCAAAGTGGCCAGCTGTCTTTCCATCCAGACCAGGCTTTGTGCCAAGCTCTGGAGATAAAGACAAACAAGCAAAGGTGCTGCCTTCCTTCCAGTGAGTACTTTACATCTGAGTCACTATCTCCAATCCCCTCATCTCTGCACTCATAAAAGACTCAGCCTCTCAGAATTTTTCTCTCTTGTTTCCTTTTCCCTGGTACTTGAGTACCAGATCTCTTATTCCAAGAACATCAGTTTATTTTGCTCTTTTTAAGCCCCTGAAGTTATGGTTTCACCTCCCAAACAGTTCTACCAACTGATCTTCCAAACCTATACTTTCTCTTTTGGAGAATTCATCCAAGCTCCTTCTGTTTCGGACTCTGTAAGGACCTGGTTCCTACATCTATGAGGTCTGCTTCAACCTCAGCTGCTCCTTCTCCACCCTCTGCTTATGGGGTCTTCCCTTATGAATGGCTCTCTGCCCCTTCTACTCTGGATGCATGCAGCACATTTCCCAGATGTCTGCATTGGGTCATTCCCCTTGCAGTCCTCTTTTCTTCTTTCTAGTCCTCTGCATGGCTCTGCCCTTAAGGTCTGAATGAAGCATTACTTTCACAAGAAACCTTTTCCTATAACCTATAGCCTGATACCAACACCCAGCCCTGCAACCCCAGCCAAGCATCCTCAGCCATATTCACTGAGGACCATATTCACTGCTCACTATTTTCATATATTCAAAAAGTATTTATAGAACACCTGTTTTATGCAACATGCTCTTCTTCATATATGTGTGTCTTGTGTTCCTAGTTAGACAGGTGTGTTAGCTTTCTCTAAAAGTTTTACCAGACAATGAACAATCGGTGGCTACTCAATAAATCTCCATTAGCTGTTACTGATTAACATCACCTGTACTACCATATACCAGATGGTCCTGTCTTTAGCCCTGCGATGCTGTCTCTCTACTGACCTAACTCCTAAGCCCTTCTTGCTGAACCACTTCAAACCATAGCACATCTCCCTTGTTCTAACTCCTGCTATTACTGTAAGGTGGTGCTATCTCTAAAGGCTCTACGTGTTTCTGGTATAGGTTGGATTATAGGAGGACTTACACTGTACTCATCCCACTGCCCTGTCCCATTTCCTTTCCAAATATTTACTAAATGGTTACTGAGCAGTGGCTACCTGATTACTTGGCAGGATGTTTTAATAACAGGAATCCATACCTGGCACTTCTAGACTAATAATCATGCTGTACAATTTGTTGATGGCCTATCTCATGTTCTTATATTAATGCCCAGAAAATAGTATAATTGGAAGATGTTTTTAAAAATATGTAAAAACCTACTCCTTCCCTTTAGTTTTTTTCATGGATCTGTGGCTGACATTCTAATAATTAAATAGTGCAGGACATCTGTGTTCATATGCCCCACAACAGGGAGCAGAGTGCGCACATGGTGAGTGATCAGTATGGATGCACAGCCCTTAGGACTTCATGCTGCTGAGGGAATGCTGAGCCACAGAGTCCACACTTTCTCTGAGATATCCAGACATAACCAACATCTCAATTTTCAACCTAAACAATGCACAGGCTCTTTGTTTAAAACCTTTATTGGCTCTCTATGACTTTTAAAATAAACTCTAAACTTTTTAGTTTGGTCCTTGAACTACTTGTCCTTTCCATCAGGTCTCATTTTAGTTTTTATTAGCTCCCCTACACACTTATCAGTGTGGACAAAGTGGTCTAGCTAGTGGTCTTGAAATCACATTCCTACCAATGCACTGTAGCCCATTAATCCTTCTCTGTGAAAAGTACTCATAATCTACGTCTTTACGGTCCGGTTTCCTATTTTCCATTGAAATACCTCCAAAGCTCATCAAACATTATATTCCTTGCATTCTTCCAAGCCCACTGGTCAATGCAACCTTTTCTTCCCTTCAAATCCAAGCTCTAGCTCTTGGCAGCACTTGCATGCTCTTGGCTCAGGGTACCATAAAATACTGCCTGTACCTCTTTCATTTTGTTCTTTCTTCCCAGTTCTTTAATGTAAGTCCTGAGTTTCCCCTTTAGATAAAGAGTCACAGATCCATTTTCATGCTAAAATTAAGCAACAAAAGAGGAAGTTCTGTAAAGATAGTCTGACTCAGAATTCTTTCTCCAGTCTAGCCATGTGGGACTACAATATTGTGAAACCTTCAAGAATTGTGGGGCTCAAGGGGTTGCTAACTTTGAGCACATAAAGGTTTAAACAAGTTCACCGAAAGAATGACAAAGTAGATTCTGTAGTCCATTGAGAAATAAAATTTTAAATTTCTCTGCATTGTCTTATTTTATGACTATAGTGAAATTATTCACAACTGGTACTACATGGGCAGCAAGTAATCAGGATGGACTCTACTTGAATAATCAGCATGGCCACACTAATACAGATCAGCTAGAAATCATTTCTAACTATGACTCTCTCATAAATAAAGTCAAAGGACCTTATCAGTTCCTTTAATGATGATGGGATTTAAATCTTGAATCATCTCTGGTGGGTAGAAGAAAAATGCTCTTTGGCAACACAGCATGAATAGGAGATGGGTAGGAAATCTGTTGTCAGGAAGTTTAAAAGTGAATTCTCTTTATTTTGTTTTCTAAAGAAAGTGGGTCAAGTCCTAATCAGTGAACACTTTTCAAGGGCCCTGGTGATTGGTGGCTTTATCATCATTACAAAAGCAACATATAGGAACAGAATAGAAAAGGACAGATTATGTACTGAAATTCAGTGTCCAAGCTGAACACATGTCAAGGTGGCTCACATCCCAATTTAATGAATAGTCTTTTTCTCTCTTTCTATCTTTCTTCCTCTTCTCAGTCTTTCATTCTTTCAGTGAGGTTCTCTTTGACAATTAAAATGACAGACCAAAATTACAAAGAGATATTTGGTATATTAATGAAAAAAATCAAATACAGAGGAAATTAAATGAGGAGTAAGACTGATTACTTCCTGAAGCCCAGATCTACATGGGAAAACATAAATAGGCATAATGTCAGGAATTGGAGGAGTCTCAAATCTCTAACTACATACTGGACATTGGAGGTGTGGGCTAGATATGAGGGAATTAGTCAAAACTGGGCCTTGAACCAAGGGAAAGGGAAGGTAGGGATGAGATTGAGAATGCAACCCTAGAAACAGGCAGAACAATTGGATCAATGCAATTCAGGTGAATTTGAACTTATAATTTTGCATCTTGAATCTAACAGTCTTCCAAACTGAAAGCATAGGAATGAACCTGACCAGCCTATGTCCAGAGCAGAAAACATATACTATCTTCAGGTCAGGAATTCCACATGGGTGATATAGCTGGATGGACCATCCAACCCTGTACAACCCTGGACAAGATTGACTCCAAGGGGCTGCACAAGGACAGGCAGCCCCTCCTATGATCCCACTCCTACTTTAGATCATGACCTCTCAGATCCGAGAAGGACCTTGGAGCCATCTCTATGAATTACCTTCATTTTAAGGTCATTGAGACTTGGGAAGCTTAAAATACATTTTCAAAGTTCATAACTAGTTTTATGCAGATGTTGCTCTTGAACCCTGAGACTATCAGTAGGACACATTTGCTTCCCACATGAAAATGTCCCTAATTTTATATGGATTCTCATTTGCCCCCTTTCTAACCCCAACCAAGCAGCTATAATTCTTTGTTTATTTGAAGTGTTCTTCCATCAATTTCTTTTTTTATAAAGTATATCTTAAGATGTCATAACTCTTAGGAGGAAGGCACTCCTGAGTGTTCCCCAACATGCATTAGTCACACTCTTATTTAATGTGTTTTATATTGGTTCAAAACAATATTCTCAAATATAAAATAACTTAGAAAAATAATTATTCGCTCAATGATAAAGGTGATGCTGGTTCAGATGAACTTCTAGGTAGGTTTTTTGCTTTATAAACAGCCTGTTGGTGAGTCTGACTACCAAGAACCCAAGTTGTACTAGTTTGAGAAAATGGCTTTTCTGGAACCCTGGACTGGGATGGGAGATCAGATCCCTATAGCAAAGACTATGCCAAAGAAGATCACCACTGGCCTCAGGTGGATGTAGGTGGCAAGATAGTCTTTCACAGCACAGATGGATGAGGGCTCAGGGACAAAGAACTCAACAGACATATAAATCAAGGTATTTCCTTGAGCACCCTAGGGATGCTATAGATTTTATTTTTGTTTCCATTTCACTTTCAACTTACCAGGTGCCAATTTTTGTCAAGGGGCCACTACCTATAGATTTTGCCCATACCTCTTTTTTAAAGAAATGCCTGCTTTTGCTTTCTGGCCCAGTGCAATTCATTATCTAAAGGTGAAACAGCATGAACTTATTGCTCTACATTAGAAGAAAATGTATTTCTACCACCTTGGTTTTGGAGGATGCTTGATGAACCAAGGAGCCCTTCACCGTGGGAAGCTATTTTTGCCATTATGGGTTTTTTTGTTTTGTTTTGTTTCGTTTTTAAAGTTTAGATTCAAATCTCTATACATAAGGGGACTTGACTTAGAGTGGAGTTTACACTTCTGTTTCCAGCCTTCCTAGGTATGAAGGGGCAGGGATGAGGGGATTACATGGAGCACTCTGCCCCATATTCCTCTAATAGAAGATTCTTTCAATGGTTACCCTTGCCTGCCAGAGGAGACCAATGAGCTACAGCACATTCAGAGGTGGTGATTAGGAACAAGAGTGAAATAGGGCCCACTACGGTTCATGAAGGAAAGAAGAGCGTGCACGTGCAAATGTACTAAGGTGACCCCATTGCAAAAATCATTATGTAAAAGAAGGCCTAGCTTTCAGGAAAGCTGTCAATTATCTAGCAGGGGATTGTCCCCAGGAACATGTTTGACTTCTGTTGGAAACCAGGAAATGTTTATAAGCCTGGATATAGTGTGTTGACATCATTTTAGTCTGCTGACTAGTGATTGATTATAAGTAGTTTTTTAACAATCCAATTGGACGTACGTTATATTCACAATACTTTTATAGAACTAATTCTACGAAAGGTGACAACAGAGTAACCACAGTCTGACAAGTCACTGCAGGACGATGCCTACGACGTGGAAGCACAACTAGATTGGCTCTGCAGGGAGTGGACAGAGGTGGAAGCTCATTTTGCCTACGTTGGTAATTGGAGTACTCAGTGGACATATGTTTTCATGTGATCTCATTGCTTTGCTCTGATCTGATTTGCACTACCATCACTAGGTACCACAGGGTCATGACCTACAGAGTGAATGGAATAGATATCATGGGACTTTAAAGGAAATTTTGGTTATTTTGGTTAAGTGTCCACAGTTTACATTTTTAAGAAAATTAAAATCACTATCACATTCATGCTTCTCCAGAGACCCTGATGAGCATATGCAAGATGGATAATTTTGAAGTTGAGACACTTGCTGAGTTGTTGGAACAGAACAGTGGTGGTGGCATCTAGACACTGAGCATGCAAGTGACAGCAGAGCTCTGAGACATCATGATTGCATCTGATGGCTAGAAAAATCTTTGACCACCGTTTGCAGTGGCTGATACATTTTATTTCATTGCTGGTAATTTTCAAAGGCCTTTTTCTAACAGTCTATGTTAAGTGCATTTGTTGCTTTCCTTTTTGTTGTTATTTTAAAAATCATGTTAGCAAGTTTGTGTGTTTTGTCCTAGTAACTAAATCTGAAAAGCCAATAAATAGATTAAAATCTGGTCAAAAGTTGCCTCCTTGGTCATGGAATTTTTCTGGCTTTAAAAAAAAATACTCAATGAGAAAAATGAGTGCCTCTGAGTTTCTATTTTTGAAACTACTGCTCATTAGTGTTTACAAACTTTCAGGCTAAAAGCTCTGAGTCTTAGGGTGGGAAAGAAAGTTCACCGGCTGCACCCAAAGTTGAAATTACTTGCTCATGTGGTTTGGAAATATGAAATGAGAAGCAGAACAACGTGTAGGAGTCCCCACTATTAGAACAACCAACAGAGCCATGTCTTGAGTGAATCTCAACTTCCACATCCCAGGCAGGCCCAACCTTCCCAGTATAATTGGCTGGCTAAATCTGATCTGGAAATCATAGAAGAGCTGGAAGAAGGTCTTCACTTTAGATATATGAACAGAGGGATGAGAAATACAGAAGGAAAACTAAAACTACAAAAATTTTACTTTCAATTGTGAAAATAAATAAGTTTCCATTTATTAAGAGCTGGTGTCAATGCAGATCCAAATACACACCCATCCAGGAGAGGAGCAGGTAGTTACCTACCCTCTTTTGTCCTCTTTTCTGGATTTACTAAAATACATGTATACACTGTTGACCATTTTAAAATTGTTTTAATAATCCATTCCCTTTAATTATAATTAATGGTGGTAGTGACCATCATTCTCCTCAAAGAAAAAGAGAGAAAGAAGAGAAATAGGCATCAAGGAGTCTGGCCACTCATTCATTTTGATTTTGCATTGTTTTGATATAGGGAAGATATCTGACAATGGGGAAAAAAAGAAAAAATATATTTTCTTTCTAATAAATAAAAATAATTTAAAATACTAGAGGCTATACATGACTATTTTAGTATGTTCATTTATAAATGAAATCATTTTCTTTTCCAAAATACATGGAAGCAATATTCAAGGCAGACAAAGAGAAAGATCTTTCTACTTTATTTTCTTGCAATTCTTGCTTATCCTAACATCTCCACCAGTGAGTCAGCATGTAGGAGGAAGAAAAGTCACATCACCATTTATGAAGTTTGTCAGGCTTTAAAAAAATAGTTCTGGTCTCCTGGGAGTCAACATTCATCTTCAACTTCTCTGATTGGAGGAATCAAGCTGCTTGTGGATTTATATTGGTTGATCTGGTTAGCCATGTGGGTACTCATGGGCTTGATTTGAATGTTTCTGGGATAGGCATTATCCGGTTCATCTGTAAACCATTTCTTTTCTGCTAAAGGGCAAAATGGATAGAGAACAAGAAGGAGAAATGAGAAGCTTAATTAGTCCTAGGGTAAAGCTTTTGGAAAGTTCATTGAAAAATGCAAAAGATAATCAATAGAAGCTGCCAGTGAGTAATTGCTGAGAGAGAGAGTGCAGTGTAGGCAGGACCCCAAGACCTGAAACATACCTCTGCTTTCTGTAGCAGGTGAGGAACAAGATGTGCCACTGGGACTAGGAGGCACCATGAGTGGACCTCAGAGAATGAGGAGGGATTGGAAGATGAGCTCTGGTAATGTTCTCTGGAGTTACTTTAGTGGCCTGGAAAACTTCGGCGGGGAGGAGATGCTGCATATATCAGATATCATGTATAGACATCATGCCTGAGGAAAGATCTGTGCATCATCTATTGGATGGAGCAGAGGGATATCATCTCTGCTGCAGAGCAAATGATCTAGAATCTTCTGCAGCATTGCCTCTTCCCAGCCTTTTGTTTATAATAAGCCAACAGAAAGGCATATGCCAATTATACCCCTTCTGTTTCTTTTGCAGCCACCTTTGGGGTTCGCAAAGGAAGCCCACAGAATTTGCTGGCCAATGAGAGTGAAAAACCAGAATAGCAACCAGTGTTTTAAACAATATTTTGAGATAGCTTTTGTTTCAAGAATGTGAACTCTGTATTGGTATAAAGTTATGAAAAGTGTTCCAAGTGGCACCATCTTAACCAACTCTAATAATCCAAGCCATCAACAAGGGAGCTGGATGAAGTCTTGGCATCTAATTTCTGAGCACAGGAGTGGAGACTGCTGAGTCAGGGTGTTGGGGGCTGGGGTGAAAGGAAAAGTGGCCTAGCATCCTCTTAGCAGAGCCGTGCAATTTTCACAAAACTCCACTCTCATCCCTGCCTCTTTCTAGGATTGAAATATTCTGGGAAACTGTCCATGTGGATAAATAGGAAGGGACTGGTCAAATGGGACATTCTAACATGGGGGAATCTTATGCTTCATTTTAGTGGCTTAGGGAAAGGAAAGAAAAAGGGAAAAAGCTTTCAGGCACACTCACTGCTTTGGAGACAATGGCCTCTCCCATTTCCTCCTCTGCCTACAGAAAAATTCGCAACTGCCTTCTCAGTGGTTCTGGTTCTGGACTAATATGTCAATAAAAATGGCTACTGGCTTGGCGTGTGTGTGTGTGTGTGTGCGCGCTTGACTGATAGTTTATAAATTAAGCATCTATGATCAGCTCATGGCCACTCTACTCACTTCTCCTTGGACAACACTCTTGGTATTTCCAGTGTGCTGAGCCCTGGCGGCCATCTCTGGAGCTGGGGTGTGCCTGGGTAAAAGCCTCACTCCCCTTTGTTCAACAGCTCAGTTTACCCCTCAGGACACTTGCTACCTCTTGCATCGTTCTCCCCACACCCCCCTCCTGCTCTGGCTCTCTCACCTATTATAATTAAGTTCACTTTGATTTGAACAGATTGGACGATAGGAATTCATAATGCTACATCCTCACAGTGAAGCTAACTGATTAAGTGCTTTAAATTATTCCCCCTGACAGAATGATAAAGTTACAATCTGTTCTGAGATGATCTACAGCTTGCCAGACTCCTACAGCTTCTTTCTACATTCATTTATCTTTTTGTCAAGCAGAGTTTTTTTTTTCCTAAGCTTCAATTCCATAGATCTTTTAAAGTCATCAGCACATCTGAATTATTAATGAGGCTTTAGAGGCAAGACTCCTGATGGGCTGGTTAAAAAAGGTTGTATAGAAATCCAGGACTGTGTACACATCAAAATAATTTCAGCTCCATTTAAAAAACCATTTAGTTCAAGTGTGACATAGATGAACCATTATGCATTTGTGAAAACCAATTTTTTGTGATCTACGATTAAACTAACCTTTCAGAGAAGAGTAAAGTGTGATGGTTATCATGTTTTAAAAGCATTGCCAGGCCTCTGAAACAATTTCAAACTACGACTTTTTCAAACGGTTTATGTGTAAAGATGATGTTTGGAGTTGAGTCTGGTGTTTGTGCTCTGTTTTCCTGAGCTGCCGTTGGCTGTGGCTGTCCTGTTATGTGAAATGATTTTGTAAGGGGATTTAGTGCTAGGTTGGACATGCCAGGTCGGAAGAGTGAACTCTGCTGATGGAAACGAGGAGGTCTTTTGGGTGAAAGACCAAAGACAGCTGCAATTTGCTGAAATTTTTACAACTGCTGCAGAGAATAATTGTTCAGAATTTAGTCTTTACAGTTCAATTTCAAAGATGGCATTTTGGCCTTTCACCGCAGAGAGAATATCAATTTCCTTCTGCTGCCTGCAAGAAAGAGAGCATTATTTCTCCATTTAAGCTTCTTCTCTCTTTCTTTTTAAATGTCTTGCCTAAAAATAAATAAATAAATAAAATATAAACAAAGTAGCCCCCGTGTTTGACCCTGCGGCCTCAGCACAAAAAAGGGGCGATGTGAAAGCCCCTCCCAGTCAAGAGGTGAATTTCTCTATGCCTGAGAAACAGCTGTTTCATTGGGATGATTTTAGGATGTAAGAGAGTGTGTGTGTGTGTGTGTGTGTGTAGATTTGTGGTTAAAATGGATGCTGAGGAAATTGAATGTCTGGTGGCAAAGGTCCTTCATGAAGACATGCCTCCTCCCCCCAGAAGAGCTTCAGAAGAACGTGTGTGGAAGTGGGTGCCAGCTACTCGGCTTCAGTGGACAGTGCATTGAGTATGACAGTGATAGTTTGGCTTATTGAATCTTGCCTTCCAAAGAAGAAACTCTACCTACAGAATTGTCCACATGGAAGAGGACTAAGATAAGGAGTTCAAGTAAGGCCTGACATGGTCAAGAATAAATCCAAATCCCTGAGTTTTTCTCCACTCTCTGCCTTTTCCCATGTGCCAGGAAGATCCTTGAGTGCTTCCTTTCATCTCTGAGGGCAATTGACCTGGTTGTGAGGGCCACTTTATTGTCAGAAGAAAATAGTGCCATCTGTCCATAAGCTTCTTGATGATGAGATGGATGATGTCATCACTCTCAGTTCGATGTGTGACCTGCCAGGAGCTTTCTCTCACAGGTGGTTAATGGAGTTAGGGAGGGAATTGCATCTCCTAGTTATTGCCAAGTGGACTGGCATAACAAAAATGAAGTTGGGACAATAACTGCTAAAATGTCAAGACCTTTGATGAAAAGATGCCTCAGAGGACACACGGTAATGGTCATCAACATGATCACTGGGAGAAGACACCTCTCCAGACTAGCTATTCCAGAAGCTGTCCACCATGGACACTCCATGAGGAGCTGGCAGGAAAAAGGTGTCAGGGAGCAGGTGAAAGTCAAGTGGACCTGGCTCTCACACGAGCTAGCTGCATGGCTCTGAACAAGTTATTGTGTTGTTTATCTCAGCATCATTTCTGTGCTGCAGAACAGGGTGCAAAATATAACCTTGCCAAAGTTATCATAAAGATCAATGGAACTGGTGTCCACAAAGCCCTCCCCACAGGCCCAGCTATGTGGTAAGTGAATGTGAGATGCTAAGGCTGGGAACATTTTCAAGAATGTTAGGGACATGTTATGACAGTGGCCAGCTTCACAGACTTTCGTGTCCTGCAGATTCTACACCTGTCCAGTAGAGAGTCTGGCAGCACCTCCGTCTGTGCTGAGGGAGAAGAGTGAACATGCTAATATGCATGAAGTCTAGAGAAGAGTGCCTGGCCCCTGGCAACCGCTGGGCATCAGCTTTTGGCATAAGGTTGGCACTAATGAGTACTGTCAGTGATGGAGGAGGAGATAAGGACGGGTTGTATCTTTTGGATGCAATTACAAATGAAGTCTTCAGCAGATAATCTGGGGTAGAGAAATATGGTGTGCAAATTGGGGTGCTAGCCTGATGAATGTGGCTGTGGCCACAGAGATGACACAGGAGGATTTGATGGGCAGCCATTTGGAAGGTGAAGGAGAGGAAGGGGTAACCTGTGTTATGTGGGAGTGTTCAGGGCTGTAACCCTTCTGAGGTTTCTCTGTCTTTGAAATATTGACTTTCCGGTGACAGACACTCTTCCCCACCAGAGAGCCATCTGTACCTCCTATCACTAGTGTTATCCCTGAGATCACAGGGTTCAAAATAAGGTCAGGGCTTCCTACTGCCATACAACTGCATATCCACCAAGAACCAGAAGAGTGGGATATGGAGAGGAGGCTGAGCTGCTTGGGATAATACCAGCAGCAGAGAAAGACACAAGCTGCACAGTGAACCCTCTGCTGGCTCTGTGGGTTGTCAGCGCTGTGGGATTTAGCCTTTTCACAGAACTATTTCCCAAGGAAGACTGAAGAAAGAGGGAGACAATGACACAGCAAAGGCATTTGGAATAATTGGCCCTCTCCTTGGTGCACCACAAGCTGGGGTTTACAGAGCAAAGATATGGAAGGAAAAGATTCCATCTGGATGGAGATCACGGTGGAGAACTATAAGGGCTAACAAGGCAATCCAAATTCAAGGGCAACGCTGTGCAGCTTCACAGTTCACACTGCTGACAGGCAGTCTGGTGCTCTTCCCCCGCCTACCTAACTGATGCCCCCGCCCAAATCCACCCCCCCACACACACCTCCTTTCCTCTGCCTGGGCAGAACATGGCTATTTCACAGAGATGAAAAATTGTCTACCAAAAAGAGAGCATTTTCTGTTTATCTTATTTCTCTGCAATTGTCCATGATGACTCTATCTGTCTCTTTTAACTCACAGTCTAATTCTGCCATGCACTGAGCAGAGCCAATGGCCCCTTCCCAACTCTCCTCTCTGGCCCTTGGTCCGGTTGAAACCCTGAGGGCAGACCCTTCACTCTTTGCTCTCAGGTGGCAGGGAATAATCCCTCTCACCTGTGATGGTTGCAACGAATATGCCATTTCTGCCTGGGAGACAGTCAACCAGTTAGTGACAGGTGCCCACAGCTACTTCTTTATCATGTTATGACAAAGCAGGGAGAGGCTGAAAGAAGCTGATGGAGAATTGATTTTTACCCTGTCTTGACTTCCACAGTCCCTGAAGTTTCTACACTCTCCCGATTCTCCTTCAAGGAGCCTGTTGCTATAGGAACCTGGCAGGTTGATTTAATTGTCTCTATTGGGATGCAGACACCTTTAGGCTTTTCCCATGCTGAAGAAGAGCCAGTCAAAAGGTTTTTATGGTCATCTGGGATCTTGACAATGCTGCCAACAGGCACAGTCTGTCTTTCCATTCGCTGAGCTTACAGGGTTGTTCCCTGTCTTGGAAGTCATACCCAGCTGGAGAAACTGACATGGGCAGAGAAGCATTGTGAAGCTCCTCCAGGCAATCCTTGTAATTTTTTTTTTAAAGATAAGCCAAGGGTACAGGCATAAGTTATAAAATAGTTAAAGGTATAAAAATCTTTAAGGTCAAATTATTTTCAAATACTTATTAAGCAGCTATTATAAGGTTCTGGGTCACAACATAAAATATTCAGAACAGAGTTTACAACTTCTCCCAGTTAGTGGTAGAAATTTATATGCATAAGAACACATTTGAACTGGTTTGGGGAAGGACCCTGTAGTAGTCGTAAGGGATGTTGATGGCTCTATGGTTCTCAGGGTGCTGAGGCTGACAAAGGTTCCCTGTGTCCTATTATACCAGCTTCCTTAACATTTTCCCTCTTTCAAAGAGTTAGTAAATTGGATTGAATGGCTCACACATTATTTTTCTTTTAGAATTGGACACATCATTGAGTTCCTAGATGTTGTTCTTTTATAATGCATATAATTTCCCTGCTAAGAACTCTTTCCCTTTCTACTCTTACCTATTTGTTTATTTATTTTGGTGAGGAGGGGTGAGGGGACAGGCATAATATGAGACACTCGTATGCCTCCTTCCTAAGTAAACAATGTTCTCCTGAGAGGAAGGGGAAGTTTGGGGACAAATGGAAAACAATGAAGGAGTCTTCACTCTAATAAACAAAGTATAACAGAGAAATTTCAGCTAAAAAAGAAGAAGAAGAAGAAGAAGAAGAAGAAGAGAAAAAGAAGTAGAAGAAAAAGCAATCATGATCCCTTTTCCAACATCAAATATGTTATTATCAATATATGGTCATTTTTCAAGTATCTAACAGTGGGAATTGTGTGTCCAAAGTCCAAGGAAAACCCCCAAATTCCATCTCAGTCTGTTCCCATTCCAGTAATATCAATATCAACTCATCAGAGCTGCTGAAGAATTATACATGGGATACATTTTGCATTTACTTCTATCTGCCCAATTTCTGGTTGGAATTTAACACACCCAAAAGGCAGGTGGCAGGAGACTTGGGTAGTAGCGAGAATGAGTCATCAGCCCCAGTTAATGAGGTATGGGCTCTCGAATTGACCATACAGCTGACCAGTTTTAACTGTCATCGTATCTATCAAACATAAAGGAGAACAATGCTTTTGCCATTAATGACCCTCCTGGTTTAAATAAAAGGAGGAGAAAATATTAACAGAGAAGTAAGTTTGCCAAATGGAATAGCTGAGAATGTTTTCCAGAAAAGTTTATCCACTGGCATCATCATTCAATTTGGTAGTTTTTGCCAAGATAAACACAGAGATGTGAACAGACTGATGGGGGCTGGGTTAGGGTGGTGGTAATGGGGGGGAGTGGAGGAAGCTGGGTGTCTCAATGGGAAAATGCTTTTGAACTTGGAGCAAGGTACCAAGGTGGGCAGGGAGGCCACGTGCAGATTCGAAGGCAAGCCAGATGGAGAGAGGTCCCCCCAAATTACCCAACCCCAAACCCAGTAACACCAAGACAAACTCTAAGGAATCTAGCCATAGCAGCCGCACAGCCTCATTGCGCTGAGCAATTAAGAAGGTGAAGGAAGAAAGTGAAGGAGGGGGAAAAGAAGGAGAGGGGAAAAGGGCTGGGGGGGGAGGGGGTCAAAAGCAAAACAAAATAAATAAAACCACAAACAGAACAATATAAATAAAAATAAACAAACCAATAACAGAATAAAATTTGTAACTCCTTTTTTTTTTTAATTTCACAAAATTTTTCACAAGGACAACGTTATAGAAGAAAACCCCCAGCAGTGGCTAGGTCATGCAGAACCATTAATTGTCATACCTTGGCCCATTCTATTCATCCTTGTTGCACTTTAGAGAGAGAAGTAAGCTATGTGAGTTTTACAATGCTTTTAAACTGTCATATTTCCTGTTGAGCACTTTAACTGGCACATTCTTATAGTTATAAATGTTCTGAGGGTGTAACTTTATAACCTCCTTTGCAAAGAATGCATGAAGAGTTCTTCATGATCCCAAACTAGGGGATATGTATATATAGTTATATATATATATATATATATGTGCATATATATATAGTTATATATAAACAGATAATTATACGTAACATATAAATCAAAATGTATAGGGACAAAATCATTTGAAAAAAAATTCTTCCACTCATAGCCCTTTTTAATATACATGTATACAGTTTTTCCCCACCCGATAGCTGGTTTAAATGCTGCTCTGCCCCTGTCTTTGGTGCGGGGAGGTAGAGGTTCTGGCTGAGCCTCACCATTTTGTCAGTAAAAGTGCTTGTCAATCCACACAGCAAGCAAATCTCCAAAACTATCATGCTGGAAGGGGCAGGGGATTCAAAATCTAAACCCCAAACATTCACCATAAAAACACCTTTTCAGAGATGGTACAGTTGTGACATTTGTCTTCTCCTTTCTACCCCTATTCTAGTCAATGGATTTTTGTTTTTTTAAGTAAAAAGCTCAAATAGGTTTATACCAGCCAAGTGCCAGACCATCCATAGGAGAATTTGGTTGTGGTAGAGTTGGCCAATTTTTAAGAACAACTTCATTGCCTAAAGTGTGATGTGCAAGCCTAAAACATCTGACAATTTTATGTTGGAAGAAGGATATTTCTCTTCCTTTCCCCCATGCTTCCTGTTTTTTTTTAAAGAAAGAAAACAAACAAAAAATTATAACTGTACCAAAATGTGTTTGGCTCACTGTTGTACTTTTCTTATTCCCCATCTTGTAATGACAAGGAGCAGCTATTATTGTCACCCACCTGCCTAAGTGAATTGGCTGTTAATGAACTGGAGGATGAGGAATTTCTCCCTACCATCTTTATGTTTGGGGATAGCCAACATCATGCAGCTATGCCAACAATGTTAGGTGGCCACTGGCTTTTGTCTTTGTTGAGGCCAAGGTGGCTTGATCCTTCTGCATCTTAATTTATTTAGCATGTCATTTCCGACAAAAACATTCTCTGCTGCTGGGTTTTTCTCCCTCTCACTCCACTATCACCCCAGCCCTCGCTCCTACCTGGCATTGGGGTTCTTACTAACCAAACAAAGGGGAGTAAAAAGGTCCCCTGAGAATGCATGGAAAAATACTTGCTCTTTCCTAAGCATTATTTATTCTGTACATAAGGTAAGTAATTCACCTTTTAAAAGATGTAAAAGTCCCAGGAAGGCAGTTTTTAATGACTTACATCTGATATTTATGATACATATGGCTTTTCATCCCAAATGTCAAAAGTGAAAGAAAAAAATAGCTATTCATATGGCAGCATAAGGAGACAGAATAACAATTTAATATGCAATCAAACCTCTTTTCACTTAAATGACTAGAATTTGATACATCCACAAGTGGAATATTACTCCTTTCCTCTGTATTAACATTAGAAATGTTCATATGAACTCCCAAAGGAAGCTTCTAGCTCTGGGACAAAAGGCCTTGGTGAGTAACTCAAAAAACCTCCAATGCTTTCTTGCAACAAGCAGCTGCTTAATAATCATCTACACAAACCATGACAGCTTTTCAGATGCTTCCCAATACTTCAGCCCAGAGAGTAGAAACAATCGATACGTTTTCATTGCTTTTTGGTTGCTTGCTTCAAATAAACATGTGATAACTTATTGTGTGTGTACAAAAAAAAAAAAAAAAAAAAGAATGAGCGAACAAAAGGAAAACAAAAAATCAAAACCCAAAGCACCCTGATAACCCTGATAAATCAGAATAAACTTTTCTTGTATATGAAATAAACTTGCTTTGCCTAACTGACTTTGATCACAAGTGCTCCTTTCTAATCTGTGAACTCATTCCTGCAGTGAGCTATTTATGTCTGGAGCATGCCTTTGGGTTATTTTTCCCCTAGAATCATAAATAACTTTTGGTCCGTCTGCTTATTTGCTGTTGTGCTCAAGGGTTTTATGGTGGTGAAATAAAAATGACAACCACATGCACACTATCATACATATGCAAATATGTGTAAAAAAAGGGAGGGGGAGGACTACAGGGGAAAACAGGGAAAGTTACTTTGTTGGAAACACCAACTGGGGAAATGAGTGGCAGATACAGTTTCACACATGGTGGCGGTGGATACACATATCAAAGCCGCTCTTCCTGCACGTACTTCTGTTTGTCCCGGGACTCCCTGGACTTGGGCCGGTTCTGCCGGTTTGCTGTGGATGGGATGGAGTGAACAGAGGAGCTCTTCTTGCTGGAGGACTGTGATGAGTGGGAGGAATGGGACAGGCTGGCCCGGGACTGGCCGGCGTTGTGGTCAAACTGCATTAAGCAGAAGATCAGGTCCGTCGGCACAAGCTCGAACTCATACGGGGGGTTGGTGATGACATACCTGGACAGGGAAAGCAGAGATGTCACAGCCTGAGGGTGATCTGGTGGAGAAGTCCAGACCCCTTGAGCCCAAAAGCACTGCCTGCTGCTCAAGTTGACCAGAGGATCTAAGAGCTGTACTTGCAGTTGATCTAATACCTTCAAATCTGCTTCCAAGTTCAAAAAAATTGTTCTCTGTTTAACTTATCAGAGGTGGCCATATCCACAAGCCCAGGCAGACACCAAATTAGAACAGGTAATGGAAGAACAAAACTGTGCTTGTTATGGCCAGAAGAGGTCAAGTTCCACTTCTAATCCTGAGTAACCCAAATGCAGCAGAGGTCACAGACTGCACTGCAACTTTCTTTCTAGAATTTCCTGACAATCTCAGGCATACTTCCCAGGTGCTTGCGCTACCATTGCCTAGGGTATCCTTAGACCATTCTCATCTTTGAAAAATCAACTTGGTGGGAGTTTTACTGCAGGAAAGAATATAAAAGTCCTTCCTGCCTGTCAACTCTGTTTCATTGCTCTCCTCCATCAGACTTCTCCAGTCCACATCAGAATGACTGCAATAATCATTATGGTTCCTCTAGAGCAGCCATCTCAGACTGTGGTTCCCAGGCCACGCAGGTCAGCACCACCTGGAAACCACTGCAAAATGCAAATTCTTAAGCAACCCCACCCAGATCTCCTGAATCAGAGAGTGGGGCCCACCAATTTGTTCTTAATAAGCTCTGTAGGTGATTCTCAGGCTCCCTAAACTTTGGGAACCCACTTTTCTACCCCAGTTGTCAACTCTGGCTCTATGCTATAATTCCTGGGCATTCACTATATAAATATATATATTAAAGTCTGAATGCATTTATGTTTTCCCTGGAGTCAGAGTAGTTTTTATTTTTATTTATTTTATTTTTTAATAAGTTTTTTGTTTTTAAAGAGAGAGAGAGAGAGAATTTTTTTTTAATATTTATTTTTTTTAGTTTTCAGCGGACACAACATCTTTGCTTGTATGTGGTGCTGAGGATCGAACCCAGGCCGCACGCATGCCAGGCGAGCACGCTACCGCTTGAGCCACATCCTCAGCCCCTCAGAGTAGTTTTTAAAAGCTCTCTGGGTGATTCTAAAATACAGGGTTGTGAAACAACTCCATAGCATTGTTTCTTGGGGTGTATTATGCAAACTCATTGATTTGGTTAATTCTAGGATGCACTCCTAGTTTTTGCCAGCTATGTTTATTTTAATGCTTATAACTAGCACACCTAAACTGTTGTTTTTTTTTTTTTGCTTAAGATAATGTTATACACTCTTCTTCAAATTAAATATATGAAAATGTAAAAGATAGTCAATTAAAAATATATGAAACAAACATAGAGGATTCTAAGATACAGCCAAGAATCTTTCTTAAACACTGGCAATGTGGAAGTATCTCTATATTAGCTACCAACAGAGTTGATTCCATTAGCTTGAGTTTGAGGGAGATGCCTCTGTTCTGATTTTTGTGATTGGATGACAACTATTTTAAAAAATGTGAGTTCTTTCCACAATGTCTTCACATCCACTATTAAGTAAAGAAAAATGTTTCCCATAACTTCCAAACTAAGTGTCAGATTTTACGTGGGAAGGGTATTTTGCCTGTGGAGAGTATGTATGCATCCTTTGCCTACATGTTAGGGGACAGGGGAGAGGAGGGCACCTGTGTGTCTGTATCAGGTGGGCCAGCAGAGTAGGAGGACACTCACCTCTTCGTGCACTGACTAGGGGTGCTGAGGTGGGCATCTCTGAGCCGGTAAATTCCAAAACAAAGCATATTATATGTTTTCAGAGCTTTGCAGAACAGATCACCATAACAACCACCATCCTGGGAGAACAGAGAGAAAAATCATTTTTATGTGCTTGGAAGTTAAGGTCCAGGGGGGAAAGAGTCTTTCCATAAAAGCTTGTTTTGTCGTCCCATGAAGCAGAGGGTCTGGGCCAAGGGACTTTGGCTGAAGAAGTCACACAGTTGACTGCCTACAGCTGAAAAGGGTAATTTTAGGATCAGATAATAGTGGGTATTTCTTCTGGAGTCCCTCCCCTTTTTCCATCTGTAGCAATGGAGCTCTAAAGAGATTATGCCTCTCCCTTGAGGGTGTAAAGCTGAAGGTTTCCGATGTATGTTCAACTGAGAAGAAACCAGCTCTGCAAAACAGTGATTACATTTTGCCCCCAGCTCAGCCATGGCAACTGTGATTGGATCCCATGTTGTCAAAACTGCCCAAGTGATAATGGGAATCACAGCGAGGGGAAAAGACCCCAACAGGTCCAATGGTGACAGACTCTTTCAGGTAAGGACTGTGTGAAAAGCACAATTTGCAGACCTCAGAGATGGCGATGGCAAGGGGGAAGAGAATGTGTTTCCCCAGGAGCTTTGGGTCTGCAGGAAGAATAACTGGAATTCACAGTTCTAATCAGTTCACAACCACCTTCACATGGTCTGGAGCCTGACTCGGAAAGTGAGAGCAAATGCATTCACTTGGAAACGCTGGCTTCATGCAGCCAGGTGGCTCCAGGTGGGCTTTACAGGAAGGACACTGCAGAATGGCTTCACTTGGCAGAAAGGGACTGTATTTATCCTTCCTATCTCTGGAATTTCCATAGGGACATCATATTATAGAATAAAAGTGGGGCCCAATCTTACCATTGTTTACAGTCTCCATCCTATTTGAATGTATCAGTAAATAAATGAGAAGTAACAAGCCACTATTTATGGAAGTGCCCTTTCAAAACAAAAACAAAAACAAAAACAAAAAACAAAACAGTCTAACTGAAGTCCCAGACCCTTACAAACTAAAATATGGTACAAGTACTAGACATTGATATTTTAGAAAAAAACTAAAAATGCTTTTCTTGACTCCTTTTCCACTGTTCGACTTTCTGGGCAACACTACTGATTATGCAACAGGCTATAGTTTCCTAAGACTCCTAGCTCCAACCACTCCATGGGGGTGGGTTAGGAATGAGGTGGGGACAGAGTGCACACTCCTGCTAAAGTGCACAGTGCCAGCTGGTGCCTAGCACCCAAAGACAAGTGCTGGTCCTGTCAGTCACAGGGAAGGCAGGGCAGAGGGTGACAGGTGCAGTCTAAGGAAGTATAAGACCTAGGTTTGAATCAGAAGCATTTAGGATCCACTTGAAACAATGTTTGGCCAGGGGTCTGGATGCACATGGATGCATGAGTGCCTTGAAAACTGCCTGAGGCTCATCAAAAACTCTGATCTTGAGGTCCGGAGCGAGGCATCCCTACGTGCTATTAACAGAGTCAGGGTTCAGTAGCCCTGACTATGCCAGGATCCTGTGGGAAGGTTTCCCAGCCATGGCAGCAGACTGGCATCAACTTGGGTAACAATATCCCTAAGGAAAATACTAAAGTATGAGAAAGCCCAGTGGATTCTGAAGCCAGGATGCCTTGGTGCAAATTCCTAACAGGGCCAGTTCTCAGGCTCTCTGGGGCCTCCTCAGTTGCTTAGAGGGTGTGGAAATAGAACCTATATCAAAGGGTGGTCATGAGTATTAAAATGAATGACTACATATAAGGACCAGTGCTTGATACACAGTAAACCATAGGTCAACTCTTTAGTTATTTATAGTAGAGAAGACAAAGTCAGATGTCTGGTTTGTCACTGTTTGACACCAAATTCATTCAGAAAAAGCTTTCCCCAAACACTGTGCTCAGGTGTCCTCTGGGCTGTGAGCTCACCCCTAAATCTGCAAACGGCCCATCCAGCAGAGCCAACTGAGCCACACGACAGCGGTCCCTATTGGCCAGCGTCTGGGGGGTGCTATAGCCCCCTCGAAGTGCATTCTCCTCAGCAATAAGAGCCTCGAGCTCTGGCGTGGCCCCTCCGGTCACCAGGGTCCTTATCAGGGTGAGGATATTGTCATTGAAGTACGTCTGTGGAGAGAGGAGAGGGGAACATCTTCAAGCAAACATCCTAAAGTCACAATAGCCGACATCCAAATCACAACTTCTCTTGGTATCTCCTGTTTAAAGTTCTGACCTGTCTCTTTAGATAATTTTATGTGGGAAGTGAAAAGAGAACAGACTCCAATTATTCCAGTCTTTTTTTCCTCCTGCTTGGCTCCACCACGAGAGACTGACTTTAAAAAACCAATTCAGAGGACTTCTATTAAAGGGCTAACGTCTGGATAATTGGTGTTTACCATAATTGGTGTTGGTAGGGATGCAGCATCGCCTGGTCTCTGCAATCTATGTGTCTTCTTGGGGACTCTGGACGTGTGTAATTAAATGCAGTCTGCCTGAGCTCTACATGAGGCAGGACTGCCTCCAAGGGCCTGTCCCCCATGTGCCGGAAGGGAGGCTGCCTCCCCCCAGAACGGCAAAGCTTCTTTTTGTGTAGGAAGGAGATGCCAAGAGAATCATTAATGCCACATACTCAACAATTTATCCTATGCTTTGATAACAGTCTAACCCAGAAGTCTCCATCAATAAATAAGCCAGATAAATTTATGATGCATTGAGTATTCTGGTGTGTGTACTTAGGTTTTTGTTTTTAAAATAACCTCAGTAGTCTGAAGCAAACGAGCTTATTAAAGAAGTTTCCCTCTAAGTGTACATTTGTCTCACATCTGAAATATAACAGGTCTTTTGGGAAGAGAACAATGGGAGTTTTAAAAAATTAATAGGATGTCAAATAAGAGAGCTTAAAAAGACATTTGTCACCCAGCCTAATTTGAGAAAAATCTCAGTTAAAGGTGTGCATTCCATTTTTACTGTGAAAGAGGAAATAAAGCAGGCTAAATAAAATCAAAGCAAGTCTTGCCTGTGGCTTTTGAGGATCTATGTAGCTTTGGGAGCAGGTTAGGGAAGACAGATGTATTTCTACTTGACCAGATTCTGGGAGAGTTTCCCTGGCAGAGTGTGGTGGGGAAGAAACTAGGTAAGGACAAGTCCCCATTCCCTCTGAGCCATTCCTGGTCCTATGTCTCAGGGGAGGTGGCCTAATCATTTTGGGTTTCCTTGTTCTCATCCACAAAATAAGAAGGATCATTAAGATTAAGTTTATATGCAAAGAATTCCATCAGGATTTCTGAGTTAAGATGATAGTTGCTAGTGGGGTTAGATTCATTTTTCTCATTGAAACACTCACAAAAATGCCCAGAGTGGCACAAAATCCCAACTGCAAAGGGAACTAGCAAAGTTATACACAACCCGCTAGTCCCTAAAGAGAATTTATATTCCCAGTTCAGATGTCTCCAAGGGGTGGACCAGCAGAACAAGGGTACCTAAAGTAGGAAATGCACCTGGAGTGGTTAAGGGACCTGGAGCGAGGCCATGTTTAATGTTGACTTCACCTCTCAGAAGTTGGTGTCCTTGAAAAGTTATTTAACAATTTTGGGCCTCAGTATCATGATCTGTTAAATGGAATAATTGAGGGGGCTATGAGGACTCTATCACTAAACGCACCCAAGGACTGAGAACAGGGCTTGGTGCACAGGAAGTACTGGTAGATGATCTGAGCCTGGTATCAGAGACGCAGGGCCTTTACTGATGAGAGGAAGAGTCAACCTCATTCACAACCTCCTCTGGATCTCTCAGTCTTTTCTGTTTTGGTTTTTGTTACAGGGGCTTCATGGGGGGTGAGGGCTAAGGTCATTTCTTGCCACCCTTGAACCTGTACTTGCAGTCTGCCTCCACTCTCAGGCTCCCTCTAGACTCAGGAACTGAACAGCAGTGGTCCCTGAGGATGGAGTCCTGAGAGGAGACAGCAGCAGGAGGGGCAACCAGGGCAGCACTCTGGTGGGGGCTGGTTAGGGACACATATGTGAACATATTCCCCAAAGCTTCTAGGGGAAATCCTCTTGCTGACAGTCAGATAACCCATCATTAGAAACAGGAGACCAGTCCTCAGCCCTGTGCCCCACATTAAATTAGAGAAAGTTGGACACAGAACTTTGACAAGGGCCTTTATACTACAATTACCACTCTAGATCAAGACCCAGGGCAGCATTCCAACAAGAAGTAAGGTGGATGGCAGAACACTCAAAACCTTGAATACTGAACAATTGGCCTGTTCTGGCTCAAAAATAGAGGGAAAAAAATGAGCCAAAATAAATATTTTTCGAAAGAGAACCATAGTGTTCAAGATATGAAGAAAAAGCATCATTTAGACTGAAGAAATAAAAGAGAATTTTAAAAAGCATTTTATTTAAAAATAAAAATTTAAAAACTTGAATATAAAGCACATATAACAAGAAACAAAAGATAAAATGATGAGAAAGCTGACTTCATACGTCTTATCCAGTTCTTTTTTGTAAAAGATGGTAAAATTAAATTGGATAGAAGAAACACTTGGAAGAATTAAATTCAATACCCTTTCATAATAAACACTCTCAACAAACTAGAAAGACAACCTCATGAAGGACATGTATGAAAAATTCACATGTACTTAATAATGAAAGACTATGCTTTCCCCTTAAGATGAGAAACAAGACAAAAATCTGATCTCATAATTTCTAGTCAACATTTTCCGAGAGGTTATATTTAGGGCTAGAAAAAAATAAAAAGTATTCATTTTGGAAAAGAAGAAGTAAAATCATCTCTATTCATAAACAACCTGATATCATACACAGAAAGTCTTCAGGTATCCACTAAAAATTATTATAAGTAAGAAAAGAGTTGAATAAGATTGCAGGATATAAAACCAGCATAAAGTAGCTCAGTAGCAGAGCATTTGCCTAGCATGTGTGAGGCACTGGGTTCGATCCTCAACACCACATAAAAAACTAAATAAAGGCATGCTATCCTTCTACAACTATAAAAAAGATTTTTAAAAAATCAATTGTATTTCTATACATTAGCAATAAACAATATGAGAATGAAATTAAGGGAAAACAATTTCATTAGAGTAGCATCAAAAATAATACAACATGTAGGAATAAATTTATCTAAATGGTACAAAACTGGTATACTGAAGTGATAAAATATTAGTGAAAGAAACTAAAGAATATCTAATAAGTGGAAAAGCCTTCCATGTTCATGGATTGACATGATATTATTAAGATAGCAATAATCCCCAAACAATGTACAAAACCAATGTAATCCCTGTCAAAATCCCAGAGAACAGTTTTTGCAGAAATGAAAAATCTGATTCTAAAATTCTATGGAGTTTCAAGAGATGTAAAATATCCAAATAAATCTTATAAAAAATAAAAACAACAACTAGCAAAGTTGGAGACCTCACATGTCCTGACTTCAAAATATGCTATAAAACTTCAATAAGTGAGACAGTAGGATTCTGGCATAAGGACAAAACACAAACCAATGGAATAAAATTGAGAGTCAAAAAGTAAACTCATACCACTCTGGTGAGATGATTTTCATTGAGAATACCAAGATCCTTTAATAGAGAAAGAACATAGACTCTTAAACAAATGGTATTGTAACAACTGAGTATCCACATGGAGAAGAGTAAAGCTATACTTCCCACCATATGCAAAGGTAACTTCAAATGGATCAAAAACCTAGATGTAAAAAATATATAAAACTAAAATTTTTTATAAGAAAACAGGAGGAAACCTTTATGAACTCTTGACTTGGCAACAGTTTCTTAGATATATATTTTGACACCAAAAAAAAAAAAAATATATATATATATATATATAGAGAGAGAGAGAGAGAGAGAGAGAGAGACCAAAAATATAAGCTACAGAAGAAAAATAGATAAATTGACTTCAAAAATATTTTAAATATGCCCTTTGAAGGACACTATATACAAAGTGAGAAGACAATGTAAGAATGAGAGAAAAAACGCAGCACTAAAAATCTTCTTACAACAAAACAACAAAGGACAATCAAATTGTAGAAATGGGCAAGACTTGAATAAACTTTTCTCCAAAAAAAGAAAAAAGATACTCAGCAAGCACGAAGAGTGGCTCAACATTACTAGTTATCAAATGCAAACTGAAATAAAAATGAGATATTAATTTACACTAAGATGGCTGTAATAAAAAGACACATAATAGCAAGAATTGGTGAAGGTGTAGAGAAATTCGAACACTCATACACTGCTGTTGGGAATGTATAATGGTACAGCCACATTGGACAACACCCTGGGAATTCGACTTGTGGTTAAACATTGAGTCACCATATAACCCAGAAACTCCACTTGTATGTATACACCCAAGAGAAATGAAAATATATGCCCACACAAAAATTTCTACAGGGATGTTCATAGAAGCATTATTTATGATGCCTAAAACATGGAAACAAAAAAAAATGTTCATCAGCTAATAAGTGCAAAAGTAAAATGTGTTATTTCCATACAATGAATGAAATTCTGCCATAAAAAGATTTGAAGTACTAATATATGCTACAATATAGATGGCCCTTGAAAACATTATACTAAGTAAGATTCCATTTATCTAAAATATCCAGTAGAGGACAATCTATAAAGATAGATAAGTATGAGGAAAGAAGGAAAGATTTCCTTTCAAGTAAAACACTTACACTAGATGAATATTTGAATCTAAAATATTAAACGAAGAACAAAAGTGACCCAACACAATGCTGTAAGAAAAAACAGTAAAAAATTGGGCTAGCCTGAGGCTCTTAAAGGAAATAGAAGAAGAATGTCAACTGAGTTTGAAAGGATAACTTTATTTCAAGAATTCTACATGCAGTTAAATTGCCAATAATTTATAAAGGAAATAGAAATATTTTTGAATCTTTGAGTACTTAAGCATTTGTTGACTTTATTTATAAAAATGCTTGGAAACAAACAAACAAATAAAAAAACAAAAGCTTCCTTGGAAATATTTAAAAGTTTTAATTTTAAAAATGAGCTAAATTGGCTTTAAAATAATGGTTAAATAAGTTAAAATATGAGATTTTAAAAGTCTGTTACATTATTAAAACAACAAATGGAAAGATTAAAATTAATCCTTGAAAGAAAAAATATATGACAATAATTGCCTATTAGTATAGTATTATTCAAATTATATTTTAAGTCAGAAAAATAAGAGAAAAGGGATAAAAATGAAAATAAAGGCATAAAAGGTGATTTATTTTTTGTACAGGTAGAAATCAAGAACCACTGATTTTTCCAGATAAAAATACTTAGAAAATATAGTTTTGAGTATATTTTTAGAAGGGCTGATAACCACTAACTAGAGCTAAAAAAATGAAAAGTTTATACTTCAGTGAAAGAAATAAGCATACAAAATATAATCCATACACTAAACAATGGATAATAAAAGAAACAATTGTTATAGAAGATGTAAAAAGCATAATCATACTGCAAGATATAGACCAGCATTACATGTAAGATAACTAAATATAAATGAGCTAAATAATTCAGTTAAATGGCAATGACTCATATCTATTAAAAATCAAAATCAAACTCTGATATTTTTAAAAGGGACAAACAGAAAATATAGTATATTTCAAGGGAAAAATTTTAAATACTATTGTTAGTTGACTTTGTATTGCTAACAGCTAACATTTACAATAAAGCTGTAATATTTTGTAGACAGTAGAAGCAAAACTAAATATCCAACACTTCATTTTTTTCAAGTATCCTAAATATTAAGTATGTCAAGACAAAAATCAAGCTTTAAATAAAGAGTATTTAAAATTTAAGTTATAATTGAAAAAAACAGCTAAAAATGTCATGGATTCAGGCCGAAACTATAGAGACAGATTTAGAGCCTTAAGTGCTATCATAATGAAATATAACAGAATAAATAAAACTAAGTATTAAAATAATTGTTATTGTTATTTTTTATTAAAATAATTGTTATTATTATTTTTCCTAAAAAGAAGGATGAAATATTAAAGCATCACTCTATAAAATAGTAAGAAGATATTCGGTGAATTGATAAATTGAAGAAATAATTCTTTGAAAAAATAAAATAAAACCAACTACAAGTATAACTGGAAAAGAATTCATCCAGATAAAATTAGAAGTCAGAAGGAGAATGTAGTGTCAATATGTAAGAAAATTAATACTACTATCCTGCAAGTTCTCTTTAATACCACAGTTGTTAGACATGAATAAGAAGAATAGCTTTTGTTTTAAAGTATAAACCAAAGTAATAATTATCCACAAAGAGACAAGGTTATTAGAAAAAACATAAGTTTGTGTTTTAGAACATATAAACTAGTCTATAACATATAAATGTGATGTGATAGTAAAATTCTAAACTTTGACATATGTCTAATTTATATGTCTAATTATAGATTCAAAACAAACTGTAAAAGAAAACCTGATACACAATTATATCAAATTTCCTTTAGAAAGAGCCTTATGACCCCAGGTATTATAGTAATTTTTGAAGATTTCCTAGCTAAGCACCATAGATAATATTAAAAATTAAATGTTCAACCAACCAGGATGGATTTACAGTAGCCTGATAATTAGAGGAATGGGTAAATCTAGCCCTTGGGCCAAATCAGCCACTACCACCTGCACTTCTTTAAATAAAGTTTTATTGGGAACCAAACACACTTATTTGTTCACATTTGTGTGTGTGTGTGTGTGTGTGTGTGTGTGTTGTCTCTGGCTGCTTTGTTGTTGTAATAGCAGAGTGGAGTAGTTGTGGTTGAGACTACATGGTTCCCAAGAGCTTAAAATATTTATCATCTAGTCATGTATAGAAAAGGTGAGCTGATCCATTCCTTAATATGACAAGGAAAGCACCACACACCACAGGGAAAAGATGTTTGTTCAACAAGTTATTTCATGGAAACTATCTAGAAAAAAAAATTTCAGTAATATCATAATGATCAAATAAATAGTGATGCACTCACCTGATTTATACTGTATAAACACTAATATTATGTTTTCAGAGAATGATGACATGGTAACAATTATGAACTGTTAAAACATTAAGAAAAAGTAGGATACAAAAACTCCACAATTCAAAATTCATGTTGAAAATTTATACATGAGCTGACATTTATACTTATATAAAAATAACTGTAAGTATTAGTCAAAAAACCCTCCTTACTAGTTAACTCTTGATGACAGAATTTTGATGGACTTTTTCCTATAATGTTATTTTATATGTTTTCTACTGTGAAATTATATTTATTTTGAATTTCTAAATAACAAAAGCAAGGATTGTAAAGCAGAGTGAAAAATGAAGCCATAAACAACTTCATGAAACTACAGCTAACTGTTTAATGAGACCATTTGGTAGTTCTCTTCTTCAGCAAGTACTCTTACCAATAAAAACTATAGATGAATTCACAAAATATTTACATAATTACGTACCAACTGAAAATGAATATACCTAAAACCTATCAAACACAAATAAAGGGACTTCTAGGGACCATGATAATCAGTAGCTCCCAGAGTGCATGAGATGGCATTTACACTCTGTGATGGGTATATGAGTACAGTTGTTTCTGGGACATAACCAGGCAATAATAAAATGTTTTTAATTAAATTTTTTTTAATGTTTATATTTAAAAACCCAGTAATTTTACCTCCATGTAATAAGTTCTCACTAGTTCAAAGATATATGTATGACATTCCTTATCCTATGGTGCTATAGTTTGGATATGAAATGTTTCCCACGGGCCCATATATTAAAGGCTTGGTTCCCACTTTGGTGCCATTGTGAGTTGGTGGAACCTTAAAGAGGTATGGCCTAGTGGGAGGTCTTTAGGCCACTGGCAGCATGCCCTAGAAAGGGGTAGTAGGACCATGATGTCTTCTGCTCTCTCTCTGGTTTCCTGGCCACAAGGTGTGCAGTTTTGCTTCACCACCCACTGCCACCACAGAAGAATGTGCTGCTTCAACACAGGCCCTAAGCAACAGGGCCCACCAAACACTAAAACCTCCCAAACTATGAGCCAAAGTAAAACTTTTTTCTTATAAGTTGATTATTTCAGGTGTTTGGTACAGTGACATAAAGCTAAATAAGATATAGCGCCTCACATGTGCCAGGCAAGCACTCTGCCACTGTGCCACAACCCCAGCTATTTTTAAGCTTATTATTATTTTAAAAATGTTTTAATTTGTTTTAATTAGTTATATATGACAGTAGAATGCATTTATACACTTTGATATATCATACATAGATGAGATATAATTTCTCATTTTTCTCAGTGTACAAGTTGTAGAATCATATGGGTTATGTAGTCACATATATACATACAGTAATAATGTCTGCTTCATTCTACTATCTTTCCTATCCCCACATCCCTTTCCCTTTCCTACCATCACTTCCCTCTACCTAATCTAAGGTAATGCTATTCTTCCCTAGTGCCCCTCACCTTATTTTTAAACTAAATCCAACACTATAGTAATAGTTAGATTCTGGTTCATCCATAAAGTAAAGTTTCATGAAGGCCCATGGAAGCTTTGAAAATCATGACACCTAAGCATATGACATAATAAAATGTCTAGACAGCACATTAACTGAAAAGGAAAGAAAAAACCAAGATATAAAACTGGAAGAATCCATCTTTATCCATCCATCTGGAAGAAAATATACCAATATATTAGCCATGTTTTATTGTTGGTGGTGGGAATATGGGTCATTTAAATTTTCTTCTTTATATGTTTTTATGCTTTCCAAATTTTCTATAAGGAACCTGAGTACCCTTTTTAATGAAATCACAGTCCATGCTTTTAAAACAAAGAACATTGGAAATTCTTCATTGAAATAAGTCTCACAAAGGGGAAGGAAAGGGTCACAGGAAGGGAAAGACAGTAGAATGAATGGGACATAACTTTCCTATGTTCATTTACAAATACACAATCAGTGTAACTCCATATCATGGAGTGGAGTACAACCACAAGAATGTCAAGCTATACTCCATGTATGTCCATGTATGTATAATATGTCAAAATACACTCTACTGTCATGTATATCTAAAAACAACAAAACCCTAAAAACAACAAAAAGAAAAAAAGTCTCAAGGTCTACATGGAAGGGTAGTGTTTTGTCAAATTTATAGGGTTTGATGCTTCCCTTTCTGTGTTGAAATGAGTTATACTGAGACAGCACCATCAGTCACTAACAGTTATTGAGCACTACTAATCCCTAGACCTTGACTTGTTCTGAAATAGTGTATAATTCAAATAGTGCTTCGCTTTCAAAATCTCCCATCAACAGGTGTCATTGGGAAGTTGATCACAGGCTCTCATTGATGCCTGTGTAACTCCAGGACCGCTCACAACTCAGCCCAATTTTCTGCCCTCTGAACTTGCACTGCATTTCAGGTGACTTTCCTTCATTTTTTTCATGCAGCTATCAAGGCGCAAAGCAGTACAATCTGCTATTACAGAAAGTAATGATGTTTTTGTCTGCAGAACACTCATGCTTCTGTTTTGATGCCAAGATTCAAATGCAGACTTCTTTGAGCATGGCACATAGTTGTGCTCTGAACATGTATCATGGTCTCTGTGATCTGATAATTTGATGCAAAGACAATACCTCCCGCTACAAGGGTGTTGAGTTGGTTGCATTGGAGGGCACAAATTTCTTTAAGGGGTTGCGGTAAGGAGCCACTGCACAGAACATTCGGCAGTCTGGGATTAAACACTGTTTTGGTACTTTCTGCACAGGAAGTGGCTGTTTCAGTATCATAGGCTGAGCCAGGTGCTGGAATTTCAAATGTCCATTACTGAAGACTATTCCTGGGGAAGGTTTTCTAGGCTGAACAAATCTCTCTATAATTCCCCTGACCTGATGGTACATTCTTTTCTGAGTTAACAGAAATGTTAGAATTAAAGAAATTTTGAAATTTTGAAGTGAGAATTGTCATGTGTAAGGGTGATCCTTAAGTTTTTATACCTCCAGACTTAGTCAGACTTTGCCACCCCTCACCATGGACCATGTCCATGATACCTGTGCTAGAAGCCTTATGAGAGACTCTTGCACAGAACCTTCAACTCTTGCAGGATAAGCTTTCAAAGATCCGTCCCAAAGGCTATTTCTTTTACATGGGTGTTAGGAGCATAAGAAAGCTGAGATAGAGTCCATTCAGTGCCTGCAGTCAGGACTCTCGAGTAGTCTAAAGAATAAGGGAGTCCTTCTTCCCACTGCCAAGATCATAGTTCCACATCTGCCCAGGGAAGTCTGCTTTTTTTTTTTCCCCATGTAGGGCAACATGACAGCCTGGTTATGAGTACAGACTTCAGACTTGACTGGCTTGGTATTTAATCCCTCCTTTGCCATTCAATAGCTACGACAATGGGAAAGTTGCTTCACTTTTTTCTGCTTTGTATTCCTGACCATGTAACAGTTGAAGAAGAAAATATGGAACAATAGTTTATTGAGTAATTTTAAAGGAACATCTTTGTAACTTATAAACTAGTAATAAATGAGAGCTTATAAAAAGAAGAATTAACCAGCAGTGCAACTGATTTAGCAAATGCCCTCTCCCTATGTCTCTGTGATCTAATCTCTAACACAGATCTGATGTGTGGTCCCCTTGCCTTCTAAAGTTGGGTGATTCTGAGGTCCCATAAGGAGACACAAGAAATCAGGACAGGATGGGATAAGAACCAGGGAGTTTCAACAAGGAAAGCTGAGCCTGCACCGCCATCTAGACTGCTCTGCACCACCCCTCTGTGTGTGCGTCTCCACCACGCTTGAGCATCTTCTTCTTTTTATTTTTTTAAAGTATAATTACCGGAGCTTATGTTTCACAGTTAATGCTGTCAAGCCTTTTAAACTAATTGGTCTTTTATAGAAAATTTAACTGAAAATTAACACATCTTTTAATAACATTGCCTTAACTTTAATGGCACTCTGCCTTTCGTTTATAATTGCTCTAAAATTGTCATTTTCCATGTCATAGCTGCCATTTTTTATATTTGCTAGTTTTCACAGTGTAGATTTTTATTTTTAGTATTTTTCTTTCTTGAGGGATGAGAACTATTGGATTATTTTTTCCTATCCCGGGCCTGCCTGGCCTGATGTGATAGCAGGGGTATATTCTCAAGTCCAGCAGAATATCCCTGCATTTATCACTTAGATCCTATAGACTGATGCTGTCCTGCTCTCTTGGCAAGGACCGTGGACACTCTTTCTGCCTCCTTGTGAGCAAAAGAAGTGGAAGCTCTTGAGTAAAGTGTAAGAAGTGGGGCCATGGAGTAAATTGGCTTATGTCTCTGAAATCACACGGGGCTGGTTAGCTTGGGCTGACGTTGAGCTCATCAAGGGGTTTGGCCCTTAATGAAAATATAGTTTACACATTAAATCAAATGGACCATTGTCCAGTGGTCATCTCTTCCAACCTTTCTAACTTAAATCCAGATTTTTCTGGAAAATAGAGGCCAGTTCACTGATATTAGAGATGAGAACATGGAGATGTTGCTTCTGGACATTCCTGAAGTATATACCCACTTTGCTCCTAAACCTCATCATTCAAACTATTTCATTTACTTCAAATGTATTTTCCTTATGTGCCATTGTTAATTTATTCCCTTACATAGTCACTACCCTTGCTTAGCCCACTAGAAGCACAATTTAAATGACAGGAGGGCAGGGTCTGGGTCTTTCTTCTTTTGCTGAATCCTCAGCATGGGGAACAATTCTTGCCATTTACTAAGTGCTCAATAAATCAACATGAAGAACAGTAACAGGCATAAATAGGTGGAGGGCTTACCATGTACCAAGTGATACACTAACCACTTTACATCTTAAACACTGCTCATCTCACAACCCCTAAGTGATAGTATGCTTATTGTCCCCATTTTAAATAAGAGCAAACTGAGGCACAGAGAGGTTCAGGTTGCACAGCCAGTAAATGGTGGTGCTGGGGTCTGCATCTAGTCTGCCTCTTGAGTCCATGCCTTAGGTTCTCTTTATAGAGAGTCCTGGTAAAACTGAAGTTGGGGTTGGGGTTAAAAGGAAAGTATTAGGATGGAGAGGACTTCCTTTCATCGTGTGTGTGTGTGTGTGTGTGAGAGAGAGAGAGAGAGAGAGAGAGAGAGAGGAGAGAGAGAGAGAGGGAGGGGGAGAGGGAGAGGGAGAGGGAGAGAGAGAGAGAGAGAGAGCGCGAGCGAGCGAGCGAGCGAGAGCGCAAGCTGGGACCATCCTGAAAATGTAGTGATCTCTTCTTGGAGGCTATACCCATAAGCACAATTATTCTCTCTCCTAATGGGTTTCTGCCATTGATTTGTAGGATGAAGCCACAAGACCACATCTGTAGCACCCCTATCTATTCCAGGAACACCCATGATGAATCAAAACATTATTCTTTTAACAAATGAAGCACTGAGCAGCAGGAATTGAGTTATGAAGGCCAATATTCAGGGAATGTTTAGACACATGATTAACTGGCAATTTGGGAAGTGTGCAGGATAGAAGAGACCATCAGCATCTATGGAGATTGGTGTGGAAGTCATGATGGTGCTTGTGAGCAATGCCTGAGATGCAAGCTCACCTCTGTCTCCTGCCATTCAAAGGAGTTTCACTTTCTCTATATTTCTGCCCACTGAGTCCTGCCTTGGTACTTGACTAATCTGCTTCTTCATACATTAGTGGAATGCAGGGAACACATTTTCAAAAAGTCTAGATCCTATTGAATGTGCTGAACTAGACCCAATCATCACTATGGAACTTGTTCATCCCAGACAATACAAACACAGTCTGGAACAATTGAATAGGCTTTTTGACAAATTATTTGAAAAGTCACTATCAGTAGACAAGTTAAATGTCTGACCTCAACACTTAAACCAGGTTTATTCTCGACTCCCTAGTGGTGTAATAAAGAGCTGTGCAAATCAAATCCCAAAGTGCCCCCACCACCAGGCCATGGCCACCGTAGGCTCCTTTGATTGTGTAGAAGCTCTCTACTATTTATCCAATTGCATTCCTTGGAACTAGGGCTAGGTCCATGGGTGTTCAACCTGTGAGGTGCACAGGATCTACATTTTCAGATCTACATTTTCGGGGTCCCTCACTTGGTTTAATATTCTGTTGTCACCATTTTGAAATTCTTAGTAATTTATGAAAAAGTAGGCTTGCAAATTAGTAGCTGGTTCTGCTCAGAACACACTGAATATTTGATATGTACAAACAAATAATTATATAAATTTTAAGTTTTAAAAATTCTAATATTATAAAAATTTTATAATTCTGAAAACAAGATCTACTATAACCAACAGCTTAATCATCTCTTAGAATAGTATTCTGAAAACTCTATAATTAGGATAAGAATTCCAATGACATTTCTAAAGAGATGAATTACCCGAAGTCCATTGGAAACCTGGATTTGGAGAATGCTGAGGCCTGTTAAATAGAATCTGGTGCTCTAATGAGCATGTCCTGTAGCTTCTATCATTCCTTTTGGCCTGCTCAAAGAGTCGGCCCAAACCAAGTTCAACATCACTGGCAGGTAGAAAGGTGAGCCCCGGTATCATCAGCTAGGTTAAGAGCCTAAGAAATGCCCTTCTCCAGGGAGTGTATTTTTCTCCTTGTTGGCTCAGAAAGTGATGGCAGGGCATGCAGCCCAGTCAAACTTAATTCAGATGAATGCTATTTCTTAGTTATTTTTAAATCCATAATTCTGATTTTTAACTAAGATATGCTTACAGTTGAACCACATTCAGGAATATAGAATAATCTAAATTAGTCTTTAAAAGCTCTGTTTTTTTCTTTCCTCAAATAGAGGTCCTTCTGGGATTCGCTCTAATGAATAGATGAGAATAATGTATAATTAGCATATCAGTTGTTTAACACATTCAAGAGGAAAACCTTGTTGAGCAGTTTAAGAAATGTATGTGTATAAAAATCTCTGAGTTACATTTATGGTTTTAATGTGTTCAATAAAGCTCTTTTACATGGATTCTCCAAAGGTCAGTTTTTATCCAGCCTATGTCTGCATTTTTGCAAATTGTGAATTCGATGACTCCAAAATAGAGAGGATTTTCAATATAGTAAATAAAGACACTCAGTGGGAACACTTCACAATACCCAGGTTATGACCCATTCTAAATGTCTGCTTTTGCCTTTTGCAGTGAAAGATGACTGCATTAAGCGGGGATCTATTTTTTTAAATTGTTATTCGTTTTAGGTTGCAAAAGTAAGACAACAAATGCCTTGACAATCTGATACACATCAAGCCATTTAGAAAAATGTTTTGATCTATCAGCCAGCTTGCCCCGTCTCTTCATCATCACTCTGTCCCCTCCCTGCATCAGAGAACTACCCAGGCCTGGCTTTCAGGCCTGGGCTGCTGTCTCAGTGACAGGCAGTGACTTGGGGTATCACCCTTGACCCACTGTCCTCTCTACTTTCTGCTCAGTTCATTGTATTCCGAAGTCTTATCAATTTTATTAACATATGCTACTCAAATCCATCCATCTTTCCCATCTCTACCATCTCTACCCTAGTTCAAGCTATGATGGCCTTGTACTCAGGTTTCCTGATGCCACCTTACTCCTCCAAGCCATGTTCAGCAGACCAACAAGGCAAACCCCTCAAAACACAAACCTGATTACATCACTCTGTAATTTTAAACACTTTCGCCTCCTCATGGCTTTTAAGAAAAAAAAACAAAACCATGAAAATGGTTTTGAGATCCTGAGGTCTGATCTTGGTCTGTCCTCCCCAGCCCTTTCTCATGGTGGTCCAGCTCACCAGCTCTCTGTGACTTCCTTGAGAGAGTCAGTTTCCTCAGCATTATTAGGCCTTTGCATTTGCTTTTATTCTTCCTTGAGGAATACTCTTCCCAGAAAATGTCCTCTCTTTATGGTTCACATTTTGGAATAAAGTATATATCACTTCCTTAGGGAATCTTTCTCTGATTCCCAAGAGCAGGTCATAGACTTCCCTGCACTTTGAGGAATATATAACCAAATGTTTGCTCCATGACCCTTTGATTAATGTTGGTACTCCCTTCTGGACTGTAATCCTCATGAAGCTTTGCTCTCTGCAGGAGCTGCAACTCCAGCTTCCTACAGGGAGCTAGACCACTCACCGCGCTCATGAGTGAGTCCAGGACGCTGACGGCAAATGCTGTCCCACATGCAAAGGGCTGCGTGAGGTACAGTTCTGTGTCGGGGTCATCGTCATCATCTTGGTCCAAAAACTGAACATTAGTATCATTCACTAGAAAAAGCATAAGAAAAGAATTAGCACTGAAGAACACACCTGGGTAGCAAAGCCTAGAGACACTGGTGTAGAAACAGGTGATGGGTGTAGAAACACTGAAGTCACTGAAAAGGAAACAAAAGCATGGGAAGCTGTGGATGGATCTCTGGAGGGGGCAGTTGGACTCAATGGACTGCTCCTATGGGACTGTTCAAATTTCCAAGACCTGGAGAACAATGAGATCAAGCAGACCTGCTGCACAGCAGGCTGCTGGAGGACCAGGAGACCCTGCTGGCCAGTTCTTTGGTATAGTTTTAGAATCATGACAGAAAAACACTCTGAAGCATTTTTTGGTAGCCAAGTCCTTTGAGAGATGGACATATTTCAGTGATGAGCAGCCATGCTGGCAAGGTAAGTTTAGCCACAAAGAGAAAAAAAAAAAAAAAGCAACATATTCAAAGGAAAAAGCAATGAACTGGGAGCAGGGCAAAAGCAAACAGCAAGGAATTCATCCTCAGGCATAACCCACAGCCTGCCTGCCCTGGGGATTGCCCTGGGTGGTGCTGGTGGCCTAGGGCTCTGAATCCAAGCCCACACCCAACAGGCCCTGCTGAACCTCCAGGAACCCCCAGGTGGGATGCATCCCTTCCCCACCCCACTGCTTGCTGACAAAGACTTTCTCTGAGTTCTGAGTTGCAAGGCTACACCCACGTTCTCCCTTTCCCTTCTAAACAGCTCAATCTTTTCTGTTTCCACTTAAGCAGATACAGCCCTGGCTGCTGTATTTCATCTCCATCTGAGGATTCCTCAAGGACTCCTCCAGCACACACGTGCAGACTGATTAGTTGTGTCACTCAGATGTCTTTAACTTATTAAAAATTAAGTGACAAATTAATTTCCATTCCCATCTTGGCTTCAGAAAGTATCACTTTTGCAGAGCAAGTAATAGGGGAAAAGCATGGGGATGGGGAGGGGGTACTTGTGATTTCTGGAACAATTATTTGCTTTTAGGGAGAGAACAGATGAGGTTTCCTTTCCCTGATTCTTTTTTAAAATGTATCAGCAGATATTCCCTTTCCTAGAATTATTGTTTTAATTTTTTAAAGTAACTTTCCTGATAACTTTTCTTAAAAGAAAAACACAACTTTTGTTTATTGCATGAGGCAGAATAAATGATGATAGGATAAAAGGCTAGACATATAATTGTTTTTAAATGATGCCATTTTTTTCCTTATAGAAAGACTCTAATGGGGGAAAATCTTTGCTCTGTTTTCCCAAAGTTCACTGCTTTGGGTCCCTATTGTCTTAGTAGTATACACACAAGTTACAGGGTATTGGGTAAAAGTCCAAAATCCAGATTCTGGGACATCTGGGCTTTGAGTCAGGCTCTGTTACCAAATTCCTTGGGCAAATTATTTTAAGAGCCTATCCTTTAGGTTCTCTCTCTGTAAAGTGGGGAAATTACACAGCAGCCCTCTCCTGAGGTTAGTAAGAAGCTCATAAGAGATCATGCTGGTGAGCTTGACCCAACATTTGGATCAGGTTATGCACTAGATCAATGGAGGTTGCTTTCTTGATGGCCGCCTTTCTCCTTTATGACATCAAATGTCTATCAACCCACTGCATTTTGAAAATGCCTACTTTCCCTCTGCCTTTCTCAAGACACTAAAGGCTTGCTTATAGATCCTTCAAGTGCTAGATGTTTCTTCATCTCCTTCCCCTTGTCCTGTTAAATTGAATTAAGTTTGGCCTAAAGCTGCTTCAATGCAATTTTAAGTTTTGGCTAAAGGTGTCTCCATACATAGTCAATTGTAACTTAACATGATGCATAAAGCAGACTATAACTTATTATTGTAACAAGGAGCTGAGAGCTACCCAATCACAAGTGACCACACAGTCTAAAGAAGACAGACACCACCAATACCCAATAAGCTGTCTCAAAACTTTACTTCTGTGTTCCCTATGTCACTTTTCTGGCTGTAAATATAGCCTGTCCTTATGGTAGGATCCAGCATTGTAAACCATTTTGGTCTATTGCCCATTCTAGAATCATAAATAAGCCAATTCAGATTTCAAAACCTGATTTGTTGCAATTTTTGTTTTCTAATTGTCCAAAAGTATATTGTTGGTCAGATTAGTATTTCTCCTTTGGAAGGCTCTCTGCACATAAAGAAGAAATCTGGTATGGGAAGGACTTTAATATTTCTCTATTGACTTTCTCTGAGAGTCACTTATGTTTATTGAATACCTGAATTTGCTGCTTCAGATTTATAGCACAAAACTTTTTCTTTTCTCTTCCACTAATCACAAATCAGGATATCCCATTTAGTTAGCAGCATGTGAATTCCAAAGAGAAAGAGAAACTTCTGGCACTGATATTTTTGAAATGTTGCTGTAGGTTTCTGAGATGGAAGTGTTTGAATGAATTTTCCAACCAGAAATCTGGGCCACGTGAGCTCTCCAGGTCTCTTATGGCCCTACAGTTCTGAAAAGAGCAATCTAGAAACCTAAGCTTTTAGCCAACTACGCTAAGCATGAAAAAGACACCTCTCCTATGGTTGGAAACAGAAAATAGTGCAGTACTCTTTGACCTGAGTGAATCTGGCCTGATAAATGGCTACGTCTACAATAATGCAGGGCTGAATGGTAGACAATTTATTCCCTAGTTTCTAGACACCTCACAAGCAAGATTACTGGGTTAAAAGCCTGCTTTCTTATTTTGAAGTATATTTTGGGGCCAAGAAAATGGAGTGTACATTTCATCTGTGAATCATCTGAAGGCAGGTGCTCCCACCTCTCCATCTACCCCTCTGCTGAGCAGTACTTTCACTGTCTCTATTTAGAAGATCAATCCCCAGTTCTGAGACCTGCTGCTGATGGGTGCCCTTCACGGAGTTATTAACCAAGTCATGGGGAACTGTGGAAGGGCCTGACAAACGCAGTCATGACCAGAAGCCTTCATCTTCTGGACGAATCTAGGAGGGTGGGGTCAGTGTGCTGGATTGCTAACCTTCTCTTCTGCACCCTTCTCAAAATCTGGCTTTAGTAAGGAAGGGTTCCCCTAGGAAGCAGCTGCTTTTATGGCTTAAGAACCAGAGCTTCTGAGAAAGGGCCTAGTAGGAGGAAAAAAGGCAAATAAAGTCAGAATAAAGGAAAATAAACAGCTGGAGGGAAGCACCATCTTAGGTTTCTTATCTTAAAATTTTTATATTTCTCCTTTGACTTCCTCTGAGAGCTGTGAAGATGTGTCAGTCAAACTGACAGTGTGTTGGAAGAGGAAGATAGGGAGAAGGCAGGAGAGCAGGGGCACGTGTGGGAAAAAAATAAAATAAAAAAGGCTTGGGCCACAGAAAATGAATCAGAGCAAAGATGCTTTGGAAACAACTGCCAGGTCAGATGGGTGTGATCAAAGGTTTACTGATGCTGTGTGGGGAAAAAAATCATTAAGAAAGGCCAGAACAAGACAGTCAATTCCAACCAGAGCCACAAATAAAACACATTCAAAGCAGTGCCATGGGGTAGCCTTTCTGTTACAGCCAGTGAAATAAAAAAACAAGCCAATGATTGTTGGAAACACCAAGAACAGAACAAAAGGAGATACTGATGTCAAGGAAAATAGCGCTTCTTACCCAGTTCAGTTATCATTAGAATGTGTGTTCCACTGTTTTTTTCCTGATTGACTGATACCAAAGGCAACTTGCCCGGTTTAGCTAATTGGGTACGGCATTTAAGGGATGGGGAAAGGGAGTGGAGGAAAGTACAAAAAAAGAAAAGTGAGGGAATAACAGAGGAAACATTCTAAAGCAAAGGGACCCAGGACCATGAGCAGTTTGCATTTGTCTTAGGGGAAGAGTCACTCCCCTAAGTTTTGCAAATTTATAAATGATAGCAGGACCTGCCATGGACAGGTTAGAAGTGGGATTCCATTGGCCAATGAATATGGCCCCCCCTCAAAATCCCATCATTTTTAAAACCATAGTGGCCATTTTCTGCAAATGGTCTTTGGCTGAGATGTTCAACTAGAACAGATCAAATGTGAAGTTGTTACATCTTAGCCAATGCTTCTACCCAGTTCTCCATGTGAATTTGGGTAGACCTGACATTTTGAGAATTCAGATTGTGGAAGCTGTCCAGACAGAATGCTCAAAAGAGGTGCTTCCAGTGAAAATTCATGAGAAGGAATCCGTAGAGAACAACCTTTCCTCCTTTCTTCCCCTTTCCCAAATACATGCCCTGATCTCAAAGCCATCATCTCATGCTCCTTTGAAAACAGTGAACAGTATGAAGGAAACAGTCTATTCATCTCAGAGAAAAGACAGATCAGATTTTCCTTCAGGTAGTCTGCCATATTTCTTTCTACCCCTGCCCCTGTCCAACTACACAGGAAACAAAACCCATTAAGAGGCTGAAAGAGCAAAAGGTAGGCCAACCTCCTTATATCCTGAATGGTCTGGAAAAGAGGACAAAAAAATTTCCCCCAGAGCCAACAATGACCCCCACCTAGTTCAGTGATGATGGGTATGTTGACCCCAGTGGTGATGGATGGCTGGCGTAACATCCCGTGCACTGGGCTGTTATCCGGAGAGGATCTGTCCATTCCTGGAGGTGTGAATCCTAGTGGCAAGAAAACAGAGGAGGAAGAAAAATTAGAGAAGTGGAAAATTTGGAAATATTGAGAGTACAGTTTACATATGCAACCCCTAAAATGTAGCTTATGCATTACTTAGAGGTCAACAATTTTCACTCTCAGGATAAACTCAGATGGGTAATTTTTTAAAAGGACAATGTAGGAAACCATTGTAAATAATTCTAACTCACTTTGATTGTTCTCTAAAAATCCAGACTACTCCAATTATTTATTCCTTCTTACAGATTTCAATCCCCTCTCCTTTCTGGCACATAGGAAAATTGACCTCTGTCCCCCTGGAGTGAGAGAGGACCATGTGACACCTGAAATGCTCTGGCACATGACAAGTGAACAGAGCAATGCAGATTACTTCTGGTACAAGTATTTGACTTGCTGTCTTTCTATCCCAGGCCACGACAACTGTGGGGGCACAGGTTGCAATGGAGGTCAAGTGTATACAGGAGCCCTGGACAGTTGCCCAGACTCACAAAGCATTCTGTCCAAGTGAAAAACAAAGCTGCATTGTTTTAAACCATGGCAACTTGTTTGTTTGTCACTGTTGTCCTTACTTCAGCACACCTAATCTCTCCTGACTGTTATCTTAAACCAAGTGATTGCTTCTCCTCCTGCCAGTCAGTGACTGGCTTGGGTTTTGACACAGTGCTGGACAATGGAAGGTGGGGTAGGGGGAATCTTGACTGGGGCTTTGAAGAATTGCTTCCTTGCTCTTAAAAAGAAGAGATTTTCATTTAATACACTGAACATCCTTATGTGTGCCTCCAGTGCCTGGACCTGTGGCAGCCATCTTGCAAATAGGATGAACACTGGCTCAGTACCAAAGCACCTTCATGATACTGACTGAAATGAATCACAGAACTGCCCGAGTTCCTGAGATAACTACCCAGGAACCACCCTAACTTAGTTTCCTAATATGTGAGATTTCATACACACACTGAGTTTCTCTTTTCTTTCTCTTTCTCTCTTTTACATGCTTACACATGGCATAATATTTTTACACATATATGCACAACATAAAATATAATATTTTTGTTTAAGCCAAATTGAGAAGGAATTTTCTATCTTTGCAACTACTGTGATAGTAGGAGCAAATGTGACTCCATTTTGTTTTATGACTTCATCCTGTAAAACAACCATGCCAAGTAGAAGAGTCATGACTGGAGCAAGATGTTCTTTTCCTTTTGCTATAGAAACCTTTAAGAACACAGAACTACCTAATGGGGTTTGTTTCTGTATCTAGGGTAACGGGGCTCTCTTTCTGTAACTGGGGTGACTGGGCTAACTGTGATTGGTTAGGCTTCCCTCTGCTTGACTGCCCTGTCCTGCTTCTGTAACCTGGCTTGCTTGCATTGGCTAGACCCACCGAACATCCCTTTTGCGGTTTTCAGGCTTATAAGGAGTGCCCTTGCAATTGTTCGGGGATGATCAGGGGAACAGTTTTATGTTCTGGTCAGCCGCCACCGGTGTGCTTCAATAAAGGCTTGATTCGATTACACGTGAATGTCTGGAAGTCAGTTTATGAAACCCTGGGACGAAGCTTTAACTATAACACTACAATCCTCCCAACTGATAATACATGCCATTTATTTACTGTGGATCCATTGAATTTCTCAGGGGGTCCAACAGCAATATCATAAGGCAAATGTGGGTACGGAAAACCTGGAAAGCAGCTGCTTGGTTTATGATTTTGCAGTTTGAGCTTCCTTGGGTCTCAGGCCCAAGACCTGAGTACATGAGCTTGGATCAATCATAACTTCAGAGAGAATAAGAAAGGATCCCAGATAAGTCTAGGGACTACCTCTCAGGGCATTCATAGAGACACATAAACACGAGAAACTTACTTGCCTCATATGTTCACTTGTTGAAAGTTAATTTCTCCAGTTGGATATGAGACTCAGTTTGCTATCCCACCTTGGGAGACAGGCAGGTGCTCACATTGACTTTGGATTCTTTTTGTCCTTGGTGTATTGCCACACATACTTATCCAGGAATTAGGAACTATGGTTCAAAGTCATATGCTACATTACCAGGAAAAAAACTTCAAATAGATTATATGACCAGATTTCTGACTCACTCTCCAGTAATGTGACAAGATTGGGCTGAATCTAGCATTTTGGCTATGCATGAATCAGGCATAAAACGACAGGTGCTCAATAATTGCCTGTTGTTTGGAGCAGGTATCTATGCATGAAATGCCAGAAAAATATAAAAGGACTTTCTTATTTTCCACTCTCCCATGTATCAATTTCATATCAAGTGCCAGACTTTCAGGAAGAAAACTTTTATTTAGTATCCATTCCCTAATTGCACTTAATTTTATTCTTTATGATAATATACTGTGAACAGAGCAAGTCATTTTGAAAGACAGTCTAGTGTCCATCTTCCTGAACTTCTGAGGGTATGTTTTTCAGCTAACCTCATAACCAAGAACATGCATTTTAAATGCTAGCTGTTTTCTTCCCCTAGAATAGTGAAGGGGAAAACTAAACTGTTTTTATCAGAAGTTTCATTCAAAAGCATGAAAAACTGCAAGTGGCAGCTGTGCAGATTCAGTGGATGTGACGTTTTTGAATTTCTTCAACTTGACAAGTAAACACCTTAAATCGGTAATGCTATATGCATAATACATGGCCTGTATTTTGACATCCATCATCAAATGCTGACTTGAGAAAATACGGGTTTGTACGTCAAGGAATAGCACCCATAGAGCAGGGAGAAATGCAGGTCACATGGTATTAGGAAAACTGTATTTCATTACAGAATCTGCAACAAGCCAAAGCATCCTTTTATTTTATCTTATTTAAAGATCCCATTTTCAGCTGTGAAAAGACTCAATTCCTTTGCATGAAACCTTCATTTAGAAATGACATGCTTGCTTCCTAGGCCTCTTTCATTTTGCTTTCATATTCCATTTTCCCCTTCAGTCACCAAGCCTGGTTCCATTAGCATCTGCAACTGACAAACCATGGAGGGTGTCCAAAGACATCCCTCCATCGAAAGTCTGTCTCTCCCCATCCCCGACCCCAAGAGCAGTGTGCTTTGGTTGGCAAGAAAACTTCAGCAATACTAATGGGTTGTCTTGTGTTTCTACTTTTCTGGTAACACATTTTTTTAAAGCAAAAGACAATAACAGCCCAATAAAAAATAGATTTTCCCTTTTTCCTCTCATGTAGAGTTGTGTTAATGATGAACAGAATTTACTAGCATTATTTTTTTTCATGGGAACCTTAATATGGGAAAATTCTGGTCCTTCTCAGATTCCCTAAGGAACCTTGGAGCGAAGGGAGACTTGGGTGCCTTCCATTAAAAGGAAGAGGTAATCTGGCCTCTGATGCCAAATGGTGGCGTTTTTCTCCATTCTTCACAGGGGGTTGGTCTCAATTGTTGACTGAGGGATTGGTCTCTATTGTATCCAACCCTCTGATTATTTGGCTCTGCACTCTTTTATTGCAACAGCACTGGGTACATGTTTGGTGGCACTTTGTATCTCTATGGAAGCAGTGCTTGAGAGAACTGACACATGGAATGTACTCCGGGATGTACAGCAAATCCAGGAAACTGTCCCTTCGTTTGTTAGTAAACTAACATTTGGGAAATCAATTTTAGAAACGACTCATTATTTTGCCACAAGAAATGACTAAGAATGTTAGCATGAGAGAGAGAGAATAAGAAGTCCTAAACAGAAAAAAAGAAGAAGAAGAAGAAGAAGCAGGTTCAAGTTTAATTATCTATAGCTCTAGCTCTCACTGATACGGGCTTGTGAGTCTTTAGATGTATTCCCATTGCCTCTGTTGGGCATGGCCAGGGGAGGCAAGTTTCGCACTAAAAATGACTTCCAAAGATCATCTCATCTCCTTCAAGTGAAGGTTGCTCCCCTTTCCAGACTTTAGTGACAGATATGATAGGCATCCACTACCTCTTCTATTCATTTGGCATCAACTATAAATGCCTTCACCACCACTATCTCAACCAAGTATTCTCATTCTATAGGCCAAAGACTCAGTTTCCTATTTCTTTGAACTTCCCGATTGTCCACAGATTGCTTGGCATCTACAGAAGAAATACACTGGGATAGTTAAGAGTATGGGCTTGAAGTTAGATGTCATGGCTTCAATCTGGATCACCTACTTCTTAGCCACGTAACTGTAAGCACTGCACAGACTCTCTCCTATATATATATATGTTTGGTACTAGGGACTGAACCAAAAGGTGCTTGACTACTGAGTCACATCCCCAGCTCTTTTTAATTTTTATTTTGAGACACCATTTCGCTAAGTCTCTAAGGCTAGCTTTGAACTTGCAATCCTCCTGCCTCAGCCTCCCAAGCTGCTGGGTTTACAGGTGTGCACCACCATGCATAGCGAATTAAAACAAATTTTCACAATGAGTAAATCTTGGAAAACTAATGAAAAGGCAAGAAGCATTGTTTGAACATGGATATGTTCTGGTATAAATAATCATATCAGTCCTGTGATAAACTTCAGTCCAACATATCTAAGGAAAAAGGAGTTTGGATATGGGGAAGACTGGTATTTTTGTTTAGGTATATTAGAAAACTGGTGGCCAGTCTCCATGTAAGAAAGGTTCTTCAATTCTTCTAGCAGTTGCAGAATCTCTCTGGAGGCTCTGATTTCTAGATTGAATTTCCCACCTCCGTTAGCTATTTGAAAGCATAAACTTTTCTCTTAAGCTTCTCGGCTCCTAAAATGGTTTTGCTACCCTCCACGTTCTTTGGCAGCATTTGTGCTCTTGGTCATATGTAGTCCTGCTGGGTTCAGCTTGAACTTGCAATCAGCAGCATCTGATGTCCTTCCCATGATATTGGTTATTCCAGAGGCTGACTGAGCTGGGCCTCAGGTTAGGGAAGGTTAAGTGCCCTTTAGCAGACATTCAGACAATGGGATTTCATTTAGGAGGTCTTAGAATTAAACAATGTAATAGACACTTGATCTATTCCTGAGAAGTGTGCAGACAAAAACATGGAAATAATAAAGAGATCATCAAGCCTTCATTTTTTTAAATGAGCTGTTTTGGACTTCTGCTATATGCATGCATGAACTATATATGCAGCAGGTAAGAGAAACCATATGGTTACAAGTGGAGAAGGCTGCAGCTCAGAGATGCTCTACCAGAGAGAAATACTAGAAAAGATCCCTAGGGCAAGGTAGATGTAAGTGTATTAGAAAGTGACAAACACTATGGAATGCAAAGCAAAGTCAGAAATGCCCTATGGTTAGACTGATTAAGATAACTGATAATAAAGAAGGGGAACTGAAATAACCTCAAGGAAAAAATAATAGCATATTTATTGAGAGCCTATTACGTCCTAAATTCTGTTGGCATAATAACTTTAGTTCTCAAAACTCTTCTAACTAGAGATTATTATTCAGCGGGTGAGAAAAATGAAGCACAGAGAAGGCAAGCAACTTGCCCAGGAACACACATCTAGGTATCTGACCTCAGGTGTGAATCCAGCAAACTAGCTCCATGGTATCCTCTTAGATACCACATGTGTTATATTACTATGTACCAGACTGTACTGAGGTTTTTCTCCCAATCTACCTTCTTTATTCCTCATCACAACCCTAGGAGTTGAGGGACTATTAATGTTTTCATTTTGTAGGAGGAAAATAATAAAGAGAACAATCCAATAGCTTGCTCAGGCATATCCAGCTGCTGAGTGGCAGGTCTGGGAGCTTCGGCCAAGCAGTCTGACGTGAGAGTCCACAGATCACCACACCACACACAGTATTTCACCCCCTACTTTAGGGTTGGTCTCTCCTTCTCAGGTACCAACCCTGGCAGGCAAGTTTGAGGCCCGAGCCAGTCTTATTTTTTTATTGTTTCCACTTTTAAACAACAGCAGACAGCAACTGGGACCCATTGTAGATAGGCTTAACTTGCATCAGTGTAGCGGCATGAAGAACTCAGTACATATAATAAATGCTTTATTACGGCACTTTTCCATGGGGGAAACACAAAGTACTTTCTAAATCTTCCCTGGTTAAGTCCCCAAGCCTTTTCAGGGGGAGAGGGAGATGGAAACTCTTATCCATCACCTCCCCTGGAGTAGATGGAGAAATGAAGGTAAGTGCTTCCTCCACCCCCTTAGATTTAACATGAAGGAATTGGTTGAAATGGCGAACCAAATTATCTTTTATTGTGTGCATATAAATGATGGTTAGAAATCCATATGCTATGCTAAACTAGGGAGATAAATTAGGCCCAGTCATCTAGGTTTGCTGAGACAGGTATTCAATATGAAGTTGTAAAAGGGAAAGATCACCGTTAAAAATGATCTATAAAGACATGTTAAAATCAAGAGAAACATCTCATATTACATCATCTAGGAGATGAATTAAATTTCCTGTTAATGCCAGGGAGGGGGGGAAATCCCAAAGCCAAATGTCAGATGAAGTGAAGATCAATAAAAATATTTTGATAAGTAAATGCAACAATGCTATTTAACACATGATTGGCAACTGCTGAAACATAAATTATCCAAATTTCCTATTGCTGCTTATGGGAAAATTATGCAGATTAGAACTTGATTAGGCTTATATCATGAGACTCAATTTGGACTTTTAATCTATTAAGCTCCAATAAATGAGGCATCTGAATAGCTCCCCTGAGTAACTCCAGTAATAGCCACAGCAGTCATTTTTGCACTGTGTATTCCAACAAATTCTTCAGCAGCTCAAGTAAAGAAAATCCCATTGCTTTCTAACTAGGAGGGGGAAATCCATACATTCAGAGTCTTTTGGGGGAAAAGACTATAAGAAAAAAAAAAAAACCTCAGTTTTTCCTTGCAATTTTTTTTAATAGTAGTTTTCCACAAAGTTGTAGTTCATAGTCATGAAGTCCAGGCAGCTGACTATGTTTACTCACTAGAAACTAATCATCTACCAAGGTGGCAGTTCTACTGATACTACCCACAGGCCACTCCAAGAGACTACTTTCCACTTAGAAACCTGAGGGGGCCATAGAACCCACAGTGTCCTGCGGCTCTATGTCCAGGAGGGAAGGGGAAACTCTCCTGCCAATTTTTGACAGTGTGGTTGTCTGCTTTCTGCCAAATAGCCCTGTGTTTGGTGGAGAGCGTTGGCATACACCAGAGCATAAAGAGTTTGGAAACAGCATAAATACACAATTCTGTGAAACCTAAGGGTGACTCTTTACTGATCATTCTATGTTAGACACACAAAAGTTTTGGAAATCCTCTAGGCAATTTCTCCATTTTCCAGACAAGGAAATTGTGGCTCAGAGCAGAGAAGTTCTTAGCCCCAAAAGTAAGGAAACCAGTTAGTGGCAAAGCTAACAATAAGTTACCAACTGAGATGGTATATGTTTTTAGCTTCTTTCAACTCCTTCTCCATCTAAGGAACCATTCTACCATGGTGGTTGTGTCAGAGGACAACCTCATTTGCACTCTGAGCACAGGACTGGCAACATGAAGCCAGGAATCTGATTTGACAAGGCCAGCAAGATGGCCCTCCCTCATCCTGGACTCATCATTGAGGAGTCTGTCCTCAAACCAACCAATCAATGTTCCTTCTGTCAAAGATGTTAAACATGTTGTGGCTGCAAAGTCAGAAGGTTGTAAATAGTGGGCTGCTGATGTCCACATAGTCCACGTGGGGCAAATGGAAACAGGCAAATGAATTAAGGGGTGAAGGGAACAGGGCACAGCTCTACCATTGCTGAAGCTCCCGGACCCAATTGTACCTTTTAAAGCCAAAAGCGGCTCCCTTCTGTGACACTCTTACTACATAAGCCTTTTTGAGTTGGATTTCTATCACATGTACCCAAAGCTCCCAACTAGTATAGTAACTAACTCTGTTCTTCTTGCGAAGGATTCCTATGCATGGGATCATGTGTATCTATGGAAACATGACGGCATCCTTTGTTTAAGTGTTTCCACTTGCCTATGTCCAGTGAGAGTGACCAGTGACAAGATCTGGGTTAATACCCCTGCCCCCATTTATTTTTCTTTCCAATAAGTAACACTGACAATTTTAACAGTACATTTTTCTAGAGACTGTATTTGATTAGCACCTTGGGAAGCTAACTCCACCCAAGGCATAGTGCCTCATCCATTTTAGAGTTTGCATTTTGGTCCTGACCCAAACCAAAGCAAACAAGACCAGCCAACCGAAAAAAAAAAAAAAAAAAAAAATCTCTGGAGCTATTTGCCCATTAAGCCTCCCGAGATCTATTCAGCCCATAGACAAATCTCACACCCATGAAACAAATATATATTTGAATCATCTCTCCAAGCAGATGGTCTCTATCCTTAATGTTAACTTAAAAAACTTGGTCTAATGTTTGTCTCTGAGAGGGATTGGTTAGTGGAAGGAAGGGAGAAAAAAAAAAAACAAAACAAAGCAAAGCTAGTCACAATTCAAGTACAGCTAAAACCACGGATTTGGAAAGAAACCTGATATTCACTTGGTGTAATGTCTTTATTTGCCCAATAGCTCAAGATGTCCTAGCACGGTTTCTACCATTTCCTGATTGATCTTTACTTCCTCCTAATTCGTTTTACACCTTAAAAACACAACATACTCTGTCAATATGAATCAAGTGACTCAAACTTTGGCCTAAGCTATTTCATTACTAAAAATTATGTGTACAGTAATAATTTACTTATATTAATGATTTGGTAAAATGTTATTTTGTGCATAGTTATTAAAATATAATATTAAACTGAAAAACACATGAATGTCAAATTTGAGAATACTGATTGTTAAATATGCATTCACTAAAAATATTGTAGAAAACTTTTAATGACATAAAAAAAAAACAATATACAATCAAATATTTGAGAATAAAGTGTTTATACCTATTTTAAAAAACAAATATAAGGAGTTGGGGATATAGCTCAGTTGGTAGAGTGCTTGCCTTGTATGCATAAGGCCCTAGGTTTAATCCCCAGTAACACACACACACACACACACACACAAGACTAATATGTCAACTTTTTTCTTTTTTAGAGAGAGAGAGAGAGAGAGAGAGAGAGAGAGAGAAATTTTTTTTAATATTTATTTTTTAGTTTTCGGCGGACACAACATCTTCGTTTGTATGTGGTGCTGAGGATCGAACCCAGGCCACAGGCATGCCAGGCGAGTGCGCTACCTACCGCTTGAGCCACATCCCCAGCCCCTCAACTTTTGAAAATAAAGGATGCATATTTTCTTCTTTTTGCTTCTAAGAGTTCGTAAATTTTCTAAAATGAATATTACTTATTTGTATAGTGGAAATAATATAAAAATCACACATAAATAAAAGGAAAAAATGCCCTGAAATCTGAAAATTCTGTGTGACCCTTATGGGATAAGAGCAGCTGGTTGACATGGTAGATGGGCTTGCCTTGTTGGTTTGTAGGGATCTAAAAGGTCATTTTGAGAGACTGAATCTCTAGGAAGGAACTGACTAGCCTAAGGTTATAAAGTAAAGTACTTTAGATGAAGGAGGGCCCAAGGAGAGCTTTCAGGATTTCCAGGTTTCTGTTGTTTCAACCTCATTTTATAAGAGCTACTCAATCTCAGAGCAGAGGCTGCAGAGTCCTCATGTCCAGTCATCATTGGCTATAAGGGGCCTACGAAGAGCCACAATGCTCTAGGCACACAGTTGAAAGAGAGCAGTGAGGACTGCTTTGCAATACAGAGGAAGAGTGGCAAATGCTAATTCTTGTCCCTGCTCCTACCAAAACAAGTGTGCCCACCCCAGAAATGCTACCCTTCTCTGCCCTTCTCACCCAGTTCCTGCCCCTCTACCACCTCCTCCAGAAAGCTTGCCTCAATTACCTTCTCTCCCCACATTTAGGCATTGCACACAGCTGTCTCCCTCTGCATGCTTCCATTCCCTTTACTTACTATTTTAAAATGTCTGAATTTAGGGCCAGGATTGTAGCTCAGTGGTAGTGCACTTGCCTAACACAGACAAAAAATAAAATTGTATGAATTTCTATCGGTTATGTGCTAAGTACTACGTGCTAATGTTTAAGTATTTTTAAGCTTCTTTCTTGATCTTCATATACCTATTGGATTCCTCATCTCAATATGTCAGAGACTGTGTCAGATCTTTCTTTATTATTATTTATTCTTAATTCCTGTTCTGAGATCCTCCCTTTTGCTGACACCACTAAAGGACAAAGGATATTTTGCCACTAACATAGGATCTCCTCTTTCATGCTGGATCTCATTTCCAGTAAACTAGAGGTTTGCAATGCCAGGGAACATGCAGACATATACATTGCAAGACAGTGATATGACGTGGAGACTAATAAAACACACAGAAATCCCCCCTTCTTGTTGCCAAGACTATATACCATTTTGTTTCCATTACATCAATTTTTTCTCCCCCTTTTGTGAGCATTAATCAAAGAAATGCAAAGAGCTCATTAAAGTGATAGACTGACTGAAAATGTAACCACCTTTTCATTATAAACAGTTCCTTTATGTTCTCAGTGCTATGGGCTTTGTTTTTCAGCATTTGTCATGTAGTTCAAATGTCCTTTTACATTTAAAACACCAAATGCCAAATGGGCCCCAGTTGTTTGGTTTAGTATGAACCAATGGCCATCTTAGCAAAACCCAGAGCTACAAAATCACAAGGAAACTAAAACATCCATATCTTAAGCACACAGAAAATTAAGTAGCTGTAAAAGATGGATTTGCCAAGTGATCCAAGCATCGCCATGTAACTCAGGAAAAGCAGAATCCTGTTGCTGAAAACTTCAAGGCAAGCTGTTTCTTAATAGTTCTAGATACAGGATGCCTAGCTTAAGATAGTGGCTAAGGTTGCAAACATTTGATCATCCTTTCAATAAGGGCATTTTGTTTATTTTTTTTTCTTTTAAGTGTTAAAGGATTTTCTACATATATATTTGTGCTGACAGATGAATATGAAACTTCAATCTTAGATCTTGGGGTCAGGTCTTAGCACATGCATGTGAACATACACACACACACACACACACACACACACACTCTTCACTGGAGGAGGGTTTGATTGGTGCTAGCTTGATTCTGAGCAACCCTGTCCACAGCACCATCACTAAGCACCCTTTGGCAACAACCTGAAATGGGCCATAACATCATGGTTTACAGCTAGATTGAAATCAGTCCTCTTGAGTCATGTCTCTTTCCATTTCTAGTTTTCTACCCTAGGGCAATTTACTTAAATCCTAAAACTCAGTTTCTTCATTTGTAAAATGAAAGGATATTAGGTCATAAAGATTAAATTAGTTGATACAAGCAACCTTCTTACAATAGCTCCTGGCACAGAGTAAGCACTTTATAAGGACTAACATTATTATTCAGCAATAGAGTTGTAGGGCTAACAAGAGAAAACCAAGGCATGGGCGTTAGCCCCAGATCAACCCCTAACTCTCTATGAGCACTCGCAGGGGTTCACCGTCTACTCCATACATGGTTTTCCCATCCACAATCAGAGAAAGGCAATGCCCAAATTCCTTTTGGTTATGGAGCATTATACATAATGCTGGAACTGTGATACTTTGGATTGGGTCACTCAGTATTCAGGAATAACTACAGTCTTTCATGGGTTTGAGCTTTTTAAAAAAGTAACTAGTGTCCTATCACAGAGTCTTTGTCAACAAACTCAGATATATGCATTGAAGATTGCAGATTCCAACCGTACACATGATATCATACTCTGTCTCAGGAGAAGACTCAAATCCTGATGCCCAATCCTCCCTTCTAGACCCCAGCATCCAGACAATAGGGGTTCATTTGCAGCAGAATGACTTTTGTCAGGGCAACTGGTCTGTTCCCCCTCCTTTTATTCTTCCTTAAAATAGGGATGATTCAAATTCTCTTTCAAATCCAAAGTTGATGTCTCTTTCATGAGTCCAAATTTTAAGAATAAAAAAGCAAAGAATTCAAGAACCTCTTCCAGATGCCTTCACAAGCTCTGGCACAGATCCTGTCTTTTCATTCAGTTTTATCCCTTTGCCCACAAAAGGGAACTTCAGTGCCCAAACCAACTAGAAGGATATACTTTCTCCAAAGTTGCTATAATGGCCCAAAAGGCCATAAATAACCATTTATTAAACAAACATATGGGCTAAAGGAAGAGAAACCACCACAATTAGGCCCCTGAGGCCTGCAAACACAGTACATAATGGGAGGACTCTCCTAATCCTGGCCATATATTACCAGTTGTTCCATTTTCGGGAAGTTATCTTCATAATCAAGATGCTATCCTGGCTATTGTGGGCTTTAGAACTATTTTTAATTTTAATTTAAAGAGCAATTAAAGAAAGACAATGGATACGTGGGATAATAAAGTAAGTGATTAGCAGCATGCAAATGACAAAGGCTTAATGATAATATGGTTCTAGTCTCCAAAGGGCTTGTTGAGAGAAAGCCCTTTCTACATGTGGTTGTTCAGCTAATGTGTCTCAACCCACAATTACAACATTGCTGACACCATTAACCAGTGAAACAACATCACTTCACGAAATCCTTGTTGTCTCATTAAAATGGAAAGGGTCAGGTAATTTACCAGCCTTGTATGTCTAGTTTTGTTGTTGGTAATTAGCAAACATTACCCAGCATGGACTCCCGCTGGGAGCCGGAGAAACTTAGTGAAATATTAAAGAGGAAGGTCTTTATATTTCACTGGAAAATTGAAAAGAGGTGCAGTAATATTCTGCCTGTCATTCCATTGTAAAGAGCAAAAGGAAAAAAGCAACTTAGAACTCTTTCATTTAGGGAGAACTCTTTGGAATATATTAGGAAATCACCACCCAAATCAAGACCCTGAGTCACCACTGGCAAATAGTGTCTTTGTTTGTATTTACAAAAGGGAGTTAAAAGTGGGGGAAGACAGGAAACTCATAAAGTTCATCTTTATTGTTCTGACTTAGATTTTTTTAAATTAATATTATGGAAATTAAAAAAATATTCTGGAAATAGATGGAAGGGACTATAAAAAGTACTCTCTTTGAAACACTATATGACTTAAACAAGCACCAGAATTGTTTATTCAAGAAGTGTGTGTGTGTGTGTGTGTGTGTGTATTTTTTTTAACCTAGAGATTGAGGAAATATATCCCAGGGTCCTGACTGCCTGCCTCCCTGCTCGCTAATGGAGCTGCCCATACATAGGAACTGAGAGGTCTTGCCTGTAATGTTGGTCAAAGCTTGGTGTGTTGTCAGGGAACAGAATGGTATCTTGTTCTTTAAGTGGAACTTTTGGAACATAAAACACATTCCAATAAATGTGAACAGAAAATTATGAATTCATTAAACTACTTTGGTATCTTGTGCTATATATAATATTTATATTCCGACTATTGTAAAATATGCTTTAATATCTTTAGGCAACTATAAGGACTTAAATATTTATAAAATAGCTAAAGATAAAGTATGGCCCTCTTATTCCTACATACAGATGATGTAAGGCATGCAATCAAAGACAATAACACTCTCTGCCCATTTGTCATCTTAAAGGAGCCGATCAACCAGCCATCCCTCGTGTGCCATCTACATAAGAGTTGTTGCCGACACAGGCGACTCTAGAGGAGTTCGCGCCTTAAAAACTACCTAGAGTGCCATACTTCACAGAAAACAGGGCTTTCTGAAAATGGAGACAAAACAATAAATTTGCAGGCAAAACAGCTCCAAAAGGGGCTTCAAAATACTGCTGTATTTATCTCCAGGACATGTGGGAATGTAGGCATTTTGATTTAATATTTCATAACATAGAGGCAATTGCTTCCTTGCATGGTATATAATTAATGCTCATTGAAAAGAGTTTTTTTTTTTTTAATTCCTCAGTATCCTAAATGCAAATAAATAAATAAACAAATAAGACACACCTGCAAACTAGGAAGAGTTTTCTTTAGAAATGTAGAAGAGCCCTTCTCCATAATTTCAGTAAAGCCACCATGAATTTATAATTACCTGGGGACATATTAAAAGTATGTTTACAGATTAAATGTGAAACCATAACCTTGATGTTCTCACTATTTAACTTTCTTGTTTTCCTTTAGCCCCACGGTCTGAAAAGTTTCCAAATTCTTCTGTTTCCTATGCTGATAAAGTATCCAAGGAACTGCTTGTGCTCACCTACCTTGATCTCTCAAATGGACATTCCCTTGGCTCATTTCCCTGCTTATTTGGCCAGCAGGTATAAAGCTGGGAATGATATGGAAGTTTGGAATCAGAGTTCATTTCTCATTATTCCCTGCATGCTCCTAATGTCTGCTATGTGCCATCCAAACTTCCCAGAAATCACCCTTGCAAGTCTGCCAGCTCTCTGGAGACGTAAGCTGTGTTGAAATCAGAGCCCTGATGTGAGGATCAGAGGTAGTTACCTTGGGTAAGGGAGGAATAAGCCTGTGTTTCTCAACCTGTGCTGTGTGTTGGAAGCACTGGTGCTTACATCCCACATCTAGTGTCTGATTTAAATGCTCGAGGATATGGCCTCAGCATATCGAGAATTTCAAAAGTTCCTCAAGATGATTGCAATGTGCAGGTAAAGTCGAAAACCAGTGGACTGGTTCAGAAATAAATCTGCCCACACATGTGACAAAGCATTAATACCAAAATACTTGAGGAACTCCTACAACTTCATAGCAACAGACAGATTAACAAATAATCTGATTAAAAAGTTGGCAAAGGACTTGAATAGACATTTTTCCAAAAAATATATACAAATGATCAACAAGTATACATTAAGGTACTGAACACCACTAATCAGGGAAATGCAAACCAGAAACACAAAGAGATATCTCCTCACATTTGTATGATGGATGTTTTCCAAAAGACGAGATAAAAATTGTTGAAGAGGATGCAGAGAAAAGGGAACCCTTGTACATTATTGGTGTGAATGTAAATTGGAATTATGGAAAACAATAGGATTCCTCAAAAAATTAAGAATGGAACTATCATAGAATCCAGCAATCTCATTTTTGCCTCTATATCAAAAGTCAATGAAATCAGTAGCTCAAAGAGACATCTGCACTCACATGTTTACTGTGACATTATTCACAACAGCAAGATATGGAAACCACCCAAGTAGTGACTGACAGATGAACAGATAAAGAATATTATTATTTGGCCATAAAGAAAAGATAAATTCTGCCATTTTTAGCAACATGGATGAACCTGGAGGTCATCATGCTAATTGAAGGCACCTAGAGAATAAAAGGTACTGTGAGGTCTCACTTATCTGTTCAATCTAAAATCTCAAACTCATAGAAACAGAATAGTGCTTTTCAGGAACTGGGAGTGATAGGGAAATGTTTATTGAAGGGCACAAACTTTCAGTTACAAGATGAATACATTTTGGGATCTGTTGTGCTGCATAGTGACTATAGTTAATAATACTATAGAGGATACTTGAAATGTGCAAAGAAAGTAGATCTTAAGTGTAATCATCCTCAACCCCATAAACAAGTACCTAAGTGAGGTGATAGATATGCTAATTAACCTGATTGTGGTAATCATTTCACAATGCATATCAAATCATCATATTGCACACCCTAAATATATCTAATTTTATTTTGTCAATTATACCTAAATAAAGCTGGACATGGGGAGAAAAACACTGGGCTAGGTGAAGTTCTCAAATTTGTATACAAGTTTCTTATGTCTATGGGGATATGAGGAGGAGGACAGAGAGATGACTCAGCATTTTGATAGATATTTCAAGGGATTTAAGAACCCTACACCAATTAAGAACTAACATGCTACATGTGTCCTGGTTGAGGGCCAAAAGTAGTCTTTAGAGGACAAAAGGAGGCAAAAGAGAGAAACCAGGTGCCACTTGTCATCTAGCTGAAGTAATATGGTCCTATTTTGCCAGAAAGCAACTCTGGGTTGGTGTCACTTGACTGAACATCAGGACTCATGCCATAACCACTGGCTGAAGGCTGGCAGGGTGGGGTCTTCTGTTAATGAGCTGTTTAAGGCCTCATCTCTGCTCCATGGAAGAGCTCTGCTGCATGGTGTCATGGCTACGGAGAGGAAAACCCTAGTGGTCACTATTTATCCTCCCAATTCTTCCTCTTGGACTACTACCTCGCAAAGTTGTCTTGGTCTCCACCATCATCTATTTTCTTTGCATATTCATAGATAAGAAAAGTCAACAGAAATTCTGGCTGCTAGGTATGCATGGTTAGCCCTGCCTTATTATTTGTTATTTTAGAGAGGCAAATGAAAGAAAATGGTAAAGCTGCCCAATAATAATAGCAAAAATAGCTAAAATGGCTTGATTCCTAAGTACTAAGTACATCCATTCACCCTGGGGCTGGCACATATGGTGTGAAGGTTGAGCACTGCACAATAGCTAATCTAAATGGGTAATATTCATACCATGGACATTGTATATTTGCATGATTATTGCAATATTTTCACCTAGTAGATGACAAAAAATGTAATGTAACATAATCAGTTCATTGTGACAATTTTTCTTCAACAGAAATGAATGCCATATCTTGATAAAGGAGTACCTTTTTCTTTCTGACTCCAAAGTTCCATATGGACAATACCTGTACCTCCTTTACTTTTCCCAGCAACTCAATGATCCAGGAATCAGTATTCTCACTGAAAACCACCCAAGTACACACAGAGAAGTTAAGTAATTCGTCCTGGCTTAGTAAGTGGCAGAGCTGGGATTCCTAACCATGCTGTCTGTTCCAAAGACATGTCTATATGACTAAAAAGTGCTATTTCTATAGAACTTGATGTTTTATAAAACTTTCTGTATTTATATGATGATCCCTCAGTGTCTTTGGTAGGACCACTTTAGTGAGCCCTATTTTGTGGATAAAGAAATGAAATCATAGATTACTCATTCAAAGTCAAAAGACACATGACTGACAGAGTGAGTCTGCTTTCTGCACTCCATGACCGTGCCATCACTGTGGCTGCTATGTTGATGATTCACCATCAGAAACTAGAGCAGCAAAACCCATCTTCTGAATTGCTCCTACCCTAGACTTCTGCTGAGAGGAATGTCCATCCCTAAAGGAAAGCTCTAAGGAACCACATGATGCTTTATGGGAACAGAATGTAGAGGTACCACCTGCCCTTTTCTGAACTTTAGAGGTCTCATTCTTAGAGCCAGCCTCCTCAGGCCATAGGTGGTATATGTCATAACACTCCAATGAGGCCAGTAAATGGTTGAGAGTTAGAAGCTACTAACAAAGATTAAAGAATGGGACAATTTTTACTAGAGAAAGCTGGGCTGTCTGACCAAGACTTCTGCAGACAAGTTCAACATCTTTGATCTTTGAAACTCTTGCCCAGTAGTCAGATGTCAAATGAATGAAATGTGATTGAAGCCTGGAGGAAAGGTATGGTGCTTAATAAAGGTATTGGGCTTCTTCCATATATCTGGCAGCCTCTTTTTATACAATAATCATACCTATTCTAATTCAAGTCCAGGTACTATGGAGAATCCCCTGACCACTGCAGTCTGAAGCGTCCTCTGCTGCCTCATGATACACTGCATGGAACCCTAGCACTTAAGACAGCTGATAGATACCAGATGCGGTGGTATATGATTGTAATTCTGGTTATATGGGAGGCTGAGGCAGGAGGATTGAAAGTTCAAGGTCAGCCTTAACAGCTTAGTGGAAGCCTGCATCTAACTGAAAAATAAAAGGGGGTGGGGATGTAGCTCAGGGGTAAAATGCCCCTTCATTCTATTCTCAGTATTAGAAAAAAAAATCTTGTAGAAAATCTTTATATTAGAGATATGTAACGAGATGCTTAATGACTACTATACAGCTCTCCTAGAATTGGGGGAATATTTTTCCTCCAGAACATTCTATAAATAAAACTGATGCATTTAAGAACAATGTCTCTTTAAATATTCTATAAGTCCAGAACTAAATTTATTTATAAATCAGTTGCCTTCTTTACCTCCATTGTCTCTTCTTGAAGAAGAGAAACAAGGGTTTAGGACTTCACATGAAGTTCTTCTTGTAAAAGGATGGGTAAAGGCCAAAAATCCTTGGCTGGTTTGCGAGCCCCATTTGCTAGTTGGAGGCATCAACGCTATTTCACAGCATGTGGATTAAATCTATGCCTAAGAAAATTACAAATGGCTCACATTATGAATTTTACAAGGTGTTCCAGAATGTCCCCAAACCACTGTCATTAAATATGTGCATCCAAATTGTGCCAAACAACTTATTTTGTATGTCTCTGTCACTTTTGCCTATGGATCCCATTAGCTCCATGAGGGCATGGATTATGCAAAGAGCAGAGACATTAACCTCAGGCATTGAATATAAACCAAACTGATGACTGGGAAAAGCACTATTGGCTAATCTGTCCTTATCCAGAGTTTTCTCAGGGACCTGAGAGAGTCCATGGGATGACAAGACTTCCTGTACCTTCCTTGGATTATACAACTGTGCATTGTTCCCACAGGATAACTTCGTTGCACCATTTTCTGAGACTAACATATCAACCGAAATCCTAGACTTTGGGGGGCATAGGGTCCTGTTCATTCTCATCTTCCACTTTCTATGGAAATTTCCACCTGGAGAGGGGAACAAGTAGATAAATCTGGAAATATCTGGTACATCTCTTGACAGAAGAAAGCAATGGCTGGATGTCAAATGTTCTGCTCTCTTCCTGACACCTTCAAACTTCAATTCACGTTAAAAGGGGTGAAAAAAAAAACAACTCAAATGATTATACTGTTCACAGGCACAGACTAAGCATAATCCTTCTTATTTCCCTCAACTCTATTTTGTCCAATTGTAACAATGAAAAATCCTAGGTTCTCTCATTGTTGGAATGGGTAAGGACAAGGACCTTCAAACATGGAGATTCATGGAGAGACGATTCAAAACAAATGATAGTCCCTTGAGTGTGAGGATTGTTTTGGGATGAGGCAGGCATATCTTAGATGCTTCCCTTCCTTTGCACCCCTCAGGGATGCTTTCATAATCCTTAAAAGTATATAGATGCAGTTTGCATTCTCACCAGGATATAGTAACACTTCTTTTATGGAGCAGGTTGAAGTAGTGAGGAATACATAGGCTCTGGAATGAGACAGTCTGGGGATCAGCTCCTGGTGTTCTGGGCTAGCTATGAAAAAAACTTGGGGGAAAAGGTGCTTAATTTTCCCGAGGCTCTGTTTCCCCATCTTCAAGATGAAGATGGTAACTTGTGCCTTAGCAGTTCTTCAGGGAAATGAAATGAGATACTATATATGAATGAGCCTGGCACAAACTCACCTGAAAAATAAAAATTACCAAGTTCAAAAACAGGGATGAACTAAGCACACAGGTTTTGAGGAGTCAACCAACACATGAGAGCCTGGTGCTAAGGCAATGAGTTCAGGCCGACGCCACCCCACATCTGTTTTCTGTCTCCCAAGCTAAGACTTCCTTTCCCTGCAGTTGTCCCGAGCTCAGCACAGCCTGAATGGGAAGCGAACCTGCTCTGGTGTGCTCTGGAAGCAGAAGATGACTCCATTTGTTTTATTTTCCTTCCACTCCCAAGAAAGACCTTCATGTATGGAAGACACAGAACCCTCCAGATTCAGAGAATGGTCCACGTTTCTCAGTCTGCCGTTGCATCACTATTGTTTTTGATTGTTTCTTTCCCTAGAAATGCATTACCAGGATAGTAAACAGCCATCTTCAGAGGATCTCTCATGTAATGAAATATGCTGTGTAGGAAAAAATTCTCCTAAGTTGAAATCATTTTGAAAACAGCTGCAACTGCTGCTTTGCTGAAATACATCTGCACCACTGGGCTGAGATTCATCTTGTGATGTCCGCAGAAGAAATGTAACAGGGCAGGCCCCTTTCTGTACTTGAGACCTGCTCAGAGCCCTAAGCCAGGCTTTCTTTATTGTTTAGTAAGCTCTTTTAATGAAATGTACTACTCTTATTATAGAGGATTCAAAATAAGATCTAAATCACAAACCAATAAAAGAAAATTATTGGGCTGGGTATCTAAAGTTACTACCTAGAGGCTACTCCAGTGTGGTATTTATAAATCTCTAAACAGTTAAGTATAATTGTCTTTCTGGTTTTTGGGATGGGAGCCAACAGCAGTTTCAGTTACAACGGAAGAAAAATATTTTAGCGCTGAGCTTTTTTCGTTCGGTGGGTATAAAGAGAAATGGCTTCTCCCCCACTGCCATTTCAGAATTGAGAGAGAATATTGTGGTAATGAAATGTTATATGGGAGCAGCTGAAAAAATGCTGCTCTGATTTCAGGGAGGGAGGACGTGGGCGAGGATATGTGTATAGGTGTGTTTGCAAGAGAGAGGGGTGGCTCTGGATGTGAGGGGAACCGGGCCTGGAGAAGTGGAGGAAGAGAGAAAACTGGGAAGGGCAGGTGTTGAAGGGTGGCGTGGGAGTTGAGGATGGGGTGGTCTGTCACATTAATGGCAAAGCCAGATGTGCAGCTGCTCACCCAGAGCCAACCACTCTGCATCTTTAGACACAAAGACAGAGCCGTTCAGGAAGGATGTGAACACTTCCACTAAAAGACCCATGACCCCAATCCTGCCAAACATCAGAGCACTCCCTCTGGAGTAAGAATGGAGATCGTATAAAACGCAGATCCCTGTGTCATAAAAATCAAGAAAATACTGGAGACCCTCCATTATAAAGAACCACAGAACTCCTCTCATCCAGTCTCAAAGACCAAGCCGGTAACTTTCCTTTGGCAAATGGACATGTGGTGAGGGGATGCTCACTCTGTTTTTAGGCAGTCCGTTCTGTCCATCCTATTCTGGAAATGTCTTCCTTGTGCTGGGCTAAAATCTGGTTCTCTTTAATCATTACTCATTGGCCCTGTTTTTTGTCTCATGGAGAAGATAAAAAGGACCTTTAAATCTGCTGATCTTAACTACTTGGAAAGTGGCATGTTGTGTAGGCACTGCCCCAGTACACTGATCTCCTTCACACCGTTCATCTGTTGGCCCATTTCCCCTTCCGATCTTCATCCCTTTTGACGTACCCTTGTCGTATGGGTCAGGATGAAATGATCACTGCTTGAAATAAATTACACTGTCATCAAGAAGATTTGTTTGAAAATTAACACGCGAAGGTCCACGCTACATTCTGTCCATTCGCTTTGTCCCAGAGTTCTGGCTTAAGAAGGTCCTTAAGAATCCTGCCTTTGCCACCCAATAATTTAGCAATTCCAATCCCCATTGTCTCACCCAAAGACAAAATAGAAGTCTTGTTTGCTTCTCTGGACAATAAAAGGTACCTCAAACTTTAGGATGGGGAGGATGTGCCCCATGTCCCCCAAATAATGCCACCTGTCCAAGGACGGCTGCCACACTTCCAAAGAAGATGTCCTTCTCTATTTAAGCTCTGAAACTTTGCTGAAATACAGATGAAGGAGAGCACCTGCTTAAATGTATTCATTTAGTGTAAGCATGGCTTCTGATAACAGAGAGCTGGGAAAAACTGGTGTGTGTGTGTGTGTGTGTGTGTGTGTGTGTGTGCCCTGCTCTAAATTTTTTAACTTGGTGTCTGCAAGAGGCATAAAATATAGAAAATGAACCCAGAGGAGTCAAAGGAAGCCAGGCAGTGGGTATCTGTCCAGAGTTTGGTATCTTGGGGCCTTGCCTGAGACGTCAGGTGGCCAGCTTTGACTGTACTCCAGTCAACGCCCCTCTGCTTTCTCTTTCTAGGTCAGGCCTCAGGCTCTCTCCTTCCACTGCCTGTCCTCACTCCCTCTCTGACACTGTCCTTCACTCCTACAGCATGACAATGGGACAGATCTCTGTGACCCTCTCCTGTATTCAAGCCTTCCTTTCATTCCATATGCTCTTATGCCTACTGGACTTTCCTCTGAATTCTCACAGAAATGAACAAGCCTAAAACCCAGCTGTGCCTACACTGTTTTCTTCCACAGCCCATCCCTCCACTCTGAAAGTCTCTTCTTGTGAGTGGCATCCTGTCCTCCATCACTGGGAAGGGACACTCACATCCTCACAGTCTGTTTTACATCTGCAGTGACTCCTTCTTCCTATTGTTCTTCAAGATTCCTGACTTCCTCCTGGGTAATCACAGTTCCCAACTATGTCTCTGTGTCCTCTTCTTCTCTATTTTAAACAATGCTTCACAGGGCTGCCAGATCCATCTTCCTAAAGCACGGGTCCAATCTCATCATTCTCTTGGCTCTGAAAACTTCTGTACCTCCCCAGTGCCTACTGAATTATCCACAGCTTTCTAACTCATAAACCCATAAAAATTATTTACAGTTTCCTAACTCAAAAAAAGAGAAGATAAATTCCTTAAAGTCCAACCCAAATTTCAGCCTCATCTCTCCTTGCTGTCACACACACCCTGTATCCTACCCAAATTATACTTGTTCCTGTCCCTTAAACACATTCCCTGTACTTCCGCCTCCTTACTTCTATTCTTCTCTCTGATGCAGGTCAAGACTTCTCTGTCTCCTCCTGCTGAAATCTTGCGCATTTTTTCAAAGTATCACTCACACCTACTCTCCTCTTTCTGCTCCCAGTGAGAACCTTCACCAATTGCATTTCTTTTGCAGTCTTTAGAAAACATTCTGAAGCAGAGTTACACATTGATAGAGGAAGTCACTAGGACCAGCAATGTGCTTTATGTCAGTCCATCCCACCATCTCCCAGCAGTGCCTGCCATGCAGAGACTGGGCACACGAAAGATGCTTACCAAATGTTTGTGGAACTGGACTGACCTGTGGAACCGGTAATGAGAATCGGATGAATGCAGAGCATATAAAAGGAAAGGGAACAAGAAAGGAATCATAATACCAAGGCTCAAATTTTTCCCAGACAATGAGACATGCAGAAGCTCCATCTTAAAGAGAGCCAGCACTGATCTTGGAGCTCACAGGGATTTATATTTTGCTTTGTTTTTTTTTTCCCACCTAGTTTTATAAGTCACCCCTCTTGGTTTGACTTCTCTACTTCCCAACTTCAACCCATTCATTTTAAATACAGATGGTCCCTGACTTAATGATGTTTCAACTTAGAATTCTTCAACTTTACAATGGTGTAAAGAGAGCAGAGATCACACTTCAAATTGTGCATTTGGATCTTTTCCTGGACTAGCAGTTTGCAGGACAATTCTCTCCCTTGGTGATGAGCAGTGGCAGTGAGCTGAGGCTCCCAATCAGCCATACCAACATAAGCAGAAAAAGCAGACACTCCACAGTGTGCCATGTTGCTAAGCTATAGTGTTGGATAGGTGAGGTGTATTAAATGCATTTTTCACTTAAGGTATTTCCAACTGAAGATGGGTTTATCGGGCTATCACTTCATTATTGAGGAGCATCTGCATGCTCTCAATAGCATCAAGGAAACCTTTGCCTCTTACAAATTTCCACGCCAAGTTATAGACAATTCTGCTTCTGATTTTTCCTGTCAAGTACTACAAAGAAGACTGCAGGGTTGTGCTGACCAGATTCCTGTCTCCAACCTCAGTTGATCCTCTTCAACTCAAGGGGATCAGGACTGAATTCTTTACTGTCTTCCCCAGGCCCGTTCCTTCTCATGCACTCTATTTACTTAATGCTTCCATATCCACCCAGTAGCCAACCTCCACACTGATTCCCAACTCCTAATACAAGCTCATTCATGCTTCCTTCTCATCTGACTAGCTTCACTGACTATATTTTCTATACTTCTAATTCATCTCCAGTTCTTCCCTACCGACATCACTGAGGCTGTGTGGTCATCCCCGTCCCACCTCTTTTAGTCACTATAACGTCTTCCTATGGAGTTCATGCCCCTGTCTCTTCCTATCCTTAGTAATGCTTATATTTTCACCTGCTATCTTTTTCAAAGATGGCTTTAATCACCTCCTTCCTATGAATCTTTGATGAAACCCTCAAATCTAAATTCTTAGCAAAGCATCAAGTCTGGACTCTAGGCCTTAGCTGTTCAATATGGTAGCCATTAGCCCTCCGTAACTATTTAAGTTTATTAAAATTAAATTTTAAAAAATTCAGTTCCTCAGTCACATTAGCCATATCTCAAATGCTCAACAGCCATATGCATTCAACCCATCTACAGTTGTCACATTTTAGAAACCTTCTCAAGGCCTCAAAATATGTAAAACGAGGACCCCACTGAGCTCCTCTATTTCTAGCCTGGTCCTTCTCTCATTGCACTCTCGTTATTTACGGGGATGCCTCTTCCACTCCTCCGTCCCTCAAGGAAAGTGAGGAGCTGAATCTAAGTCATTTTTGTCTCCTAGGACTTTATAGCGATTGATTCATGGGGACATCCATTTATTCCCCTTTCTTTCCCTTAAGAGTTACCTTTACTAGAAGGAAGCAGAAATAAGGTATAAGATGCTCTTTTCACATTTTGATATAAATGAAGAATGAGAAACTCCATCACGTGCCCTGTCTTTTCAGGTATGGACTCCAGTGGCTCCTGAGAATGGACTCTTCCGTTGCTACCCTCCCTCCCAAGAGCAGACTGAGTTCTTATCTTTTAGAACCACAGGGAAATAATCTGGCAAGAGCCACCGTTGTACCAGCTGATTTAAATTGAAATGTTTTCCCCAGATAAATGCGTGCTAAATAATACACCAGCTCTCCAGCCAAAGGGAAGTGACAGGCACTCTGTAAATAAAGGCACTTAGTTGCTGGTAAAGAGCTGTAAAGTGGTTCTGAGTTGATGTTTGCTGACCAGCAAGAAGTGGCTTCACCTGCTTTATATAATTGTCACTGCAGTTTTGCCTGCTGTATATTAAAACTGCATCTCATAGACCCAAATGTCACATCGGATATACCATCCAGCAAGGGGTATGCCGCCTTTTTCCGTAATTGTTTTTGACAACCAGCCATCACATCTCCTCTCTTTTCAGAAAGTGTCTGGTCCAGAATCCCTAGGCTGGGTCAGTTCTGACACCATGTGGGTTAGAAAAGTGACACCAAAAGAGAATATGAAAAGAAAAGCGAAGAGAAAAGAGAGACCTAATAACAAACAGTGGCAAATGCCTGGGCTTGGATCCCAATGGAGCCTCTACTTCCTCAATGTCAAGACACACTTTTTATGTTCAATTGCATCGTATTCAAAAAACCTGCCATGAGGTTGAAGGAATATTCTGACCCAAAAACACATTTGTCCCGAGTCCACAATTTTATCCTACTGGGTTCAGGAGAAACAGTAAACATAGCTCTTGGGACAAAGTTGAGGATAGGGTTTCATAGAAAACAAAATAATAAAAGTTGGGGTGGCAATGGTGAGAAATCTATGTAGTTATCCTCAAGGAGAGCTTGATTTGTTCCCGCAAATGAAAAGAGTAACATGGAATCCTTTCTGTTCTCTATAATTCCAACCCCCTTGGAGCTTGGCCATGCCAAATGCCCAGATGATGAAAAAAGTATCAGAAGCCAGTGGGTGCTCCTGTTAGTCAAAAGGGTCCCAAAGAGGAAGAGTGGCAAGGAGACCCAGCTTGTCCATCCAGCCCATGTGTTGAGAGGAAACCAGGGATCTGGGTGCTGGGCCAGTGATGAGAGTTGAGCACTGGGTCAGGGTGACTTCTCTGTGTTGACAGTCGCTACCAGACCTCGGCCTTTGAAAAGTCAAATAGTAACCAGAGGATACTGTTAAAAACCAAGGACAGGGGCAGACAGGGGCACAACACAAGGGGAAATGCCAGGTTGATGTCTGACAGCTTCAACATTGTATCCTGGAAAGCAGAACAGAGTGTGGGCTCCTAGGAGGCGTGTGCTCCACTCTACCAAGACCTGGAAGCCAGGCAAAGTATGGCAGGGCGTGGAACCCACCCTCTGCCTTCTTTCACTGTGCACATCTCAGTCCACTTATACCACAATACCAAACACCATACACTGGGAAGTTTACTGATTTCTCAGTTTTGGAGACTGGGAAGTCCATGATCAAAGCATCAGCAGATTTGGTGTCTGGTGAGAACCTACTTTCTGATTCATAAATGGCACCTTCTCACCGTGTCCTCACATGGTAGAAGGGTTGTGGAGCCTTTCTCTGACCTGTTTTGTAAAGGCACTAATTTCATGCACAAGGGCTCCATCCAAATGACCTACTCGCCTCCCAAAGGTTCCCCCCCTCCTTACACCATCACATTTCAACAAATTTTGAGGGCACACAAACCTTCAGCAGTGTGTGCATGTGCATACACAAAATAGTGAATTTTATTTTTTGGAGTAAGGCCTTTCTCCTTCCTCCATATCTCCTCTGCCTAAACCTATTTTTCTTGTTTATGTTAAAAAGAATAAACAAGGCTTTTGAGCATTGGAGAGGGGAAGCATTCTTACTGGTTTGGCTATTATATGGGATTTGAGAGGTGGGCAATTGTTTAAGAGAGCTTGGAGGAATGCCTATGTCAGATGCATATGTAACTAAATTATACACTGAGATTCTCATCCCTGGACCTTGAAAATCATGATGACTGCACTGGGAGCACCCAGGCATGCTGGGGAAAGGGATGTTTTCCAGCCCATCCCTGCTTCCTCTGTTTCCACCCAAAGGGACAATTGCTGCTTCCACTTCTTTCCATTCCTTCTGTTGGTTCCTCTCTGGGAGAGGGGGCAAGTCAGAGAGGGATGTCAGCATGTCATTGCACCAGGTTTGTTAGCAGGGAGATTTGCTGTGCTTTAGAGCAGCACATGAGTCTCTTGGGGCATCTTATTAGAATGCAGATTCCAACAGGCAGGTCTGATGTAGGCCATGAGATTGTGATTCTTCAACAAGCTCCCCCAGTTGGTATTATATCAGGAGAATAGAAGAAAATTAGATGTTGATAAAATTGTTAGAAGGCCAGAGAAACCAAAGTCAAAGAGGCCACCATGTGAACTTGGCAACACCAAAATGGAAGCTTCCTCTGAGCTTGACCAGAAGCTGCTGTGAATCTCAAGACCCTCAGGCAAATCCCCCCACCTCTTCCCTCAACCTCTGGCCACAAAGATATTGGTTCTCAGGAAGCTCCCCTGAGAACTGTGTTGAATCCCTCAAGTCTGTTCAAGTTCTGGCAAAACCAAGTCCTCTCTTTCTCTTTCTCTTTCAAAATCTCACTCCAGGGCGCTTCTTTCACTGATGCTTTCATAGAATCAGTAAAAGGAAGGAGATCTGCAGAGAATAGGTTTCCAGGAACTGTTTTTCCTGGTCTTGCTGCAATGGTGACCAGATGTTAGATGGAGGTGGTGATACCAGTTGACAAAATATAATGGAGCACACAGGTCTAGGATGCATGATCAAGCTGAGTTTTCACAAACTCCTGCATGAGGAGCTCTACCCAGCTATCTATAGGGTGGCTCCTAGCCCAGGAGCTGTAGTTCTCATCAGCTTTGTTCCTTTAAATTTCCATCTTAGAATAATAAGATTCAGGCTCCCTATCAGGCAGCCAAAACCATCCATCCAGTAGGCACAGATAAAAACCATTCTATAGTTTACAGCAAGCCTGCACAGAAGACTCAACATGGAGGAAAATGCTTTCATGCCAACCTTCCAGATCCTGAGAATCACGATCATTTGTTATGGGGTTTTGGCTGTGCTGCCTCTCTGAGACTCCTAGATGACATCTTTACTTGTAACCACCTGCCCAGGATCCCAGAGCAAATGACAGGGAAGATTGGGGGCAGAGCAGAAGGCAGATGTATGTCATTCAAGGCTGCTGTGCCTCCTCCAGGAAAATGCATGGGCTGACATGTGTCATCTCTTGCTAAATGACTTTCAGTGCCTGTACAGTCCTCACTCTCCAGAGATCACTGTTCCTTGGTCCACAGAGTCTCAGATGCAGCCCTAACAATGTCAATGCTCAACACCCATCTCAGTTCAATGGTAAAAATATACACTGGGAGGAAGCCCTAGGAATGTGCAGCTGGCATCTTTTCAATGCTTGACATTTGGCCAGTGACCCTGGTCAGAAAGCCACTGTTTAGAAAGGCTGAAGGTGTGGCCATTGAAAGACTCATTTATTATCTAGGAAGGCAACCTAGTGTGCACAGGGGAGATCAGAGCTCCCGCCTGCATCCCAGGATGGCAAGAAGAGGCAGCAGCTGCCCCTTTGAAAGCCATCACTGTGACCACAGGTTTCACTGCCAGGCAGGCGGATGTGAGCCTCTTTGAATTACTGAATGAAGGATATCCCTCTTGCCAGCCCCTGTCCCCCGAAGGCACGGCAGAGAAGTATTACAGGCTGTCCTTACCTTGGGAATTAGCCTGCAAGACCCCGATGCTGTCATCAAACTGCATAGATTTGATGTTGAGTGACGCCAAGATGCATTCCTTGTCCTGCAGCGAAGTATCATCAATATTATTCTGATTGGCTGACAGGATAACGCACATGTCACAGAGGTTGATGTTGACAGCCCTTAAATCAGCCCGACTTAATGGCGTACCCTTTGGCATAGAGGAACGAAAAAGAGAGAGAAGCAAAAGTGAGACCAAGGGAGAAGAGGGAAGGAGGGAAAAAATAAAAACAAATTAAAGATTGAGCCAGAGCTTTGGGAAATTATTTAACAAGTATCTTTTTTATGCCCTGACATTAAGCTGGCCTAACTACATTTCTGGGAATAGGGGCTGTGTGCTAATCTAAAGGGTAGTCGGTGCTGATGGCAGCATTTCAGCCTGCCTCTCAATACTCAATCAAGCTATTACTAACAAATGCACGAGAGGAATAATGCCTGGGTCTACATCTTCTTCCTGTCTGGAAATTGTCTTGATTTAAGTAACTGTCCTGTGGCAACCTCTGGCTTTCAGAATGCAATGGTGGGGGGAATATATGGGGGGGGGGGTCAAATGCCTGTTTATTTAATAGCAGGTCACTTCTTTCTCAGGCTAAAGACAGCAGTTCTAACTAGAATTTTCAATGCAGCCAAAAGGAAATCTCAGTGAGATGGGTGTGATGAGGTGCTCTGCTCGACTGAAGCTCTGCTACGTACCGGAGGGAGTGGGATTAATGTGCATCTTGCAAAGGGGAGATAGAAGAGAGGAAGCCTGAGGTCATATAATTTTATTCTTTTTAGCAAGGAAAAAAACCCAGGAAATCACCTAATTATCCAACAACAGGAAAGGTTAAAAATAGTATTGGACATGTTTACCAAGGAAGAGTATGCAGCAAGTAAAGAGAGGGAGCTTGCTCTCCAGGTAGTGATCATTTTTTGGAAAAAAATCTCAAAGATGGAGGAGGAAGTGGGGGAAAAAAGTTCTAGAAGCATTCAAAAAGTGTAGCTTCATTTATGTAAAAAAAAAACCCTCCAAATAAAATTATATATTTATAAATACATTTATAAATATATATAAATTCAAAGAGAAAACTCAGGAAAAAATATACACAAACTAATAACAGTAATTACCTCTGGGGAGGGAAAAAGATGGAGGGGGTGAAAGAGAAAGTTTGCCTTTGACTTTATATACGTCTGTGTTGTTTGAATATTTTATAGCAAGAACATATTTGTATATTACTGGTATAATTAAAAATAAATAAGTCAGTAAACAGATTTTTAAAAAAGATCCCAGAATAACATAAGACAGTGGCGGGGGTGAGAAGGAACAGATCTAGAAGGTAAAGGTGGATTGGGTGGACTGGGGGGCAACCAAGGCAAAACAAAAAGGAGAGGGCCATGATCTCCACATGCTCTGTGTCCTCCAGAGGGACCACAGCAAAACTCACTGGGCCAGCCCATATCAGAGCTCCACAGCAGCCATGGAGCACCATTTTGGGGTTCCTATCCAGCTATCAGCCTTGTTGGTCTTCCAGACTGAGTCTAGAGTCTGCCTTGCCAACACGGAGACCCCAGTTGCCCTCAAATCACTGCCTGCATAGGGCAAGGGCTTGCCTCCTGCTGCATGTATCTGCAGATGTCTTTCTCTTGTCCCCCTTCCTAGAGAAGTGACCTTGAGAAGATAGAACCTGGCTGATGATTGGAACCCATCCTGCTCAGTGATGGTCATGGTTCTGTTCTCAGTCGCTCAATTATCACTGCAAAGTGGAAGCAGGGAGGACAGGCATTTAGTGTCCTGGGTGCTGGAAAGCTAGTGGTTCCAGGCACTGAAACTGAATCTTTTAAGAGAAGGAAAATGCCCTCTCCTATGATATCTTGGTGGAAAATAAGTCTTGCCGACTTCCTGTGTCCTTTTGCCAGTGCATAAACTTCAATTGCCTACATACATATTTTTTTAAATTTTCACCTTGTAGGGAATCCAGCAGTAATTGTGATATAAGACAATCCCTGGGCAGTTGTAGACATATGATTCCAAACCACAAGAAATACAAATCACATACACAGAAAACTTCTGTGTTTCTCTAAGCTGGCCCTATATGCAAGGTACTGTTTAAACAGTGTATGTATTTTAGTCCTCATTATGGTCAAGGTCCATTTTGTGCAAATCTACTTTGCTTGGAATACTAAATTTTATAGGGTTTGAAAAAGATTTGCAAATATGAGAGCTCATTCATGTGTCCAGAGGCAGGGGAGGAAATGTGTACAAGGGAACATACAGAAGGAAACACACATACCTAAAACATGCACACACAAATATAAAACATCACACACACATACACACACACACACACATCCCAGTAAAATAATAACCTTTTTACAAAGATACTCCTAGAGGTCAAGAGACCATGTGGAACAGAATGTGTATGATGATAATCATAGAAATATCATATCTAACATATTTCTGAAATTAGCCAAGTATATAAAGTATATGGTTATGTAGAATGTGTATGATGATAATCATAGAAATATCATATCTAACATATTTCTGAAATTAGCCAAGTATATAAAGTATATGGTTATGTTCCTCTAAGCCTGTGACTTTTTGTTTGTTTATAGTAGACTATCCTTAACTATGTTAGTGCACTAAGGCCATCAGTTTGGGGCTCTGCATCTAATATATGTTTACTGAAGACCTACTGTGCCAGATATTTTGTAAAATGACTAATGGCTTCTAAGGGGCACTTATTCTTCTACATAAGAATAAATATGTATTCTTACGTAGCACACATATATATATGTTCTACGTAAGAATAAATATGTATTCTTACGTGGCACACATATATATATGTACTACGTAAGAATACATACTTCTCATGTATTCTTTAATGAAATACATCACTGGATCCTTTCTCCCCACATTTCCGAGATTATGGAATCTCATAATAGAAATAATGGACTTTGGCTTCAAAAGTAGAGGAAAATATAGACCTCTTGACATGTAGAGAAATCCATGTTTCACAGGTTTAGAGATATAAACAGAAGAAAAACATTTGGAGGATAAATAATATTTTCATGAATTTGTGATGTGACAACAATTTCAAATTCTGGAAAGCAGACTACTCTATAATTTTTTGAAAGTTTGCAGAAAATATATTGATTAGCTTAGGAAGTAGTTATGTGACTCCTAAATCACATATCCCAGATCCTCACACTAAGTCATTTCTTGTAGATTAGGGTCCTAGTGTTTTGCAGTCAAGAATATCAAATGCAGCCAGGCCTAGTGGTGCAGGTCTACAATTCCAGCAACTCAGGAGGCTGAGGCAGGAGGAACTACAAGTTCCAGGCAGCCTCAGCAACTTAGTAAGATCTTGTCTCATAATACAAAAACAAATAAAAAGGATTGGGGATGTAGCACCATGGGTTCAATCATCAGAAAACAAAAACAAAAAACAAAGACTGTATCATGCATACATGTGCACACATACATACATACACACATGGCCATGAAAAACACTGCTGAGCTTCTGAACATATGGTGGATAGGGGCAGCCCAGGAAAGGGGTTGAACTTCTGTAGAATAGAAATAAAGAACTCAGTTATGTAGTCTGAAATAGAAGGAAGTATGATCAAGGTTTCTCTAAGCATTAAGTGAAAGGCCAAAATGTCATAAGTGAAATGACATAAATAATTATAAATAATTCTAAATTCTTACTGTAAATCACCATGTCTCAGCGCTCTGAGTTGTGTATAGTAGACAAGAGCAACAGAGTGTTTAGACACCTATACGGTTAACACACATGACACCAGCTAAACTTCATCCCTGATGAGGGACTGAACTTGGCTGCATATTCCTTTTAATAAGGTCTCCCAGGGTTTGGCTTTTCCTAGGCAGGGCATAGGGGAAGGGCTGCATCCTCAGGCCCATACCCAGATGAAGAAGCAGAGGCAGAATCAAAGCTACAACGATCACATCCATCTGGGATTTTCTTTTGTAAATAAAAAGAAGAAGGAAAAAAATCATCAATAATGCGATCTTGGACTTACAGGCAATATGGACACTTTGGGGAAGTTATGAAGCGTTTCCCATTCCCGCTTGAGGTACTCTATGGAGCCCACAAACACAATGTGCTTGAGCTCATGGTAATGAAAGTTGCTGGCACGGAGTGGCATCACCAGGTTCCGGAGGCCAATCAGGGCTGAGCTGACATCACCAAAGATGCAGACCACAACATGGCCACTCAGGACAGTCATGGCGGCTTCACTTCGAGTCTGCAAAAGTGTTGGAGAGAAGACTTCAGAGTATTGTTACAAGGAGAGAAAAAAAATCATTCATGCAAAGTGAACACTGGCTGTGTGCTTACTATGTGGTATTGCTTGGTTTGGGTGTGGTCCCAAGGGCCCACTGTGATGAAAGGCTTGGTCCTAGGTAGTGCTGTTGTGTGGGGGAACTTTGGAAGTTAGAGCCCAGCAAGTAGTTCTCAGGTGTGAGGTAGCTCAGGTATGATCCCATTGGGAGCTCTCATAGGGCCCTTGACTTCCCCTGAGATCAGTGTGAAAGCAGCAAGCCTAGCAATGTTCAGACTCTTTTACTCTACTCATGTTCCAGATGTAGTCATTGACTTACACTCTCACCATGAGGCACCACCACACAACACCCACCCTCACTAGAGACCAAATGGATGGGGCCACCCAATCTTGACACTGAATCTCCAAAACTGTGAGCTAAATGAACATTTTCTCTTTATAAGCTAGCTGTCTCAGGTATTTCCTTGTAGTAATGTCAAATTGACTAATACAGCCATTGGTTTTACTTCATCAAAGTCACATACATGTCATATATACATATATATAATTTGCATATTGTGTACATAATGTATTTATATAATAAATACATGTAAACATACACCCACACATATCACTATCCTCTTGAAGAAAAGATCTAAGATATGCCATACATAAATGTGAGCAGGAGATATTTTATAATGATCTTCAGGGAGGACATTAAGAAGGAAAAGAACTATTTATTATTTGGAAAGACAAGTCTTAGGTTCCTTGGAATTTTTGATATAATTAGATGCATTTTCAGGTTCTCTTGCTCAGATGATGGCAAAAATAGATATTTTTGTCAGTGTCAGCTAGAGAAATTTGAGTTTTGAGTTCTAGATTTATCAGTGAAGTGTCTTATATGGTCATAACAACTAGGTAGAATGTGATAGCTAAAGCCAGGGTGCTGACAACTCTGGCCGGCAGCCTCAGTCTGGTATATCACATGCTACTGTATGTCCAGTGAGCTAAAGGTGATTTTTGTATTTCAAAATGGATGAGAACCAAAATCAAAACAAGAATATGTCATCACATGTGAAGATAATATGAAATCTGAATTTGAATAAAGTTTTATTGGAACACAGCAAAGCTTACACATGTAGGTATTATCCAGTTACTTTAATGGTACAGCAGTTGACCTGATCAGTTGTGACAGATCCTATGGCCTGTGAGCCCTAAATCATTCATTATATGACCTTTTATAGAAAAAGTGTGTTGACCCTGTCCAATGCTGCCTTGGGGTTTCCAGGGGGGTTCCTGGAGAGGTTACCTTATACAAAAAAGGACCCCCAAGGAATTAATAAAAGGGTCTAAAGAGGGACTGGGGCTGTAACTCAGTGCCAGAGCACTTGTCTAGCATGCTCAAGGTTCTGAGTTCTATTCCCAGCACTATAGCAAAAATAAATAAATAAAGGAAGGAAGGAGTTGTCTAAAGAGATTAGTAAGTGCAAGAGGACAGGTCTTATTCCAACCCCACCTCTGTACCAACAAAGGAAACCAATGAAAGAACACTACCTGCAGAGGACCTCAGTTTCCTAGAAAATGTAAATGAGTAGCCACTGCTGACCTTTTTACTCACCAAGTTAGCAAAGAGGATAATACAAGGAGGCCAGTTGTGAGCCCTTCTCTGCCTCTCCCAGTCCAAGGACTCCCATGTTTCCTGCCTTCCTCCCTGTCCACCCACTGCATGCCTGGTTGGCCCCATGTGGCTTACAATGCTTTGGGGGAGGCATATTAATGTCCACAGCACATATCAAACTCTGCTTGATTTAATCCCTAGCATTGACCAGTGTATTGATTGTTTAAATGCCAATATTGCAATTCACGACAATGTCAGGGTTATTATAGTAACCCCCAAGGAAAGGAGGAAGCTAGCTTTCATTCTCTGATCGTTAGAATAAAGTAGGGGCTGTCACCATTATTGGTTTCCCTCTGCAACAGACAGAGAAACCTGAGACACAAGCTGTAAGAAATGCCTAATAAACTGTGAACAAAGAGAACCCCCTCCCCTGGGGAGCTCACATTACCTACCACTGCTTCAGGAGAAGACCTGGAGCTGGTTATTGGGCTGCATGGAAGTATAGTGCTTGGGTACTGCAGGAAGAGAGTCCACCAGTCTGTGAAAGGCTATGATGGGATTCCTAATTACTTTTAATTGTCCAGCTCATCTGGGAAGCTAGCTGCCCTCAACAAGCCAAAGGATTACAAACTGGATCCTGGATAGAAGCTAGAAATATAGAATATGGAGGTGAGCTAGGTGTCAGCATGCAGAATGATCCAGGCACAGATGCTGACCCCATGAGCTTAGATCTGGGATCAAAATAATGATTTTCAAATGTGCTGTAGCAACATCAACTGAAAAACTTTCTAAAAATCCACATCCCTGGACCTCAGCCCTGGAGAATCTGATGCTGCCAAGCTTAAGCTCCACTAGAGGAACTACTCATGTGGTTCTCTGTGCATCCTGTATTCTTCCTGCATTCTTCAATGCCCAACGCAAAGCCTCCATAGCCTTAAACTCCTTCCAAGCCCAATCATGGCCTTCCTGGCCACTTAAACACATATGGTGTTTCTCTTATAGTTTTGAATGGCATTTTGTGCCTGATATCACTCAGGTTAAATAGGTTGTTCTGATTATATGATCTTCTCTCTAATGAGATGATCATTTCCTCAAGATTGTGACCATCTCATATATATTTTATCTCCAAAGTCATTTGTGTCCTACACCCAATGAGTAAATACCACCATAAAGCACCTTCACATAGGTGGCCCTTCAGTTATTCTCATCTACTTCAGGGTTACTTTAGAGAAGGCTCCTTTGATCACACTGTCTAAACAGTACTTCTAAGTCCATTTATAGCCCAGGATCTTGCTTTATTGTCTTCATAGCACTTTATTAACATCTGAAATAATATCATGCACTTGTTTGCCTATTTGGTGGTCTTCTCTTTGCCCCACTAGAATACAAGCTCTATATATTATAACTTCAGAAAAAGAAAGTGCTCAATACATAATAGGCTTGCTATAAATGTTCTGCTAAGTGGTGTTATTTTTCAAATAAACTCATCTCCCTCAACTCTTTTTCTTGAGTAGGGGATGTTGATCAGATGTCAGTTAACATAGAGTGCTTAGAAAAATCTAGGCAAATTATTAAAACCCTGAATTCCAGATTGAGCATCCAGCCTAGGATTTGCTTCAGGTGGGTAACACCAGGCTGACTTTAGACCAGCAAGGTAAAGTGTGGTGGAGACAGCACCAGACAGTAAATGCACAAGCAGCTTTGTGGTTAGAGCCATTTTCTCCTGGTGACCTACACAATGGCTGTTTACTGAGAATTTTGACTTTCGTGCTTTGGCACCTCCAAGACAGCCTCTAGTGTGAAGTTGTATTGGCTCTTACTGCTCGCTTATAATTAAGTTGAGAAAACACACACTAGACAAAACACAGGAAAAATCTACTGAATTAGAGCCCACAGCCATTCTGAGGACCTAGAATAGTCCTGTGAAGAAAAGTTGGCCCTGACATCAGAAATGACAGGATTTTTTTTTTTTTTTTTTTTTGTCTGACAAAGGAGGGGACCCACAGCAATCCAGGGATTAGCGGCACTGGGAGGAAAGAACCTCTCTGTCTGACCTTCTTGTTATTAAACCATTTTTCATGGATTAGCAAGACAATAAACTCTAGGAAAGCCAATGTGGGCATTTAAACCTAAAGCTATTAATAAGGCAAATGCCAAGAGTAGAATGGATGGCTATCTATGCTGACAATCTGGGCCAGAACAGAAGCAGCCCACTCTTGCTATGGAAGTGCTCATGAGCCAACCATGAAGCAGGACTCTGAGCCCAGCCTCCCCAAGGTGGACCATGGTTCTGCACTGTCACCAGCAAATGTACTTGCCCATGTGCATCAATTGCAAAGCGTTTTATCTCCAAGGGTATAAACATGGTTGTGAACAATAACCACACGGGCAAGATTCAGATCTATTATGGCATTTAAAAATAATAATGATAATAACAGATAGAACAACAGGTCACTTTGTACAGTCATATGTCATCTTCATGACCCTCTGAGTTAGGGTCATTCTTACCTCATCTTCTTACAGATGAGAAAACTGAAGTGCAGAGAGCCATGTGACTTGCCCTGAGCCAGGTAGCTACTAGATGGCACAGGCAGCCTCTGACCTCAGAAATGATGCACATCTTGCCTCCAATGATACCTTGCCCTCAGCACATGATCACCACTATTATAATGAGCTAATAAATATTCAAAGACTGAAGAGTCCTGCTCTTGCTTGTGTTCTGATTAGTGGTCTAGCTGCTTCACTCTCTGCTTGGAATTGGACTCATCGAAACTCATTAAGACCAGCGACTGTGTCATTCTATTATCTGGTTAGAAGGAGCTCATTCCCTATTAAGTATAGTACCAAGCAGATGTGATGACCTGGGTTTCACAGTCCCTCACTCACCAGGATGACTTTCTCGATCTCCTTGGGTGCGCACCAGTGAAACATCCCTGTAGAGTCATACTTCTTCACGTTGGAGTCCATGTTGTCAATCTGATCATTGCCAGGAATTAACAAGGGGTCATGCCTGGGGAGAAAAGGACAGGAAAACCTAAGTGGAAAGGGTGATAAATTATAAATGGAGAGTGTCCCCTGAGTTACATCTCAGAGGAGATAAAAGATGCGGAGGAAGTGGTTGTCACTGACAGCCATCCTCTTGCGGGCAGAACCTGTCCCTTGAAAGACAACTGCCTCAAATCACCACCACCCATCTCAAAGTGCAGTCAGGTGACAATTCCGTCTTTCTCCTGCACCTCGATTCTTAAATAAGTTTCAGGCCATTTTGTGGACTTGGCTACCCTTTCTAGGGCCACTGCACCCCTCATTCTTTCTTTTTACCAGCTATAAATTTCCCCAGCATGTGCACCCCCACCTGCACCCCAAAGGGTTGCTATTAGCATCGGCAATGAAGAGGAAGGAATAGGAATAGAGCCTCATGCTGACTGACTGGCATGAGGATGGAAAGCCAATTACTTGCTCTTTCTGACTACAACTTCTGACGTGATGCTCTTCGCAGTAAAAGCTTTAACAGGCTGCACTTTAAATATTTTAGCAATTTGCCCAATCAGATTTTGCTCTCTCCGGCTGAAGCCCTTTAAAGATTCAGCAGCATGTCACTTCAGAGCAGATTGACTACCAAATGCCCACATCTGGAATACATGATTTCAATACTAAACAACACCCTCGCTCCATGCCTTGACAACTGTATTTGCACTCACTGTCCAATGATGGTCCCCACCCCCACCCCCACCTCTTCTTCCCAGTGCAGCATCCCTTGGATGAATGCCTCAAGCTAAGGTGCATTGTAATGAACTTGTTTCAGATTCTCAGGGCTCCATTCACCCTCTCTTCCCTAGTTTGCAGAAAGAAAAGGGGAATCTTCCTACAGAGGCTGCCCCTCCAGTGGGTTGCCAGAGCCTCCTTGACAACGTTAAGAATTACAGGAAAATCAGGCAGTGGAGTAGGCTTGCAGCATGAGAAATAAGCCCCGCATCTTGGGTCCCAGTCCTTGCCCATGATTCTACTCTGATAGCAATTCAGCATCTCGGTGTGGAAATCATCATTGGTTTCTACAACACAGACCACATAGAATTAAGACACTGTCCTTTCAATGAAATTATCTTCTTGAGTCATATTATCCACCCAAGATTAAAATTTTTTAAATGTAAAATGATTTTGCCTTTAAAATTATCTATTTCAAGCATCAAAGGATAATCTTTATTCATATTTTAGTGTCTCTCTATTGGAAATCTCTGATTCTTTCTCATTAACATGTCTAGAATATAGAGATTGAGGCAGCAGTCTGTATCTGGTCCAAAGAACTGGCACAAAGCTCTTTAATACCTACCCACCCTGACCCTCCCAATATGCTTCTCATCCCCACATAAGATGCGAAAACCCTCTTACTATATTTACTAATTCCTGAGAATTTGCTTTTAGGCTACACTAAATGACAAATACCAAATGAGGCAGTCCTACAAGCTATGTTCAACGAACATGCTAGATGACTACAGCAACTGTCATATCCAATCTTCCAAGGAGTGGAACAATCCAATTCAGAGGAGCATCTCAATGGCCAGGTTGTTGGGAGGTCTTGAGGTGTTGTAAACAACTGCTTTTCAAACTGAGCTGAGTAAAAAATGCTAAAATAAAAAGGCAGTTGCTGATAAGGACTGATCACAGATCAGGTTGAAAACAAAATCTGAGGGTTTTTCATTTTATCCTTGAAGAATCTTTAATAGTGCCATTTGTGTCAGGTTATGGGACAGGCAGGTAGAGAGCAGCTCCCCCAGAGAAGAGGGTGGAGAAAATGAACCCTTCCCAAAGCTTGAAGAATAGATTCCAGTTACAAGAGAATCTTAATAAGCTTGCCTCAAAGATAAAGTACCGGGTTCAAATTATTTTGCCCTACTTATTGGCTGGGTAGAAAGTATTATCTTAAGAAGGTGTGAGACCTGCCCCAGTACATTCATGGTTTGAGAGATACCTGGACTAGGTTCATATGATATCAGTAATAAAGACAATGATACAGAAAGTGAACAAAAATTTCTTTCCAAAAATAGATTCCTTAGGAGAGAGGAGATGCATTTTTGTTTGGTTCAATTGGTTCTTTCTAGAAAGGAGTCATTCCTTGGTGACAGTGGCCTGTAACCTTCATCTTAGAAAAGTAGTGAGAAAAACCTGACAGTTGATTGACTCTCATGAGAGGACAAAAAGACAATGAATGCCAAGCTTCATTAGCTGGGGTGGAGGTTTGGGGGAACCAGGTAAAATTTGACATTACAGGGCTACAAGCCACAATTTGCACTGGAACATCCAGAAGCATCCAGTAAGTCACAGAGGTACTCTAGGCTGCAATCTATCCTCCCTGCCAATCTCTCAGCCTGACCTGGATACTTTAAATATACATCATCCAGGATTTCCCCCAGTGGACTTGATCTGAGAAACATCAAAAAACTCCCTGAACATAGATATTTCCTTTTCACACCAGCCATAGCACCTGGAATTCTAACTTTGTTTTCTTTAATCAGCAAAGTAATCAATAAACATGAATCCCCTATTCTGAGCCAGGAATGGAAGATGCAGTAAGGGTTAAGACAGAGGCCCTAGTCAAAGGCGGGTTCACAATACTGCAAGAGAAAAAAGACATAAATCAAAAATTATGATATGCGGTGGCAAGTTCTATCACAAAGTAACCTCCAAGATATGACAGTGTCAAGAAAGAAGCTGTTTGTTACCTGGTTTTTGAGAAGCATCAAGGAAGGTTTCTCGAAGAAGGTAGCATTTGATCTGAGCCTTGAAAGGTGAGGAGGAAACTCTGCATACTTTGGTGTTGATCTACCAGTAGCTGTTAGGAATAGGGTTAGATATTGCCTAACCTAAGGAATAAAAGACTCAGGTATATCAAATTAGAAATCTTTCAAAGGTGAAATGATTTGTTTCCCAAGCAAGTGGGTTTTCTGTCATTTGAGATGTTGCAGAAGAGCTAGGGATATCGTGGGCATTTAATTACAAACGTTGGGTGAGCCTAGAAGATCTTTCAAGTCTGAAGCAGTGTGCTCTTGTTGGGCAGAGAAATAGAAGGATTTTGCACATATTGGACCACTGCCGAGCAGCAAAAGACCAGAAGGCACTGACTAGGTGATGAAAGGTTGTTGGAATGAAGATGTGCAATAAGATGCATTGAAGATTGTTTGCTTTATAGTTCCATAAAAGGCCAGTAATGCCCTACATTCATTGGATTCCTCTTTCTGGGAGGGAGCTTGGAAAGTGGTTTGTTCCAGCCATATAAGAATCCGTGATTACTTAGGGCCAAGCAGGATATGTTTCTTTACCATGTCTGTTCCTGTAGTAACTACAAGTGCCTTACATTGACTTATGCTACAGAGAGATCCCTAGCATAGGTGGGGACTAAAGAGTCAGTTGTCTCCAGGGATTTCTGCTTCTGAATCAAGGATTCTGGAGTTTATATTCACAGAAGAAAGCCCAAGCATTTGCCATTCTGCATACCAACTAATGTTGCTGTGGTCGGGGGAGGCCAGGAGGAATCAGGCAGTTGCTGCACATGGGAAGAAGGATCACAGACCTCTGAATGAGGCATTCCAATATCTATGGGTCCCAGGATGCCAAGGAGAAACACTTTCAGAGACTACCAGGCAAATCCCCCAAGACTACTTGGTTGCAACTGAGGACCAATACTAGATATTGCCTTTCACGTCATAATAAAACTTTATTTCTTCAACTCACATAGTAATCCCCAACTCCTCTAAAATGTACCATAAGTAATTCGTAACTCATTTGTCACTTTTGACTTCTCCAAAGTGCTGCCTTATTTTAGAATAATAGAAATTCTCTAAAGCGAGTTATAGCTGCCTCATCATTATTATGGGCTGAATTGTGTCCTCTGCCACAATTTGTAAGTTGAAGTTTTAACTCTCAGGACCCCAGAATGTGATTGTGTACTGCAATCTGATCTTGAAAAAGTAAGAGGAGGTCAGTGAGGTGGGCCAATATGATCAGTGTCCTTTTAAAAAGAGGGACTTTGGACAGACATGTACAGAGGAAAGGTCATGTAAAGGTATGGGGAGAAGATAGAGCTCTACAAGTCAAAGAGAAAGGCCTGGGACAGAGCCTTCCCTCATGAACCTCAGAAGAATCAACCCTGCAAAGACCTTGACCTTGGGATTCCAGCCTCCAGAAATGTGAAAAAGTTAATTCCTATTGTTTAAAACAGTAGGTCTGTGGTACTTTGTTACAGCATTCCCAGAAAATTAACACAATTTTCTACTTTGCAGAAAAATAGACACCATATACCAGTTAGCCCTCGGATGATGGTTCCTGTAGCCCTTCTTAACCTCAGGTCCTACTTGTTCATGTACGGGAGAAACACATACTACCATCATTTTAGGAATGCATGAAATAATGTCAGAGATACACAGTATCTTCCTTAAAGAGTTTGGACAATGTCCCTGCCCTCCCCAGCAGTGTCCTTAAGCCCCAACTTATGTACATAATTGATTCAATTTGAAGATTACATGAGTAAAGACAGGTCATGCATGTAGCATAGAACTTGAAAGAGCATGTCTTAAAGAAGTAGGTATTAGGGCTGGGGTTGTGGCTCAGTGGTAAAGCACTTGCCTAGCATGTTTGAGGCACTGGGTTCAATTCTCAGGACTCCATATAAATAAATAAAAAATAAATAAAGGTCCATTGACAACTAAAAAATATTTTTTTAAAAGGTAGGTATTATTATTGTTGTTGTTGATACTATTATTTATATTTAGCTGATGACTCATTCATGTATTTATAGTTCTGACTGGTGAAAGGAATCAAGCAAAATAGAGAAGTTCAGTAATTAAGATATAGAGTTCCTACTATGACTTCTGGCTGCTACCATGGCTAGTATGATAAAGAGAAACCATGAGTTGAACCCTGACAAATGTTGCTGTGCTAAAACTTACATTTTGTAATTTGCTTTTCCAGTAACAGTGTAGACAATTTCTGTTATTATCTACCCATGTATATGGATGGGAATCAGTGGGTAAGTAACACTGCTCAGGTGACACACAAGGTGAGCAAAGGCAAGGCTTCGAACGGGAGAGGCTGCTGCACCACTCTACACCCTTTCACCTGTAAGAGGGGTGAAGTTTCCTTGCTTGTCCATTGGAGAATCCCAAGTCACAGCGTAATAAGCTAAAAAGAGGAAAACCAGCCTTATGGGCATTTATGAAGTTCACTGCTTGCACCTGATGAAAAATCAGTGGAAGATTACGCCAGGAGCCCTTGTCAGGATAAGGGGAAAAGGAGAGTTTCAAAAATCAATTAAAACTGGGCAAGTCCTTGTCATGTGCCAAACATCTAAGGTTTAGGAATACTACCCCTCTCCCTGCTTTATAACAACTGAGAAGCCCCAGTGAGTTAAATTTTTTATATCTATGCTCCTTGCATCTTGGCTCCCATCTCCAAAGTCTGCAGCTAGAAATTAAGCATGCCTGACTTCCTTGTTTAGAGGTTTGCCACTTGCCATCAATTAATCTCAGGAAGTGAACTAAATGCCCTGCTACAGCAGAAACACAAAAAGCTTGCCTGGAAGACAACAGCCTAAAGCTAAACCACAAATCCCTTTCCCAGCAAACCTGCTGTAAGGAAGGCAGTATTATATTTTAAAGAGGTTCCCCTTACAGGCAAGTACAGCAAATCCCAGTTGTGTGGCCCCAGGTTCAATGCTGGACTTCAGAAATTTACACTCAAATGAAAGTAACCAACCAACCAGAGTTATGAAAGAAGAAAGCTACACAGTGGTTTGAGAACTGCGACCATTGCCCTGCTTGGTTTTTGAGACTGACCTCATGCTTCATTACACAATAAGGCCATTTCTGTCATTGTGAGCATCCCACCCAGAAGGAGGCCAACCCTGGTCTCTCTAGGAAATGGGAGGCTTTATAAAATGTAGGGGAATTTCTCATTCCTCTGCAGGTCTTCATTTAAGTGGCCAATACTAATTTTACTGAGCATCTATTATATCAGAAGCCAATATCCTCAAAAACACAGATAGGAGCTAATTCCTTTCCTCAGGACTCCTATAAAAGTGTGAGATGTTCCTTCAAAGATAAGAAGTACTGTGCTGTCTCATCCATTAGGTGTGAGTTTTTTAGGGCAGGGATCTTGTGCTTTTCACTTCCATGGATTTCCAGAACCCAGTGGAAGTCCCAGTAATTATGCAGTTAACAACCAAACTAACAAAAGGTGTATCTTAATGATTGCCAGTCTCTGAACACTCTTTTTTTGGAGCAGGAGGCATTACTGGGAATTGAACTCAGGGGCACTCGATCACTGAGCCATATCCCCAGCACTATTTTGTACATTATTTAAAGAAAAAATCTTTCTGAGTTGCTAGCACCTCACCATTACTGAGGCTGTCTTTAAACTCATGATCCTCCTGCATTAGCCTCTGGAGTCTCTGGGATTATAGGCATGTGCCACCATGCCTGGCCTAAACACTCTAAAATTGTCAATAGAGACTTACTAGATCAGAAAATGCATCCAGTCAGAGTCCATTCACTTTTGATACCTTTTGACAATTTGTTTTGGGCTCTTGCACTATTTTTTCACATAGAGAGACTGTATTTGAGTTAGGCCACACAATAGTCCTCCTAACAGAGGGTATCATGATGGGAAAAGAGACTCTTTCTCTAAGTAGTCAAGGCTGCCTGGAGCCAGCTGCTATAACCATCAGCAGGGAGGAATCCTGTGTGATGGAAATGATAGTCAAGACAGATGTCTTAATAAAGCAACTACTTTGTGCTCCAATGCAGAATCTGAACATTTATGAGAGAAAGACCCTATCACTTCAAGTTTCTCTCACTGTTCAGATGCTTTTAAGGGATGATCTCTCAAACCTGACCCCAGACTAGTCACATCAGCATTCCCTGGGAGTTTGAAAGAAATGCACATTCTGGAACCAGCAGCTCAGACCTGCTGAACCACAGTCTCCACAGAGGTGAGGTCCAGCAAGCAATGTTTTAACAAACCCCTCCAGGCGATTCTGTCACATGCTAACTTTTGAGAACCACCCTATAAATTGTGTCCAAAAGGAGCATCTATGTGGTTCCAGTAAATTCTACAAAGTTAGCAACTGCCAGCATCACCCAGGACAGGAGGCTATGGTTTTAATTAACAAGGTCAGGACTGGGGGAAGGAAAATATGTGCAAGCAAATGTAAGGAGACTCCCTACATGCCTCACCGCAGCACTGACTCTGCAATGCAAAGGAAGGGTTAACAACTGGTGACAAATGCATACCCAAGCTGCCTGTCTGACTCTTGGTGACTCTGGAATTTGTGGGGTTGTGTCAACACTCCATAGGGATTCTTAACCTGAATGCTACACACTGACTCTCTTGCTGACCTCTATGTCCATGAGCTAATTAGCAAATACTCATGAATAAGCAAATTAAATAGTAGTACTTGTATTGTGCAACACTGAAAATCAAAATGCAGTGTTTATTCTCCTTTCTCCCTATCTCGTCTTCCACTGCAAAGAAAACAACCTGGAATCTAGTCCCTATGTCCTTGAGTACAATTTTTAAGACAGTCAAGCCTCTGCCTTGCCAAAGAGTGGAGATTCTATCATGCCTCAGATGTCCCCCTTAAGAGAGCCCACATTTGGATGTTCAGCACTATTTGGGTCCCAGTTGGATTTGCTTCATTCTTGGGGGTCTTTGACTTCTGAATGAATACTATTTTCTGCTACTTTGCAAGGATCCTGACTTCAGGATTCTGGCTCCTATCTTAACTCATCCTTCAGTGCTGCGCCCACCATCCTGATAATGATCATCGTCCCTAAGACACCTTGCCCGCCACTCTGCCCCCATCTCCCACCAGATGGTCATTCCTGGAAACACCCTAACAAATCCTTCAGGCCAGGCTTTGGCCACCCTGGCAAAACTAAGCTCCTTTACAGCTTCTCAAGACCTAATTGCATTTTTTGTTTCCTATTTCTAATACATCATTTCTTGTTAAGCATCCACCATTCTTGGAGGAAGAAGTAAATTACTGCCTTTATGTTTAGGAGACAGTCTCGGAGAAGTGACATGTCCCTCAGTCCTACAGGAGATTATACAAGATGCTTCTGAAAGAAGATGACAAGATAATGACCCTCTGCTGAGCATGAGCTTGTCCAAGGACCTGTGTCAAGTCCACCCATGCCTTTGTATCACGACACCCATGATTTCTTTCTTCTCTAGTCCCATGGGGGACTGTCATATGCTATTAGTTTATGCATTAGGAGGTGAATTAACTCAGCTAAGCTGTTCTTGCCTTCTGTCTTTTTTGTCCAGGGGAAGGACTTGGGAGGGTGGCATCCTGCCCTCAACTGTGAGTTGGCTCAGGCCATTTTGCCATTTTCTATTACCAGAATCTGTCACACTAGTTGGCTCTGATGTGGGAGCTTCTAACAAAAAGTCCCCATGAAAGGTATGAGTCAAAAGAGAGGGAATGAGACTTAACAAGAAGATGAGTTTATTTCGCCTAACGATCAGTTGATGCCCAAGAGGATAATCTGTTTTTCTCAAATCATATTTCCTTCCCCATTCAGGAAACTAAGGTCTGTAGCTCCTGGGTCTCACAACACGCAACTCTCCTCAAAGTGTGCAATTTCTCTGTTTGGGGTATGGTCACTTATCCTCGATGGCCCAGCTGAGAGCTCACTTTCTGTGTAAATTATCTACCTGACACATCCTGCATAAAGCCTTATGCTTTATGCTTCTCTACTCTGTGCCTCAAGACCGATGTCAGGAATTCTATGTGTTCTTCCTGGGAAAACTCTCCAGCCCAGGCCTGGTCCACAACTCCATAGCAAACCCTCAAGGCACCCAAAGGTGCTTGGTAGAGGCTGGGGTTCCTGGGCCTTCTCTGTCACACCTTGTGTTGAAGGTCTCAGAAAGGCCTTCATGGGGGAATTCCAGACCTATTCTCATCCTGCTGACAACCATCCTCACAAAACATTGCAGTACTGCTTCATCAAAATCCTGCACATGTTCCCCTAATGCCTATGACAGGCAAAACCTTCAAGACTGGATGCCAGATTACTCAGACATTTTCAACTCCAGTGATGCCTCCCCAGTGTGGCCTTTCCAGCCACACTGAGCCACTTATTATAGCACTTCCTCTATTTCCTCCATCTTCCTAATGAAGACTTAACTACAGTTACTGAAATTTCCATCTCTGTGCCTCAGCTTCCTCATCTGTAAAAGGGGGTGAAGAATAATACCTACTCATACAGTTGTGGTTCAGAATCAATGGGTTCACATTCTTGGGATGATGATTGTCACCTGCTAAATCATAAAGCAGAGCTTGTCACCTGCTAAACCATAAACCAGAGTAGGTACTACCATTAGCAGAGCATGTCTTTCTCCTACATGGCTTGGTTAAATGAAACCTCCTTTGCAAACCAAACTCAGCCTCACAAACCAGAGCTAATGCCAGCTTTTCTCTCTCAGCCCATGCTAACAGATCTCATACTCATTCTTACCCTATTTTGCTGTATACATTTATCTATCTCCAACATTGAACCATCACCATTCTGAAGACAGGGGTCTAAGTCATCTTATGTTAGTTGGATCCTTCAAAGGCCTTCCATAACACCTTGAACACAGCAGGCTCTCACTGAACATTAGATGGGTGGGAATTCATCCAAGAAAGGGAATAGAAGCAGGCAGCTGAGGTGCACAGCATTTTAGGGTTTTCTTTGAACCTGGGTATGTACTCTATGCCATCTATACTCTGGAGAAATACTCTCCACACCCAAGAAAAACTTGTGAATAAAACTCCTTGAAGGGTCCAGGGGATAAGCTGAATGTGATCCTGCATGGGGATTCTGGAAATCTATGGATCTGCTCTAACTGTAGTCAAATGGCATTCAGTGGACCATATTTTTTTCTTTCCTAGAGAGTGTCTTTGGTGCTGGGGATTGAATACAGGGCCTCCTTCCCACATGCTAGCCAGGTATCTTATCACTGAGCTACACGTCCATCCTAGAGAACATTCTTTTTTTTAATATTTATTTTTTAGTTGTAATTGGACACAATATTTTTATTTATTTATTTATTTTATTTCATGTGGTTCTGAGGATTGAACCCAGGGCCTCGCATGTGCTAGGCGAGCACTCTGCCGCTGAGCCACAATTCCAGCCCGAGAGCCTTCATTAAATGGAATCTGTTAGGCCTCAAGCTAATAATCCTTTCATTTAGCCACTTAGAGACCAAGCCTTGCCCTCCAGAGCCTTACATTAGTGAAGACATTGCTTCCTTGCAATGTACAAACCCACTGAGTAGGGAGAACTAGGTAACAGGTGCGTGGTGATTTGGGTAGAAACCTAGGAGGAAACTCCTTAATGAATTCCATATTAATTGACCAATAAAGAGGAGAGATAATAGTCTGATGGAGTAAGGGACTTGGGGACCTCCATGGCTCACTCCTCCTCAGTGGTGTGGAGCCAAGGGTTATCCATCATTACACGTGTGTGCTTGGCGTGGAGCGCAGACACTTGCCATTTGGCTTGGTCTGGCAGTGAGGGTTGTTTTCTGTCAGGATGACTAAAAATCACACTACCTCAGCATCCAGAGACACAAAACAAGGCTGTTCACCTAATGACCACGCAGAGAATTAAGGGACACTAAAAGACCAGAGGAAGCATAATAGCAGAACAAAGGGGACATGAAGACCATTAGTGGAGCATCCCTGAAGCAATTCTCCACAGAGGATGTAGAAGAAACCCTTCCACAGGAGCCTGTTTTATTTGCAGAAGGCATGGTGGTAAATTAAAGCCCAACCTGGCCCATTCTGGGCTCTCTGGTTTCTCTTGGAGCCGTTCCTATCACTGCCCATAGGCCACTAAAACCTTCCCACAATCGGAATGATTGATTCTCTTCAAACCGTGAACCACAAACTCATGCTGAAAAACCCACTTCAGATAAGTCATTAGTTTTTTTTATGGATTTTCGAGGTCACAAGGAATAGGACCTGGAAGTCCTATCCTGAGAAGAGTAGAGGGGGGGCAGTTGAAGAGGTGGAGGGACCTGGGCAAGCCACAGGAGCTGGGCGAGCCCCTGTTTTCTGCCAATCAGCAAGAGGCACTGAGGAAAATATAGGTCTCAGCGACCTCCTAGGCAGTGCTAGATATTCCAGGGCATCCCAGAGGCCTTTGGGTTGGACCCTTCATTCCTACACTACAGGGGAAGGAAAATGCAGAGAGTCAACAGGGGCCCTGTCCTTTCTCCTCTGATAGTATGTAGAGTATGCTGAGCACCTGGGATACAGAAAACCAGAGTCAAGGAGGAGAAGGTGAGACTCCCTGACTTGTCGGGCTGGCCTATCAGCTAAGCTGCAATGGGGACCACTGTGGGCCCAGAGGATGAAGCATCCTGGTGACTATAGCTGTGGTCCTAGCAGCAGCCCAGAGGCACCCGCACGAGAAACCTAAGTTCTGTAGCTTGGCAAGTTTCAGCTCACCACCTGACCCCCGTTTAGCAATTCTGATGTACCACAGAGCAGACAGCTCCAGCCTGGGATGACTGCCTCCCTTAGCCCCTCTCCGGCAGGCAATGAAAGCAAGATCCACTTTGAAAATTCTCCCCCATCATGCAAACTGACATAGGCATGCTTTTCAAAAACCCACAGCCAATCTGTTGATCATTACTTATTTACAAAGGCCTTCGGGCAGAAAGTCCTGTAAAAACCATACTTGATATGGTATACACTAGCTTTTTCTGCTTGTGGAAAAAAAGTCCCCTGAAGGCTACCTCAAACCATCACTTTCTATTGCACATAAAATGTAGCGTGTAACACTAAAGTATTTAATATATATGGTATAATATATCTACAGGAAAGGCATTTGTGTAGAAGTATGTTACCCTGGATTTGGTAATTTGATGTTTTGCTGAAGGCTACGACTTAAAAAAAGCCTCCACCTCGTACAGGAGACCTGTCATCTTGGTACCCAAGAGCCAACAGAATAAAGAAGTACCCTTAAGCAGCAAAACTTTGACACAGCTTTGAAGCATATGAAAACAGTATAACTCCTCAGAATTATTATTACTCAAGATCAAAGAAATGAGCCATACTTTACATAGCAAACAGGGACAGGGAATTTGGCTCCAAAGGTTTCAGATTTTTCAGACTTCTCTTTATTTATTTATTTGCTTCTCTAAATTTAGGCAAAGGAAAATGCCTGGGCTTCTCTTGTCTTTAAATGGAGGAAACTATTAGCATTAGATAAGACCATTACCTAAAGGTGAATATATAGGAAGCGAATGCTTGTTTAACAACTGGCATCATAAGAAGGAGAAGCTTGGGAGTTGTATTTTATTCCTTTTCCTACACTATATACAGGTATGGAAATCAGTCCACAAGCAAAGCTGGGAGGAGGGGAAGGCAGAGAACGCCCAAACCAACACCTATCAGGAGACCGCAATAATGGCACAGGAGATAGGGCTGGTGGTCTCAGCTAGTGGAGAGCCTATGTCCTCTACCACTAAAGTAGGACCTCCCTGTCCTTCCCATGTCCCAGACTGGTGCACGTGGAGGACCAGGGAGAAGAGAATGCAAAGGAAAAGTGGGGAATGAAAAATCACTGTTCCTGTATTTCAATAATCTAACAGAGGAGAGAGGCCTGTGGCAAAGCAAAGAGGAAAGGAGTGTGTGAGGAAGGCAGGTGTTTCCCTGGAAGGGACCGTTCAGGGTGGACAGTGCAAATCTGAAATCACTCCTGTTTCAGTGAAGTGCTAGAGAGTCAGGCGGTCAGAGGAAGTGAGGGCTGTGATTGATAGAAGAATCACAGACACAAAGGAGAGATGAGCAGACAGAGAAAAAGAGCTGTAGAACTCTGTCAAAATTTGGTTTACTTGCTGTTTCTTAGAGGAGGTCATGGTCAACAGAGAAGGAAGGCAGGAAGGGAAGGAGGAAAAAAAGAAGGAAGAAGGGAGGGAGGGAGAAATGAAGGGGGAGAAAGAAAGAATAGAGAGAGAGAGAGAGAGAGGGAGAGCGCAAGCATGTTGTATTTCATAATTAATATTGCTTTTAGCCTGAGCAGAACTGGATTACTTTTGAACTTTGCTTTGGCAAGTCCACAGATTATTAGACTTTTTTATCAGTCAAAATCAATTAACAGAAATTTGATTTCAATCGACAGGATAAAAGGAAGGTAATCTTCAGGTTCATTTTTGATTGTGATGATACATCTCACATATGGCCTTAAGTACAGAAAACAGTCCTCGGAGGGACTTGAGCAGAAAGAGACTTGCCACAGGCAAACTAACCACAGAGTTCCTCTGATTGGTTCCTGCCGTCATTAGTGCCACTGCTGTTTAGGAACTACACACAGACAGGACATGGTGACAGCTAAGACTTTAAAGCCTATGTATTTTTCAAACAGCTTTTCAAACTGTTTTTCATGACAGAATTTTTTCAGCTCTATCATTAACTGCTGACAAGCTGACAGAATAAATACTGCAGCCTCTAAGAAGCCATCTAAGGATCTGCTCCCCTCCCCCGCTGCGCTGTGGGCTGGGGAGGGAGGCTGGGCCTGTGCAGGGCGGGGAGGGGGCAGGCAGGGGAGAAGGAGCAGAGAGGGGCCTTGCTGGCCCCTTCTTACCTCATCAGCTTTGGCGAGGAGTTGGGCGAGTTCCTCATGCCCCCGTTGCGTTGTTTTTTTTTGGGTGATAGCGTCGACGGCTGCTCATCTTCAACTGGAAATACAGGCAGCTCATGAGATTACGAATAGTTTGAGGACAGACTGTGAAATACAGGCAAGATATCAAAGGACACACACTCAAGGCCTCAGTCACTCACTAGGAATTCATGGCTGTCTTTTAGGACCCAATGACAAAGACCAAATGTGTTAGTCAAAGAGGCCGGCCATAGAGAAGGTCGAAGCAACACCTCTTTACGCTTCAGCCTTTGAACATGCACTTACAGCCAACTCAAACTGTTTATCAATGCCCTGCCATAAGGAAAAAAAAAATGTGATTCATCTGCATACTGAAATACATATATATGACCCATCAATCGTTATTTTTAATTTTGGTTACATTGATAAGCAAATGAGTTTTCTTGTAACCAAAATCATCCATAACTACCATAACTACCAGCCCACTGCTTCTCCCCATGAACTAATTTAACTGGTTCCTAATCCCTGCAGACCAGAGAAAGCCTGGGAGAAGCCAGGATTCAAGGCCTTCAGGGCCAATGTTCCAATCAGTGGTGACTGGGAACATTGGCACATGTGGACTCAAGAATCCCCAGCCCAACTGGGCCCTTATCCCTCCAGCTGCCAAGAGAGAGGGCACTGTGGCTGCGCACATGGGTTCTTTGCTTAACCCATTCAGACTGAAGGACCGGGATTGGCGAGGCTGGAGAGCCAGGTTGCCGAAGAGCACCAAAGGAGGAGGAGGTTGCTACTGAATGATACCTGGGATGATGCGGTGGAAGGCAGGGATGGAGGGCAGCAGAAGGGGCTGGAAACCAAAGGCTGTTTTCCAAATGTCTAAACCACACAGATCGTTAAGCAATGGGAAGCTTCACTCACAAACAACACAGCACACTCTACTGCTCTTGCCCAAAGACACCCACTAATAAGCTTTGTAGATGAATTAGTCTGCCCCTGTGCTTCTTTTTAAGAGAGCTGCTTGATAATTAGCAGATGTGTACCCAGCCTGTCACCCAAGGGCATCAGCGGCAAAATTCTAGCCCTGCTCTCCCCAACCCCCACAATGCAGGCTAAAGCTGTAATGTCAAGAAGGAAAAAATAGGATCCTTGGATTCTTATAGTTGACTGCAACACAGACTAGGAGAAAGCACCTCTGAAACTCAGAACGCAAGGAGGTTACCTTAAAGCTAAGAAGAGAAATATTAGCAGTGACAACGTCAAAAAAGGCTTCATAAATGTTTTTAGTGTATGAGTCTTAGATGGCAAGTAAAGGCCATCGTAGCTACTTAGTATTATCCAGGAAGACCCATATCAGAGCATGCACTCTATAGTGCTTTCCTGAAGACACTAAATCAATTTAGTAGGTTATGATATATGATTCTGAAAAATATTATAATGATCCAACAATCCTCCAGACTTGCGCCAAAGTATCCCACTTTTTACACTCCCCTACTGTACTGTTAATCCAGGGTTGCCTGATTCTGGCTGACACGGGAAAAGGCAAAAAGAACATGGTGTGAGGTGAGGGTGACCCCAGAAGAAAGAAAGGCAAGAATGCACCTGCCAACGCCCACAGCTGCTCCCGCCACCTCCTGCTCCCTCCCTCTCTGTTCTGCCAGAGGCTCTACTCAGGCTGTGACCATATCAGTCACTTAGTGCTCTAGGCAGGGACTATGTGGTGGGGAGGATATCGCATCTTATCAGAAATGAGTATCCACAGCAAATCACACAGAGACTAAACAGCACTTAAAAGATTAAAGGAAATAAATACAAGTCACATAAATGGTATTGAAAAAAATCACTTAGAGTTGATATGCATCTCTCAGCAGCAAACAGGCTTTCTGAGCTTGACCCGAATTCATCTTCCTTTCACAGGACAGGGGACTGAGCATCTGAGGCAATAATGTGGTAGAAGTGTGTGTGTGTGTGTGTGTGCGTGTGCACACGCGTGTGCACATGTAAATACGCTTTTACACTTTTCCCATCTTAGTAGAAAGGACTGCACCAACTTCATCTGTAATAGAAGGTCACCTTTTATTATGGGCCACTTGCACTGTTATGCTGTGTCTGGGGTGACCTAGATTAGTTGGTCAGCATGCTAGACTTGACAACATGTGTCTTTGTGTGTGCATGTGAGTGGGTCTAGTAAGAGTGCAAGTTCTGTCCCCTTTCACAGAAGTTTCCTTACGATTCCAATGGAATACCCCCAAAAGCTCTTTCATCCAACCAAATCTCTATGGCTAGCTTTATTGGAGGCCCCCAGGTGTTGCTATGGTTGTGTTGTTCCAGAACAAGTCTCTATTAGTTAGATATACACAGAAAGTCACCTTCGTGGGCATGCCTCTGGATTCTTCTGCTTGCCTTGTGCTTCCCTGTTGGCACTAGGCCTTCAACAGATAATCCCTTTGGTTAAGTGCCCATCATCCTTATACCTTGTCACTGGCTGTTTACCTGCACAGATCTTCAGATGGGGAACTTGCAAGTGAATCCCTGTTAGCCAGCTCTAGAGAGACAGCTCATTTTGGTAGCGAGGTTACACTGTCTTCTGTGCAAGGAAGCTATTTATTTTCATTGCAACTTGTAGAGATCATCCATCATAATCATACTGAATTTAAACTGGAATTTGTTCTCTGAAATGAAACTCTGTTCAAAGCTTTCCTCCTGCACTTGGGGCCTGGAAATATGTTCCCCGAAGAGATGGGGGACAATGTCTCCATATTAAGTATATGAACGTTGTGTAATGGAGACCACTGCATCTGGCTCAGGTCTCACAAGAGAATCAGGGATGATTTTTTCTTCACAAGGAGGATATAAACCATATTTAATTATTACCCTTTATAAGGATTCTATAAAGAAAGCATATCTAGGAAAACTTTTAGTTAAGCTATAAACTATAGTTTTCATTTCATGGCTTCTGTGACTACACGAGAGGAATAAAAATGGAATTAAAAGGGAGACTTAAATTTACACACTTTCATGAAAGACAAATGTGTTGAAGTAGTGGGCTGCTACTTCATGACAACGCACATTACAGGTTCGTATTTAACCTACTTTTTGGCTAATTGCAATACACCTCTGTCTCTAGCCTTTTCACTTGCCTCCGTGCAGTGGGAGACACATGAAGATATGAACCTTTAAAGGAAACTGACTTACCAGCTTCTTTAAAACACAAACAAGTTCAGGAATCTAACATGGAATTTTTATAGGAGCTGAACTCCATCCAGTCTCCAAGTACTCATAAAATTCAAGGGCTTGTTTTTGCACATCCCTAAGTATAACACTTAATGTTCTGTTGTAACTTCCCAGCGCTCCCTTGTCTAATAGGCACTGAATCTAACAGTTTTACAGTTTGGGAAGACTCTGCGCTAGAAAAATGTCAGGCAAGTCTAATGAGGCTTCAGATCCCCTGGTTTGCGCTGGAGTTTAATTTAAAGTTACAATGATGTTTTAACATGTTTGCTTATACTTGACTAAAGAGGATTCATTATTTCAATGACATAACCTCCAGACAATGTTCTGGGGATTGATTTAAGATGTGGTGGTAATTCCAACAGCCTTAATGCAGAGTTGAACATCTGTAACAACATTTCATTCCGCTTTTCGTCAGCTTTCTGTTTTCCAGCAAGAGCAAGGCAACATCTTCCAGAAACACTGGCCAGGATTCGGGGCTTACTTCAAAATGATCATATAATTTACTAGATTTTTTTTAAAAGAAATATCTGCCTAGCCAGGCTGCAAACACTGAGTAAGGGCTCACCAGTGTCTCTTTATAGGTCCTTGAAGTGAAATGTGACAATGGTTACCATCTTCAGCTTTCCTAAACATCCCAGTGTCTGTATGTAATGGACTCAATGGTCAGCTCCAGCCTGGGGCACATTCCCTCTTCCCCATTTCCCCAGTGTGATTCAGGGGGATGAAGCCCCTTTAGACTTAAAGGTGAGTTTGTTGGCTGAAGTTAAAAAATAGTTCAAAGCAAATAAATTCAGGAACGTAATAAAAGGCAAACAACCCGTAAACATGAGTCAACTAGCTATCGCCATTACGTTATTAATCACCACATCTGGAGAAATCCACATCTGTACACACTTAGCAGGTCATTAGTAATGTCATTTCACACTGGAATCACTCAGAGTAAGAGTCATGCAAAGTGGTTTGAACACAAAGCCATCTAGCTAACAGGGCTTCTGACCAAAGTCTGCAGCAAGCTGCTAGTTTGAGGGCGGGGTAATTTTAATGATTGTTTATTGTTTTTTATGGATTTTCTGTTGTTTGGTATTTTGCTGCCCAATAAGCTAAATGCATGCTGAAATCCATGGTAGTACATCTCTCTCCTTCAACTGTGCTCGTTTTGTTAAAATGGAACACTGAGGGGTGCAGGACAGTTATCGAAAATTGGGAGAAGTCCCAGTACTCCTTCACCTGGCTCAGTCACAAGCTGAGAATGGGGAGTTGAGTTCTTGAACTCAAATGGGTCTTTGTGATAGCGTGATCTAGCTTCAGCCTTGACTGCCAAACAATAAGGAGAAAAGAAAACGGAAATTAATCCTTAGTGAAATTTTTCATTGCAAAAGTTCCAAACCAATTTTAATGTTGAATAGAATCATCACTTTGGATTAAAATGGAGGTTTCTCCCTCATGGCCTAATTGCAGGTATATTTATTTCTATTCTTTTACCCAGATGACTTCCTGAAATTCTTTTTGCTGCATTTTTGTCATCAACGTCAGTAGGGATAATATCTGTGAAAATTCAGAAGACCACCTCCTTCTGCAATAATTTCCAGAAATATACAGGGTCCCCCTCCCTTCTCCCCCAAAATACACGCACAAAACCCAGATGAGCGGCAGGATCAGATCCATTATATCCTGAAAAATACTGAAAGAAATCCTACAGAATAATTATTCTATTCGAATCCTTCTCCCTCAGTGTTATCTTGCTATTCATCTCAGGCCACTGGCTTGGCCAGCTCGCTGGGTGATCAGAATGCTGCCTAACTGAAATGTCATGGGTTTGTCACTTCTTAGAAGGAATGATATGTAGGGCTAGGGTGTAGCTCAGTGCTTGCGAGCATGCACAAGGCCCTGGGTTCAATCCCAATACTGCAAAAACAAACAAAGAGAGTCATGTGTGGTATTTTGCATCATGAGTAAAAAGTATGTGTGTGTTTTCAGGCTATGAATGTTACATGACTAAAACTGAAAGTAAGGGTGAGGGCAAAATTGCTAGGATAGAGATCTATCATGGTTCTTTCTAGTTCTTGTGGGCTTGTCAAACTTTACCCTAAGAAAAATTATGAAAGTCACAGTAACATGGTCCTTCTGCAATTCACCATAGACAAAATTCTCAGGACAAACCTCTTTGACATGACTTCCCAATTTGCACCGGGAAGGCTGGGCTAGTTAGGGCTCAAATGTGGTCAATGAGAGCAATCCCTGGATTAGAGCATGGAATACTTTCAGAGGATTGTTCTTGTCCTGTAATTGTAGACCATCAGACCCCTGGCTGCCTATCACATGGATGGGACTGGTGAGAAGGTATGTGAGTTCCCTTAAGCAGTGATGGAGAAACAACAACATATATCAGATAAATAACCCATACTGCGAGTTGGCATTGGTGTTTGTTGAGAAGGAGCTCTTGGCTGCAGTTTCAGGATGAATCCCACACTGGGAATATGACATGAGCATCAGTGAGGTTGAGCAGCTATGCATGGCTGGGATAAGGAAAGTGAGAGCCAAAGTCTTTGCCAAGAAGGGCAGGGGGAAGCCCAATATCAGAGCTTAATACCAAGGATATATTTCAAATGAGTGTTTCTGGTCTGACAATCTTGGGGTATCATATATCACTAAGAACACGCTGCACCATTATCAATAAAATTAATCCATGAAGGTATTTTTTGCAAAGATCGCAACAGATACTAATACACAGAAATAAAAAGATAAAGGATGCTGTGCCTCAAAAGTGACTCCAACGATCAACATCTCAAACATATAAAACTCTAAATGCACAATTTTTTATATACATTATCCAGCAGGATAACTTCACAACCTATAGCTGAAAAATAGGGAATACGTTTATTTGGAAAAACCAGGTTGAGGTTTATAAAAGGAGTCTGTCATTACATAAAATGAGAATGAAAAAGGATTTCCAAGTGGCCCATCTTGCACTAATAGGGGCAGGGAACACCTGCCCCATGGTGGGCTGACGGGGGCAGGGAAGGGGGGCTTGTTGGTGCTTTTTCATTTCCGGCTTTTGTGGAGCTAATAGGAGAATGGGGAGGGAGACTTTAAGGAACAATGGGTTATGTAGAAGTTAATCACAGGGTATATTTCTGGCACTATTCACTGCCTTGGAAACCTGAATTGTGTAAGTTTGAGTCCATCAACACAGAGTAATGAAAGAACTCAGCTCCTACATGGGAGAGGGAGAAAAATGCCATATAAATATATTAACAGAATCCACATGACCTGGAATGTGAAATTCCCTATAGAAATACCATGCACTGAATGGATCCTCTAGAATCAAATTACAAGATGTACCTACCCATGGCACCCAAACAACCCCCACCCCAATTTCAAACTATAAGCCACATCAGATCTTGGTAGGAGTCAAACATTTACCAAAGATCCTGGAAGGAGTCAAACATTCACCAAAGCACCCTATATCTAGAATCTTGGTTTTCATATCTTCACTGGAATTGCTATAATCACTTGCCCAATACTATCCTGCTCAGTATTGGGTAGAAAATTCCTTTGAGAGATCTGGTTGCCTTTGGCCTTTTTCTTTCATTTTTTTTTTTTTTTGAACATTCTGTCTCTATTGCCTCAAGGGCAAAGCAAAGTCTCAGTCAAAGATCACTAGGTATTAGCTTCTTAAAGATGAGACACAAGAGATGAACAAGGGAATTCAAAGAGGAAATGCACAATTGAAAGGAGAAATGCAAGCATATTCCTGAAATATTGCAATGGAGCTTGGAGATCTGGAAGGTAGTGGGAGATAGGAGATAATTTTCTCTTTGAGTCGAACTGGCAGGGAGGGGAGTTATAGAGGCCAACAAAATAACCTTTCCCAATTTCCCTCCCCTCCCCACTCCTGAAACCCAGCAGATGAGAAAGGTTTTCAGGCCAGACGTGACCCTGTTTGCAGCACTAGCATGTGCACTACATGTGTGTAAGGGACAATCCTTAGAGGAGGGATGGAACCTGCCAAGTCCCTGGCACTCCCAGCTGCCTTCTCACCTTTGTCACATTCAGGGGTCAGTCACCAAATTGTAGCCTAAAATAGGATTTTGTGTAGTCCGCAAGCTAGGTTACATTTTTAAAGGTTAGGGTGAAAAATCTAAGAAGAATTATATTTCCTGTCACACAAATATTATAGAAAATTCAAATTTCAGTGGCTAGAAATAAAATTTTACCTGACCATAACCACCATCATTTGCTTACCTATTGTCCATAACTGCTCTCTCTCTATGACAGAGCTGAGTAGCTGCAATACGAAGCCCGAGACATTAACTAGCTGACCGCTGAGAGGAAACATTTGCTGACCCCCATAGCAAATCTTCTCACATTTTCCTAGCTTCCTCATTTTCCAAAAGGATGGTGCTCTTCCCAACCTGACAGGGCAGCCGAATGAGCAAGGAATGATACGTGCCATCCATTCCAAGCAAGCAGCCTTGGGAAAGTAGGGAATGGCAGAGATCACTTAGTGATTCCAATGCCCCTCCCACCCAGCCTGCCATGAGCCCTACTGGTCCTCACATGTTTGAGGACTTGGGTCAGGTGAGTTTCACCTTTTCCTACTTAAGCTAAGTTAGAGTCGTCCACCCCGTACTTTGAGAATCAAGGCAAACCACATCTACCGGGAGCAATTCCTCGAAGCTGTCAGTCCACCCTGCGAGAGCCCCATACAAGACAACAGATTAACCATTAGACTAGATATGTTGAAAATATACAGCTTCAACCTTTCCCCAGCTAGCTCAGAGCGATATATAGATGATTATTTCAACCGTCAGCTGCCGCATAGATTTAAACCCCTGCACAATAACTCCTGGATTCATCTGCCCCTTGTCAAACTTACACAGCTTTAGTTGGAGGATACATGGTGTGGCAGTTTCACTGTGAATCCAGAATGATCCAGACGGCTGCTGTCTCTTTGTTAACAGGAAGCCAAACTGATGAGTTTGTAATGCATTTCTTATCAAAGGTAGTTTCAGAAAAGAAAATGTGCCCCATCAGTTTGGCTACAATTTCATATAGACCAGATTACGGGCTTAATCAGAGCATCTCTGTTATTTTCTTGAAGAAATAGATAATTCTGCATCCATCCCATTAAAATCATTTCATGCCAATGAATTATGTATTTATAAATTTATAATTATCTAGCCTTGATTTTTCCCCTCCTGCAGTATACTTAATAAAATCATCAGCTGCAGCCTACAAAGCCATGGTGCTTAATAGATACGAACATGCTAATTTATTTTTTTAAGTGAATGCTGATGTTTTTGAGCTGTGCGTCGAAAATGATCATTGTGAATAAAAGGGATTGCAATTTTCAACACACATGTTTAACAAAGACAAAATGGACTGTAGTGGAATTTATGAAGCCTGGAAAGGAACTTTTTGTCCAATATGGCTTATTATCCAATAGATTCAGATTCGCTCTTGGTCACATCAGGTCCCTGTGCTATGCATCAAGAGAAAATGCCAATAAGATGCCAAACACTGTTGGTGGCACAGGGAAAGGGTTCACTTAAGAGGCTGCAGGCTGCCAGCTTTCTGTTGTCCTTTTTGTTTTCATGCCTACTAAATTCAGTGTTTAACTATTTGCATTAAAATCACTATTTATCATATTTTCATTTAAAATGATGACATACTGTTCATCATGGATTTTTAAAAATATTTTAAAGACATTGCATGAATCTCTTGATTGCTGAGGTTTGGGGGGACCTCTTAGGTTTGATGACCAAGGCAAATGCCTCACATGACTCTCGGTAGTCCCCTGCCTGGCACTGGAAGTTTCTTAAGGGCACTTGAGGTGCTGGTTCTACCACCCTGCAGAACTAGACAAGGCAAGAATAAAACATGAGTTATTTTTTTGGATCATTTCATGCTGTTTGCATGAGATTGTTAGGGAAGGCCCTGGCCACACGTGCATCCTCCTGGATTTACAAACTGTCAGACATCCAAAGGAATAAAGATCATGCTGCCTTAGGAATCTGAGAGTTGCCACCTGCCCAGGGTGAGAAACAGAAAACAGAGATGGAGTCAGGTCTCTTGTGAACTTTATTTCATCCTACATCGATTCTCCTGGTTAACACAATACTAGTTTACATTTTCACTCTGGGGCAAAAGTTTTTATTTGCTTATATATTTTGACTCCCATCTAATCTTCTTTCTCTGTTTCTTTCCCCCTCCCCCAAACAGCTTCAAATACACATGACTGGCAGAAGACGTCAGTCATATTTTCATTTCCATTTTCTCTTTGCTATTTACATCTTTTAATGTTTGCCCCAATGATTCTGCTATGGGAAGACTAGCCTAGAATCTGTGTATGCCTGAAATTGTTTTCTAAACCCTAAGATTTTATACAGATAAGACCATTATTATTATTAATAGCATTATTATTATCAGCTCATCCATAAATACCATATCTGCCATTGAACCAGTTGTGTCAAGAACCCTCTGGAATTCTAATATGTATTCTAGATGGTTGCACTGATACTTTCTCTGAAACTCAGATAAAGGTAAAATGCATGGATTTTAGTGCAACCCAGGTGCCCGATGAAGAATGCTCTGCCAGAACACTTTAGAAACGCAGTATGTTTTTAACCTTGGAAGGTAAGGACGAGACTGGATTGTGATTTTACACTAAACACAGCATTTAGTATATTTCTTTAGGACATAGTCACCTTCTAAAGATGTTCTTGAACTATAAAACCATTATCTATGTTTACTATAATTTATCATCGGACACATCCTGCGCAATATTTTAAAATGCTACTGCACGCTGGGCTCCTCTTTGGTCAGTGCAGTTAGAGAATAAGGTGTGCAGTGCAGCATCAGGGAGGACACTAGGGGAAGTTCTGGTCTCACCCTTTCTGGGATCAAGGCTACACTAGCCTGCAAACCCAGATCCAGAGGCTAGGTCTCCTGATTGTAACCTTGGTCATTTACCACCAGCATTCAGCCCAGGAGAACAGTGTGGGGATATGAGCTTCTAAACTCAGGCCACCTGCCCAACTCTGACCCCTTCTATAGCTCTGATCTCAGACAAGTTACTCAACACCCTGATGTCCTAATATCTGCTGCTTTCCTTGCTGAACAGACACCGAGTTTCAGAGATTCTGCAGGATTCAATGTGATGGCCAGAGGCTTCAGGTTGACAGAGTAAGGACTAAATACTGCCCACTGGAGGGTTCTGCTTGGCCCCATCCTGTTGGTCCATAGAGCTTTATGTGTGCACCTTTCAGTCTGAATTTTGTTCATAAAAACATGAATTTCTAACAACTTCTATTTAAAAATCCTGCAGAACACTGAGTCCCCATTCCAGAAAGGTACCTCTCAAGCTTTCTAGCTGGTCATGTGCCCCCTCTGCTGCCTACTGTACCCCCAGATATATGGCTGGCATCCCTTGTTACATTTTGGTCCTTGGCTTCAGTGACACTCAAGGATATTATCCTGAGACAAGGATTTCAAGACATGACTCGTTTCTCACAAACATCAACTCATGTTAAATAGCAAAAATTCTTGAAGCTGTACTCCCAGGTCCAAATCTACATTTTTGGCAAATGATCTAACTTTACTTTTCTCACCTCTAAAATGGGAATAATTGGAGAACCTACCTCCTGGGTTATTGTGAGAATGGACCAAAACCTGAAGAGCACTTAGGAGAGTTCCTAAGTTCTTATTCAATGTTATCCACCATTACTTCTTGGAGGAGTCCAGGCTTTCTGCTCCGGGGTCTTTCTCTACAAATGCTAGTCTGCTGTCTTTTGATGGCGCTCTATAGAGAAATGGGTTCAGATTCTCTTTCCTGATCCGAGCTGATCTGGTATCCAAGCACTAGAATGAGGTGGGCGCCTCCTCCCCCACCTAACCCTGGGCCTTGCATTTGACTGTCACTTTTGTCCCATGTTGCCTATGGCCCCAGTGAACAGCTCAGGTCAAATAATTAGGTTTGCCAAGTGTCATAAAAACAAGCAAAGCCAGAAAACATTTAAACAGGCTCAAATGGAGAAGGCTGGAACTGTTCAGGGCAGTAACAAATGAAAATCAGATGGAAACAGAGAAACCCCACTGTTCCTCCTAAATTACAGGAAATTCACGCTGCCTGCCTGCAAGGGGCTCTTCCCCTTGAATTTCGGTGGTGGTTGTGCAGGGTGCAGGGGGGTGGGTGGGATCATGATTTTTACATGTGGTGGAAGGAACAAGGGAATGATGGGCAGGGAGGCAGTGACTCCTTCACTAGGCCTTTCCACATCTTCCCCTCTTCTCACCACTGTATCCACCCTTGAAGAAACAGGCAGGATCTGCCTCTTCCAGGAAGCCTTCCTAAGGGGCTACAATGAGGTAGATTTCTGTCTTTCTTTAAAAGTTCCTTGGTGATTCTCATCTCATGCCCTGAAATCTCCTGATTTTTGTTGCATTATTCATTTGTTTTCCATTCCCATGTGCCCTATTCCCCTCAAGTAGAAATAAGCTCCTCTACTGTAGTTGACACATCTCTGAATCTCTCACAGTGCTGAGCCCCTGGTTAGATTCCTACTAAACTGGTCTTAGTAGCCAGAGAGGTGGCATTGAGAGGGCAGAATCACAGCCTTGTGGTCAGAAGTCTGGATTCTAAGCCTGGCTTGGATCAACTCTGTGGCATTGGCAAGGCACTTCCCCTCCTGGGGGATTGGCATTAATTAAATATAAGACCTTTTCGGCTCTGATTTGTCATGATTCTGGGCTAAATGCTGTCTACTGTTTCTTGGCAGATATCACAGGAGCCAGCCATTGACTAAGGACCTCATAACTATCCAGCCACAAATAATTACCCAGCACTTCCTACCACACTCAATCCAGAAAAGCTACAGAAGAGGAAAAGCAGGCCAAGGAAAATGTGGTTTGCCTCAGTGGTTCTAAGCCCCCCGCTTCAATTAAAAAGGAACTTCACAGAACAACAACGTTTAAGATCTACCCCAGATCCATTCAACCAAAATACAGGGGGGCATTGCTTTTTCTTTTCCTTTTCTTTGAACTCTTTTTAAAGATAGATAGTGAGAGAGAACAACTGCATCTAAAACATACACAGTAGCAACCCACAAGTTATATAAACACAACAGTACTAGAATCCAAAGTTAACCAAAGAATGTTGCTTTTCTCTCTGGGGCCAGAACTAAATTCTGACCAACATGATAAGAAGTTTGTATTCTGTTTTGTTTTTTAATAAGGTGTTCTCAAATGGATGATGTCAAGTGAGGGCTGAGGGAAATGCCATTGATGACAAGGACTAGAGAGTGGGATGTTCCACAAGAAGAAAGACTTGAAACAAGAACAGGATGGCTAGAGGGGTCAGCCTGACTCTTCTGCAGAGCCCCAGAACTAAGTGCAGGCCTAGAGCACTGGGGGCATGTGCATGGCTACAAAATATGGAGAGGGCATGTTCGCTGGAGGGCACTGCTTGAACAAAGGCAAGTAGGTTGGTAAAAGCTAGGGAAAACAGTAGGAATATCAGCTTGGCTAAAGCAGGAAAATGTATCTGAGGGTCTAGCTAGGTGGATACAGGGCAGACAGAGAAAGGCTTTGCATTCCAAAGGACAGAATTTGGACAATCTATATTATCTTGAAGTCACTTTTCTTTCCTTCTAAATGCTGAGATTCTAATCACAGGGATGCAGGAGGCTGAGGCAGGAGGATCACGAGTTCAAAGCCAGCAATTTAGAGAGGTCCTAGGTAACTTAGCAAGACCCTGTCTCAAAAATAAAATATTTTTTAAAAAGGGCTGGGGATGTGGCTCAGTGGTTAAGTGCCCCTGGGTTTAATCCTTAGTACCAAAAAAGTAAAGAAAAATAAATACTCAGATTCAAGATAACAGTGGATAGCATTTGTACATTAGAAAAGTCTATCCAAAACAGCCTTGCTCAGCCTACTTTCTGGCCACTTAAGTCACATGGACTTGAGATCAGATACACATGTAATAGTTGCATGGAAATAAAAAGACGAGCCCCCTTGTATGTGTCCAGCTCCCCTGGAAGTCTTATTCTATCCTGGGGAGGTGGATTCAACAGGAAAATCAAGTTATTTAATGCATCCTAAAAGGGTCCTTTGAAATCCAGGAGGCTGACTCCATGTAGAGAAGTTAGGTCAACCTAAGCCTGACATTAGGATCATCTCCTTTCTTCAACTACCAGTCAATCCCATCCCTTCTTGTACAGGGCACTGGAGAGTCATCAGGGCTTGACTTTTTTTTTTTTTTTTTTTTTTTTGGAACATGGAAACTGATTGTCATCCAAATTTTCAAAAAATATTTGTCATCAAAACCAGTGCTTGAAAGTGAATCACTGAGAAGACAAGGTTTTCCCCATCTTCTGCTGCTTGGCTTTGTCTGGTCAATAACACTTTAGGATGTTCTCTGTCAAAACCACATAGATGAATGTACATTACGTGATCCAGATCTCTGACTGACATCCCTACCCCAGTAAACCTAAGAAAAGTTGAAAAAGTTCTAAAAGAAAATTCCTATCGGATTCTCAAAATTAATGGTTTCAAATAATTAAATTACAAGAAGCATAAAATATATGCACTCAAAGTTCTTTATGGCCTGCTAGGTAGAACTTAATAATGAAGAAAATAAACAAATGAGTCATCCTGGGGTTGTATTTTAATTCTTCCCATCCATACCTCAATAAATCCACTGTTTCCAATACAACTCATTGTTTCCACCCAAACATCCTGCACAAATGGAATAGTGCAGATTTTTTTAAGTTGGTAAAAGGATGTAAATATGTTTTTTAAATAAAATAGTTGAAAAATACGTTACGTGTGTAAACAAAAGAATCAAAAAATTGTTTCTTGTATGTTTTTTCTTGGGCTTATTGATGATGCCCATGTTGATGAGCAGATCGGTGTTTTTTGAGAACACCTTATTAAAAAACAAAACAGAGCACAAAACTTCTTATCATGTTGGTCAGAATTTAGTTCTGGCCCCAGAGAGAAAAGCAACATTCTTTTGTTAACTTTGGATTCTAGTAATTTAATAAAAGAGCATCATGCACAATTATTTTTATATAGGATACTATTCTAGTACATCAATCATCTTTCTACAAAAGCCCCCCCCCCTTTTATCTTGGTTTGAAAGAATGCCCAGGAAATTAATTTGTATAAATAAATAGATTAAACTGGGGAGTTTCCACATGACAATAATCAAACAGTGGAGGTGTCACACCAAACTTAGTGGTATAAATCTGGTTTTGTGGGGTTACCTTTTCTAACAGTAATATTTATTAAATTATTTGCTCCAAGGGAGCATTCTGCTAAGGAAGTTGGATTCAAAAGAAATTCTGGAAATTGAGAATGGTTGTCTTAATGGAAGTATAGATATTTAGAAGGCAGTTTTAGATATTTATTTTAGAGAAATAAAGGGGAGAATCATCAGAAAGAGGAAAAGCAGAAAGTGGGGAGGGGAGAGAACTGGACCAGGACGCCATCAAGGGAGAGGATTTCATTCATAGAGAAGCAGCGCCACCTGCTGGTAAGCCTGTATTCCGGGCCACTCTGTGGTTTGGGAACATCTATCTTGCAATCTGTGCATAAATATACAGCAGTATTTCTCAGCTGCTGTTATACATAAGAATTTTATTACCAGTCGGCAGATTTCTAACACACTGGTTGCAGTTTAATAATCCTCTATTACCTGAAGTATGGGTTATATAAAAAGCTAGAATGTTAATTGTTGACAAACCAATTCTAATATGTAAAGCACTGTAAGTCACCCAGTAAATATCCAAATAAATCAAAAAGGATAGCTCCTTTTGTTCTAACAACGTGTTATTAAACACCACAACTTGATCACTTACATGAAAGTAATGTTTGTGCAATTCTATGTTACTAAGAAATCATGAAAAAAAGGCATTATAATCTTACTGAGGGCTTTCCCCTCATTTATAAATGAGAGGAAAATATTTTGCAAAGAATTTTTCCCTTTCTTTAGAAAGAGTACCTAAACCACAATGTCATTTAGGAAATTTGCTCATATAACAAAGCCAGAGTTATAAATAACTCAGATAACATCTATAAAATGTTATATTTTTAAAATGGCAATAGGGAAGCTGTGGAGAATATAAGTCACTGATACACTGAGCAGAAAAACAGTACCTGCCATTTTTCAGAGAAAGATCACACAAACACGATAGCAAAGGAACAATAAAAAGAAGAAACAGGAATGTGATAGTGTCTCTGATTATATCTGCAAAGGAAACTGTGAAATAAATTAACACCCAAGTACCCACGAAAGGCATAGCGTAGCTTCATTGCAACCAATTGGTATGCAACAGAGAAGGTTGGTGATTTTGTAAGAACAGAAATGAAGTATAGGCTGTGAAATCTGATGGTGATAACTAATGACCACACTACTTAAAACTCTGATTTGATCTTTAACAGGAAAAAAAAAAAAACTAAGAATAAAAAAAAAGTACTCTAAAGGATAGATGAATGCACTAGGGATTGCATTTTTCACTTGGAACAAATAAACCCCAAATGGGATCAAAGGGCCCCAGGAAATGAAAAATGACAGTTCCTATGCTGCTCTGATTTGATCTCAAGCAAAACTACGTTGCTGATAACATTGCAGGGCTTAGGAGGAAGGTAGAGGCGTTCTTTAGCTGTTCTGTAAAGGAGGTGAGTGCCATGCTCCATTCAGCTGATGGGAAGCCCACTCTAATTTCAAAAAAGTTATTGAGATTTAATCTCTGGCAACAACAGAAATAGCTCATGCAGCAACCAAAAGAGTATCCCTTAAGACATATAGACGCATTTGTGTTATTTCCAATAGAAACAGGGGAATCCTTTTACATTCAGTTCCCACATCCAACTGAGCTGGTTAAGGCACCTGAGTGAAGAGAATCAAATGTCACAATCTTCCTTTCAGCCCAGAGTGTCTCCAGCTGTCTACACAGGCAACTTGACTAGGAGGGTCAGAGGCTTAGGCAAAAGGCATCTCCTTTCCCTACTCTGCTGACTACCACTGGCTGAGGAGAGACAAGAGGCCAGGAAAAGACCCAGGCAGATGAGAAGGGCTTGGAGGAAACTGTTCAGGGTGTCGAGATTTAAACTGGAGGTTTATTCTGCTAGCTAGGGGTTTACTCTCTAGGCAACTGGCTTGGGCCTGAGTGATGAGTAGTGCAAGCCTTGCTATCAGAGAAGTCAGGATAAGTTAAATGTCTGTGGAATCACAGGTGCATAAAAAGAGCCTTTGGAATAAGACAGCAGAGTGAGGTCACGTGGAGCAGCAGAATAACAGGTTTGCCTTGCCTTCCCAATGCATGTCTCTACCCACCAAGACTCCAGGGCCCAATGACCACCATTGCAGGAGTCCAAACACCAAGAGCCTGTCAGAAGAAGCTGTGGAAGAAATGTCACCTTCAGAAGAAGGAGTGACCAATTCTAAATTAATCCACTGGAGTTGTGGAGGAGTCAAATGAATCGGCTGTTCAGAAGCAAATGGTTTGATCGAGATGGTATAAGGGAACAAGAAAGAATAGCTTTGCCCTTGAGACCCTCTTTTCCTTGGGACATGCCCAGTAGAAGAAAAACATATTCCTGACCGAGTTCACATGCCATTCAGCAAGCATCTGCTGAATTCCCACTGTGTCCTCAGGGGACACTGCCTGAGGTATACTGAGGATTCAAAGACCAATGAAACTTCTTGCATATTGTTGTTGTTTATTTCTTAAAAAGCTCCGCATGAACACTGCTCTACATGGAGCTTACGTGAAGTGTCATATACAGCCTTAAGAAGACAGACCCATCAATTCTGACTTCTAACTTCCAAGCAAGGATTGCTAAGCTTTTCTCCTAAAAGTTCAAATGACACGTTTTTAGGTAGTCGTGGGCTGCGCTTTCACTGTTGCAACTACTCAACTTTGTTATGCAGTTTCAAAGCAGCCAAGAACGAGAAGCAAAGGAGTGGGCCTGACTGTTATAATAAAGCTTTGCTTACTACAACAGGCCAGATCTGCTCCATGGGCCACAAACTTACCTGCTTTAAAGAGTAGGTAAGTTTCAATCAGCTAGAAGAGGTGAGAGTCAGAATCAGGTATAGGATAACATTTTAATGTTAAGTAACACTAATGTCAAGTAACAGTAATAATGAGTTAAGAAACAAGAATGAGAAATTTTTTTGGACAGTACTTGGCTAAAGGATTCTTATATGGAAAATGCAACTACATAAATTGGTTGAGGCCACACTGCAAAGGGGTTTGAATGCCATGTCAATAACAGAACTTTCAAGGCTGTGCTATTGTTAAGAGGGGATTGGTTGTCCAGGAAGCCATCAAAATTTTTCCTGTTTTCTCCCCTCTTTAAAATGGGATGGCAACATGATTAGACGGGTGCTTTAAAATAATAAACTTGGTAGTGGGCTGGTGGCCGGGAAGACTAATTGGAGGGTCGCAGTGATTGATCAGGAAAGAAAAACTGAGTCCCTGAAATTAACAGTGGCCCTGATGATGCTGAGAGAATGTTTGAAATGTAGTCTCAAAAATGTCAAAGAAGGGTGAGGGTCCTGGCCCCAGTCCTGGCCCCATACCTACGCTAACCTCACTAACGAGAAACACAACAAGAAGCGGAATCCAGATACGCATAAAGCAAATGCAGGAAAGGTGACAGTGAAAGGTCTGACACCAACCAGAGCTCAAAGAAATGAGTTGAGAAAATATTCTCATCAAGAAAATAAATACAGACAGAATTTGAAAGGAAAGAAATGGCCCCCAGTCTCTTTTCTCCATTTGTTCTCCAGCCTTCCATCGTCCAAGAACACACTGAATTTGCTGACGATCCTCAGGTCCACTTTAGAGATGGACAGGTCATAAAGGCAGGGTTTCAGGAGGACAAGGAAGGAGGAAACCCAAAGTCACTGTTTTCTAAAGATTCTAGGGCCTAAGAAGACTCCAGCAAGCATGGTGAGATCAGAGGTAAGATAGTAAGAAGCATGTTTTTTATCCATCAAATATGTATTAGACAATCTGGGAGATGGGTGTTCCTGTTTGTTTTCCTATAATTCCACAAGTTATGTTCCAGGAGGCCTGACAAAACAAGGCAGAATATGACTAAGAAGATTCTTTGGGGAGCCATTAGCAGATACCATTCACATTTGTAGACAGACTACAAATGAACTGGTCTTTGAAACCTTCAAGAGCCGGCAATGTTCTGACTATTGATAACCTCAAGTCACCGGGACTCAGATAATCACAGGATGGTGGAGGGGCAGGGGGCCATTTTTCTGTCCCAATCTTGAAGAAAAAAAAAAATCTTAAAAGAGGTAAAGCTGGGCTGCAGTTGGGGCTCAGAGGAAGAGCACTTGCCTAGCATGTGTGAGGCGGCACTGGGTTCGAGTCTCAGCACTGCATATAAATAAGCAAATAAAATAAAGGTTCATCATCATCTAAAAAATATTTTAAAAAAGAAAAGAGGTAAAGCTGATAATAAAGGACAAACTGTAAGAATCTTCTGGGCTCTCTATCTCCAGCTCTCGGCCTAGAGGCTGAGAATTCATAACCAGAAGAATAACAATGATATACCACAAGATTTCTCTACTCAAAGAATAATTAATTTTTTTTCTCACAAGGTTTACTAGAATGTTAGTAAGTATACTTCAGCATTTTGGAAGGATTTACACCAGCAAAAATAGAAAAGAAAGGACTTTTAGGTTCTGTTTCAATCAGAAAAATGAGGACAATCAGAGTCTCAGAGTTTAAAGGGGCCTCAGAGATACCATCTTTCAATTTCCTTATGTTTCACACAAATTTTGCAATGCTTCCTGAGTAGCCAAGATGGAAACCAATGCCCTCGGGAGATATTAGCCACCTCTTGGCATTTTTTGAAGACTTATTTCTGTTAAGAGTATGATTCCCTGATCTAGAAATTAAGGAAAATGACTCAATTTTAATTTTAAAGTCTGATATACTAAGCTGTTCAAATCTCAGCCATTATCTGTGTAAGCCTCTCTAGCTGTAATTGATGTGTCTTTTTATAAGGTTGTCTGGACAAGACTCTATCATTGGAAAACAAAACTAAACAAAACATTAGCTATGGTTAAAGTGATTGTTCACTAACATTCCCATCAATATCAGGTGAGACTGCAATATTCTCATCTGGCAATCTACACCTCCATTAACTCTATGTTCTTGGTCAAGTTCATTTTTTTCTATTTATCTCACTCATTAATGAAGGGATGATAATAGTAACAATAATAAATCAACGTTCCACATGTGCCAGGCAATCTTGTAAAAATTTTATCCTTGTGACCACTCTGGGATAGGTCATGTTATCATCTCCATTTTACAGATGGGACCCTAAGCAATAGAGGAGCTCTGGGATGACACCTATGTTGCCCAGAAAAAAATGAGATGATGTCAGTGCCTTGAAAAGGGTCGTCTCATACACACCTATGACATGACTCTTACTATAGCCATCAGCACCCATGGAACATCTACTTGATGAACACATCAAAACATAACCACACCAGGACTTACATCCAAAGTCCCCAGAAAACTTATGAATCTTTTCCCTTGTGTTTTTTTTTCCTGCTTTGTGTTTCCCCAGAATCTCAGGCTTTAATTGCCAATAAGACCACTTGGCATACTGCACAATTAGGAGAATGGCTTGGGAATCCCCTAATATGGACAGAAGAAAAGACAGAATTTGAAAGGAAAGAAATGGCCCCCCGTCAAAAGAAAAGAAAAGGAGATGTTGGGTTCCCATCTTCACTTTAATAGCAGAAACCCATGAGGCAGCAGGCTTCCAGTGATAAACTCCTTGCAAATTTCACATTCATGTCCTAAAACAAGCAGACCCCGGTGACCTGACCGCCTTCATCCCTGTCTGCATTCCTAGCATCTTTCATAGTTGCATTTTAACCTCTTGGCTCTTTTCTGCAGGTCACTGAAACTCCTTTTTCAGTAACACCTGTTTGGGGCTTTGGCTTTGAAACATCCCTGCCGGATGTGTTCCAGGCCATATGTGGAATTGTACTCAGCTGCACTGAAGAAATAACTAGCTCGACCTTGACAAAATGCAGAGAGCAATTCAGAAGCATTCTTAGGTAAGAGGGTGCTTTGTGCAGCCCGAGAGAGCTCTGAGAGCAGTCAAGGCAGTTCACAGCCTCTTCCTTGTCTTCAGCAGCATAAACAGAATAATGACACTTTTAGAAAGTAGCTATGGGAAACTCAGCCTTCTCAGGGTGAGAAGAAGTGTCACCCACATGCTGCTATTGGATTCAATCTGCCTTTCTCAAGTCAATGGTCTTGATAGTCATGTGTGGCCTTAGGTGCTTCTCCATTTGGGTACAACAGGCCCCTTTCCTCATATTGACCAGACCTGATGCATTATTCTGTGCCACCCTGACTGCGGGAAAATGACCAGGTTTTCTGAAAGTAATAAAACTAAATGCAAATATCACAAGTCCTTGATTTTCTAGAACTCATGTTCTACATGTGACAGAATCCCATCTCTACTGATTCGAGAAAGTGGTGGCTCTTTGCCTGTGTGACTCTTTCTTGTGAGTTGCATCTAGATCTTATTTCCTAGTACTTATCCACTATACCTGCCAGTGGATAATTTTCAAATGCCTTCAGTTATGTTCTTGTTTTGACTTAGTACATTTCCCCCCTTAACCTTCTTGTGCAAATCCATTCTTTACATCTACATACACACACTCTATGGCAGGCTGCTTAGAAAGCTTTAGGAAACTCCATGGATTTGGAGGAATCTTGCTTCTAGCAAACCACCTAGCCTTTAAATGGTTGAAAATCCCTTCATTAATTCATTCTTTTACTCATCAAATATTTGCAGACCTGAAATCCTTCAGGCCATTTCCTACTCACATATTCTTGTAGATACACGAAGCCCAGCCAAGAAGGCCAGTGTGCTACATTTCTGATCTTGGAGAAAAGAAAGGTAGCCCTTAGGCCCATTCTTGACTGGGTGTGATCCAACAGGCTTCATCCCAGAAAGCTGACATTGGCCAAGAGGAAGACCTGTGTAATGTGAGCAGTCAGATCCACTTCCATGAGATGCCCATGTGTTGTGTGGTCTACAGATGCCCAGCTGCACTCTGGACTCATCTGCTGCAGCTCTAGGTATGAAGCTTGAGTCCTCTCACTTCATTTAAAAATCTGTGTGCCATTGATCATCCCTGACACAGATCTGCCTCAAAAGATTCCACTCTGGGCTGGGGTTGTGACTCAGCAGAAGACCGCTCACCTCGCATGTGTGAGACCCTGGGTTCGATCCTCAGCACCACATAAGAATAAATAAGTGAAATAAAGGTATTGTGTCCAACTACAACTAAAAAATAAATATTAAAAAAAGAGATTCCATTTCTGAGTTTGCATAAAGATTTCTCTGAAAGCCCCAGGAACATTTAGTGGTACTCACCATGCCAGGGTGAAGGGGACAGGATGGAGGCTTTGGGGTTTATTAGAAGAGTCAAGGAGAGTTTTTCTCTTGAATGTGAAAGTACAGAACCTTGAGGATGACCAAATGAGATGGTCACAGAAGAAAGCCCACTTTAGTTTGCCCAGACTATCTGAGCTGGACATCAGAAGAATGTTTCTTTAGAATAAGAATCGATGGGCCTGTCTAGTGATCTCCCTCTGAAACATGTACTATCTAGCTATTGAAAGATATCAGATGTCTAATGTGAGTCTGCCTGATGATGTTGGACTTAGTTCCATCTGTTGAGATTCTCTGGGGGCAAAGGTCAGCTGAGGAAGCAGAACTCTTGTAAGCAAACGTGAAGATGGAAGATACTCTGATTATCTAAATAATTCAACATATTGGTTTGGGAGAAAGCTCCAGAGAGAGTACAATAACAAAGAGATAGTTGGCAAGGTGTATTCGGGCATGTTCCGCTTCCAGAAGTTGGCATTCTCAGCATGCACAGCCAGGTGAGGAAACCCAGGACTCAAAATACTTTCCCATGCTTTTAATGACCCTATGGGGTCAATGGTGTGCACGAACACAACAATCATGTACGCCAACATAGAGACACAATGAACACAGACAAAGATCTTATGCACAGAATAATGGAATGGAGAAGAAAAATTTTCCATGGTTCTTAGAAATGCCACATGGCTCCCTAGGATTTTGTGTGGCAGTACTTCACAGAAAATGTGTTTTGTATTTCCAGTGGAGTAGGGTAAGTGTTTGAAAACTACCATCGATTTTCAGTGAATGGGATGTGAAGTCCTTATTATTTTTTCCCTCCATAGATATAAGGAGACATTCTGTCTCCTTGAGAAAAATGGGAGAAGAAATATCTTATTGCCATATCCAGGGATTTTAAAAATAATTCCCAGAAGCTGTAACGGAAGCTACCACACCTAGCTGGAGTCAAGACTCTCAGGGCTATCACAGGATACGTGGCCCCACTGGCTTTGGGTCTGCTGCTCAGCCCGGGCTATCACACAGGGAACATGAAGCTGTCCACCTGTCACATCTGACACACTTAAGATGTGAGGCTTAGTCAACTTGGGAGGATGGTGAGGAAAGAAGAACTACTGAGGAAGAAAAGGAAATTGGCAGAGTAGATCCTCAAAACCAGGAGCAATCCAATAGCCTGGTAAGTCTCCAGTCCTGGGCCAGAGATAAGCAAATCTTCCTCCACTAAGAAGAAAACACCACTGAGCCCAAATAGGAATCGAAATGGCTACTGGTCAGCTGGGGAAAATTAGGCTCAAGAAATTCAACTAATGGGATTCAACTGTTTCAGAGGCATTAATTAAACTTTCTTTTAAAAAGACTGTAACTTCTTGGACTTGGCATTTGGATAATGCGCTTCAGCTGCAAGGATCCCGGAGGTGGAGAGAGCCTTCCTTCCCACGGATCCCCAGAGCAGCCCAGTCCTGCCTCTTCCTGTCACAGCCTCACTCAGTTCCTCATCTCCTCCCCCAGAGTGGGTCTCCCAACTGCCTCCTCCCCGTTGGTCCCTTCTTTCCTGGCTGCCACCACAGTATTATGAAAACACAGTTTCTGTTGGTTCATTTCCCTGATCAAACAACTTAAATGCTTTCCATTGTATTGTGAATTAGGATCAAAACCTTTGGTTGGGCCTCTGCCAAGGATGGGGCCCCACTGGACCCTCGGGGGACTCCTCTGCCTACACTCTCATCAAATCTCAACCCCAGCCTTGCTGGGTGGCCAGCTACTCTGCTCTGCTCTGCTCTAGCACTTCCTGTATGGTCTCTAGTTTTCCTCAGGGAATCCTTATCTTTTCTTCTTTCTTTAGAAACGAAAAGACCTAATGATCTTGTACAACTATGTAAGTGACCAGGTGCCTTGACCTACCCCATAGAAGCTGGAGGCACACGGCTTATATTCCCGCTCTACCATTGAACCTTGGCAAGTCAGACAACCTCTGGGTCTTAGTTGCCTCCTCTGTAAATGGGGCACGGTACGGATGTCTCAGTTTGCAGTTGACTCTATTTCAAATAATTGTAGCTCATGATAAAGGTTAACTTCAATAGTATCTGTCCAAGACATAGAGTAGTACTTGCAATGTAGCAAATGTATCTAGGAGTTAAATTCAACAACAACACATTCATGTACGTCCTTGCTGTGCAGGCAAAGTGTCCTGCATACAGTTAGTAGAAACTACACTAAGTCTAACCTTAACTTGATTCCAAGTAACCAACTGGCCATTTCCTACTACCACCATGTTAACAAGGTTCAGTTCCCTGGTGATGGAGAACAAAGATAATAGTTATTGGGTAGTGGCCTTATGCTCAGATAAGACAAAAACATCCCCGTTGCCTCAAAAAGGGAAGAGAGTTTTTCAGCCGATCTTAGTATGCCTTTCCTTTGTCTCTCCTCATCAGTGAGCATGACCTGTTTATGATTCCAACATCCACTCCATCTTGAAAATGCTTTCCACCCAGTTGCCCTGTGCTTATGGCTTTAGGCTTCAATAGGAGTCAAAAAAAGATCCTGAACACTAATATCTTTACCATGAGCATGCTGGCAAGTGTCCTAAACTTACTGGGTCATACGAAAAAGGTCTATCTCAAATGAAGAACCCAAACGATATGATGGGTACCATATGAAGAGGGAGAATCCCAAGGCATGATGGAGACCAAAGGTGCCACACATCAACTGCTGGCTTCCATCTGGATGGGATTTGAAGGCAGGATGCAGTGAAACCTGTGCTGCCACCCCACAAGCCTCTCTCCAGTGGCTTTGCACCATTATTGGTCTGGTACTAATTTGAGAGAATGCCCAATCACATCACAACAAATTAGCCACAGACACGCGATAGCAATCAACTCAGGGGGCAATCTTGAATGCAGGCTGGGGGATTCCCTAGCTCCATGAGCTACACACTCCCACAGATGTTTCTAAAAGCTCTTCCCAGAGGCCCATTTAGAGAGAAATTAAATGCAACTTTGACTTAATTAACGTTTTAAATGATAATGAATACAATGTAGATTCATAAGAGGCATTTACATTGTGTTGTAAAATTGATAAAAATTTAATAACTCTTTGTTAATAAGTTATGTCTCCCCAGACCCATAAAGCCTAAGGCGCTGCAAACTCCAGACTGGGTCTAATCCAGGCTCCTGGTGCAGGTGGAGGAGGGAGGCAGAGATGGACTTGACATTTGCTCCAAGCCTACTCTAATTCAAACCTCTGCTTGTTCATCAGTACTTTATTTCATAGAGTAAAGGTCAGGCCTTGGGCTCAAGGCAGAGCCCTGACAAGAAAGCTCAAGTGGATGGCGGGCTGGCCCTGGCATCTGTCACCAGAGATAGTGGAGGAGGTTGAGATGCACTGCTAACTGGCCCCATCTGTCCTCCACCAGGAAGGTAAGGGGAAGAATCCATTGCCCCGTGGTAGGAGCTGTCAGGGTGAGTATTCTGACAACTGGCCACTGTCGTGAAATAAAAAGGCAAACATAATTTCCATGTCACCTTGCATGAGGACCTCTGCTTGGCTTACATGTGGCATGCTAACGTCTTTTCTAGTTTCTCTTTTAAAGAGCCGAGTCATTTAGTATAGTGCCGTGCCCTTGGAAAGGGAGGTGGCTAAGTGACAGGGTACACACAAAAGACCCTTTCGTCTCCCCTCATTCTGACCTTTCTACTTCTTATCTCTCAATTCTGTTTCAAAGAATTTCTTTTGAAAACTTGGCTCCCTTTTGCCTCCTGTTCGCTTCCTCTTTCATCTCTCTGTGGTGCGCTGTCAGAGCATATTTATGTTAAGAGAGTCAGCAATACCTTTCTGAGGGTGAGAGGGCAGGTAAAACAAGGTCCCCAAATTCATGTCAACTACTTCATTCAACAATGAACTGCAAGAAAACAGACATTTGTTCTGGATGATTTGTTTGGAATCTTTTTAGAAACCATCAATTTAAAGAATTCCTTTCAAAGACCGTCTTGTTCTAGCACAAGTTTTATCTTCTACCAGGCTGATCACTGCCTATGTGGTGGCCCATTTCTAGTCAACTGACTGGTCAATGTGGTCAGTGCCTCAAGCATGAGGCACTGGCTCCTGTAACCTTGCCTGTGTCCAATCAAAGTGCCCCAAGTCTCCTACTGAAGACATTGCCTTAGTCACATGGGATGGCTGAATCTTATCCCAGGCTTGTTTTCATTTCCTGCAATAAAATGCAAATGGCCAAATCAGGATGCACGGTCCATGTTGCTGCAGTGTCAGAGCAGAATCCAAAGACTCCTTTAGTTATTGATGTAAATGTGTGTAATGAATATTGACAGAGAAAGGGGATGGGAGAGGATCACACTGGCATGGTTTGCATGAGAAAATGGGATAAATCTGGACATCCAGATGCAGGGCTTTAAAAAATAAAAATGCTTGGGAGTGGAGGTGGGAAGAACTGGACAATAGGTACAGTTTCAGTGAGATTGGAAGGATAAATTCTGCTGATACACACTAGGTTGACTGTAGTTGACAATAATGTAGTATATATTTCAAAGTAGCAGGTAGAGAGAATTTGGAATGTTTTACCACAAAGAAATGATAAACGTTTGATGTGATGTACATGCTAATTAGCTTGATTTGATCATTGTACAATATGTGTGTGTGTGTGTGTGTGTGTGTGTATGGAAAACTCACATACTCACATTATACCCCATAAATTTGTGTCATTGCTATATGTTGATGAAAAAAATCCATGGAAAACTATAATTAAACTAATATGTGCTCAGTATCTTCAGCTTTCCTTTTCCCATTTCCCACTCACTGTGGCAGTGGTGAGAAGAGGAGGCCATTGGTTTCTAAGACCCAAAGTTAAACTAAGTAAAACTGAGGATTGGAGAAAGTCTCCCAAAACTATACATAAGAGGAACAAAATAATGATAGGCTGTTGGTCTTTAGAAGCAGTTTATTAAGTGAACTGTCCCCTCCACAGGCATGTCCTATGATGGACTTTTTTTTCTAGAGCCCTTTCCATCCCCTGCCTTAGTATCTGATTTTATGTTCTTCAAAATGCCATTAGTTCACTGGAGTGACTATAGTTCTATTGACAATGTTAATTCTCTGCCCACACAAACCAAAGGCCACTCAGGATAAGCTGATTTTTGTTTATTATCTGACAAGACTCAAGATTACTCTAAACCGATTTTGGTATGTCTGCCTTCAATCTAATCGTATTGGACTTCTTCTCTCAGCTTACCCCTCAGAGTTGAATGCCTCCATGTGTTATATCTATGCCTGAAATAAAAGTCATGCACAATTTAAAATTAGCTACCGTAGTTTGCAAAGCATGTGTATAATCACGCAGGTTTAAGCTATTGAAAGGTTGGCATGAGTGATCACACGTGTATTTTAGCTAAAACTAGTTCCAAGGGCAAGTATAAGAACCCGTTTCTCTTCTGCCACATGATTAATTTGATCTCACCAGAGTTACTGACAGTTTGTGACCAGAATCACATCAGGCAGGTCTCAGCAGGTCTGAATCAATAGGGTCCTAAGTTGTCACTGCGTCATAATTTTAATTGTCCCTTTCTATTTGCACTTAAAAATCAGATATCAGACCAGACTGAAAGAGCAAGAAAAAAGTTCCATAGAGAGAGGGGACATTTCACAAAATTATATCGGGAAGGAGTGGGGCTGATTAGAACCTACATCTGTATGTATATACGTGTGTGTTGCTGGACGTATATTTTTTATGTTGGGTAGTACTATAGGACAGCTACTTGTGGAAAAGGTGGGGTGCACACCATCCTGGTGTCTTTTACCAGAGCTGGCATTCTGCCCAAGATCATCAGAAGTGGAAACAGAATAAAGATGATCAGAAAATGACACTATGTGTTCTGATTCTAGCCTCAAGGATTGCCAAAAACAAAATGGTCTTGCCATGCATCCTTATTTGTCACTGTCTTATTTTTGCTACACATATTTAAACTTTATTTTATTTTTATTTTTTCTAAACTAGGCCTTCCTCTCCCAAAATCTTTATGTCACACCTTTGGCCTTTCATCTTCTCACCAGTTCAACAGAAAGAGACAACTGGTCTACCAGCAGGAGACTTAACAAGGGCTGATCCTGGGTAATGGCCCACACCTCCAAAGAGAGGTGCCTGAGCAGGAGGCAGGCAGGCCCTGCTAGTAGAAGGCAGGTTTTGAAAACTGCGTGAACACTTCTAATGCATCACCCCTCCTCTGGGAACCTGCTACTTCTACTCCCACTTCAGAAAACATGTAATGGGACTTCGTGTTTCAACTTAGCGTCCCTTGAAAAACGGAAATCTTTCCCTTTATAAGGAAAAAAAAAATTGTAGAGAGGGAGATGAAAAGCAAGAGAGAGACGAAGTAGGCCGTCTCCAAAGCACACTGGCTCAACTGGGAAACTGCGACCAAAGCAAGCTCCATAATAGCATAATGACCCTTAATGAGTGTCTTGGGGAAACAATACAGCCTCAGCATAAAAGACAAAGGGCAAAACCCATCATGGCTCCACTGACACTAATTCAAAATGATTTTCAGAACAACTAAAGAATGTAAGAGAAGTAATCTGATCCGCCCATCTGACCTCACTTTGATTCCAGGGCCCTTCTCCTGCCATTTCTAATTGTCAGACCCTCTACATTTCACATCTGCTCATATTTAATAAAAAGCCCACTCTCACCACTGCTCTTGGAGTCAACTCGCTCTGTCAAATGGGCACCGCCCAACCCCACCACTAGCAAGGGTCACCCAGGGATTGCTCTGGAGCTCTGCCAGTGGGATTCAGCAAAGAGAGAAAAAGAGAGAGAGACTTTTTTAATTGGAGAAGAAGGGCTTATGTGGGTGCATAAAGGGGCTCAAATTGGAATGGATTTTTCTAACTTATTATTAGTGGTCAAAGGTGAGTGGTCTCACACAGGGATGGATGAAATCTGCTTTTGTTTGATGGAGTGACGACGGCGGGAGGAGGATGAAACAGAGAAGGCCAACCTCCCCCTGAGCTGTCAATACCAGTTACAGCTTCAACATGGGCCTAAAGCTCCATGTCTTCCACGGGGGTAGAGATGCTTGTGCTGGAGGCATAGAAAGGACAGTAAGATCATGCACAGAATGTTTCTGAGAGGATGGGACAATCCCGCCCCAAGACTTTCTTCTCCTGGCCTCCATCAATGCTTAGATGAAATTGCAGAACAGAGAAATCCCTCTAATTATGGTTTCTCTTGGATAAAGTGGAAATTACACACACTGGGCATCATGGCCCTTAAACAGAGACACAGACTTTGCTGTTATTGATCTGTTTGACTACAGCCAAGATATGACCATAGGCCCTAGCTCGGAGCCACAGTGGCTCCTTCCTTTTTCCACTAAATCTGTGGCCAATGTTTCAGAGCCTAGTGGTTACTTGAGAACAGCAAAAGATGGCTGGCAGTTACATCCACAACTGCCAGTCAAAGAGATGTGGCCAAATGGTGCCACCACAGCTCACCCCTTTTTCTTCCTCCTCATCTTTGAACCTGGCATTTTGCCACAGCATCACAGATGAGTTATTTGTGCAACTGTGACTTGGGTCATCTGGGTAGTGGCATAAAAACTAAGAGAGAACTCTCAAAGGGAGAATAAAGGTTAAGGACTCATATTGTGGCATTTGTAAGAAAGATACCTCCTTTCCATGATTCTAGGCCAAAGTGGTTAGTGTAGCCCATAATTCCTCTCAAAGCAGCCTCCTTTAGGTGTCACTTTTATCCTTTAGCACTGCTCTGGAGGAGCAGTGAATCAGGAATCAGAGAGGATATCCTATGGTCCTAGGTCCAACTTTTCCTAATGCCTCCAATACAACTTGATGCATGTGTGATGCCTCAGACAAAACTGTGTGTTCAAATATCAGACCTGGCATGGCTCACCACTCTGGTATGTAGTCTGAGTTTAGTGTTACCTCCCTGGCCCTACATATCCCCAAGGTCAGCATCACACAAGTACCCTGTGCTGGGACCACTTCCAGCACCAACACCAGGGAGTTAGGCAGGTTTGGCTTTCATGGGAACAGATGCTCAAGAGCCTTGTGCTCTCCCTTCTTCTTGTGGTGGGTGTGAACTCGTCCTCACTGGTAAAAATGTAGCTCAACCAGCTCCGGGCATGTAGGAAGGGAGAGGATGGATGACAGTAGAGTCGCCAATAAAGAGGAATAGATGAAGCACAGAAAGAAACATTGCCTGTTACCTCCTGCACTACCAACAACATGAAATCAAGGTCACTGTCATACTTGATGGACAGTCAAGTCCTCAAGCGGAACACAGCCTTTTATGCACGTGGATGAGGACACACATCCCATCCTCTCCACCAAGAGCTTCCAGTAACATCATCAATGAACTGTGTCAACAAAATAGCAAGGTCTCTGGTGAAGACAGGAGGTAAGCATGGTCTCAGGGATGTGGCTCATCTCAGCCTCGTTAGTCACCAGCAGCTCTTTCACATCACTGAGCTCCTGGGAGACAAAGGCCTGTGCTACCGACTCAGAAATCATGGCGGTTTGACTTACAATTTTTGTTATTTAGATCCATGATTATTACAAGATACCTTAGTTAAGTGGGGCAAAATAAAAAGTGGGGAAAAATAAAAGATTTTTTTCTTGGAGCGATTCTTTGAATTCGTCATCTCTCTGAGGAGAAGCTCTAGAATCCACCAGCCTATGGAGGTTGGCAGATTTAAAATACCTTTTTCCAGAATATAGCACAAAATCTGGCACTTGAGAAATGAGATTCAGGTTAGAAAGGCACAGAAAAAATACCATATGTGTAGATGTGTTTTTGCAGACATCTGCACCTAAACTCTGTTGCATTTTCAAAAATTAAGCTCATTTAAAAATTTAATGGTTGAGCTAGCTTTCTCTCTTAACACTTTTTTTTCTTCCTCCCTTCAACCCAACCCAATTTATAGGCTTTTCCAAAATATTAAAATGTATATTTTCATATATCCCTGTTTTAATATAGTATTTGAGATGCAGTCCTCTTATACTGATTTAAACCAGAGGGAAAGAATATCGCTGGACTGTTACATCACAGTCCTACCCATTATTGCAAGAAACATAATAAACCAAAGAAGTCAGATTCCCTCCTCAGCACATACAGGGACACAGGCAGCTGGGGCAACGTGTCACCACATAACAGATCACACTGGGACGAAGACACCAGCCCGACTGACTCACAGAACCACGGGGCACAGCACGAGACAGGGATGAGACCACAGAGAGCACAGACAGGGGGTGCATGTCGAGATTGAACTTACAGGCACGGAAACTGGTGGAGCAATCATTAACAGAGACAGAAGAAAGTGGGAAGGCTCTCTCAAGGGTGTCCACGTTACCACGCACACGGCCTGACATGCACGAGCAGTCACGCTCAGAACGTCCGCAATCAAAACAACATGCCCGCCTCATTCTCTTGTAGATGGACATCTTGGCTATAACCATGTGGTTGGATGGGAGGAGAGGAAGAGCGGCAGTTAATGGCAAGGTCACACACAGCAAGACAGCTGGAAGGGAGCTGAAGGGATTTAACACAGGTCTTAGTTCACATTAACAGTCTTGACCCAGGGAAAAAAAAATGCAGAGTGATTGTTGATAACAGTTTGGTTGTACATCAAAAAAGCAGTGAAAATATAAATTGCCTTTATAGTCCCCCTAGGCTGATGCATATTATTTTTCTCCCCTCAATAGAGCGGTGACCACAGGAAAAGGGCATGGCTGAACACAACTGGGTTCTTGGATGAGAAGAGCAAATTACAGACAGCAAAAAAAGTAACCAACATTTTCCCCCTGCACTATTAATGCAGAAGGACAAAAGAAACACATGGCCAATCAATTAAATTAATTGCTTATTTGGTACCATAAATGGTCTTTGCAAGATGCAAACATATCTAATAGGTAGGTTTTTTTTCTTACTTTTTTCCTAATTTCCATCCATTTCTGGGCATTAGGCAGAGCCCGGGACAAGCTTCCATCAAATTAGATGTGAAATGATTACGTGTTAATATAGAATCTGAGGATGCCTTCACTGAACTTCCCGGGAGTGAGTTTACATGATAGCTACAGGAATTTAAATTTACTCTTGACAGAACAAATATCCAAATCTGTCCATATAAGAAATGCAGCTACTCAAGGCTAATGCTGCGTATTTGACATTAAAGGAAGATCGCAAATAAGAAATCACCAAAAGCATGAGATGTTGGTCTATTGGAATGCATTTGCCTGCTCATGGGGGCACCTTCTGCTTAAAGCCGAATCTGAAAATCATATCTGTCTTTCTCTCCTCACCCACCAGAAATTCAGAAAGCAATCAGTCTACTGGTTAAACATTCTTTTTTTTTCCCCCTGTACACAGAAAATATTGGCCAAACTAGCTTAGAAATCACAAAACATAAAATCAGATAACAGTTTACACAGTGAATTTCTTATTGAGATTTGCAGGCCCCCATGGTGGCTCTTCTAAAGCTAGTACTGTAGATTCCATGCTGCTCAGGGATCCAACCCAAATGCTGACCTACACGAGTTGCTGGATATCACCCCAGCAGTTCCCAATGCCCTTCACCTTCACCCCTCAAGCCAATTTATATTTAAGTACAATAAGATAAGCTTTTTGTACCTTGTTTTGATGCTACAACAGGCAAACATGTTTGTTTATCACTTAGCATGGACTAGCCTGCTTCTCTCACGGGGTGGGAGAAGAATTCATATTTATTCCAAACATCACAGCCAAACAGTGAACTTGAGTTGGAGAGGTGTTATTCCCCGGGGTCCACACATGCCATTAGGAAAGTCATTCCCCACCTCCTGCCTTTCTTCTTTGTTGTAGAGAATGGTTGCCCTCTTATTTAAAAGTATTGCTTGTGGTTTTGCCCTCTTTGAATATTACAGTCACCAAGAAAGGGGTTTAAACCTCTCAAATGGGTCAAGTCCTGTTCTAAGACCTTTATGACTTGCCATATGGTATATTTTTCAAGCAAGGGTAAGGTTATGATTGTGAAGAACAGGCACTGGGGGAGATGAACAAGAGATCTCTTCAGCAGCATCTCCATTCCTGTAAACTTGGCTCCCATGTTTAGTGACACCTTCTTTTAGCATCCTAACTAGTCTGTTCCCATCATCATGCAGCCCCAGCCCTGTTCAGTGTGCAGTATCTCATTCCTTTCAGCTTAGTTTTTACCAAAAAAATTAAAAAGTATTTAAAAAGAATTTCACTATAGCATTTGAGTCAAAGGAATTTATAAGGCATGGTCTGAATTCTCAGACACCCCTAACAAACAGCAGTGGCTGAAGTCAAGAACAGGGTGGGGACTGGGGGTTTCAACTAAGACATGAAAATAATCATCTTATATGTGAATCTGGTTCTGGTGCACAACTTGGAGAATCAAATCCTTGTTTTTCCTTTCCTAAGTTCTTTTACTGGAAATATTGATTTGTTATTTACATGGAAGAGAAAAACAAGGATGACTTTTTTGTTTCCAAAGTTTTTTAAATCAAATGCTGTAGCAGAGGAGAAGACCATCAAATCAAACTGGGAAATGCTTTGCTTTTTGTTAGCAATAGTCCCTGGTTTCCATTTCCATGCTGCCATTTGGGGTTCATACACAACAACAGAATCTGACACATTTATCGGGAAATAATATGTGTGTGAGTGTGTGTGTACACACACACACACATATCCATATACACACATACACACATAGATGTATGTGTGTACACATACACATACCATCTTTAAGGACAAGGGGTGGAATGTTAGGGATAGAATAACTTTTGAAACTACTTTGTCAGAGGCAAACCCATCATAATTCGTGATTATGACAGCCAACCAGGGGCTCTCAGGGACTGTTTGCAACTGCCATTGTTGGCTCTTCTGGAAACCATGCATTGTTTTAAAATTTCATATTGTTAGCATGCAAGAACAGGCTGAAACTGGTCATCGAAGCAGCAAAAAAACATTTGCTATAAGAAGATTAGCTGTTAATTATAAGCAGTCACATTCCAAAGCAGCATATGCATAAAAAAGAAAACATGCTATTACTCGTCATTCCTTCCCAGTCATTTTTACACTCATACCAAATGCAAAATAGAAATCTCAAAAAAAGACAAACAAGCACCACCACAAAAAAAAAAAGAAAGAAAAAGAAAGAAAAAACCAGCAAGAATGGTCAACAAGAGGCTCAAAGACAAGACAGAAACAGTTAAAAATGATTGAGCCCCACATGTTGACAAACCTTCATGAGTCACAATGTCTAGACCAAAGGCCACCAACTGTGAGGGTGGCTCCTTTTCTCTACTTCTGGAACAGTCCGTTTTCACTGACCCCTGTCAGGAGTCTTCACCTGTATACTTCTGGGTCTACTTTCTTAAAAGGTAAGAGTAATTCTGACCTTCCATCTGGGGAAGTGATCCATCAGGCCTGAAGGCTGTGTGTGCCAGTCAGGAAGTGATTTCCTCAGGGCCATTATTCAAGTCATGGACAAGCTCTTTAACTGAAAACTGAGGAGGATTTGCCTCTCTGGTAATAGGTGTTTCAGAAGATGCAGATACTTTGTGTGTAAAATTATACTCTCAGGTTTTAAAATAAAGTTATATCAAAATTATGTGGTGAATCTCCTAATTTGGGAATTACCTCCCCTTCATCTCCCTCAACTCTCTCTCTCTGGCTTCCAGATCCCACAAGTTTTGTTTTAGTGATTCCTAGCTATTAAGAACCAATAGTATTTTATTTCCATTTCTTAGTGATTTTTTCCTTTTCTAGAGCCAATTTGGGTTAAAAGGTTAATTTCAGACATCAGAGCTCTACTTAAAACTCCCAAGGTTAGGTTTCAAAGAGCAACTTGAAAAACTTCAGTATTTATTTAATATAGAAACAAGTTTCTTATCTACTCCTTGGACACACTAAGTGTCCACTCTCTCTCCTTTTGTGTGCTGAGTTTTTTTCTTAGGTAGTAACCCATTGCTCTCTTGCCAAATCCCAATCCTCAGAGATTTCCTGGGGAATTTCAATGGCAATACAAAGTGGATCTATGAGGACATCTAGTGGATCGGTGTGAAACAGCAGCTAGTTAACAGAGGAGTTAACCTGAACTTGCTGGCCTTTCTCTGAAAGGAGCAGAAAGAGAGCCTGCTGTCTCTAAGAATTGAAATGTATGCAGCAGTGTCACTTCAATTCAATGGCTGCTCGGATCCACAGCAGATGTTTAGGGGCAGTAGGGATGGGGAGGAAGGGTCCTAGAAGAGGGTGATCAAAAGTGGTTACGTTGCAAGCACATGGTCTTTGTTTGCAGTACCAGCTGATGGGGTCCTCACAAGATCCTGTTGCAGCTTCCCAGACAGGGAGCAGACAAGAGTGTGTCTCTGGCAGGTGTGAATACTGTAGCTACTTGTCATTCCATCTTAGGGCTCTTGGAACTTTATGCTCAATTAACTGCCCCCGTGGGCAGACTTAACTCTGGGAAAGCAGAAATACAGGCCTCCAGGGACTCCATTTTCTCTTTGGCCCACATCATTAGGTTCTTGTTCTGGATCAGTGCCACAGATTCAAAGAGGTTATTTGATTGCCAAGAATTAGATCCTGGGTCTCACCTTCCTCCAAAGAACTCTGTTTGAGCCATTTCATAATTTAAGAAAAAGCTTTTATGTGCTTTTCTTCACCACAATAAAGTGGGTATTCATCCAATATTTCCATCATGACTTCCTTGTAGTATTTATAGAGACACAATGAAAGTATTTCCCTAATGGACATCATCAAAGCTATCTGTTTACTCTTGAGTGTTTGAAATGGGAAGATTTCTCAGATGTGCCCTTGGACTGCTTTTTCTCTATTTTCAAAAATCATGAACATGAGAAATGAAACCTGCTGCAGATGTAACATAGTTACTACTCTTTCCTTGGGACAAACTGACAATCAGATGTCAAACTCAGGTTCTTTGCTAGTTAGCCCTTCTGAGCCAAGCCTGGAATAGGAGGCCGAGTTGGATCCCATCCTATCCCCAGCACCATCTGCCTCCTGCATCAGCAACCAAATTGTCAGCCAATTTGCAATTGCAGAATCTTAATTTCCAGGGTGGATTGGAAGGGGCAGGAAAGGCAGCCCTGGACAGAGAAGCCCAGGTGGAGTTTTCCAACTGTTGGGGGTAAAATATTTTAGGTTTCCAATGGAACAAATTCAAGGGAAGGTTGGTGTAAAAGAAAAAAAAAATCTGTCATGCAACTAATAGACACTTTTCAGATCACAACCTCACTTTAAAAATCAGTCCAATAAAGGAAATTGTATTTCCAAGCATGAACCCTAAAGCTACTCTCCATGGGTTGGCAGCAACTGAAATGATAAAAAAAAAATATCCATGGAAGAAAAGTCCGCCAAGGTTTAAGTTTGAGGTATATTGTTTGATGTGGCACTGGGAATCAAAGAACATTCTTTCAAGTCTTATAAATGAGGAACGATGTCTTCACTTAGCAGAAGTCCTCCCATTACCTTCTGGAGGAAAAAGAAAGTTCTTCCAGGTGGTTTTCCAAGAACAGGGAGTGGGAAAAGACAAAGCTAGTTAACATCAGTAACAGGAGGCACTCCGAGCTAGTTGATTCTGCCCTTGATGATCACATTGTATCTGGGAAAGGTAGAAGAATTTGGCACTCTAGTTGTTTGTTGAGTGACATCATGTTTTCTCCATTCAGAAGGAATGTTAGATGGACTACGCAAATGCTGTGCTCTGCAGATGAAGGGCGCCGCAGAGACAATTTTGGCAGAATTGTGCATTGCATGGAAGTCAGTCATTGTTTGGGGGGGGGGGTTGTTGTTGTTGTTTTGTTTTGTTCACACTGAGCATTTCATGCCCTCCAAAGACCGAAGACTAGCCAAAATCAGATGCTCAACTTGATGCTTCTGCTGCAAAGGAATCTGAGAGGACCCACTGCAGAAATATCTTCTTCAAGTTCCAGAGCCGTTAGACTGAATGAGTTATGGATTGAGTCTCATTTCAATTTCAGCGGAGTCTAGTAAAGTTTGTGAGTAAAGACCCAGTGCTGATGGTGTCCCTGAGAGCAACGCTGCTGTCAGTCACACTCTGTAATGCTGCCCTTAAAAGCTCCTCCTCAATTGCCACATCTGGTTGGGTGAGGGGGAATCACCCAAAACTTAAAATGGACTCCTTCAAACCCCTACAGAACTCATTAATGAAATGGAGCATCCTTCATGAGCCCGTATTTCTTACTTAAACAAGTAAACAATTCTTCCTAGATGTCTGACTAATGCTTATAGAGAAATAGGAAAGGTCTTACTTCATAGTGACTAAAAGAGAACCTTTGTTTTAAAGCAAGGGAACTTCATAGACTGTAGGAAATAATTACCACTGTGCAAATACTTGTCTCCAGGAAGGCAGTTTAGATACTTATGATTCTAAAAGTGGATAGCCAATTAATTCTCTAGGAAGCCCCTTCTTGTATAAAGAGGCACATATACTGTAGTAAATACATCCCTCTCTCTATGGAATATCTCTACAGTTATATATAAAAATATACATTTTTACATATAAAGTACTGGTACACATCATATATATATCACAACACAGGAATATATATGTAACCTATGTGTTTCCTTCTGGGGAGGAATTCAAGCTCCATAGCAGAGGAGACCAAGTATAATTTATCAAAGGCAAGCATGATAATGACCCCCAATGGACAAGGCATCTAGAGCTATAGTGGTAATTACTCCAATCTAATCAGTGTCCTTCAAAGTCCTGAGAAAGGCCTTCAAGAGAAACACACTGTTGTCAAGGTCTTATTTTCAAATGTAAAAATAAGACAGCATCAGAAGCTGGCCAGAGGCTGAGGGTGGGTGGCTGTGTGGAGGGTGGGCTCCAGGTACTCTCTGGCTCCAGGCTACTCTGCAGACCATGTTGGGCATGAGCGAATTGGGGCATGATGTCACTGCTCCATGCAACATGTATACCAAAAGGAAAATGAAATTGAAACTGTACAGAAAATGAAAGAAGTATCTCATCTAGAGAAAGACAGGGCAACTAGACTCCAGGCTGGTGGGAACCCGTTTTACTCACAATAGATCACTACCAGTGTGCAGTTTAAATAGAGTAGGGGGGCCGTATCCCAAGGCAGCAAAGAGAAAAAACATAAATCAAAGATATGTCAATGATCAGAAATTAAAGAAAATTTCTTCAAACACATCAATCTAGATAGGACTTGTCCCCTAGGAGACTACCCTTTGGCAAATTTTCAGAGGCTAGGAGGGAAAATGTAAATCATTAGACCAGGTTTGTTACACACACAAAAAAAGAAAATGGGTAAATGGTTGAGTCTGAGAGCTTGCTCCTTGGACAGGTAGCTGGACTGGACTCATGTTCTGGATGAAGAGCTATGAAGAAATGGAAAGAAATACAAAAGTTAAACTGGACCACCACCACAGACTTTCCAGAAATGGAATGTCCAAACTCCATATTTTTCTGGGTAATATGACACGAAACATTGAAGGTTACTGAATGAAAGGGAATGGGAAGGAAAGGGCAGAGCTGGAAGGGGAAGAGTTGGGTTGGGGGAGGAGGGATTGAAGCTGTGGACAAAGGAAGCTGTGGAAGGAGGGTTAGGAAGCTAGCGACTATCATTAGCTCTGCCCTCATGGACACATACTATTTTGGGGTGAATTATTAACATTTGGACTAACAGATTTGGACAAGTGACTTGGTGGGTTAAATGCCCTCTCCAACTTAGGGTACCAGTCAATGCCTACCCCAAAGTATGGGATTCCCCCAGTGTGTTACCAATGTCCCTAGCTCTTTCTAATGAAAACTTCTTTTCAACCAAAACATATTTTCTCCAGTCCCCTCACTTTTCTGACTTAACATGGAAAGGTTGCTAGTCAATAATTTCATTTTATTCTAACCCCCTCCCATACACACACATTGACATCCTGCCCTCTAGGCTAATTAGGAAGAACAGCATTTGGACAACTCTGATTGTTCTATCAAATATTAACCTCATAGCCGAGGGCCTTGTCACACTGGCTTGGCTTGGTCAAGGCAGGCTTTATATAGCAATGTGTGCCCTTGCATGATGGGAGATCATACGTTTTATTAGTTCAACCAACTTTAAGAGAATAAAGTTCTTTTAAACAATGACATACCTCTCCCCCAGGATGAAGCTAAAGTTCAGTGCTATTTGCTTGCCTGGAATCAAGATGGAAAAAATATCCTGGAGGTCAAATCCTTATTTGCAAGGATTTTTAAAATGGTCTGCTATGATCCACTAGTGTCCTAGGAGGGACATTTAGTTTTGCAACAAGAATCAATGAAGCTCTCTCTCTCTCTAGCCTTCTACTTCTTCCCTTCTGACCAAGACACCAAAGAGATCTTTTCAACTGAGAAGTGATGATGTGGTTTTCTTGCTTGAACTCTTCCAACAGCTTCCTGGTATAGAACTAAGACCCAGCTTCTTACCACCACCTGGCCTTCCTCTCTAATCTTGGGTAAGTACCACTCTTTCCCCAGTGCCATCAACCCCACCAGCTGCTCTGTCATCCCTCGGGCACTTTTGTCCTATTCCCTCACTCTTCTCCCTACTTGGCCTTGGGGCTCAGCTTCAATGTAACCTCCCAGTGGAGACCTTTCTGACCTTCCAAACTGGGAAACAGCAGCATTCCAACTAGGCACCTCATATTCTCAGACAGGCTTGCCTCTCTTCTCTGCACTTGGCTCTGAGCTTATTTAACTATTGGTGTGATGATGGTTTGTGTCCTGTCGCTAGCAGGAATGTCTCAGGAGGGCGATATGATATACATATCCTTCTCCACTCAATTCTTGGCACCAAGAATGGCACCTTGCCCCAAAAGGGCACTCAAAAATATGTGAAAGCTCACTCAACAGTTCGCTGTGTGTAGTCTTGCCATTTCATTGATACCCCTGTGGGACAAGGGTCTCTGGAAAATAAATACCCTTTCATGGACTGTTATCCTCAATACTCTTCCACCTTTTCCAAACCCCTCACTGCAAGAGCATCCTTACAGAAGAGTTTGCCCTCTTGTATTTATTATTTTCTGTTTACCTCTACCCTCAGGATGTCCTGTACCTTCTGATGGAAACAACCCAGGTGATGCCTGGCCAAATGAGCTTCTGTATTCATAATTAGCCAAGCAGGGCTAGGTTGACTGCCTCATGGGAAGGGTGTCTGGAGTCATGGAGCCTGGGTGAGATTAGACGTGGAGTGAACTTGCTTCTGAGCCTCTCAGATGCTCTCTCTGGGAGAGTGTCAGAATGGGAGAAATTCATAGGTTCCAAGAAGTCAGAGGCTCTTGCTATAAGATATCAATAAATACACATCTTGGTTAGGTGACAGCGTTAGGAGGAGGGGGTGCTGAATATATTAAATCAATGGAGAAGGGAGCAAGATGGTAGGACTTAGCTAGTTTGGGAGCGAGTCTGAAAGGATTTCCACAGAAAGTTCTCCAGACCAAGAGCTGCCCTATGGGTACTGGCCCAAGGGATTGATTAACTTATTTGGGCTCCTGTGGAACTATATTTTTATCTTTCTGGTTGTGCAGGTGCTCCTTCAAGAGCACAGGGGGGAAAGGCCCTGTTTCAGTTGGGATAATCCAGGGGTGGTACTCTGCTGTCTCGTGTGCATGTGAAAAAGTATTTTATAGTGTGATCTTTTATGACAGTGTTTGTACTCATCAAACCCGAGGTCACCTATCTGGCCATTCCATCCTGCAATAAAGATTAAGGCACTCAGAGAACAGCATCAAGAAAGGCCTCTGGGGACCTGAATCCCTGCACACTGGCTGTATGACTGCCAGCAATCTCATCCTCTCACTAAACTTGGAAGCCTCCACGCCTCTTTCTGTAAAATGGGATTAATAAAACCCCCTGCCAATTACACAGGGTTATAGTGAGGATCAAAGCTGCCATCACAAGGAGTTCTTCAAACACTGAAGGAAAGGGAGGCATCATTATTTTTCTTTCTCCAGGGTTGACAGCAATTTCTACTAGACAATGCAGCATTGATGCTGCAAAAGACATGGTCTTCGCAAGGTCAAAACTATAACTCCTGGTCTCTGGGAAGCTCCAAGCCAGTGTCTCTGATTCACCACTGAGGCCCCAGCTACTCTAGAAGAGGCATGTTACAGGCTAGGCCAGAAGCTACTCAGCCCAATCCATCTACACCAAGGCTGGTCTTTGGGACAATGGTGATCAAGGTCCTCGGCTAGAGCCATGTTCTTTTCTTAGAGTGGTCTGAGGGAGTCACAATGAAAAACTCTGACCTTTGGTACTAAAGCCCACAGGAATTCCAAACGGAAAGAGAGTCAATTCCCATTTCGGAAACTGAGCTCTCAGATTCAGTTTCCCTCTCAGCCCTAGCACAGTCATCTTTACGTAGTGGTTTCCTGTCCACTGGAAATCACTACACAAAAACACTCCATCTAGTACAATCTTAGTGTCCTACTTCCTTTCTTTTCCTTTCTTTCTTTTTTTGGTCCTGGGGATTGAACTGTACACCCTTATCTCTTCTTCATTATTTTAATTTTGAGACAGGGCCTTGCTAAATTGCTCAGTCTGGCCTTGAGCTTGCAATCCTCCTGCCTCAGCCTCCTGGGTAGCTGGGATTATAGGCATGCACTACAGCAGCTGGCTGGGTGTCCCACTTTTTCACATCATACTTGACACTATTAGACTGGACATATCCTCTGGAGTCAAGAAATGGAGACTGGGTACCAAGTTTACCCCTAGGTATTATTGGTGGTGATTTTTCGTCCTCCAACAAAGCAAGGATGGCTATTTCATATTTCTTTGAAATTGTGGTGTGAAACATAAACATATTCAAGAGAACTCTTGATGTTTAATGTTTCTCTCATAGGGAAAGGGGAAGGAAAATGAATTTGGGGGACTAGGAAGGAGGGGGGCGGGGAGGGGGAAAAAAACACTACTTACGCCGTTTGCAGCCGCATTTTTTAATTCTTTTGGGATCTGTGATGTCATCATGACAGGCCTTGCAGTAAAAAAATGCCCTGGAGAAAGAGAATGGAAAAACTGACACATTTCATAATCCAACCAAATGAAATGAGTACCACATTTCCTCCGCGGTGGTGCCAAATTAATGAAACATGCCAGCACTAATTTCCTTTAATCTTTTGAAAAGTTTAGACATTTGCAGACAGAAATGTTTGTTGCAAGACCATTTATTTCAAACACGGGATTCTGTGATTTGAGTTAGTGCTTCTTTTCATAAACCTGCATTTGCAGAGGAACTGGGAGAAGGGTTGCTGATGAGACACACCGCATCTGCTTGCTTGTCTTTCATTTTGGAGAACAGCACTCGATGCTCTTTGTCGGGACACGTGAACCATCAGCCCTGAATCCTGGGTGGGGAAGCTACACAACTCCCAAGCCCCACAGTCTACTCAAATGTACATTAAAGGAGGACAAGCAAGGTGCTCCACTGTCAAATGCAAACATTAACCTTGTCACTTTGAAAGCACCTTTTCTTGTTAGCCTGAGTGAGAGAGGGTTGAGAGGAGGTAGGAGAAGGAACAACAAAGGCAAGAAGTCTAGCAGTTTCTCTGTCAAACTCCCTCTGGGATTTCATAGCTCATTTCACTGCATGGCTGGCGGGACCCACCCCTGCTATATACAGCCCTGAGAACATGTAATAAGTGAAGGTTTTCTTCTTACTATGGAGCAAAGCTCAGCTGACCACAGCTGAGCAAAGGAATGAGGTGGGTAGAAGGAACCCTAGAAGAAGCCATAGAAAGAAAATCCCCTAATCAGATTTGGGTGTCAATATGGGATTACAAAGTGCATTGGCTTGTGTCAAAGATACTTTGGGGGCTGGGGCTGGGGCCTAGTGGTAGAGTGCTCACCTAGCATGTGTGAGGCACTGGGTTCAAACCTCAGCACCACATAAAAATGAAATAAAGATATTGTGTCCACCTACAACTAAAAAATAAATATTAAAAAAAAGATACTTTGGTAGAAATAAGACCATTATAGCACAGTTTAAGATCACAGGGTTAGAAGAACAGTGTGGGTGGAGGGTATGGATGGTCCCCAGTTTAGGATGAGCAAAAGTGAACCCGTACAACCTGCTGTCCACTTAGTACACAAGATACTAACCTTTTTAAAAATATATAAAATAGGCTTTGTTGTTTGCTGGTTTTGTACAGCCGAGGTCCAATGTAAATGTTTTGAGCACAGTAGACTAAGTTAAGCTAGAGCAGGTGTGTCAAATGCATTTTTGACCATGATATTTTCAATTTATGATGGTTTACTGGGATTTAGTCCATCATAAGTAGAGAAGCATCCAAACTGGGGAGGTGATAAAATTCACTGGAACAACCTTACAACCTTATGGATCCAAGAACTAATAAAATCCCTGGCTTAGCACCTTTACCACTCCCAACATGAACTTGAATTCCAGGGATAAACATGGTCTTTTCCTGACTGGGCTAAAGAAATAAACACAATTCTTGACTATTTGATTCCGAGATTCCTTTTTTTTTTTTTTTTATGTTTTTCACAGGACTTGCATTTACGACTGGCACTGGCTAGAAACCAATGTTAAGACTTTTGGAACTGGAAGGGATTGTGGGGATTTGAGCCAAATCTCTAGGACTCAATGTCCCCATCTGAAAACTGAGGAGGTTGTCATGACCTGCCCAAAGTCATCTGATGGTGGAGCTTGGCTGGCCCTGGGACTTCTGCATCCAAGTCCAACGCCCCTTCTACACAAGAAGCTCTTCCACTATTTCTTTAAATGCCAGCTGTCATCCACTTTACAAGAAAAGGAAAGTTAGCTGCATTTACGACTGGCACAGCACTGTGGTTAATGACCCAGTGGACAGGGATCTGCCTTAAACAGGAAGGACAGGAAACAATCCATGTTGGGACAAGTAACTTTGCATCCACTTTCTTTAGACATTTTCTCCCCCATCCCCCTACTGGATTCTTCTACAGGCAATAGTAATAATGACACTTATAAAATGCAGACTATAGGCCACGGGTTGTTCGAACATTTTATAAGCAATAACATATTTGATCCTCAAACAACCCTTTGAAAGAGGTATGATTATTACTTTTCTTTTACAGATGAGGAAACTGAAGCCCAGAGATACTAAGTGACTTACCCAAGGCCACACAGCTAAGAGGAGGAGAGCCAGGATTCATATCTATGCAGTTTGGCACCATAGTCCAAGGTTTTAAACACACTACTAAAGGGATTATATGATAATGTATCTGGATAAATTAAAGCTGGATTCTTCTTCTAAACTTAATGTTTACTCCTAATTTACAAATAAAAATGTATATATTTGTGATGGTCAACATGATGTTTTGAAATATATATGTGCTGTGGAATACCTAAGTGAATTATATGTTTTCACTTATGTTATGGTTTTGATATATGGTGTCCTCCAAAGCTCATATGTGAGACAATGCAAGAATTTTCAGAGGTGAAATGATTAGGTCCACTGTGACATATCAGTGGATTAAGCCACTGAATGAATTAATTTGGTGGTAACTGAAGGCAGAAAGGGTATGGCTGGAAGTAGGTCACTCAGGGGATGACTTTGGGGCTTACATTTTGTCCCTGATATGTGGAGCTCTCTCTTTCTCTGCGTGCTGGTTGCCATGTCCTGAGCTGTTTTCTCCACAAAGTCCTCCTGCCCAGGTCTATGGAGTCAGAGAACCACAGACTGTAGCCCTGAAACTTGGAGTCAAAATAACTTTTCCTTCACTGTATTGTTCTTGTCAGGTCTTTTGGCCACAATGATGTAAAACTGACTTAAACAACATACTTGGCTATTTTTTTTTTCTTTAGTACTAGGGATTAACTCAGAGTCACTTTACCACTAAGCTATGTCTCCAGCCATTCTTTTTTTTTTAATGTTTTTTAGTTGTTGATGAACTTTTATTTTACTAATTTATTTATATGCTATGCTGAGAATCAAACCCAGTGCCTCACACATGCTAGGCAAGGCTCTGCCACTGAGCCACCATGCCAACCCTCACCAGCCATTCTTTATTTTTTATTTTGAAATAAGTCTTACTAATTTGCTGAGGCTGTCATTGAACTTGGTGATCCTCTTGCTTCAGCCTCCTGAGTAGCTGGGATTTACAGGCATGTGCCACCATACCAGGCCTACATAACTTTTTTTTTTTTTTTTTTTTTTGGTAGTGGGAACACTTGAAATCTACTCTCATAGTGATTTTCAAGTGTCAAATACATTGATATTAACAAAAATCAACTTGATGGACAATAGACCGCTTGAACTTATTCTTCCTAGATAACTGAAGTATTGTGTCCCTTGACCAACAACTCCCCAGCCCCCATCTATCTCCTACCCTAGCCCCTGGTGACACAAGACTGGCCTATGCTCTGCCTCTGTGGGCTATTTTAGATCCCACATGTGAGCAAGGTCATATAGTTTTACTTTCTGTACCAGGGTTCCTTCACACACCATAATATCTTCCAGGTGAAACAAATAAAGTTAATGAGTGAAGTGAAACTAGGATTGGGTGACCACGGTGACCTCAAGACACATCCCCAACTGGAAGGGCAGCATGCGCCTCTCCACTGTCTCTCCCTCTGTGGGGCACACCTGGCCATACCCCTTCCTTACTTTACACCTGAACCTGACTGAGCAGCTAAGTGTTGCTGGGGATGAAAACCCACTGGTCTCACTTTAAATCCATGTCCATGGATTCCAGGGGCCTCTTCACACTACTGGGGAACCACTCCATTCTCCTTTCTTACCCTATAAAACAGCTCTCCTTGCCCTCCCCTACACTTCCTCTCTGGCTCACTGCACCCCTTCCTCCAGTAGCCTCACACGTTGTCAAGAAGCCACTCTGTCTGTGCCCCTGGCCTTTAGGACCTTCTGGTCCTCTGGTTTCCTGTTGTGTTTGGTCAATAACAGGAACCTGAAGGTGACTGGAGGGTGGGAGGAGATGAGTTCCCTCCCTGCCAGGTCATGGAATAGTAATTGTAACACACCCTAATGAAGGGTGAAGCTCCCCCTGGGCAGCCATTCCCACACCACAAACTCTCTCCAGCTTCGGAAAGTCCTTCCCCTTGTCCCTGCAGTACTAGGGCTTAAAGTGGTTCCCACTTATAGAAGTTTCTGAGATGCTTTGCCACCTATTGTTGGTTTTTCTTAACCTGCTGCCCACATCTTCATACAATCCCTTCATCAGATTCTCCTCCTGTTTTCTGCGCAAGAGTGTCATCTGTTTCTGGCAGGGACCCTCACTGATATAGCATCCCTGTTTACATCTCCAGACCTCCCCTCTTCCCAGAACTCTACACATTGGATGCACTGACTTTATGATAACTCCATGTGTATGTTTAGTACATTTCTCCTACTGATTGTGTCAGCATGTATTTGTGAAGACCATAAAGCACAGAAATGAGACATATTGTACTCCCTGATGGAATTCTTCATTTATTACCACCCCAGACTCCTCCAGTTCTTCCCATCTAAGTAAGATGGAATTGTCAACCACTCAGTGCTTATGACCCAAATCTAGGCCTTAGTCTAGATCCTTGTTTGATTCCTTACTTCCTCCATCAAATTCATCAATGGATCTTGCAGATCATCTGAATATGGTCCTAATGGTCCTGTGGTCCTAATTTCTCACCTATACTATGCAATGGTCTAAGTCTCTCACCTCCATTACCTCACTCACTGCCATGACATCCCATCCTCTGCAGTGCAGGCAGGATGACGGTATCATAATTTAAAGAAGACCATATCACCTGCAGCTTAAAATCAGCAATGAACCCAACCTCTTGGAAAAAGTATGAGAGAGAAGCCTCTGCCTTTCTCAACTCATCTCAGACCACTCTCCCTGCATCTCCTCCCCCAGCCATACTTCCTGCGTTCTTTGAACACAAGGATGTTCTTACCACCATATCTCTTCTTCCTGCCTCGCCTCTACATGAGGGACTCTCTTCCCTCATTTCTATCTCTGCTCAGATGTCACCCTTCAGAGCAGCCTTCACCTACACCCAACCGAAATCAGCAATGAAATTGTGTTTGCTCATTCACCACAAATTTTAAAAGCCTGTACTTCTCTCCTCCCTGGAACGTGAGCCTCGTGAGAGTGGGGACTCCTCTCCATTGCTCATGACTATCCCCCTGGACCCCCGTGCAGAGCCTCCTAAGCATTATGAGTGAATGAGCTTGATGAGTGAATGAATGAATATGAGGCCTCCCGTGATTGCCAATTTTTCAGGAGAAACCAGTAAATTTTCACATAAGGAATTTTCACATAAAAGCAGACGAGTTTTTTTCACCTTGGCAACTGATTTATGTTTTAAAATTGTGACTCAAACAAAAATCATATCTGCAAGCCAAATGGGGTCAGTGAGCCATGAGACCATGTTCCAAGGTTATTTAAAAGGAAAAATATTTAGGGACAAGGAGTAAAGGACAAGTTTCCCAAATACCCATCCCAAAGTGACCTTTGGAAGACTGGAACTGGATGACTTCATTCCTCTTTTCTGAAGCACTGCATTTCAAAGTTCCTGGGCTCTAGAATTCATTAACTTCTTTTGTTTCTCTTCTGCAGCCGAGGGTGCAAACTCAATATTAGATCGTCATAATCTATTTTTCCATTTTTACAAAACTTGTTTAGTTTCATTCAAATCTCCAATGTCCTTTCTGTGGTTTTCTGCAGTCTTCATCTCTTTGAAATCCCCTAACTGACAGCATTTGCTCTGACACATCACACACCACGGAAAATTACAGGCTGGTTGTAGCTGATTGTGTCAGCATGTATTTGTGAAGACCATAAAGCACAGAAATGAGACATATTGCACTCCCTAATATAGGAGGTAATTTGTTTTTTGGACTGCCTGGTATTTGTGACATTCATTAGTGAGAGATGCAATAGGAAATAGAATTACACAAATGGGAGCTTCTTGTTCTATATGCTATCTGGGAAGTGCACATGATGTACTGCACGGCTGTGCTCCCCAGCCTCCTGTGTGTAGTGCTGAGATGTGCTTCGGGCTTTTGTGTCTCACATCTGGATGAGAACACAGCCTTCCCCTCCGGAGGGCCTGGGGCTGGGGTCAACCCCATGCACCCCCTGTCCCTGTCTCTTGTGAACTTTGTTTTCAGGATACTTCTGAAGAACAGTTAGGTTCTATGAACGGGTAGGGAGGTACTTCTCTCTCACAATAAATAATAGTAATCTTTTCCCAATTTATAGAAGAAAATTTGAGTTAGGGAAAAGCTCAGTTAAAAAGAAAAACATGCTCCCACACCCTGTATGTTCTTTTTCCTAATTTTTTTTCTAACTAGGATGGGTCATTTGCTAGAGTGGGTGGAAAGAAAGAAAATCATAAGCATCAGTTGTCAAGGTTCATTGTTCTGTGCTTAGCACGTCAGCGCCTCTCTCTCTCTCTCTCTCTCTCTCTCTCTCTCTCTCTCCTTGCCACATAATTAAGAGTACAGGCCCTGGAACTGGACATTCTAGATTTAAATCCTGGCTTTATTACTCACTAACTGTATGACTCTGGGCAAGTTGACTAGCCAATCTGTGCCTCAGTTTCCTCACATACAAAATGGGGAATAATCTACCTATTTCAGAAGATTGTGTGAGGAGTGAGTAAGATCATAACACCAAGAAGGTAGTTAGTACCCAGAACAGAGCTGGTACTCAGCAAGCCCTCTATAATGACATGTTAGCATTACCAGATTGGCAGAAAGAGACTGGGTTTTAGAAAAGGAAAACCTAGTTCCCACCAGGACTATGCCATTTGTTGTGTGCTCCGTGGCCTTGGACAAATCATTTATATTAATTTTATTTGGGGTGGGGAGTTACTGGGGATTGAACTTGGGAGCACTTGACCACTGAGCCACATCCCCAGCCCTATTTTGTATTTTATTTAGAGACAGGGCCTCACTGAATTGCTCAGAGCCTTGCTAAAGTTGCTGAGGCTGGCTTTGAACTTGTGATCTTCCTGCCTCAGCCTCCTGAGCCACTGGGATTGCAGGCATGAACCACCATGCGTGGCTCATTTATATTAATTTTATACATGAGGAAGCCAAAGCCCTTAGTGTTTATCAAGACTTACTTTCTAGGGTTATTTGGAAGAGAAACCATAGAGAAGGTAACACATCTAGGACAGGGCTAGCTTTGAGTAGAAACTTGTTAAATGAAGTCAAGTACACTTTCATAAATAATTAAAGACTTAAAATACTTAATGTTAACATTGATGTTGAGGTGAGTGACCTTCCTGGGCATTGGCATCACATATTCCTGCTAATAATTTTTTCCAAGTTGATAGAATAGAATCTATAGCCCTTCGATTCCCTAAGCTCCTTAAACAGCTGTAAGGGCACAAATATGCCATGAAACACAGAAGCCTATAAAATCCTGGGCTCTGCCTATAGAGACGACACAATTGCAGCTGAGACTCTAGCTATTTTCCTAGGAGGTTGTAAAAAGAAATAGAGCTATTTTGATGTATTATCTGAAATTAATCCAAATTCTTTGAAATTTTATTTGGCACTTATAGAAAACTCTGATAACTCTCAAGAAAGTTTGCTCAGATAATATTAAGAACACTAGACAAGGAACCAGCTCTCCTGTTGAGTCCCTCTGGGTCAGCGAGAATCAGGATGACTTGGAGCTGTCACTTCTGCTCTCTGGGCTTCAGTATCTTCGCTTGTAAGATGAAGCAGCAGGTCACTAAGCTTTCTAGTTCTAAAAATTTATTATTTTAATTCAAAGGTCTGGAATTGACTACATGAAAAGGAATCTACAGGGGGCATAATTGAAAGCACATATCTGTTTCTTAAACTTCTGCACCATTTGATGCCCATAAATTCGTTAAGTAGTTTCGGGGTCAGAGTCCTATCCATATGGAAGCATGCCCATCAGCAGACCAAGATGTTTATGGCTGAGCCAGAAAGAAAGGTGGATGGAAATAAAACTCTTACCTTTTAACTTCTTTGGCATCACTTGCGATGAAAAATCCTAAAGTACCTTCTTGGATCTTAAGGTGGTTTCCAGGATTAATTAATATACTGCTCAGTGAAAAAAAAAAAAAAAAGAAGAAGACATATATGTGAGGTCACATTCTGAGTAAAACTTTGAAGGCAACACCATACTGTTGTTTTTATAGGGGCCCCACTAGTCTAATGCTTTCTCCAAAGGTTTATCTCTAGAGCTTGATGTTCACTGGTCCACACATTTAATTGGAGAACGTCATCATTAAACTCTACTGGTTAAATATTGGGTTGGCATACTCCAAGTCGAGGAAATCAAAGCAAGTCTTTGCTTTAGGGCTAGGTTTGCACGATGAGGCAATCTAGCTGCCACCATGGGCCTTGGACGTGAAGCAAAGTTCCTCACAATACATCCCTTTTGAAACTCTATTGATGTTCAGCATTGAAACATCAGTGTTCTAATGAAGTTCTTGCCACATTAATTTTCCATTAGATGATAGAGCATTAATGGGACCCCTATATGTATATAGAAACATACACACAAACATACCACATATTACTTTGAGGAATGGTACAAGCTACCCATAATCAATACAGAAGCAAACTGAATGTCTTCATATCATTGATGAGGACATGGAAGTAGACTCCATGTAAATCCTAGGTAGGAAGAATTTGTTCTAGACAGACAATGTAAAAGAAAAATGCTGCAGTTGGATATAGGTAATGATTCCAGTCTCCTATTTATAAAAATGTAAGGGGTATTTGAATAAGATGTATGGTTAGCATATCATTAGGGGCAAACTGTAGTTAGAAAACAAATGAAAATTACCCCTAAAGGGAAGTAGGAAGCTAAATATTCACTGTCCTATTTCAAATTGGTATAAATAGACTAGCTGACCAAGTTGTGTTTGGACTGACAGGAGAGATAAACGTATCCTAATCTAATAAATGGGCAAAACAAACAAGTTTAATATTCTGCAGATCAAAAGTAGAATACGAGAATGTTTTACCAGAGACTGAGAGGAGGCTTTGGGCTTAATAGGTACTGAATTGGTGATTCTAATTGAAGCAATAGACAACAAAAGTATTCTTTGATCTGAAAAGCTGGTGATTAAGGTAAAAGATATTTGGAATCGGTCTAAAGGAAGTGCTCACATGCCCAAAACAACCAAGATGGAGGAATGTAATTAACATGTAATCTTTTTCTGCTGGTAAAACCATTCCAGAAAAGTGTCATGGCCAAGAGCCATCTGTCTGCAGCAGTACAGGAAGGGCCTGGGTGAACTTTTGTTCTGTTGGGAGTGTTATGAGCAAATCATTACTGCACAAATAATTGTGGTTAGAACATCCACCATTACCTATAACAAGACCTGACAGGAGGAAATCAGGCCTGTGTCATCACTGTTATTAACACTAAATAGCAGCAAGATTCTATGAAGATTTGACTGTTCTACCCCAGAATCACAGACAGCAATGAGATGCCTTCCAAATCAGAAAGCAGTAGTCCACACTAATAGAACAGCTTATAACAGGCAACAGCCTTACGCAGGCACCTCCTAATTACCCCTCTGCCAACTCACACACTGGTATCACAGGCCTCTGATATAGCATGATTATGAGGGGAAAGGGTCAGAGCTTATACAGTTTAGGTGGATTTCTTATCCAAAGTCAATTAAATACATGTTAGAAAGGTGGAAATATGAATTCTGCTCATTTTCTTAACTCCTTTTCTTGCAAGGCAGCACTTCCATTTGACTTTGCAGTCAGAAACTGGGTCCAAATCTGAGCTCTGTCACTGAGTTGCGCTGCCTGAGTTTGGGCAAGTTACTAAACCCTAGTACTCAACTTTTACCCCTACAAGAGGAGGTTCATGATAACAACAGTCTTCCTTCAGAAAATGGAGTGAGGTAATATATAAAGAACTCAATGCATGATGGGTATTGTTACTTTTTATTTTACTTTTAGTATTTTATTCTTGTAAAAAACAAAAAACACCCAAGTATATTTCATTGTCAATAGTTATCAGAGTTTCTTTAAATGGCCCCATGGGATAAAATACAGGGCGTCTTATCAAAATACCCTGTCCATAATGAGACAAAGTTACAGGGTTGTACAATGCAGGTTGATGCACCAGGCACCCATTAAAAACCCCATGCACTTCTGGTGCCTAAAAAAGCTAGTTCCTTAAAGATTGAAAAGTCTATATTTCTAACATAAGAATGGAAGAAAAGCTTCTGAGTAGGGGAAAAAAAATCCTCACATGATTTGAGCAATGGAATTGAAAATGTGACATACATCATCTTGGTGACACATGTGCACAAAACAAGCCTCCCGTAGACCCCTGCTTCCTTGCCTAACATTGTGGGCCTCATTAATTGCACTCCAGTGAGCGAACCCACCATGTCATTGTGAAATATGATGATAGCAAGGTTCCTATCAATGAGAAGTTTCTTTTCATTTCCTTTCTTCTTTATCTACAGTGAACAAGAATTGGCCCTTAGTAAAAATTTGGGATTGGCATTCTAGAGAGTACCGATTAAGATCATTCATTACAGATTTCAAGCTTCTATTGGTCATGTTATTGTGCCAGAAAGGAAAGATTTTTGGCACTGACATAGGGTACACTGTCATTCACCCATTAATTGTAATTGTTTTTGTTGGTACATATTAATTATATAAAAGAGAGGGTTTCATTGTAGCATATCATACATGCACCTTACATAACTTTCCAATGGTGGGTCAGCACTCAGGTGCACAAGTCAGGCTCCATCCATTTGGATCCCTGGCTTTGGGCATGTGGACACAGCTAAGCCTCATTTTCCTTGTCAGTAAAATGGGGATAAATAATCATTAGTTTACAGTGTCTTTAAATTAAAGTATGTACTATTCTCTGAGAGATATAGTAGGTCTTTATGCTTTCCATTAATTATGAGCAAGGTGGTTGGAAAATGAGAGTAAATAAACTCTCATAGGACCACAACTCTAACCTCCACTTTGTCCTTGATACTAAAAACCCACCCCAAAATTGACCCTTTTCCTGACTGCAGCACCTGAAATACTTTCTCTCTGCACAAATCTGGATATGAGCTCATTCAGAATGGCTTTTAGCAACACATGAATAGTGCCTGTCCCTTAAATCTTATGGCTAATGCACATGGAACAGAGAGCATTTCCAGGGGCCTCACGGACTGTGCAATCCCAATATCCCTTCCTGTAGGTGGGGTGGGAGAATTTAGAGAGTCCTTATGGGAGGTGTGAAGCAGCACCATTTGCAGATACCAAGGCAGAGCTAAGATAGCCTATTGGGTGGGACTTGAAAGAATAACCCCAGCCCTCAAGAAAATGAAAGAAAAAAAACTGAGATGCATAAAGATAGTCCCTGTGCTGGATTCAACTTTTATATTTCAGGGTCTGGGGAAGAAGCACATGCCCTTGTTTCCAGGGGCCCACAACATTTCCCTATGCAATAGGACTGAATTCAAAAGACTCTTTCAGGAAATACCTTACTGTTTTTGATAGATCAGATTTTAAATCTTCTATCCACATTCCAAATCTAGAAAGTTTAAATAAAGTGTTAATCCTCCTCGTCTGGAAAATATAAAAACATAAGGATTTTAGACAAGTAAATGTTCTTACTTTCTCCAGGAAAATGCTTACTACCCCTAGAATTTTTTATTGACCTCCTAATGGGAATATGTAAAATTTTCCAAAAATCTCTTTAGGAGACTATTCAATGTTAACTCATTTTGTTCTTATGACTGCCAAAAGTCCCTTTTCCTATGTGCCACTTTAAATCAGTTCTCTGGCTCCAACTTTATCTAATTCACTAGCTTATCAGAGATAAACTTCAAGATGTGTCATGTGAAATATCCAGAAAAATCTCTAAGAAAAGAAGACCATATATCCATTAGCAGAATTCCAACAAGGACATCTTGGCAGGGGTAGACATTCCCTCATTTCAAGGAACATATAAATTACCCTCTTTTCTATTAACTTGTTGGTTTCAATTGAAAGCACCCTATGACAGCTGGTAGCACAGGGCTGGTGTAGCCCCTTTCTTTTTTGCTCTCAATTTAGTTCCATATCTAGCCTTATTCTTTGTCCACCCATCAGTATGTAGAATAAATTCATATTTTCTGTAAGGAACCCATCATTGAGTAGAGGGGTGCAAAACATAATCATGTTCTATTTACTTCCAAATTTCTCTCAGTAGAATGCAACAGGACTTCTCAACTCTTGTTGAATGAATGAAACTTTTAAATCATTGGTCTCAGTTCTGAGTTTTCCTTTCCTTCTCAAATAAGATGAAAGGTAGTTCCCTCTGTTCTTTCCAAAACATTAGGCTGACCCCTGGAATGACCACATCTTCTGGCAGATTGGTTACCAAGCTCATAATCTCTGGGCATTAAGTATAAATATGAAAATATGCAAAGACACAGTGAGTCACTTGGGGAGTTGGAGCAGTTGATTTCAATATTGAAAGTAGAACTCACTCCGAATGAAATTTATGTTCCTAAACATAAGACTCATCTTTGTGGAATGGGGCAGTAGGGATCAGTCCAACATAGAATCACCTGTATTGGGAGTCTTTGAAAGGTATTCACCTGCACTTCTTTTATTGGGCATTTTATTAGGCATTTCTTGGTGGACACTGCTCAGGTTGGAGGACTAGGGCTTGGTGGGGGAGCAATGATTTTTTTTCCCTTTTGTCCAACATTTACAAATAACAATGGAAATACTTAGTGATCCATGATCTCTTCTTCAATTGTTATAAACATAACCTATTTCCTGTTTGGGGATATGACCAATGATTGGCAATTCAAGTGAAACAGATCTTGTTTTAAAGAAAACTTTTTATCTACTATGGACAAATATGATAGGTGTGTATTTCCCTCCTTCCCCTCCATTTCTGGTAGGTGTCATGTACCATTCCCCAAGCAATTAAGAAAATTAAGAAAATATCATGGTTCATATGAGAATACAGTTTATACTCAATAATATGGTAATTATAATTGTGTCCAGCAAACTAATGGGACTTCATTAACTGTAGCAAGCAAATAAGATCCAACTCGGACTTCAGCTCATGCTATGCCCAGATATCTCACACCACTGGGATGGGCCTGTCTGAACACACACATTCATATAAAATTGCTCTCAGTTGGGATTTGTTTGCACCAAAAGTACCCCCTCTAAGAGCTCAACTGCACTGCAATTTGTGGGCTGTGTTAGGGCACAGCTCAGAGAAACCCCAAGTCTCAAACCATATCACCTTTTTGGAACTTTTCATCTCTTCTGGGCTTTCAATATGTGCTGCTGGAGTCCCACACAACTACACACACACACACACACACACACTTTACTTGAGGATATGTGTAGGAAGCACAGTTGTGTATCCCAGGCTTTAATATATTAAGCCCAGTTCACTTCCATAGAGACAACGTAATACAGGTTGCTCCCAGTTGATCAGACTCAAAGGACCAAAACCTTGGTCCCTGGGGGATATTGGCAAGGATTTGTTTAGCCCAAATCCACCTCAATAATTTTAGAAATAGAATATTAAAATATATTTTTCACATGTGAAAATATTAGCCACATGGGGATGGAGAGGAGAGAGCTGATCTGAGAAGGACAATGCAAGCTATTTGGTTCTGGGAGCAAGCCATGTCACTTTAGGACAAGTCATGCCTACATCACATCATGCCTTCACCACAAGATAATAAGACTCAAAGGCCAAAAGCCAACAGCAGAGGTGCAACCACTGTGGACCTTTGAAGATGCAAAGTGTTGCAGTAACTTCTTGCAGTTGGATCATATCAATAATACCAAACTGACAGGAAGCCACCTCTATTATACATCTGCTCCAAAATCACAGGAGAGCTGACTGTGGAAAGAGTTACACACACACACACAAACACACACACAAACACACACACACGAGTACAAACACAAACACATGACAGTGATCACAACCACGGAGAAAAACAACTCTTGGAAAGATGAACAAGTAGGCCTTGCAATGATCTGTTTTCAACAATACTCTCTTAGAGAACACATTACTGAAAAACTATGCTGAAAATTTTAACCAAAAAGTAAAAAAAAAAAAAAATGCCATTGATGATGATTTAGTCATGCTTCATGCAACATAAAACAGCAGCAAAACAGGATGAAGTCACACAGTGGAAGAAGTTGAGCTACTTCTTATTAAGAAATATTGAGCTTGTCCCAGTAAACAGCACTCCTTCAGTAAATCAAGTGTGATACTTGCAATTTAATAGCAGCGTTCTTCATCTTTACTGAGCACTGCCCAACAAATAAATTCTTAAAATGAGATCACCAAAATAAGGATTGGGAAAAAATAAAAGCATAAGGGTTTGGTGTCTGTTTTGTGGTGAAAGGACGGAAACTGTGCTCTACAAAATGGAAACAACACAGGAAGGAGGAGGTCACAGGGAACGTGGATGTGGGATGTGGACAAAATGGCACCCGCATCTGGTGGACACCAAGACACATTAGGACAATACAAAAACAGACACAAAGGGCTGGAGAGAAGCATCCTCCTTTTCAACTTTACTAATATTTGTTCCCATCATTGGTGCCCTGACTGAAAATAGGATTATGCCTTTTCTTGTTTTAAGTTTCCTGCAAAGAAGTTAGTGCGTCATCCAAAAGAATCAACAAACCAAACAAGGACAGCAACAGGCTACAGTCAGTTTTCATGTACTCTAGTTGGAGAGGGATATATATATATATATATATATATATATATATATATATATATATATATTTAACATATATATACACTAGACAAGGGAATGAGATTATATATATGTACATCTATATATATAATCTCTCTCTTCTTGAATTCTTGGCAAATGGTTAGTCCTGTGGTTAGGAGTGAAGACAGAGGGTGGAGGTTGGAAGGAAAGTTAACGAAGAGTGCATACCGCTTTCGGCTTCTGCAAAAACGACAAGAAAAGAATTTAAAATCAAACAATTTGATAATAAATTGACTGACACCAGAAGGAAAGAAGGAATAAAACCTTTGTTTCAAATCACTTGAAGGATGCATGTGAAAACAAGGTTTTTCAGCAAAGCATGAAAACAGTATCATGGGGTGAAACCAATAACAAAGGAGGCTGTTAAACACAGGTTGAAGGCCAGAGGGTGGGGGGAGAGGCAGGCTTCTCCGCACCTGAACACCTGGTTAGTTACAAAATATGAGAGGGAAAGAAATGGGGGACTTTTTACATAAAGAAAAAAATAAAATTGTTTTCTCAGGGAGCATCCAAAAATGCTTATTTTAAACATGGTCATTCTGTTGGATGAGTCCTGGGTTATCTCAGGGGCATGATCCACATTCCCTCAGACACACCTTTTCCCACAAGAACCAAAGTTCTTCCACACTGAGACCAAGCCACATTTGAGGATCAGAGCTGGCAACCATACACAGAAAGCCAAAACAAAGCCAAACAAGTTCTTTTCACCTATTTTTTTTAAAATCTGAAAACATATATATATATGTATATATAAATATGGCTTTGTTGAAAACATCTCAGATTTATGAATCAATTAGAGGGCCCATCAAAGAAGAGATTTTGTTCTCAGGGAGATCACTGAGTTCATTTTGTTAGAATGGTAACAGCGAATTCACACTGAACCATTAATTGCCTATCCCTCTCTTTCCTTGTGACCAGGTAGGAGATTGGTCAAGGTTTATCAAGCAGTCTCCTGCCATGAAGTTATTCTAGAATGGTAGGAAAAACATGATTTGCATCATCATGACACCTTTTTTTTTTTTTTTTTTTTGGTTGGGGGGTGGAGAAGAGAAATGCACAAAAGTGATAAAGAGAGAACACAGAGTTACACAAAGATTTACTGATTTGGCAATGTGAAGAATATAATTTGCAAAAACCCAGGATACACAAGCCCCGCCCCCCCCAACAGGTACAGGTGAGGACTGGCAAAACCATGGGCAAACAGTCACCCTGGAAAATTCCACTTTATCTGTTGAACAGTGAATAGCCAGGACCCTCTTAGCTTTTTCCCATTATTTTTCACTTTGCCAACATGGAAAAGGAAAATGTATACATATATATACATATCTGTTAATTGTTAGAGCCGTGTTCTACATGTGGCCACCAAATCTACCACTTCATCTTCCTCTGGCAGATTTGGATTTTCAAAGTAGTTCAGCATTTGATCAGATTGACTTTGCATGCAATCTGATCTGGTAATTAAGGTAAGAGAAAACATTGGATTGGACTTGATTACAATCCAGTGTTTTGAGGGTTCTTTATTATTTATTTATTTATTTGGGGTCATAGACACAGACTGTACATTTGGAAGTCTGGCTTTATTGGGCATTCTTCCAGATAATGAAAACTCCTTAAATGATGATAGAGGAACCTTCTAGTCTTGCCCTGCATCTGCTCAGTTTTGAAGGCATGTGCCAGCAGGTGTCTGCATTCTACCCTTGTGCTTCTATCTGCAGGAACAAATGATTTACCATAGGAGGAACAGACTCTGGATATGTCATTTCAGAGAACAAAAGCCAGAGCCTCTCTCAACCAGCTCTCTTTCTTCCAGAACTATTGATAAGAAGTGGGGAGCAAAAATCATCTCTTTATATTTGATCTGCAATGCATTCAATACCCTATCAAAAAAATTCCATGTTAACATGATGACACCCTCTTCCAGCCGCGATCCCATGTATTGACTGGTGCGTTATCTATTTCAACCAGACCCTGTCCCTCATCAGTCTGATTTGTACATAATTAAGTGCAAAATAAATAAATAAAGAGAGCTCCTGCCCCCGAGCTCTGCTCTTCTGGCTAATTTACATGAAGCTGATATTCTGCCACCTGGATTTCAGCTGCAATGGGAGAAGCACATATGGTACACAATAGGCTGCTTGTAATTTGGCTATCAAGAGGGCTGGTGTCTCCCATCATGGCTCTACCCCAGGCCTGCTGTAAAGGAGGTCTGAGTCCACCTGCTTCTTTCTCACAGAGGTAAACAAGGGTTTCAAGAAATGGTCTTGTTCCTTGTTTTATGCTTAGAGGGCAAAATGCCCATATTGGCATGATCAGGTGAAGATACTTAAATGGCTCATCCCTCTCATCTGGGGAAATCCTCTCTGGATACCCAGTTGAACTTGGGATGTTAGGTTGGTCTGAGATAGGAGCTGCAGTGTCCAGTTGAGCATGCTTTAAGTGTACCCCTAGGGTCAGAGAGGTGTTGCATCAGTTTCAAAGCAAATAAACAACGCATAAGAAAGAGGGAGTGGACTAAAAGTTCTCAGAATGAACACTCACACATTTGGATGTCAACGGGTTGCTGGGAGGTAGCCAACTTACCGGCTCTCTCGGTTGGCGGACTTGTACTCAATGGCTATCATTAGGAGCTTGAGCTTCACAAAACACAGCCTGCAACGAGACAGAGAATGCAGTCAGTGCTCCTGGATGAGCTGAGACACACAAGGAACACTGTTACGACCTTTCAGTCTACAGATACAGTCTTTATACAAGGGGATCCTCACTCCTCTGTGCCAGTGCCAGAGAGAGGGTGGAAGCTACAGGCCCCCCTCTTCCCCATTAAACCTGATTTCTTGCTTATGATAAGGTGCTGGATGTTCAAAGTGCAAATTGCACTCAGGTCTGGATGTCTAGACAGACCCCAAGCAGGGATTCCTGCCTGGGGATTTACACAGGGCCAGATTCATTAGTTACTCAGTCGGGTAGTAAAATGTTAACTACAGCGGGAGGGAGAGATTTGGAGCAGCTGGACCTGTTTGGATTCCATTTCGGTCTTTGGTACAAATGGTTTATATTGTTGTTCCGAGCAGACCCCTGTGTGCCTGGAATGATGGTAATAATACTTTGCTTCCGTGTAAGTGCCCAGCACATGACTACGGCTTTATCACTACTGGCTCCATCCAAGCTGTCTCACCTCATCTGCCCGGTGTTTTGTGGCTGGCTCCTTCCAGGCTCGCTGCCTTCACTGCTGCCTCCTCCCACCGCCCAAATGCCTTCTCTTCTGCTCCTGCCCCTCCTCCCAGGCCACACCACATCTAATCTTCCAAGCCATAGGTGTCCTCCAGGTAACACTACCCCTGATTTTATTCTCAGGACTCTTCCATCACCTCATCTGTAACCACAGCATTTGGCCTAGAGTCTATTTTATACCAGTGCTGGTTGCTTATTGTTTCATGTGTCTCAATTTCCCTCATCCACCAGAGCAACTTCTTGAAAAGTTTTTGACTTGTTGAGAATTCTCCATAGTGCACAGAGAATGTACCCACTGCTATGAAGAACTCATTAAAAAAAATGATTTCCACTTACTAAGTTTTAATTCTAAGAAAATAATAAGAGGTGCCATAAAATATTTATACATAAAGATGTTCAGGTCAGTGTTATTTATGTAGTGTAGAAAAATCCAAAGCAACTTAAGTGTCCAATAATAAGGCAATGTTTACATGGTGCAAGGTTGGTATTAGGCAGCATTCAAAATGACTTTTTGCAGACTATTTCAAAATATAAAATCAACAAATACTATTATAAAACAAGATGCAAACTTGTAAATAATATGCTAGAATCACATGCAAAATATATTTACATACTCAGAAATAAAAACTCACAAACAAAAAAAAATGAATTGCATATATATTACAAGTTTTTGCAATGAGCGTTATCACTTTATGTCTTTAAGGACTTTTTGGATAATGAAACCTTGGTTGACTGATAGATTAAAAAAAATAGTTGACAGTTATTTAGTTCCAGAATTATATGGGGGATAAGGTGCTGGGTCAAGGGGCAGGGCCTTCCTTAACTTGATTCCTCACAATATCCCTGAGAGAGAATTTTTACCCCACTTTTTCAGACTCCTATTGGTATCTATTTTACAGGTGGTTAAACTAAGGTTCAGAAAACCCATGCAACTTGCCCAGTGCCTATGCATTATGTGTCTAGCTAATACCCATCAGGATATACATTTTCATCCCCAATGAAGCTGATTTTGCATTGGCAGAGATGTGCAATAAGCAACTATACAAGTGAACAAATAATAAGCTTTCAGAAAAAGACATGCTATGCAGAAAACAACCTAAGGGAATGAAGAGTGAATGGCAAAGGGTGTGTCACCTGTGACAGACCAGGAGGACCATTCTGAGCATATACAGAACAATGGAGCCTGGGGAGCAGGCAATGGAATGATAAGGGGAAAAAAAATTTTCTGTGGAATAGAAATGGCACGTGCAAAGGCCTTGAGGCAGAAAAGAACTATGGGTGTTTGAGAAACAGCAATAAAGCCAGAGAGGATGAAACTGAGCAATATCAAGAGTGATAGCGAATAGGCCATAGGGCAAGGTAGGAGCAAGGTCACAAGAACTTTGCCACAGCAAGGAGTCTGCAGCTTATTCCAAGGAATGGGTGTCCTTTAGTTGGTTTTAAATAGAGAAGTGACACAGTCAGCCTGAACAGTTCTGGAAAAGGCCCTGAGTTCTCCAGGAGGAATGAGACCAATTGCTCATTCCTATATGCGAGGTCCTGGTCTCACAGACTTGCCTTCAAGAGATAGATTTCAGAGACCCACTTCCATTCAGGTGTATGTGGGCTCTCTGGTGATTTGCAGGTCTTCTGATTCCTGCCAGCAGACTCTAATGACCTGGGCTTTGTGCTGATTATGCAGCTTGCTGAAACACCAGCACACATGTCCAAGTGCAGCAAGGAAAATGCCCTTCTTAATTTATGTCCCATAGAGCTCCACTTACATGCACCCTTTATGGGGTTGCTACTTTTAGAGCTTAAATTAGTTTTAAAAATCAGGTACTTTATGCAATGTTTATCAGACCAAATTGCCAGATTAAGAAACCACTATCTAATGTAAATAGTCATTAAATACCAAAAAGAAAAAAAATTCAAGGAGAAAGCTGGTCTTCACTTAGCATGGATTATGCAAAGGTTAATTTGTTGTTATCCTATAAGCCACGACCATTCCAATTTCGGCCTCTGGTAGTTCATGGGATCAAAGATCTTAATCGCTTAGCTTTTGTGAAACTAAGCCTACTAGTGAGAAGAAAAGAATTGCTCACAGTAATGGTGAATTATTTATTCCAAGCTACTATAATGCCATTTAGTAACTGGATATAAAAGGAAAGGAGATTCCTAATGCTAGAAAGTCAACACAATCTATGCAACTTCATGCACGTTTGTTAACCTTATAAAGGATGGACAGCAGATCTCTAAGCCCTCTTTCAATTTCAAATCCAAAATCTAACATTCTTTCTCTCTCTCTCTCTCTCTCTCTCTCTCTCTCTCTCTCTCTCTCTCTCTTTTTCAGTACCAGGGATTGAATTATTGAGCCACATTCTAAGCTCTTTTTTAATTTTTTTATTTTGAGACAGGGTCTTGCTAAGTACTCATGGCCTTGCCATGTTTCTGAGGCTGGCCTCAAACTTGCAATCCTCCTGCCTCAGCCTGTTGAGTTGCTGGGATCACTGTCATGCCCGACAAAACTTCCCCACTTTCTAAGATAACTCTACACTCCCTGATAGAAACCTCCTTTTAAGAAGCCCTTTAGCCCAAAACAAGCTGTTGCTCACTGGCCAAAGGAGAAATGAGAGAGGAGAGGCACCGAGTGGTATAAACCAAGGGAATATATGCCAACAGTGTCACACCACCCTTTCAAAGTGGCTGATCCTGACCTTCTTATGTGGAAAATAAGCTGAAGTCCAAAGCGGACAAAGCAAGTAGCAACTGGCTGAAGGTCAAATGGCTTTTACACTAAAAAGACAAAAGTGAGTCTGGGAATATAACTTAGCAGTAGAATACCTGGCTAGCATGCATGAGGTCCTGGATTCCTCAAGAATGTTTAGGAAGCCAAAAGTGGAAATCAAGTCTCAATACAGTGTGCTACACAGATGCTTCTTTTAGGAATGGAGAAGGGAAAGCGGTGGTCATAGCCCAACGTGCAGACACATTGCTTAGTTGTTAACATTGTTTTTTAAAAGCTGGAAACAGATACCAATAGGTGATTTCACATTAAAGGAAGAATGGCTTTTCTGCTTTCCTTGCAAAATCAGGTAAAGGCACACTGAAATCACCATCCATATGGCTAAAAAGGACTGGTAGTATGAAGAACTCTTTCACCCCTCTCCCCAGGGGGCGTGTTCTCCACTGAGCCACAGTCCCCACTGCTCCCTATTGTCTCACACCCCCTCACTCTTCATGTTTTTTTGCTAACTTTCTGCCCCCTATGGGTATCTAAGTTTTTAACTCCTGCTCTAATGGGTATTGTCAGGAACTTGGAAAAATACATTGAATAATAAACCATGATTCAGATTGAAAGCAGAACTATGGATCCACCATGAGTATTCAAACTACAGTTTTTGGTCACAGGGAGGTGGCCAGTGTCAAGGTCCTGGGTTTAAGGATATAGCCAAGATCCAGGCTCTGGTGGGGGTGTCCAGTGGGGAAGAGGGGATGGAGGCAAGGAAAAAGGGGAGCGGATAAGGTTGATCTCTTGCTTATCTCTCTCTCTCCACTCTAGGTTGAACATCACTAGTACAGGATGCACGCTCTGCTTCCTAGCATCTTGAGATGTGCAAAGAACAAACTTCCAATAAATGAATGGGCTACAGAATCTCATGAGTTACTGAAGTGATGGACAAGGGACAGAGTAGAAAACTAGGAAAGTGTAGGTAGAATAAAGGAGAGGAGTACTGGGTCCTGAAACAAGTTGCTTCTTAGCTTGTCTTGTTTGGTCCAAGCAGGCAGAATGGAAAAGGATGTTGAAGAAAATAATAGCAGTGATAGGTTCTGGGAATCTAATCTTGACCTTGGATCTGTTGTGCCAAGATGCAAGTCTGAGTCTAAGATCCACATAGCGATTTATCCTTGGGATCGTCTTACAAGGGGTACCTAGCTAAGAATATGCCTTCAGACCACCCCAAATGAAGCCCTGTGGTTATATATTTACTTGCATCATTCAACACCATTTGGGCGGTGATGTAGAGGAGAACAGGCATTAGCCATCCAGTCCTCACAGCCATTCTCTGATTTTACCCACACTATTTGTGTTTCAAAGTACAGAGGACCAGTTTGGGATCAGGAAGCAGGATTAAAAAGAGGTAAGACGTAAGAAAAAAAAAAAAAAAACAGGAAGCCTTCACAGCATGATAAATAGGATAAGATCGGCCATAAGTTAGCAAGAATTTAATTCTTGGTTTCTAAAATAAAATGTCCGATATGTCCAAAGCAGGAAGTTGTCACTGGCTGCAAAAAATAATTACAGGGGAATAGAAATGACTTATTTTTTTCAAGAAAAAATGCCACTTGTCACAAAAAGGTCTTAAACCAGCAATCTGCAATAAAACTGTTGTAATAACAAGTTAGATTGCTTTCCTGATAATTATTAAGTAGAGGTCTACCAAATTTGACAACGACATTATACAAAACCTTTTTCTTTCTTTTTTTTTAATGTCAGCATCATCTGTTAACTATAGTAGTTTCAACCCAGATGTTCCTGAACAAAGGCTCTTAAGAATTAGAGTCCAACTGTTTCTACCTACCCAGAGGGAAATAAATTGTTCTTGCCATTAAGTCAGCCCCTTTGACTGGAAAGATTACTTTCTGGTGTGAATTAAGCATGGAAACCTGTCATACAGTTTGCACCTTCTAATGTGCTCAGGAGAAGTATGCAAAGATGGGGTCTGGAGCTATTGAAGATGACTCACCCCACGAGGAAGGTGGATGAAGATAGAAGCAGCAGTTCCTTGAAGCACCAGCCCCTCTCCAGCTACTTGGAGGGCCCTGGGATTGTCAGGCTGATGCATGTAACCAGAGTAGATTTGATGTAAACACTGCACTCTGGGAAACCAAGTCCTTACAATCAAGGGGCTAGGGTGGATAATATTTACATTCAAGAGCTTTGATTTGCAACAGTAACTTCTGAAAATGAAAACATCTAGTTAAAAATTTTAAAACATCAGAATTTTTAAGACTCAGCACCAAGAAAACAGAAGTGATTTAAAATATTTATAGAGGTGTTGTTAAACTCCTTTTCTTCATTGCTTTGCTAAGGGTTTTAAAGTATCCCTACTCTCAAATGCACACACACACACACACACATACACAAATCCACTAGCACACCAAAACCCCTTGAAATTAAAAAAAAAAAAAAATGGATGTGGTGGCACACGCCTGTAATCCCAGTGATTTGAGAGGCTGAGGCAGGAGGAGAGTGAGTCAAAAGCCAGCCTCAGCGAGGTCCTAAGCAACTCAGTGAAACCCTGTCTCTAAATAAAAACAAAAGGGGCGGGGGGAATGTGGCTCAGTGGTTATGTGCTCCTGGGTTCAATACCTGGTACCAATAAAAAAGAAATCACCCAGCTATTCCCCTTATTGGACTATTCCCTAAAGACCTTAAAAGAGTGTACTATAGGGATACTGTTACATCGATGTTCATAGCAGCACAATTCACAATAGCTAGACTGTGGAACCAACCTAGATGCCCTTCAATAGATGAATGGATAAAAAAATGTGGCATTTATACACAATAGAGTATTACTCTGCACTAAAAAATGACAAAATCATGGAATTTGCAGGGAAATGGATGGCATTAGAGCAGATTATGCTAAGTGAAGCTAGCCAATCCCTAAAAAACAAATGCCAAATGTCTTCTTTGATATAAGGAGAACAACTAAGAACAGAGCAGGGAGGAAGAGCATGAGAAGAAGATTAACATTAAACAGGGATGGACGAGAGGTGGGAGGGAAAGGGAGAGAGAAGGGAAATTGCATGGAAATGGAAGGAGACCCTCATTGTTATACAAAATTACATATAAGAGGAAGTGAGGGGAAAGGGAAAAAAACAAGGGGGAGAAATGAATTACAGTAGATGGGGTAGAGAGAGAAGATGGGAGGGGAGGGGAGGGGGGATAGTAGAGGATAGGAAAGGCAACAGAACACAACAGACACTAGTATGGCAGTATGTAAAAAAGTGGATTTGTAACTGATGTGATTCTGCAATCTGTATACGGGGTAAAAATGGGAGTTCATAACCCACTTGAATCAAATGTATGAAATATGATATGTCGAGAACTATGTAATGTTTTGAACAACTAACAATAAAAATTTTTTAAAAAAGAAATCACACTGATCACATTGACACGGACAATTACCATTTGCCTAAAGTGTCAACAAAGTCACTTTTAGAGAATGCTGCTATTAATATTAACCAGAAACATAATATAAAGAAAAACTGTGCATTTGATCTAAATACACCCAGCATGGAGTCAAGGCCTAGCATTTGCCAGAGTTCTAACTCATCTCACTCCCTGACTCCCCTGCCAAGGATTCTGGGCCTGCCACTGCCTCTACAGTCTACCTTCAAAGATTCTATAGATTCTATGGCCATTGGTTTAATCACTAACACTCAGGCAGATTACTGGTCACCTTACTGGACCATATATTAGAAATAATGCTCAATATTATCCACACATCTGTTTTCACACATGTTAAGCCCTAATTACAGTACTTCCATGATATGTGCATGAATAGGGCCAGTTCTGTGAGAGGAAAATTGTTTTGAGAAGATGAGACTTGAGCCCCTTCATAAATTCTCTTAAAATGCCCATTTCTGCAGCCAAGATATAGAAATCTATCACTTAACCACTGGGGTTTTCCGGCTTCTTTCTGCTCCATGTTCAAATCTGGATGTCTTTTTTGAAAATCTAATTATTTCACAGGACTCAGGTTGAATTAGCTGTGGTTTTTATTGGCGAGAGGCTCAGCTTTCTCTGGGTAGTATCACATTCTTAGTTTCCTCAAGGGGCTTCTTTTGAAAGATCTGCCCATGCAGAACAACACAGGAGAGCAAGATTTTCTGAATTCCAGGATTTTCTGAACACAGGTAGGCAGTGAGGAGATGGAGAATCTCTCTGCACTGTCAGAAGACAGTGCAGTAGCATCTATGCTTGCCCCTGGATGTGAGGTCAAAACTCGTGCCTTTCAGCACAGCCGAGGAAGATCTGGCTGCAACTCCCTGAGTCACCCTGAATAACATACTCTACATCAAATCTGAATTTTAACTGCTCCATCAGCTGCAGAGGGACAGAGAGACACATCATATTTTACATACATCTTTTGTCCTAATCCCCCCCTGCACTGTAAAAACCTGATACAATTAAGCTTTTATATTTTTCAAGTGATGAATGACTGACTAGTAGGCTCACCTTGGGACTCAGAACCTAGAACACTGTGTTCTTGCTGCAGCCCAGCTGCTCAGCCTCTGGCTTCCTCTGGCTCCTGCTGCCCATCTGCCTCCTCACCCTCTCCCTACCTGGGGCAGGGGAGTGCATCCTCACCTTTGCCAACTCTCTGTTTCTCCCCAAAGCAACACATGTCAAAATATATCTGACATGTCTCTGTCTCCCATCTAAAATCTCAGAGACCCACATGTTCAGAGTTTGTGTCATCCCATGTTGCACAGTCTCCCATCCCAATTTCCAATCCCTTAGAATACCTACTTCCCCTCTTTATTTTTTAAAAATTTTTTTAGTTGTTGATAGACTTTTTAAAAATTTTATTTATATGTGGTGCTGAGAATCGAACCCAGTGCCTCACACATGCTAGGCAAGTACGCTACCTTTGAGCCTCAGCCCCAGCCCCCCACATCTCTCTTTAACCCCTATTTGGATCCAATCTCCTTCAGAGAAACAGCTCAAAGGGTGTCTCCTCCAGGAAGCCTCCCTTGGTTACTCCAGCCTGCAGGGAGCTTTCCCTACAACCCTCAGCATCTGTACTCCAGTTGGAGGCCTCCACCAGGCACTTCAGGGATCCCTGTGTCTCTCTGAGGATGGGTATGATTTCCCTCAGCCAGGTGCAAGGGAAGCCACCATAGAAAAACCAAACCGTTTGGCACTTATAAGTATTCTTATTAATCTTTTTATGTTCATCTATTTGATCAAATCTAATCGCAGGTTCTTCTAGAAGTGGCACCAAGCTTAGGAAGATGATATAAATATCCCAAATTATTGGTTTGCTAACTGGTGACTGATAGGCAGGAAAATTTACTAAACAGTAAGAGCAAACAGAACTTGGAAATGCCACCATGTGTTTCTTTCTTTCTAGATGTTTGTATTTTATAGGGATAGAGAGGGGTACAAGAAAAAAGAGGGACAGCAAAGGGGAAAATGACATTAACTAGTACTAAGAAGGAAGTAATATTATCCCTATTTCAGAGGTGAGGAAACTGGGAGTGCACAACAAGTCCAAGGTCAGGCACCTGGTAATGTCAAAGAAAGGGGATACACGAAGACCTAATATCTTGCCCCAAATCACATAGCCAGCAAGTGGCCCATGCTGGGGTTTGAGCCCAGGCCTCTGGGACTCCGTGGCTCACACTCTGTGCCTCACACAGCATCGTATTATGGAAGTGGCTCATAAGCAGGACCCTGCCCTTCTCCCTGCAGGTTTGCTGCTGGCCTCAGCACTTTCACAGTCACCTGCTGAGGAAGGTGGCAGGAGAAGCAGATGGTTGGCTGGTGTTCAGGTAACAATGGAACGCTCTCCCTCCTTTAGGTCTCAAAGCTCCTATGCCTTGGAGTTGCTGCCGTATGGACCCAGGGGCAAAACCAAGGGGACAGGCTCAGGAGTTGCTGGCCCTTGAAAGGAACATCCCGTGGGCATCCTGGGGAAGGTCCAGGCTGTGCCCACCGTGATCTCCAAGGAGGCCAATGACTTCAGGGATTGGTCCTGACCCATCCTTGCTTCCTCTGGATTTTCCGAATTTGGGCTAATTTGTTCTTCAAGCCGGATCCTGCCTTACTTACCCCCAGTGGAGACCTGACTGCAGGCATTAAAGGGCTCAAGGGCTCAGCACCCCCACGTCCTTTCCCTATAGTGATCTGGATTAGGCCTGGGGTGTGGGGAGACCAGTCAGTGGTTTTCCTGGCATGGCAAAGTGCAGACTCCATCCTGTCCCTGAAGATTGCAGAGAGCCTCACATGAAGAGAGAATGATGGGAAGAAGCTCAACATTCCAGTGACTGGGCTCAAAGTGGGAAGAAGAAGAGGTTACCCCAGAGTGTGGAGTGGAGGGCTGGGATCACGAGACAGGAGTTTGTAATCCTCAGACTTTGAATCAGAATCACCTGGGTTCCTTGTTTAAAACAATAAACAATAAACATTTTCAGGACTAGCCCGAGACATTAATATCTGGAGACGAAGCCTAGATGTCACTCCATTTAATAAGCTTCCCAGGAGACTCCTAAGAAGCCAGCCTTTAACCAGCGCCTACTCCAAGCCAGTCCAATCGGACAAGCCAAGGTCAAAGTCCTGTTGTGTAACTTGTATGGCAGGTGGCTTCGGAGGGGGCACCCACATCCTCTGAGTCCAGGGTCATCATTTATAAAACAAGAGTAGTTACATTAATATAAACTGTATAGGATGGTTGTGAGGATAAATGAGAAAATGTAGACGAAAGGTTAGATATGATTTTGTATTTGCTTAAAGTAGCTTCTGGTTTTAGAACAAAGCCACCTCTCCTGGTCACACACAAAGTGCAGTTCAAAGGCTGATACCGAGAAGTCAAAGTAGACAGTTGATGTGAGTCTCATCAGGTACCAAGAGGGTATCACTGGGCTAGAATTTTTTTTTTTTTTGGTACCAGGGATTGAACTCAGGAGCACTTAACCACTGAGTCACATCCCCAGTTCTTTTTCATATTTTACTTAGAGACAGGGTCTCACTGAGTTGCTTGGGGCCTCACTAAATTGCTGAGGCTAGCTTTGAACTCGAGATCCTTCTGCCTCAGTCTCCCGAGCCACTGCACCCAGCTGGGCTTGAAATTTTTAAGACGGTAGCTTTGAGGGCCTTCTGCCCCTCCTGCCTTCCCTCCAGTTCCTTTCTGTTCTCTTGGAAAATGACCTTGAATTTTACCTACTTATCTGGCCTCTTATCTTTTCACAGACAGACTGAGAAAACTCCAAGCTCTCCTGTTCAGTGATCCCACCCCACAAAGTGGCATTCTGCCAGCCCAGGGGAAGAACAAATTTATTTCTTTTCATGCTTTAAGACATTATTGGCCGCATATTGTTTTAGTGCAGCACATAATTACAGAAACTGCTCTGAAAATCTGTATATTTTATCTGTGCTTTATTACATCCAGAATATTCTCCAATTCTTTTTCTTCTCCATGAACCAGCCTAAAATATATTTTGGCGTCCTTTATGTCATCTTGAAATTGAATAGCCAATTCTTACAGTAATGAAAATACTTATGCGCCAGCCGGGTGATATACAACACTACACTCTAATTACGGCTGTGCTTTAATTAACCTGAATTGAAGAGTGTTATCATTAAACTGCTGGTAACTTTGAGTTATGGCTTTTCTTTAATTTAAAGTAGAAAACACAGATAATTAAGCCTCCAGATAATCAAATGCTTGAGGAGAGCTTCAATGTTTTGGGATGTTCCTAAATCTCATTAAATGTCCTCTCTTTATTGATTAGTTCCACCTCTGCTGTATCATTGCATTAAGGAATAATAGCACTAAGTTGAACACATTCTCACTCACATCAGTGGGCTTTTTTTTTTTTTTTTTTTGGGATTCTGGAAGCTTTACTGAACAAACAGCCGATTCTCTGACAGCAGGGTAGGTCTGAGCGATTTTCTCCTCCTTGGGACATCTTCTAAATGTGAAAATCAACCAAGGGAAATATTGGGGCAGCACTGTATCTACCTGTGCCTGACTCTTAAGCCAGTGCTGAAGGCCAGTGAAGTTTCACACCATGCACAGGTCAGGGTGGACAAGATCACATGTGCACAGTGCCAGGCCTGGATCGTTGGTGTTGCCCAGGCCTATTGAAGACATCAGGAAGGGGCAGATGGTACATCCCCTTTGTTATAACACATGAGAGCCAGTCATCATTTTGTAGAAATACAGATCCTGTATGGTTCAAGAGGGGCCAGAAATCCAGTTTTTGTGTGAAATACCACTTGTTAAAAAAAATTATTGGCCACAAGCCTATAAGAAATGAAACATTGTAGGGCAACTATCTCAGTTCAATGCACCTCGTGAGAATCCCAGTTAGCGCCTCTAGCGGAGGCAGTCCTTACCCTTCTTGTTAGTCTTAAAATGAACTGACTCAGATTTCAGGGGCAGAATAAGAGAGGCAAGAAAGCAGGAAGACCCAGGGGGGTTTTGCAGAATCACTGGTGTCAAACACACACACTAGGCAATGGCCAAGAGAGAGGGTTTCAAGTCTCCCAAGCCTATACCCCCAACTCTATGGGGCCCCTCCCTTGGCCTTGGCAGCTCTGCTGTGTGCTCAGACCACCCTCCACATTAGACATATATAAATATATGATATTTCAGTTTCCTTTTTATAAAACCAGTTCTAAGTCCAGGCTTCTGGTCTTTCCATCCTATGCAGGCTGAGCTCGGAGGAGAAGAAACCTCAGCATCCAGGACCCAGTGCCTCTGAATGGTTAACTTCTTCCCATGGCAGAAAGAGAAATAACTCTCAAAGAAAGGAGCAAGCGGGAGTTACAATAGGGCATCCATTTTCAGAAAATAACTCCTTCCGAATCAATTACCTATTCACTTTTCCAGTCCATTTAACATTTAAACTTTCGCTTAGAGACAGGGTGAGAAATTTCAGTAAACAGCCAAACCATTTTGGAGTGCTTAGGGTCTGGGCCAGGCACTGGCAGAGTGCACCTGCTGCGTCCGCTGACAAGAGTCTCCAGGTAAACACAGCCAAGCAACCAAGCACTCCGACCCCTCCCTGCTGCGTAGGGAATGGAAGATGATGAAACGATAAACCCCAAACCCTCTGGACTTCCCTTTATTGTGAGGGTGCTCAGTCTTGTTCTGGCACCTTCAGACCTCCCTTTCCAGAAGGTGGATTTGGTTTGTAAATTGACAGGGAGGGCAAGAAAATGGCTTTTCTTCCTTAGCCCAATGGGTTCTCAAATCCCCCATTTCTTCCCAGGTTTTATCAGTGAGACAGAGATCATCGATCCATGACTAAGGTGTCAAAAGATCAGGCTAAGCATCTCCGTATTCTCAGGGCTTTTGTATTTTTACAGGGGACAAAGTCCCTGTTTGGCTTGAACCCAATACCTGAGATGCTAAGTGGGGGACACCTGGAGCTCCTGAAGCTAGGTCATCTCTTCGCCTGCAGAGGCTTCTTCAAGGCCTCTTTTTGTACATTTGGTTCCACGTTTCCTCAGTAAATAGTGAAATCACTTTGAAAAATTTTATTTCAGTAGCTTCTCTCATGTCTCTATAATTTGACTTGATTAGAAGACAGATTCAAATCCCTTAATCCAGGGGCTGGCAAGATTTGTTTTTGCACTATTAAAATCAGAGAGGGTTGGGGGTATAGCTTAGTGGTAGAGCACATGCTGAGCATGTGTTAGGTCCTGGGTTCAATCCCTAGGACCAAAAAAATAAAATAAAATCAGAGAGAAGTGTTCATGCTACCCTTCATACATATGCCTATATCACAGGAGTACAATTTGAAATAAACAGATTAATTGCAGTTCCTGAGTTAGTACAAATGACAGATCCAAGTTCCAGATTTTCAGGTCTGGAGGCCAGGGGAAACCCCAAGGCAGGGACCATGTACTGACCCATGTTCCCATTCATCATCATATAGGACTTAGCACAGAGTATCCCCTCAATAATTGCCAAGTGACCCAACTGTGCTGGGCAGAGGTCAGTGACTTTCTATGAGGGGCACATTAAATATCCCTGAGAGCTAAGGAACACCCAGTCAACAGTCACTTACTCACAAACAGTAGGGAAGGACAGACCCACGAAGGCACTGGAGAGATATTCTGTGTACATTTCATTGGACACTCCTTCCAAGTAGTATTTCTGCCATGTGTCTTCCTCAATCTGAAGGAGAACACAGGAAGAGAGTTTACAATATGACTGCAGACTGCAAAGGAAGTGAGGTACAGCCTGTGGCAAACAAATGAAATGCACTGGTTAGATGACCATGACCTCAGCAACGAGAAACAAAACCACAGTACCCATGCAGTGACCCTGAACCCAAGGACTTGAAAGACATCCCCTTTAAAGTACATTTTCTTTTTTTTTTTTTTTTAACCTGTATGATTTCTAAAGGTGTGGCGACATGGGCACTCACCCACAATAATGATAGACAAGTCAACAAGTATTTTGGAGAGCGATTTTAAAATAGGTTTCAAAGTTAGTAAAAGCATGTACTCTCTTACACAGCAATTATACCTTAAAGTATTCACAGCAAAGAAATAAATACACAAATACAGAAAGCTATGCACAAGAATACCCTATATATTGTATAGAAGCATACTATACAATGGAATACTCAGAATCAATTAAAATTATGATAAAAGTGGGCAACTGTATAGTAATTTTATAAAAATGAACATTACAAAATGTGTATAATCTGATCCTTTTTTTAAAAAAAACTTCATAGTCAACAGAACACTTGTAAAGACACAGAAAAAAATCTGGAAAGTTTTATACAAAAATAATAACAATGATCTCTGAATGCGAGAATAACATTTTTTTCCTTAGATTTCTATATCATCTGAAGGCTTTTACAATGGGTATGTATATATTACAACAAAACGATACATTCCTACTCTGGAAAATACAATTTTGCAGGCCCTACATGGTATGTCACAATGAGTAAAATGTTTCAGAAAGCTCTTGCTCCAAATGTCACTAAAATAAGTATTTTCTTTTTTTCCCCAACTAACAAGTTCAACCTGTTTTCCCAACAACCCTATTCATGCTATGCATTTCTGGAAGGATTTTACATTGGATTCAATTTTGTTTTGACTCATTTGTTTGTTTGTTTTGTGTGTGTGTGTGTGTGTGTGTGTATGGTGCTGGGGATCCAACCCAGGACTTCATGCATGTGACAAGCACTCTACCACTGAGTCCCATTCCCAGCCCCATCAGGATCAATCTTTAAAAAACAAGGAGTCACAAGAATGCTGGGGGAGCTGAGGGATGCCATGGGCTCCCCCTGCAGGCAGACAGGCTGTATGACTTTGAGCTGCTGCCTCCCAGGCTTTCCTTCCTGTGAAGGTTAGGTAGGAGGAAGATGAGAGGAAGCCGCCCAAGCAACAGGAAGGGGCTCTTTCTAATTTCTGGTTTTGTTTTTGTGTTCAAAGGCATCTTGCCTGTGGCTGATTGGTCAGTTAACCTGGAGAAAAGAAACATTTGAATTTGAAGGAGACATGGAAACCATGGGAAAGAGGACAGCCGTGATCTATTTGGTGATGCCGGGGCATTCAAAAGTCAAGAACAAAATCAGAAATAAACTGAAAGCTCCCTGCCTCCAGACAATTTGTCTCCTCAGGATCAGCCTAGGTATAATTAGGTTAGGTAGGTTAAGGCTGAGCTGCTCCTAATACATGAGACACAGGCGACACAGGGCTGCTCGGTATGTGCTGGTCATCTGCCCCTGATCTTCCCCAAAGTGGGCACCTTCAGAAAACTAGTCACTCGACCATTTCTACTGCTAAGTAGAAAGATCATAAAAATTAACTGTCATGTGTTCATGAACTAAGCATGAGCTTTTTAATTTCTCCAAATCTAAAATCCCAACAAATTTCTTTAAATAAAAAATATTGCTAATTTTAACTAATCTGAAGAAAGCCTAGTGTGCATTAATAAACATTTTGAAAAACAGAATATTTTGGAAACCATGTTGTCATAATTCATTTCATTGGCAAATAGGATACTACAGGAAATGTTGCTACTTATAAATCCTCAAGTAGAGCTTTACAGGTGGATAATATTCCTAAAGTATAAGAATTTAGCCAACTCCTTCAGCAGAGACATTTCTTTTATAGTATGTCACTTATGTTTTAATTTAAATATTACAACTAATTTTCAAAAATAATGAAAATATGAACCTTTATGTTAATTGTTCCTGATTGCTGGTGATCTTCCGAAGTTATTATGGTTTTAACCTGGTTCCTTATAATTATGGTCAGTATTTTCATGCCCCTATGTTGCAACAGAGTTATTCTTTACAATAAATTTTACTGTAGGTTAATCACTAAATTTTTAAATAAGTAGAAACAGATTCTTTATAAGGCAATTATATTATTCATGTTTGTTTTAAAATTAGCAAAAAATTGTTTCATTGCTTTATTCCTTCAGCAAATGTTTATTGAACAAATTATGTATTTTAGTACTTTCTCTAGTTGCTGATGAAATCTTATTTTAAACTGGCATTTATTTTTCCATATTTTCCCCTTTGCTGGAAAAAAGCAGCAGACATGTCTAGCTAAGATGTATCTGACCACACATATTTGACTCCTACTGATTCTTCCGAATCCCTTTTTGTACACATTCATTGCCCTTCTGGCTCATCTGAAATGCTTGAGGACTAAAAGTCAAATAACTGGAAGAAGTGCACAGATCATTCTGTAAGATAAAATGCCTCTTTCACATCCATATGTAGACTCTCAGAGGGTATCTGCAATGCTATACTAGCTATACTATCAACTGTGCACATGCTGACAAATTTAAGCCCATTGTTTTAGCTCTGCTTAAAATTTCTCCAACTTTCACACTATTTCTACGTAGAAAGCCAACCCTTTTTTGAGGTTTTTCGAGGGAGGCATTCTACACACACTCAGAAGTACAAAATTGCTATATTCATATCTTCTCAAGACATGTAGTTGGGAACACAAAATGGTTCAACTGCTATGGAAAAACAGATTGGTGGTTCCTCAAAGAACTAAAGACAATTACCATATGATCACCAGCTCCACTCATAGATATATAAGCAAAAGAACTAGAAGCAGGATCTCAAAGCCTTATGTGATTACCCACGCTTATAGCAGCATAATTCATAATAGCTGAGCAGTGGAAGCAGCCCAAGGGAGTCTGAAAGGATGAAGGAACAAGCAAAATGCAGTCCATACTTGCAATGAAATATTATTCAGCCTTTATCAGGAGGGAAATTCTGATGCCTGCTGCAACATGGATAAAATCTGATGGTATTATGCTACTGAAATACCAAGTCCCCAAAAGACACATACTTTATAATTCCACTTAGTTGAGGTCCCCAGAATGGCCAAATTCATGGAAGCAGAATGTACAAAGGTGTTTGCAGGGGTGGGGTTGGTGCATGAGGAGTCACTGTACCACTGGTAGAAAGCATCAGTTTTGCAAGATCAAAGAGCTCTGGCGATGTATGGAGGTGATGGTCACCCAACCATGGGAACACATATAATACCATAGAACTGTATGCTTAAAAATAGTTAGGATGGTTAATTTTATGTTCATGTGCATTTTACCACAATTTAAAAGTGTTAAAATCCATATGTGTAATGTGGAAGCAGAAGAATTAGTAATTATAATTATCACTGAGACCCTTTAATCCTTAAAGGGAAGAATGACAAGTTATACTAGAGCAAGGTCAGGATTAGGACAGTCACATCAAGAGAGTCAGGAGGGAGGACCAGCTTTCTGACCCTGTAGTTCAATGTCAGGAAAAGGGACCCAGGAAAAAGGACTCCAACTTTCATATCCATGCAAAAACTTTAATCATCCCCTCCTATCAAAGTTCATCTTTCTAGGACTCAAGCATGGTGTCTTCAACTTACTTTGGAAAAGCAAAAGCAACAGTGAGCTTTCCCCTTCCTTCTGTCAATGCACTCTTAGGATAGGGATAGTGGGTGTAAATTATGCTGAATTTCAAACCTTGTGCTTAATACGAAGAAAATGACAGTGAACAACAACAAAAAAAAATCTGGGGAGACTGGAGGGAGTTATTTGCATTAGGATTCCACTTCCACAGATGATAAAACGGAGGCACTCAGAGGTGAGGCCACCTACTGAAGGTCACAAAGCCAATCAGTGGTACAAACAAGTATCAGAGTTCATGCACTCAAGAGAGATGTCCAGGGAAGAGGGGGATGGCAGGGAGGATTTGCCATATCCAGGTGCATAAGGGGGAAATACCAGACCAGAAGTTCATCAAGGGCTCAAAAGCTGAGACCCTGGAGCCTTGCCAATGGCTGTGAGAGGTGGACAAGGACTACTATTGATTTCAAGCTCAGCCAAAAGGGTCCTTCAGGTTTCCTTGAAGAGGATAAAAGCATCATTTCTATTATATAAAATGGAACCATCCCAGCCTATAACTTCTTTCTGAAAATAGTACATGCTGTTCCCCACATTTGTGTTGTCAATGTATTTTTAACTGTAATGTGAAGACACACTTCCCAGCAGAAAAATGAAGGAATGGGACCAAAATGACTTAGGGAAAGGTGCCAAAATTAATTTGCCAGCCATTCAGCAATCAGTCAAAGGCAAAGCATTTCCTGAGGCAGCAATTTATCCTCTGGCTGTCACATCAAACCCCAGCTGTTTTAGAAGGGCGCCTAGCAAGGAGGAGCAGCTGATGTGCTGCGGGTTCTTATTCATCAAACACACAGAATTGTCAGTGAGCGAAGGGAATTGAGCCATTGGGTTAGCTTGTTTACCCCTCTCTTGGTTTTATTTATCTACCCTTCATTACCTAATTTTTCAACCAGTCTAGTTGAACCTCCCAAGCAAATGGTTTTACACCAATCCATGGGCAACACAGTTCCACCATCAAATGCACCGTCCAACTGGAAACACCAGCCTTGGCTCCTGGAAAGTCACGCCTTCCTGATCCCAGGTTCTGCATGTGCTTCTAATGGGAGCACAGTAATGATGCCTTTTATTTTTTGTTTCCTGTGATTAGAGTGAAACTGTGTTTTTCTAATGCTAACAGCCTGATGAATGTGAAAAATTCAACCTTCCTGGCTGAGATCTGTTACAGCTACTGTGATTTCTGTTCCCAGTAAAGAGTCTGAATAACTGTGTTGATTACAGCCAAATAATTTTGCAAAAAGTCCGTCCTTAGCTCTGGAACCATATAAATAATTCCAAAGATTATCATATATATACCAATCCTAATTTAATTGAAAATAATACACTGTTTCAATCTAAATATATGTTATAGTATGCCCATCAAAAGAGAAGTACTAAAAGAAATCATAAAAACCAATGATGATCACATTAAGAGATGCAATAGATGGGTCATAAGAACTATTCACTAATGCTACCCCAAACTGGTAGTAGTATCAACAAACGTTGATTGCATTTACTATTTTGTAAAAATTTATCTGAATTCTCAGCAAACAGTGTTCCTCTAAGGGATGAGGTTTTTAAATCATGAGTGCTTAATCATAATTAATTAGCCACATACAAATGAGTATCTGTACATATAAACTATAAAATAATACATGGTTACTGTGCTTTAAAAGTGACAGTCTAAGCAGAGCCCAGTGACATGAACTGACCAACATTATCTTGGGGCCTATAAAAACGTATTTATTCTGCCAAAAAAGACACAGCACCACAGAACATGTCAAGCCCCCAATGACAATAATAAAGATGGAATTGGAATTTATGGGCTCTCAGCTGACAAGTGTGTGGGCTTGTTACTAAAACAAGTGGGGTCGTGTATACCCATTTCTGTACAGCATGCGCAGCCACGGGGGAAAGTCTCACTAATGCTACGCTTCTCATCTCTTGCTGGAGAGAACAATGTCAAGAGCGACAAGGTGTTAAGAGCACTTTACCATTGAGTTCCTCGAATTCTCTCTTCTGTTTCCCTTTATGTTCCAAAGCCAATGAGCTTGCCATAGCTCTGATCAAAGGGCTTGTGGTTATCTCCTTCTCCACCCCTTCTTAGCCTCCATGCCTTCAGTACCATTACAAAATACTAAAAGCAACTCATACAAATAAAATTCTCAATGGGTGAATCTTGCTCACTGAGGTCCAAGAAGGTGCTGTGCTCCCTGCACAGCTTTCTGGGGTAGAGGGAGTTGTGACAAAGCAGAGGAAGAAAGCAGAGGCAAATGGTTATTTGTACCTTTCCAGAATGTACTTCTTCTCTGTGCCAAACTGCTTATCAATGCTGTAATTCCTGGATGTGGACTTGGGTTCGGCAGCCTTTCTGAGAGTAGCAATGGATTTCAGGGACTTCATAACAATTTGGCATTCCGTAATTATGGCCAATTTCAGATTGCATTTTCCAGAACGAACGTGTGAATAGGATGAAAGGATCTCAGATTTTTCCAAAGGTTTCAGAACAATGTCAATTAAAACAAATTATTTGAGATTTGACAGAATGCCAGATAACTGGTTGCTTCAGCACTGAATGAATAAATAAACAACTCCAAAGATTAATTTGGGGATAAACTTGAGCCAAATCTCTTACTCTCAGACAAGTGGGCTGCAGACTATCAAATGAGATTTCTTCCACCAGACATTATGAAAAAAAAATTAAAAATCAGCCTGCATGAGGTGTTCAGAGAGAAATTAACACACCACACCACATGCAAAAGAATTAAAATGCATGTCATTTTCCTCACTACATTACCCCAACCCAGACTATGTCTGGAGAGACACAGAATGTCATGGAGACTGAAGATAAAGGAAAGGTTAGCAGAAAGAGGGACATGTGAACTTTTTAAAAAGAGTAATTACCTAGAAGTTATTTAAGAGAGTGTTACCTCTCTGACAGGAAACTGGTACTTTTTCTCAATATCTAAAAGCCTTTTTTTACCCTCTTGTTTTTTTTGGTTTTTTTTTCTATTCAAGGAAGATAAGGTACTTTTGCTTAAGAAATGTCTAATCTTCTTAAAGACTGAACTACTCCCTATCGGACCAAATAGGAAAATTTGGTTTTGCAATGTTGCTCATAGTTAAGAATGTCTTCACTTGTGCCTCAGATAATAAATTTCTTTTCTTTACTTTTTTTTTTGGTGGTCTGGGGATTGAACCCAGGGCCTTGTATATGCAAGGCAAAGCCCTCTATCAACTGAACTATATCCTAAGCCCCAAGTTTCTTAAAATACCACTTGAAGAAATCTAATCTGGGTGGAGTGAGCCTGAAGTGAAAGCTCTCATGCAGACACCTGCCTCCTCCATCCATCCATCCAGAGGACAGACAGTTCAGCCCTGCATCCCAAACTTTCCAGGACAGTGCTCCCAACTCCTGAGATGAGGAATCAGGGTTTTGATTATTTCTGATATCCACTATTTTGAAGAACCAAGCTATTGTAAAATCAAATAAAAATGAATTTATAAAAAAAGAAATGAAAAGGTAAGACATGCAAAGTACAAGGCCAACATTTTTATCCTTAGATCCAAGCAACATAAAATTAATCTGTCAAATTGCTTTAAAGTTTTTCTTTTAATTTCCTGTACTTATCTCTTCTCAGGTAAGTAATAAACAGTTCCCAGCATTCATCTTTGGACCATGGACCACAGTTGGAACTTTGCTGGTCTTTAGTATGGAGCCATTCTATCTTTCAAACCTTGCTTCCCATAATTTCCCCTAAGTTTCATAAAGATAGAATTATTCTCAACTAAGATTTCACAAGGTAAACTTGGCAGAATTAACCAGCAGGTATTACCTGGAACAAAACCTAATGGAGAAGTTTTGTCCCCAACTAGGATTTAGATTATTTTGAAAGCACAAATTTTTATCTTAATCTGTACTGCCTGGAACAGAGTATGGTACCTAGTAATAATACTTTTGAATGAATGAAATAAATTTGGACAGTACTGGATTTAACAAAGCAAACTGCATTTTCAATTTTATTGTATTTTTTTAGTGCAATGCTCCTTAGAACTTTTAACATGCTAATATGAACTCTATGTCTACAGGGAGAAAACTATTTGGTCACTAAATCTCTTATTTCAAGGAGCCACACATGGACATGGGAAATGCTTATCTAAAAGTTTCTTACCCCTGATTTCCCATGCTGGTATCTTTGTTCTCCTCCACCTTCTATTAGAAATATGTCTATGTACATTTTCAGTTGTCAAAACCTTTTGTGTGAAGTTGATATCATATGCCACCTCATTTCTCCAATTTGAGGTGCTCCACCCTACTTTAATGGGAATATGAATTGCACAACTCTAGGGAAGGCACAAGGGCTCAATGAGACAATCTGTATGGAATGCTTAAAACAGTACCCAGCACAAAACAAATGCTCAGTATGTGGAAGTGAACATCGGCCACCATTAGAGCATTTAATTCTTCGGACAAATGCAATAAAGAAAAACTCAGAACAGAAGTTACTCCTTTGTTCAACTGTAAGATCTTTAAGAGAAAATCTGTCTTGTTCAACTCTGGCTTCTAAAACAAGCAGCAAAGAACTTTGCAAATAGGAGGTGCTTAATTAATACTTGCTGAGTTGAACTAAGCTAGAGAAAACTGGAGAAAGACACAAACAAGCAAGCACATTTTTTTCTAAGCTTCTAATCATAAGAAAGCATGCATAACTTCATAGCATTTAGTGTTGGAACATGAAATGAACCAATTTTTGCCTCTGAATACTGGAAAATTCTGCACTCTTAGGAACTAACAGGGAGCATACATAATTAGGTCATTTTCAAACATCCCAGAAAACTTCTTACTATGAGCAACATTTTCTGGGAAATTTTGTCATCACAGAATATCTTGGTGACTTACAGTTTTCTAAATTGGAGACTTGAGTTGGAAAGCAGAACTCTCAGGAAAAGGTGCACATCTCCAATCTAACTAGAATGCTTCATCCTGCTGGCCTCCTACTTCCACCCCTTTGGAAAGTAGCGCCTTCTCCCTATCTCAGCCCACGCTGTTTTCCCCAGGCGATTAAGCTCCTCTTTGTCTTCTTGCCTTCCCTTTTCCAATTCCAATGTCAAGTCAAACAAAAATTGCGGAGGAAATAGACTAAGCCCAGCAAAGGCTATATTTGGCTATTTCATTATCCTGAATTTTAAAATTGAGGCCAAAACCAACTGCTAATCTTTTTGTTTGTTTGTTTGTTTTGTTTTGTTTAAACAGGGAAAAGAGGGAAGGAGTTACAAAAGAATGTTTGAATCAGCACAGGAATTATAAATTTGTTTTTGGTGACACAAACCACTCAAGAGTTGCCTATGCCTTTGAGGAATCTTCAGTATTTGAGATGGTTTGGTGAGAACCATTCAAATTTCTTACCAGGGGATGTAGCTGAGGTTTCACCTAAAAGTCCTCTGACACCCTGAGTCCTGTGCTTCCTAAACTTTGATGGACATGTATGTTGCTCAAGAGAACTTGGCAGAAGGAAGTTTCTGGTGCCATAATCCAGGGATGGCATCTAAGATGCTGATGATCAGTTCCCAGAGGATGCCTATGCTGCCCACGCAGGGACCACACTTTGAGTAGCAAGGAGCTCTTCCTATGGACAGGGAAGAACAAGTAGTCTCCATTATGCCTCTGAGGATCAGTGAATGTGGGGAATCCAATTCAGCCTAAAGGATTTGAATTAGAGATGAAAATGAATGTTTTCCATGAAGTATTGCTAAATATCAGAGCCAGTTACAGAAAAGGCTTGTAGATAATTAGGCACAAGATGGGTATCCAAGTGTTTGGGTTGTTGTGGTAATTAGTCTAAACCATATTTCAGGGGTCCAGATTTATCTACTTAGTTTCTCTCCATTGATCCAATGACCCCAATAATAGCTTCATCTCCATTTGAATGTGTGCTGTGTAGATACAGAAGCAATATAGCATGTGTGCATTTAATTCAATTAAAAATAAAGTTTCAGGAAATGACCCTGATTTGCATCCCTAATTTCTATTCAACTTTCCCATTTTAGGACACACTATTGAGTGTGAGGACAAAAACACTTGCCAACTCAGACCCATTTTAGTGACAGCAGATTCTGGATACTTATGTCTCCTATCGCTGTACAATATGGCCTAATAAAGTGGAGCCAAAGAGACTAGATTTCATTTCGAAGCAAAGGGTTTGGTCATAAACTTTTGCTTTCTGGCTGAACAGAGCCATTCCAGCCTCAAGCATAAATTCTGCTAGTTTTAGGTATCTGGGTGATTGTGAAGCCAAATGGGTTATTTGTGAGCCAGGTATCAAAGGCAGAGGCAAGCAGTTTATTGTGTATTCATTGTTATCTGGACAATCTCTTGCCAGTTAGAGAATATTTTCACAGGAAGTTAGAAATGACTTCAGAAATTCCCCTCTGCGGCTTCCTAGAGTGGATCTGAGGCCTCATCAAAAAGACATTTGGTTCAGCGATTGGAAGTGGGCAGCCTATAAATTGCTGAGGTATTTCGCTGGGCTCAGCAGTTTCCTTTTCCATGGCAGGGTGACCACAACCCTGAGTGCTCACTTAGTACAGTAGCAGGCAGGAAAGAACTTAAGCACACACAGGCTCTGGGTTCAAATCTCGGCCTCACTAGGTGTCCCTGGGCCAAACTGCACAACTTCTCTAAGCCTTAATCCCTTTACCTGTAGAATAAGGGCAATAGTACCTACTCTAGGGAGGGAGCCCGAATGAGGTGATGCATGTGAGTGCTAAGCTTAGTGGTGCCTGGAAATATTCATGACATGCATGTGTCAGATATTCGCATGGTACAGTCAGAGTAAAAGATGGCATTTACCAAGTGTGCTCCTTGCAGATGTTCTATAAATGTCAGCTGTCATTATGGGTACTGAATCGATAACGATGATAATGACAAAGATATATATCTACTGTTCAGACAAAGGAACAAAAGCCCATTAGCTGTTGGTCTTGTGATTCATGGCTGGACCATCACTGATTACCAAATGGTCTTCCAGATGCAAAAGAAACACCAAGAAGTTTGAGTGTGTCTCTCCAAAGATAGCTCTATTCTATGGAACTCCTCCCCAGCTTCTATGGACCTTTCTCGTGGCACCCTTGGCCTCTACTGTCGCAGTAATTGAATCCTGGCCCCGATTTGCAAACTGAACTCAGCTAAAGAAAAGCTTTGCAGACAAGCAAACCCTTTTAGAAAGCTAGGTAGAAAGTATCTGTTACTGTCTTCTCCTATCAGTGACCCAATCCTAGCATGTTACACTTGAACATGCCTCCTGAGACAAAGGGACTCCTCCTCCCTGCCCCCTTCTAAATGGCTTATCAAATTATTCTATCTGATCACAAACTTTATGCTCTCTGGGAGGAGATCTGGGGGGCATGTTTTCCTGTTCCTTGTTCCATTTCTAGGAAGGGGGAGCACTCATCATGGATCAGTAAACTCAGAAAACTGCTGGCCCTCATCCTGTAATTGGCACAGGATGAGATGAGCAGGAAGACTCAGTACTCCTGAAGATTCTGTTTGGGCAGACAGGGTTCTCTCCGCCCCCAGGCTCAGGCAACCCACCAGTGGTTTAAGCTGAGAATACATTTGAATCCATGGGGCAGGACGTGGGAGTTTGCTCTCTTTCTGAGTTGTCTGCAGGTAACTCATTCCAACACACAGCTGTTCTCCTTGGAGTCACCCCACCGCAGGGCTCTGTCCTGAGCACAGCTGTGCCCGCTTGCTGGGATCTCATTAGCATATGAGAAAGGAAAGTCAGCACATCCCCACTGGTGGCAGAGGCCTGGGGGAAAGTGGGACAGATGCACCCATCTCTCACCTATTTGTGCTGAAAAAATCATCTGGCCTTGAGGGGGTGGAGGGCTTGGCAGAAAAGCTGAGGGGACTGGGGAACAAGTGTCATTTAGGCTGATGAACAATGCTGCTACCTTGGAAAATGTATTCAGTCAGGAAATTCTGCTGACTCCAGATCTTACCACCAAAAATTCCAGGGACCTCTCCCAACATCAGTCACCTCCGAAAACATTGGCAACACAGAAATACAAGAGGTAGGGTTGCCTCTATGCCACCCTGGAGGACACGGTTTTGTATCAGGCTTATTCTTCTGTCTTTCCTATCAGTGACCCAATCCTAGCCCAGTCTAAAGCCTCATCACAGGTACAAACACAGGCAGTGCTTCCACTCTCTCGTGAAAGGAAGAAAGAAAGAAATTAAAGACCAAGGGTTAGATGCTTTCATATACTGTTAATCTTCCCAACAATCTCTAAACTCTTTTTTTTTAATGCAGGTAATGCTCAGAGAGGTAGAGTAACCTGCCCAAAGTCTTCCAGAAAACCATGTCAAATCTTAAAGTTGTCCCCACCCCATCCTCCCATCCACTATACAACCACACAACTCCCATCATACTTTGCCGGGGTGTGGGAACAGGAAGGGAGAGGGCTGTGGTAGGGAATTTGTATAACACCGTGTTCCACAAGTATGAATGGAGAGGGGAAATGACAATCGCACCCATGAATGACCAAGTCCAATCACAATTAGCCTGGGATACCTAATCCTATTCTGAAAGGGGCACCAAATACTCCTCTTTCACTGGTTCTTTCCTCACTAGTCTATTTAAGGAGGGGGAAAAAAAATACCCAACCACTGAAGGACATGGTCTTTCAATGACAAACTTTAGCTAAAACAAGAAAGCAACAAAAACTCCTTAAGAAGTGATACCTATTTTGTCACAGTCTAGGAAAAGAAGAAGGTGATTAAATCCATTGTCCTAAAAAACAATGCTATAAATATGGAGGATAAGAGTAAACACTGACTTCTGCAGGCAGAGTGACAGCAAAGAGCTTTTTGCACAAGATCAGTGGGCACAGAGATGTATGTTACTCCTCAGAGGACAGAGATACCCTATCTACTGACAGGATGTGGGGAAAGAAGAAGGAAGCAATATCCCTCACTCATATATGTCAATTAATTTCATCTACTTCCCATCCCCTCATGCACAAGGTATACAGCTCTCCAGACAGGACACCTGTATTTCTCCAAACCTGAAACCCTAACTAAAGGGACCATATCACTCTTGTTACCATGAAATACATGTGGCAGTTAATTGTAAAATCTACAAAAATTATACCCAGTTGAAAGTTTTTATGGGATGCCATTTTTCAAGATGGCAGATGGATGCTTAAGTTGATCTCAGCACCATCTCACTGGTGTCCCAAAGTTTCTTTAAATCAGCCAAATGAGTCTGAAGTTGAAACAGCCTCCTCACATTGTTATACCAGGAGATGCCTTGAATATCAGTGTATTGCAACTTTCCAAGTTTTGTTATTCATAGCTTCTGATGGAGAGGTGAGTTACCTCAGTCTTGCCCCAAAGAGAATGATTATGGAACATGCTCAAATGACATGTGTGGATGATACTGCAGTAGAAGCAATGCTCTCCTGGTCCGGCTATAAAGGGCAAACAGAGACTGTGGTTTTTGTGACAATGCAGGATAACTAAAGCCTCAGCAGTTTCCTGGTCAGAGAATCAAAAAGGAAACACTCCTAGAAATTGAAGCCATTTGTGAGATAAAAGAGAACAAGGTAGCACCTTGGAACTGTTTGCGAACTCATGAGCTCATCCTCAGTCGTGCATGGACAGAACTGGTCCTACATGGCCTATGTCAGCTTTGACACCTAAACGATATATACCAACCTGTCTGAAGCTGATTTGAGACAGATCCAAAAAATACTACTAATGCTTGGAAAACTCAACTAACATTGGAACCAAATGTTATGGACCAAAGTCCATAAAATCTGGTCAGAACTTGCAACCTAAATCAAACAGGTCAACTGCATACGAACATAAAATTATCGACATTTTTATAAAATTTTAAACAGACTAAGAAATTCATAATGCAATCATCAAAATGCCCAGAATACAATAAAGAATAAAAATAAGCAGGAGAATCTCAACTTGCATGGAAAAAACAATCAACAGATGCCAAAACTTACATGACACAGAAAAGTGGAATTATGTGACAAGAATCCTACTGCAGCTGTCACAAAATTTCCCCAGAAACTAAAAAGGAACACATTCTCAAAGAATCAAAGGCAACAATCCTTTGTAAAGAAATAAAATTTTAAAAATAATCAAATGGAAATTCCATATTTAAAAAAAACAATAATTAAAACACTCATAGGACGGACTCAATAACAGAATGAAAATTAAGAACAAAGAGGGAATTAATTTGAACACTGAGCAATATAAACTATGCAATTTGAACAACAGAGAGAGAAAATCTTTTTTAAAAAATTGAACAGAAACTTTGGTTTCTCTGGTACCTTAGAAAAAGATCCAGCATTTGTGTCTTAAGAATCCCAAGAAGGCACGAAGTGTAGGGTGCAGAAAAAAATATTTCAAGAAAATAATGAATGAAATCTTCCCAAATCTCACCAAAAGACAAACCTCGAAGTTTAAGAATCTCAAAGAACCCCAGCAGGAAAAACCCAAAGGACAGACACACTGTAATCAGACAATGGAAATCTAAAGATAAAGAGGACATCTTGAAAGGAATCAGAAAAATGACCCCTTACTTACAGGTGATTCACATGATCATGCATTTCTCACCAGAAACAAAGGAGGAAAGAAGGAAGCAGAAAAACATTTTTTAAAGTACTGAAAGAAAAGAATTGTCCACCCAGAAATCCATACCCACCAAAAATGTTCTTCGGGAATAAAGCTGAAATAAAACACTCTCCAATAGCAGAAAACAGTATTTGTCACCAGAAGACAACTCCAGAAAAATTAATTGTTAAATTACATAGTATAGACAGAATGGAAATGATAGGGGGAAAAAAACGGAACATTTGGAAAAAAGAGAGAACAACAGAAATAACAAATACTGGAATAAGTTTAAAAGACTGTATTTCTCTTGAGTTCTTTAAAATATGTTTGAAAAAAATTATGACATTGATGGTGTTTTCACTGTATGTAAGGGTAACAGAACAATCTACAATGTAAAATAGGAAGGCATTGGGTTCCATGGATAAGTTTTCTACATAACACTAGAAAAGGTCACTCACTAAATCTAAGTAGCCTTGAAAAGTGAAATGTGCATGTTACAATCCCCATAGCAACTAGTTGAAAAACTATATGGAAAAATTAAAAAAAAAATGCTATTCCCAGGTGCAGTGGCACATGCCTGTAGTCCCAGCTCCTCGGGAGGCTGAGGCACAAGGATGATGATTTCAAAGCCAGCCTCAGCAAAAGCGAGGTGCTAAGCAACTCAGTGAGACCCTGTCTCTAAATAAAATGCAAATGAGCGCTGGAGATGTGGCTCAGTGATTAGGTGCCCCTGGGTTCAACTCCCAGTACCAAAAACAGAAAGAAAAAAAGAAATGCTATAAATTAAGTTGAGCAATAAAAATGTTCAAATTTGGGCCGGGTTGTGGCTCAGTGGAAGAGCGCTCGCTTAGCATGTGTGAGGCACTGGGTTCGATTCTCAGCACTGCATATAAATAAATAAAATGAAAGTTCATTGACAACTAAAAATTTTTTTAACTTAAAAAAATGTTCAAATAACCCCAAAGAAGAAATGAAAGAGGAAAACCCAAGTAGAGGAAATCAAACAAAAGCAAATAACAAAATGTTAGGTCTAAACCCCAATATACCAATAACTTCCTTATAAATAAATGGCCTAACACAACCAATTAACAAATACTTGCAGAATGAAATTTTTAAAAATGACTGAAGTATAAGATATATTCTTGTATATCTTGAAATCACTTAAAACTTAAAAATATTGTTTGCCTTAAACAAAAAAGATGGGAAAATATACATTTCTGAGGCCTGGGGATGTGGCTCATTGGTAGAGGACTTGTTTAGCATGCATGAGGCCCTGGGCTCCATCCCCGGCTTGGCTAAGCCAAATCACTCCAATCCCAAGCACATACAAAAAACCTTGAGTGGCTGTATTGCATCAGATAAAGTAATTTCAGAACAAAGAAAACAAGGATAAACAGGGACAATATATAATGAAAAAATGATAAATTCACCAAGAGAACTCAACAGAAAAACATCTCTGATCTGAAAATCTGAAATGCCCCCAAATCTGAAACTTTTTGAGCACTTATATGTTGCCACAAGAGGAAAGTTCCACACCATGAAACTCTGTGCCATGCACAGAATTATTTAAAATATTCTGTAAAACTAGCTTCAGGTCATGTATATAAAATGTATACCAAACAAATAAATTTTGTGTTTAGGCTTGGGTCTTATCCCCAAGATATCTCATCATGGATATGCAAATTTTCCAGAATCAGAAAAAATCTAAAAATATCTGAAATCTGGAACACTTCTGACCATAATTATTTCAAGGAGGAATACTCAACCTATGTATACTTAAGAACAGAATTTCAAAACACAAAAAGCAAAACTGACAGAAGCAAACCAGACAAATCCACAATCTGGGTTCATCTTAGCACCCTCCTCACAGAAAAAGATAGGACCAGTAGGCAGAAAATCAGCCAGGGAACAGAAGGACTAACAACACCATTAACCAACCGGCTCTAATTGACATTTATAGAACATTCTCCCCAATAATGGCAGAGTGCATGATCTTGTTAAGCTCAAATGGAACAGTCACTAAGATAGATCATGTTCTGGGCCACGGAATGGAACTTAACACATTTAGAAGAATTGAAATCATAGAAGATAGGTTGTCGTTTAACCATAATGGAATCAGACCCACAAATCAATAATAGAAAGCTCAGAGGAATATCTACAAATAACTGGGAATTAAACAACACCTTCTAAATGATCCATGGATCATAGAAGAAGTCACAAGTAAAATAAGAAAATATTTTAACTGCGTGAAAATGAAAACATGGCATATCAAAAGTTACAGAATGCAGCTAATGCAATGATTAGAGAGAAAATATACATCATTAAATGACTGCATGAAAAAAAATCTCAAATCAGTAATCTTGGCTCTATATTGAAAAGAAGTTAGAAGAGAAGAGCCAAATCAAGTCAAAAGAAGCAGAAAAATAAAAATGAACATAGTGAAACCAACACTGATTCTTTGAATAGGTCAGTAATATTTATATCTCGTAAAATTGACAAAGAGAGAAGATAAAAATTACAAAATAAGGAATGAAAAATAGGTTATCACTACAGACACTGCAGACATTGAAAATTCAATAATGAAATTATGAACAACTCTACCCATACAGATTAATTCCTCAAAAACCTCAAACTGCCACAACTTACTCAAGATTACATGGGTAACCTGGATAGTCCCTATACCTATTTAGAAAATTAAATTTGTATTTAAAAAACCCTGGGAAAAAATTCAAACCCAGGTGGTTTCATTGGTAAATGCTATTGAAAATTTAAAGAAAAAAAATCCACCAATTCTATACAAAAGTCAGTTGCAGAAAATAAAATAAAGGAACACTTTATGGAGCCAACATGATTATTCTCATGATAAAGCAAGACAAAGACAGTAGAAGAACCCGACAGACCAATATTCCCTCACAAACATACACTAATAAGAAAAAGAAACTCATACAAATATTAGCAAATCAAATCCACCAATATACAAAAAAGACCAAGTGGGGTTTATCCTAAAAATATCCCACGACCCATTCACTATTCTAACACAATCAATGCATTCTACACTATTAACAGACCAAAGAAGAAAAATATCCTATCAATTGATGCAGCAAAAGCATTTGGCAAAATTCAACATCTAGTCATGTTTAAAAACAAAACAAAACAAAACAAAAAATACAACTCTTTTCTTCCATTTTAAGAGAAGGACATAGACAAAATATTTACAGCTAACAACACTTCATGAAGGATTGAATATTTCTCCCTCCAAGACTCTGAACATGTCCATTCATTCCCACTCTTCATTTTTGTTTGCCAGGGGAGGTACTGGGGATCAAGCCCAGGGCCTCTCACATGCTACACAAACCCTCTATGGCTGAGCCCCCATTCTCACAATTGTTATTCAACACTGTGCAGGAAGTGCTAACCAGTGCAGTATAAGGTCAACAGAGAAAAATAAGGTGTATTTCTACACACCACCAAGAACAATTGGAAACCAAATATTTTTTTCTTCGTATTTAAACATTCCATTTACAACCTTTCCAAAAAGGAAATGTGAGTCTTATCTATAAATCTAGCAAAACAAGTACAGAATCTTTATCTTGAACACTATAAAAAAGAAGTTAAAGTTGACCATGACATAAATGGGGAGACTATATTCATGGATTAGAAGATGGAACATAGTAAAGTTGTCAATGCGCTCCTTAGTTGGTTTACAGGTTTAACACAATTCCACTCAAGATACCAGCAGGAATTTTTGTAGGTATAGACCACCTGATTCCCAACTTTACATGGAAAAACAAAGACTTGAGAATAGACAAAGCAATTTCGAAAAAAGAAAAAAGAAAAAAAAATAAGTTTGGAAGAATCACACTACCTAATGCCAATTTTAAGATGCAGAGGATCATTTCTAAACCTTGAAACTTAAAGAGTTGGTCTGATGGAATTTTGAAATTGCTTGAGTCTAGTATCTCCCTCTTCCTTTCATTTTCTCCCTTTGGGAATGGGAGGGTCTAAAACTTACTCTGTGGCTTTCCGATCACTGTCATGCTTTGCCTAAGGACAGGGATACATTCTGAGAAATGTATCATTAGGTGATTTTGTTTCTGTGTGAGCAGCAGAGAGTGGCCTTACACAAACTTTCATGGCATAGGTCAATCATCAGCCACAAGCGCTTGATGCAATCAGGAGATACAGTATAGGAGATTTCTGAGGCTGCTTCGGGTGTCACACAGCATACTATTTTACTATAAACTTTATTTTATAAATAGGCACTAACTCTAAAATAGCAATAAAAAGAACAGCAAATATTGTATATAAAACTAACGTCATTTATTATCAAGTATTCTGGACCATACATTCCTGTACTTTCGTACCACCGGCAGCGCAATAGGTTTGTTAACATCATTGCTACCACAAACACATGATAATGCATTCCTCCACAGTATCACCAAGTGTCAGGAATTCTCCAGCTCCATCATGATCTTACGAGACCAGTGGCACATATGAAGTCCATCATTAAACAAATGTGAGACTGCATGTGCTTCCTAGTTTTCGCAGGTCCATAGATGGAGAAGAAGTTTGCCCCAGGATGGATTATAACTAAAGTCTCACCTGCAAGTGATTTAGATAATGATATCTGGAGCTTCTGAGTTGATGATCATTAGATAAGATTTTGAACTTAAATTGATGCTGAAGAGCTGAGCCTTTGAAGGACATTGGGGTGGGATGAATGTATTTTGCACGTGGGATGATTGTGGATCTTTGAGGGCCAGAGGACAATGGGAGGTTGAATAATAGCCCTCAAAGACATCTTCACCCTAATCCCTGGAACAAGGTTCTGGAGATGGAGAGATTATCCTGGATGCCCAAGTGGGTCCTAAAACAAGAGAGAGACTGAGGGAGATTTGACTAAAGGAGAGCAAAGAGGAGATATGACAAAGGAAGCAGAAGGCTAGAGTGACAGAGGTACAGTTCACCAGCCTAGGAATGTAACTGCCTTCTTCTAGAAACTAGAGAATTCAAAGAAACAGATCCTCTAGAGCCGCCCAAAGGAGCCAGCCTGCCATCACCTAGATGCCAATCCAGGGAAGTTCATTTTCAGAGTTCTGGGCTCTGAAAAGGGAAAAGAATAAATTGGTGTGGTTTTAAGCAACTAGGGTTGTGGCAACTTATTATAGCAACTGTAAGGAACTAGTATGTATTATTTCATTTCTCTTGAGTAGATACCTAGGAGTAGAATTGCTGGGTCATATTATGACCCTGTTTTTAACATTTTGAGAAAAACTTCCAGGTGTTTTTTTTTTTTTTTAATTGAAAACTTTCCTCTAGAAATGAGGAAAGCTACCAGCCAGGAGAAAAAAATTTACAAATCCTATATCTAACAAGATATCTAGAATACACAAGGAACTATTAAACTCCACAGTGAAGAACAACAACAACAAAAACACAATTAAAAAATGGGCCAAGCATTTCACCAAAATGATACCAGATGGCAAATAAGCACATGAAGAGATGTTCAATATCAGTGGCCATTAGGGAAATGCATACTAAAAACCACATGAGATACCATTACACTTCTACTAGAGTGGTTAAAATAAAAAAAAAATATATATATGACAATATCAAGAGCAGACGAGGATGCAGAGCAGGAGGTGCTCAAGCATTGTTAATGGGGATGATCCATGGCAAAGCCTTTCTAGAAGACACTTGGGCAGGTTTCTTTTTTGTTTTTGTTTTTGTTTTTTAAGTTAAACAAAAACTTGCTCTATAAACCAGCAATCTTTTTTCTAGGCCTTTACCCTGGAGATCCAAACTTATGTCCACACAAACTTCTACACAAATGTTTATATCAAAACAAATATCCCCTAACTGGAAGCACCTAAACACTGTCTAGTGGATGTTTGGATAAACAATCTCTGACACATCCATAAAATGCAGTACCATTCAGTAATAGAAAGGAATGAAGTATTGATACATGCATCACCCTGCTGGTCGCAAAGGAATTATGCTGAAAGAAAAAAGCTGCTCTCAAAAGATCACCTGCTGCATGGTGCCACTTACAGGACAGATCTGAAAGCACCGAATCACAGAAACACAGAATGGATCAATGGTTAGCAGGGGCCAAGGATGTGGGGGTCTCACTTTTTTTGACTGTGAGAAGGAGGGAAACTGGGGGGCTAAAACTCTTCTGTGTCCTGATTGTGGTGATATGAGGTGTGACTCTACACACGTGTTCAAAGGCATAGAACTGTATATATACATAAGACACAAACACATGTCCCATGTATTAAGTTTAAAAATAAAGGTAAAGGAAAAAATACCTGGATAGTTACAATCCTTTGCAAATTTAGTAGGTCCACATACCTGAAACAATCTCCTATAGCGGAAAATGGTCAAAGAAACACTATGCAAATGCAACTGGATTTTTCTAGTAATCTTGAGGATTCATCACCTCAAAGCTTCACTGCCTGGACCCCAACTGAGTTACCTGAATACCTTTATTATGATCAGAAGGAACTTGTGAGCATTAGGACTACGATACTTTTCTCCCAGAATTTTCCTTTCTTCCTTTTGTCAACACGCTTAATCCTCCTGGATCTTGCCTCTTCTTTACTGATAACTTTCCTATGCTATAAGTCTACCACGGGGCACTCTGGCTCACTCTGGTTTCTTACGAATAGTCAGGGTTAAGGTTTTTAATATCTCCCTCAGCAAATACCAACTTCCTTTCTGCTCAGTTGCTGTACCTGATGTGAGCAACAAATCCTCTCCTGCTGGACAGTATGGTGGTCTAGGAAGCTAGAATTGCCTGGGTTACTTGTTTATTTATTTATTTATGTTTTAGTACTAGAGATTGAACTCCAGGGCACTCTACTACTGAGCTGCACCCCTAGCCCTTTTTATTTTGAGACAGGGTGTCACTAAGTTGCTGAGGCTGAGCTTGAACTTGGGATCCTCCTGCCTCAGCCTCCTGAGGCTGTTACAATTACAGGTGTGCACCACCATGCCCAGTTGCCTGGGTCTTTCTCGGATGAATGCAGAATGGGGTAGAATGTGACAGAATGTGTTTCATATATATCACATAATTGGGCATGTGGTAAGCAGAAAATGTAGGATATTACTTTTACAAATATTGCAGAAAGGTTTCTGGTCTTAGAAGGCATTGAACATAAGCCAAGCTTTATGTATAATTTAGACATTTCTCTAGGGGAATCAATATGTAATAGTGGGAAAACCCTGAACTCAGACCCCAAGAACTCAGTGGCTCCAGCTCTGTTTCTCCCCAACCAACTGCATAGCAAGAAGTGCATAGTCTTCTGATTTCTCCTTCCCCAAAAGAGCTGGTGAAATGGGTCGTGGTTCTTTCTACTCTACAGTTGAGGAAGGGTCAGAGACACCAGCTATTTTGCATTTGGTACTTTTTGCATGTGATATTCAGTAACATATTTGTGTATCTGGTCAAATAAAAACATTTCAGTAAAAACGTATATCTTATAAACTGAAAAGTGCTATGCAAACCTAGGGCACTCTTATTCTAAATATTTGACAAAAATACATACTGTATGAAATCAATTCTGCCCTCTCTGGATGTACAGAATTGTCTCCAAGTTTTCATTGTCCTTCTGGCCAGATTCACACTTGGTAACATTTTATCCATAACCAACAGACTAAGGGACTCTGAGATACTATTCCCTATAGCTTACATAGCATTTTGAGATTTCTTTTTCTTTCTTCCTCTTCTTCTTATTCCTTTTTTTTTTCTTGAACAATCATGGATAGAGGATAAAACCTAAGTTTAAAAGCTAGAAGAGTGGTGAGATCAAGTGGACACAGCCCCTGATGCTCAGGTGTATTTAATGCATTCGATTCATTTAAAGCCAATTATTTCTGAAAGAGCCGAGTTTGATATTTGACCCGAAGCTTGTTTAAGAAGATGGCACTTATTTCTCATCAGTGACAGTGTCCTGCCAGCTGATGAGGACCAGGGAGAGCCATAGCTTCCCCTGGGTCATAACATTTCATCCAGACTGGAGCAGCTTTGATGGCTCCAATCTCAGTGGGCACCAGGGTCTGTTTGTATGTTATGTAATCTTTCTGCACAGCCTCCCGCTTTGTTAGTACATGCCAAGAGCCAAATAAAAGAATCCATATGTGATTACAGCTATAAAACCAAAAGGAAAATATTAGACTAAAATATAACATTTTGGGGTTTCTACGTTTGTTTTACCTTTAATGCTAGGCAGACAGTTTACACAAATCATTTTGCTGCAAAGTAAAGAATAATGAGTTAAATGTGTTCCCTGTCACTATCAATCATGTATGTTTGCCTTTGATTGACCAAACATATAAGACACATAAAATGACTTTCTAATCATGTTAGGGGGAGGGAGGAAAGGGGAAGAGGAGAAGATGGGGGGGCGGAGAGAGTTTGAACTTCTTTTATTTTATTCAGAAGTTCCATTGACATTTTCTGGCAATCTTCAAACATGCTGTATGGGCTTCTCTTTGCTAATAATGTTTGCCTTGAGAATTTGTAAAGGTCTAAGAACTCTTTAATTCAATGTTCTAGAAATTACCAGGGCCATGGGGGGAACGGAATCCCTGTTAATAGCTCATGGATTACTTCTCTCTTTATTTGAAATAGTTCTTGGGGAATCTGCTCTATTTCCAGGTGGATATTAGTGATCTTGGGCAAAGCCAGTGATGCTGGAGGAGAGGGCATCCTGTGTCACAGTCTCTGATCTGCAGAGTTTCAAGGAGGAAGAAAAGAGGGTGCTCGGTGACCTAAATGGGATACTGAGGTTTAGCAAATTCATTTCAATTCATGGGTGTTTATTTTGATTTGTGAATTTAAACAACACACTGACTGGATTTTCTGGCAGTCAAAATGGTTTATACCCAAATCTAACAAGCCACCATGAAAGCCTTGCCAAAGATTATAAAGCTTTGCTTTCAAGTTTCTACATTGAGTCAAAGCTCCTTAATTTGGCAATAGAACTACATACAGTAGCAAAGGAAGAAATCTTCGGAACCAGAATCTTACCAAATCGAAAGTTCTTGCTGGTGCTGACCCCACCCAGCTGTCCTCGCCATGGGGCTAGCCCGCCTAGGCTAAGGCGGTTCTTCACTCATTTATTCAACAAACACGGAGTTCCTCCTAGGAGTCTGCTGTTGTTCTATGTACTGAGGCTTTAGCAAGTAGCTCCTGGCTTCACAATGCTTCAGCTGCCTCATGGAAAAGGGGCAATAAACAAGAATGCCATGGGTGTCACCAGGGGTGTATATGAGAATGCACATGTATGGGATATGGAGGTGATGCCGATTTCTAAAACGCAATTTGGAAATTGTTTCCACACAGAGCCTTAATCACCTCAGGAAGCCAAGAGCATCTACAGCCTTCCTAAAGAATATGGGGAAGTAGGCCATCTATTGTCTAAGAGACACCCAGAAGCTTCAGAAATCTTTATAAGCTTAGTCACCTTTTTTCTTGATCTTCTTGTATTTTCCAGGAAATCTCTTGTATCATAGTGTTCCTCAATAAATGGTAAACCTTCTTCATAAAATGGAGGGACTCGATATGGTGGAAATATCAACTTTCCCCAAGATAATCCAGAAACAACAGATTCTGTCACCTAACATAAAACAACAGGGGGTTCCTGGGGATACTGATAATGTATATAATATATACATACATATATATGTGTGTATATATATGTATGTATGTATTATATCTTTTCATGAATCTCTTTTAAAAATGGAATCTCTTTTTTAAAAAAAATGATCTCACTCGGAAATTAAACTTACACAAGGACAAAAAGGTTTTGTCAGGGGAAAGCCAAACAGCTACTTAGGAAAACAACATGACAGTCAGAAGGAACCACAGCACCTAGACCAGTCAAATGAACTGTGATTGACAGGAGGAGCAGGAGAGCCCTCAGGACAGGTGGTCATCTAGGTCAAGGTCAAAGGAACCTGATGCTTAGGACCCAGTAAGGACTTTATTTTGGTGAGGTGGGACAACAATGGAGAGACTTATGCAGAGGTATGAAAGAATCTGATTCATGCTTGAGAAATTTGTTCTGGATGCTTTACTGGAGGGAGGGGGTGAGGGCAGAGCATTGGGAAGGCTGAGGTGACAGTCTCAGAGACAGCTGGTGGTTTGGATCTAGCAGCTACAGTGAAGTTGATGGGACATGCTCAGATTCTGGCATAGCTTGCATGTTGAACCAAGAAGATTTCCTGCTGAATTTAATGTAGTGCTCAGAGGACCGGAGCATCAAGGATGACTCAAAAGTTTTTAGTTTGAGCAATGGGAAAGGGAGGCAATGCTAGTAGCAAAGAGTGAAATGGAAGATATGGATATGTTATGTCTGAGAAGATATGGGACATTCAAATGAAGATATTGAGCAGCAGTTGAATAGATGGTGCTAGGTTCTGAATAGAGGTATCAGTTGTTATGTATCAAAAAGTTATTAGAATAATTGAGATTCCCAAGTGAGTATTCTTGTATTGGAAGCTGCTTACTACTAGTGAGGAATATGTGTAGAAGTCCATTGATATGATGCCATTCATGGTTTGGGTGACACTGTCCGTGGCTAGTGGTCAAGCAACAACTCACATCCTACCAACTTTTACCATCTAACCCTCTAATCTTGTACCATCATTATTCCTTCCTGGAAATGAAGAGCCATCTCCATCCCAGCCTTATCAATTGCAGTTCTGGCCTAACAGAGATTTGAGCTCTCTGAGCTCTTCTTCTGGGATGCCTTTCCCAACCTGGTCCACAGAACTTACCCTCACCAGATAACAAGCACTGCTTGCTGTGAAGGTAAATTTTATGTGTTCACTTGACTAGGTCATGAGATGCCCAGATATTTGGTTAAACATTATTCTGGGTGTGTCTGTGAGAATGTTTCTGGATGAGATTAGCATTCGAATTGGCAGATTGGGTGATGCAGATCACCTCTCCAATGTGGATGGGCCTCATGCAATCTGATAGAGACATAAATCCAGCAGAAAGAAGGAGAAAGGAGGAATTTGGCTCTGCTTTACACTGCCTTGAACTGGGGCATGAGTCTCCTGCCTTCAGATCTGGACTGAAACTTGTACCATCAACTCTCCTGACTCTCCATTAGAGTCAGACCAACCTTGTATTATTAGCTCTCCAGGGTCTCCAGTCTGTGGAGTTTGTGACTTAACCTTCATACCATAAGCCAATTCTTTATAATCAATATCTCCCTCTCTTAATTATAGATAGCTAAAATATATGTACATAGATACATAGATAAAAATAGATATATGTATATGCGTGTATGTGTGTGTGTGCACGCACATAAAGTCATACTTTGTTCAACAAGTTCAACAAGGGTGACACATTCTGACAAATGAGTCAATAGGTGATTAGGTGTACATACACAAATATGGTTATGATATCACTAGACAATATAATCTTATGAGATTATTATCACATAGACAGCTTGTCATTGAATGCCTCTGTGTGGCACATGGCTGTATATGCATGTCAGCACAAGCACACTCTATGCATTTTTGCTTCTCTAGAAAACCCTAATGCACTTACTGTATCCCAGGAGCAGTGACCTAAGCCATCCCCAGCTTCAGACACACTTGGTTTAGACTCCACTTAATTTCACCTGCTGAATACAGCCATGTGTAAAGCTAATCCCTTCTTGGGAGTCTCATTCATTCCTTATCCTGTCTCAGTCCAGCCTAAGATAACCCATCACCTATCTTGAGGCAGTGACCTCTTCCCTTACAGAGGTGGCTGGAAAGAAGGGTGAACAAGACCCACAGGATGGGGCTGTGCAAACATGTGCCCTCACATCCTCATCAGAACAAGTTTCCTGAAGCTTATCCATGCCTCCTACCCCTGAGGGTGCTGCCCACGAAATCTCTGTTGGTGAACTCCAGAAAGCTCATAAGTTTTGGTCTAAGATGATGGCACTTGTTGAAAATTCCTCTTATCATTTATGTCCTCTTAGTATTATATTCAAGGACACACCTGAAATAGTTTGCTTGAGTTTGAACACCTTAATTTGCCAGTTCCAAGCTATATTGCACAGTTCTTTTAATTCACAAGTGTGTGCCACTGTAAAGTGAGGGTAATAATAGTGTCCCATTTGGGTAGGGTCATTATGAGAATTAAATGAAATAATGTATATGTAGAATTTGGTATTGCACAAAGTTAAAAATTCAGGGGCTGGGGACGTGGCTCAAGTGGTAGTGTGCTCGCCTGACATGCATGGGACACAGGGGTTCAATCCTCAGCACCACATAAAAATAAAATAAAGATGTTGTGTCCACCGAAAACTAAAAAATAAATATTAAAAAAATTCTCTCTCTCTCTCTCAAAAAAAATTCAGTGTACATTGACAATTATTAAAATTTTTTGTTTTATATTTTTGGCTCCTAAACTAGATTATTTTTATACATGTATATGTACAACACTCATATGTGTAAATATAGCCCGAACTGAAGTTACTAAAATGGTCCCCTTGGTTATGATTAGTGCTAAGACTATATATTGCCCCAAATTTATCTCAATAAAGTAACAGCAAAAATGAACAAATGGTTTATGCATCCAGCCATGCCCCTTCAGCCAATCTACAATCTCAGTAACATGGGGTGGACTTCCCTAGTACTTCGTCATTCAGAAGTAGAAAGGTGAAAGAAAAATCTAACATTTCACCTACAAATTTGAAATCTTGTGGAATAAGTTGAAAAGATAAGAAACACATCACATATTTTCTCCATTCTCATAATGGACTTATTGAACAAGGAGATAATTAAGGAGTACATACCATATTCCAGGTTGGGTGTGTACCTGTGTGTACATGTATTAAATGATAGATTAGGAGAGTTAAAATAGTTGGCAATTCTGAGAATTATTTAAATGTGCTAAATTAGAAGTTTTAGTGCAGAGTGAAAAACAATTTTAAGAACTAATTGCTCTTACTGAGTTACACACACACACACACACACACACACAACTTATCATGTCCTAGTTAAGAACTAATCTTAGTAAGAATAATAGCACAATTCATAAAAATGGCAGGAGCCCCAATTTGAACCCCCATATTTGTTAAAGAGAAAGTTAAGTTTGCAAAATAAGACTAAAAATCAAAAGCTAAAAATCAGTGGATCTTAAATTGCATCCAAGTGAGGAAGACAAGGAGAAGGTAAGAGTGGCCATGGATTCAGGGAGGAGGTGGTGACAGAAAGGCTGAGTAACTCCATTGCCCTGGTCTTTACAGAAGACTCTCCCTGGAACCTGACAAGCCAGTGGACAGAGATCAGATAGTGGTAAAGAAACAGGATGTCCCAGGCCTGGTTGATAATGCATTTGTAGATAAGTCACAGGCACTAGGGTATTTGCCTGCTGTCCTTAAAGGAACTCAAGGGTGACAACAAGACCTATTGAACAAAATGCTTAGCCTGTCACTAACAACAGCTACTGAGCTGCAAGGCTTCAGTGGCAACATGGGCTTCTGTTTCCTAAAGGTATTAGATACAAGGTTAACATGGATTTGTAAATCCCAGCATATCAGAAACTGTAAAGGGCTTGCATTGAGGTTTAAATGGCCTAAATTAAGGATGAATAGCCAAATTTATAAAATCTTTAACCGTTGTTAGAAAACTTAAAGAATTCACTACTCCTGAAGAAGTGTTTAAAAATATATATCAATTCTAATAAAAAAGTAATATATATATATATATATATATATATATATATATATATATATATATATCTCAATTCTACTTAAATCAGTTCAGAGATAATGAATCCAAATGAGAGCTAGGTGTTAGGGAGCAATGACTTGGGGCCCTTGGGTTAGCATCTTTGAGTATGACATTGGTGGGTGGGGATAAGTGTTCCCTCTGTCCTTGACACCTCTAGGCTGGGCCTATATGACAGGAGTCTTTCTTTTGTTCAAGTCTATCACCCTCACTTGAAGTTGGCTGTTTGGCTGTATGTATATTTAAAAAGCCCAGGACAGTCTGTGTGCTTCTCCATGTGATATACCTGTGCTGTTACCATCTTACTTTCTCCTTCTTGGAAAGAAAGAGAAGAGTACAATATATTCTGCGGAGTTAAGAAACAGATACTACCTGCCCAGGGCAAGGAAGAAAGTGAGCTCACACTTTACCTTTGGCTTCCAGAAATACTAAGTGTTCCCAAAGGATCAAGTGCTGCCCAAACTGCTCCCTTCTAGCCCTCACTAATAGGTCTGGCTGTCCCTACGGAAGTGCTGTTGAATTCTCCACCATAGGATATAGGGCCATTGGGAAGGAAGTGATTTCTGTAAACAATCATCCATTTATAGATTTCCTTTACCACCTGCCCCCATCCCCAACCAAAAGTAGTGAGGGCTTTGTGATCTCTGGAATAAGAGATGATACCTACAACTTGCCTAAGAGAATAACATTTATGGTGTTTGCCATGACCTAAAAGAGATAAGGATCGGGACAATGACAATATAAAATGGGGAGTAATGAATGAGGTTGTCCTTCTTCTGGATGAAAAAAAAAATGAAGGGAAGCCTGGTTATCTGCAGGTCATGCACCTTAGCAAATTCCAACACAATGACCACTACAATGTCAAAAGGCCATATTCGAGAGCTACTTCCAAACATGGGGGAGTTGGCCCTGGACAGAAATAATGTAGTAACATAACCCTGGGAGGGAAATGTGTTTTCAGTTACACAAGGGCCCGGTCCAGCCTTTCCCACAGGCTCTTCCTAAATAGGAACTTGGCAATGGGATTAGCAGAGCTGGAGGGGACGTCCTTGGCTTTAGAGGTGAGGCCCATGTGAGGGTCCTGAGGAAAGTTGGGCAGGAGTTCTCCCTGCTGTAATAGCACTGAAGAATCAGCGTCACATCTACTTTATTAATTTTCTTGACAGGCAGCTCTAGTTACCATGCAGGCACCACAAAATCAAAACATACGCATGTCAAGTGGCCCCATCTGTGGTGGGGCCCTGCCAAGGCCCATGTCACATCAACATGAGGAAGCAGAGCCCAGCTGCTTGGACCACGTGCTTGGTCCCATGAGCAATCCCCTGCTGGAAGAAAACCACCAGAGCTTGGTTGAAAGAGCCAGAATTCTCTTGGTGACAGTCCTTTATCCTGGGTCTGGGCTCCCTGCATTGGGTAGAGTCCTGGGACACACAGCTGCATCTGGCTTTGGGACCTGTCTCTAAACACAGCCACACAGACCTTCCTGCTGCTGAGGTTCGTACGCCTGCATTCGGTTTCGTCCATGCAGGACAACAACAGCCTGGATTAAAGATGACATTTAAAGGAATATGATGTCCTCATTTGTAAGTGGAGTCTGAGCTCAGAGTTCTGTTGATCAAAAACCAAAAGGTTTTTTGGGGGGGCACAGAATAAGCATAGGAGAAAGAGGTTTTAAATCAACGTATCAGTTACTATGAATATGGCTAATGTGATCGAAGGGACTTCAACATGAATTATTCTTTTAGGAGAGCAAAGCTAACTATCTATATAAATAATCCCCTTTACAATTAGGTGGGTGTGAAGGGTAAAGACCCAGGAAAAAACCCTGCTCTAAGTTTCACACCTTGTAGGTGCCCAGGGTGAGCACCAACACACCTGCCTCCTCATGTCCCCAACCATCTTGGTGTAGCAGTTTTTTCCCTCAAGTCTTCCAATACCTCATTGGCAGTGTACAGAGCAGTCAAAACAACAAAAGGATCAAACCTTTGACTTCAGAGTTTTTGACTCCCTTGGCAGGATCTCATTCATTTCTCGCCTTGACCAGTGTTAATTCTGCTTGTGGTACAACAGGAAGAAGAATGTAAACCCAGGTCTGGAGCTAATTGCCACCAGTACCAAATAAGAAATGCAGACCACAGTGGTTGGCCACTCTGACTGTCTAAGCTAAGAACAGCCCAAGGACAAGGACTGGCATGACTGTTCCTCCACACTCCAGGAGCCTTCTAAAATTCTATGCCCTGGAAGCCACCCCTGATCTGACATGGCCTGTGAGAACAGAACTGGTTCTTTCTCTTCTCTCCTGAGCAGGGGCCAGCAGGTAGTGGCCACTTTGGAGACTGCGAAATGGCTGCCTAGTCATTTCCATGGGGTACCAAAGGGCAAGGAGATGAACACATCCAGACTGCCCCTATCCCTTGTAAAGGACCCAGTTCATTATCCATTCAAATAGCCATGGCATGTCAGCCTTGCCGGCCGCCTTGATTGTGCAGAAATAAATAAATGAATTATGTTGTTGGGGTTTGGGCTGCAGCACAAACACATGGTCTGCATTTATCCGCACAGTGAGAGGTCCACCAGCCACTTGATATAAAAGAGGAAAATGATAATTCTTTTCTTTAGGCGCTCTGGTGCCATATGGAATGTATATAAATCATATTTTTGTTTTAACAGCGGAGGCTTTGTTGATAGATAAACATGTGGTTTATCTAAAAAAAGAGAGGATTGTGCTTTGAACAATCATTTAATGGCCGTGGATGTGCCAAATAAAAATAAAAACATAATTTTGAAAAGAGCTGGCCCCTTGCCCAAATCCGTAACAAGGAATTTCTCCTTAACCAAAGTGGTTAAAGCCCGTCGATCTGTTTTGAGTTTAAGCTGTGCTCTCTACTCAACCCCACGACAAATGGAATCCTGGGCTAATGTGCTCTAATAAGACAAGACGTTACCTTTATGAATGACCTCATGGAGAAGAGATTGGCGAGCATCGTGGAGAGGCCTTGAGCCAGGCAGCTCTGGGCTATGAAACCCAACTTCAGCTCCGCGAGACAGATTGCGTCATCGCCCTCTTTCCAATTCCAGCTAGGGATGTTTAGCAGATGGGCCTGTGGAAACAAAAACAGGTATGAGACCTCACTTTGTTACATATTCAATTGTTCAGTCTCTTCTGGGAAATGCAGCACTGCCCAAGGACTCAGGGTCATCCGGACTTGTTCTTCCTTTCCCTTGCTCCGGTCTGATGTTTGGTGTTTTGTTCAAAACTTCTGCTCATTGGACTTCAGTCTCTTTTCAATATCACTTCTGCATCCAGAAGAAGGAAAAAAAATCCTTCCCTCTGGTTTGTCATTTATCCAAATAGAGCCCAGGGGAATTTTCTCTTATCACAGACACATAGGCCCTCATCACTAGGATATCTGGCTAGGTTGTTCATAAAGTGGCTCCTCAAATGGACCACAAGACTGATTTCTGTTTTTGCAAATCTTCCCAATACTCTACATCAGTGACTACTGAACTTGAGTGGGCAGTAGAATCAACAGCAGGGTCTGTAAAAATCTTGGCCCACCCCCTTGGGTTTTTGATTCAGTAGATCTGGGGTGGAGCTGAAAATTTGCATATCTGACTTGCGGGAGGCTAGGCCCACACTTGGAGAACCACTACCCTGGATCATCAGGTAAATCATAGTGTAGATGTCCTACAAACTCTTGCAGACAAACTGGTCCTGTTCAACAATTAGGTCAGATCCAGTGGCACATTCATGTAATTATTTTTCAAGTGGTAAGAAGCAGAGAGTCTTGGATAATACAATGAATGGAAAAAAAAGAAAGAAAGAAAAAAAAAATCCTCCAGAGTTGGAAAAAAAATCAACAAAACACCAAACCGAAAAAAATTTAACAAAGCTTAATGTCAAATACGGCATTTAGGTTCCAAAAAATCAATTATATAAATTCAAAATGAGAAGACCTAACTTGGCAGCAGACCTGAGAGAAACACACACACACACACACACACACACACACACACAATGCAAAATTTAAGTGTATGGGTAACTAAAACCTCAAATAGAGGCCATGTGACACATTACAGAAAAAGCCAATGTTTGCTTTCTAGAAATGGTTTCCAGAGTAAGGGAAATGAACATATCATTCTGTTGTGAATGGGTCAGACTAGTTCCAGAGAACCTGACCCAGTTTTTTAATAGTCATATATAAAATGGGAGAAATGATCAGCTGAATGACTTCCAGAGAAAAATGACAAAGACAAGAGGAGATAAGTGATCTGGAAAATTCTTTTGAGGAACAGTGAACAGAGCCAGAAACCTCAGGTCTAAAGAAGGGCCATGCCCTCGTGGAGGCAGGGCAGTGCCATCTGAATGCCTCAGGTGCTATCACGTTGAGATTAGGTTTTTTCCAGGAGCTAGAATTAGGACTGACTGGTATATATTACAAGGAAACAGTTTTTTTGGCTTGTTTCATAAAGAAACTTTTAAAGGGTGTAATTTGTCCAATAAATGGAGAAGTCTACCTTGAAAAACACAGGGTCTTTTTTCCTAAGACTTGGTAAATTTCTCAAGTCTCTACAGAAAGAACTCTTAATTTCCATGGGAGGTTGGGTCAGAGAGTCCTTCTAAGTTCCTGCACATGCCAAGATTCTAAGGCTCTGAAATTACTTCTCTCTGTGCATCAACAAACACAAGGAGGCTTCCCATCCAGTTGTAATAGAAGGATGCAAGACTCCATCGTAGAAAGAAAGAGCAAGGCTAAGGGCTCCATGTTCTGCTTTCAAAAACACCACACATATGAAATTCCTTCTTGCAAAATCCACTCTGGTGACAATCTTTTGAGTCCTAAGCCAGCAGTGGTTACTGCTGGGAGAGATGGCAGTATTACCCCCAATGAGAGCATTGTTAAAATAGTCGTGTGTGGGGGCCATAGCAGATGGTGATGTCTGTCAAGTGGAGTACCAAGGGACCTTCCCCACATCAAACACTTAATTCCAACAATGAACCCTACCCTTTATTCCATTCCTCTCCCTAGTCTTCTTTGACTAAACAATGCAAACTTTTCCCCTTTACTTCTCTGGCATTGTAGAGAATGCGTTAATTTTAAGTGGAGAAATGCTCATTTTCAGTAACATCATCTGAGAGGAATGAAAAGAAATTATATATAAGTAATGAACTTGTTTGTGACAGGATATTTGGGTGGTCCCAGCCCTACAGAGACACCACTCCATACCATCTTCAAACAAACAAGCAAAACCAGAAAGTCCCTCATATCCTCATGTATCATCCAGGGTATGAACCCGGGCATTTCACTCTTGGCCCCTCATGCCCCATCTGATTTGAGTTCTTCGGACATATTTTATGTGTTATTACACAGGAAAGTCAAGCTTGTTTCAGGATTCCATAGCCTCCTTTCTTGGTCTTCATATTTTCACCAGTCATGGGACAGGAAGTGAAGCTAATGTGCCAATGGCCGGGAGGTAAATCTGTGCGCATGAAGCAAAGAGAGGATTTTGACCCAGGAATGCAAACTCTTTGTTTCTGGAAACTTTGCCTTCTTTCATTTGAGGGAATCTGGGTGTGTGCAAATGCTAGCATCAATCCACAGGAGTCTTGAGGAGAATCCTCTCTAATCTGGAGAAGAGAAATAGCAGGTCCAGCACAACCAGAACCTTCCCCCGTTTCTGCTGCTGGATTGCACTTCATTCTTATGGGAGGAGACCTGGGGTACCGCATTCCCGTCAACAGCACATCCCCAATGACCTAAGGCCTATCAGCTGTCCTGGGTAATGAGGAAAGATGAATTCCAGTCCCAGTTCCATCTCTTACTATACATTCAATCATGGGGGAGTACCACAAGGAAAGACAGAATGCCAAAGAAGAGGAAACTACCTTGCTGCTATCGTTTGGATCTCAAGTGTCTCCCAATGGTCCATGTGTTAGAAGCTTGGATCCCATGAGGTGAGAAAACCTCTGGGAGGCAGGGGCCTACCTATAGGCCTTAGGTCATCGGGGATGTGCTATTGAAGGGAATTCGGTACCCAGGGTCTCCTCCCATTTTGCTTCCTGCTCCACAACATGCTCCCATCGTGACATGTTATCCTGTCCTACAGGCTCAAAGGAACAGGATTAAATGAACACAAACTAAACCCTCCCAAACAGTGAGCTAGTAGAACTTGTCTCTTTGTAAATTGTGTCAGGTGTTTTGGTTTGAATGTGAGGTGTCCTCCAAAACCTCCTGTATTCATGAAGGAATATTTAGAGGTGAATGATTAGATTATGTGTGTTGTGACCTAATTCATCCATCCCAACTTGAATGGATGTGGGGCATGGCTGGAGGAGGTGGGTCACTGAAGACATGCCCTTGGAAATTATATCTTTCCCTCTGGCTCCTCCCTCACTCTGCTTCCTGGATACCATAATGTGAGCAGCTCTCCTTCGCCTCCTTCAGCCATGATACACTGCCTCATCTCAGGCCCGGAGCAATGGAACTGGCTGACCATAGACTGAACATCTGAAACTGTGAGCCAAAATAAACCTTTCCTCCTTCAAGTTGTTCTTGTCAGGTATTTTGATCATGGTGACAAAATGTTGACTAGCACATTCAGTGTTTATTAGTGACAGAACGATGACTAATACAACTACTGCCCAAGCAGAAGGGTTGATAGGGAGATAGCTTAAAGAGCCTGCATCTGCATTGGGCCACTGGGACTTGGTTTCCAGGACAGAGACAAAGGCTCTATAATTCACTGGGAAAATAAGAAATATATTAATAAGGTAAGACATTAGGAGTGACACTTTTCCAAGACATCATAAACTATCCTTTCCTTGAAGAGCTTCAAGCCATTGATGCTTAAATCAGAAGATGTCATATCTTTCTTCTCTTTCAGAAATGGCCAGATTGAAAGTATCTCTCCATGGAACCTAGATATACTGAAGAGACCCAGTTGGGAGAGCACCAGCTGTTTTACAAGCCCACACTCAGGAACCACAGTTTGATTCACTGGGCTGCGACTCCATTTAAGAGAAGATGGCAGTTGGCTATTCTGTCTCCTAGCTCTCTGACTGCCCAGTGACCATGATTTGTGCCCACCAGAGTTGCTTTGCCTATGACAGAGCTTAGACCCCCTGGTCTGAAGTTACCCTGGGATGCTACAATGCACAGATGGTACAATGAGGACTAAATGAGATAATGGATGTCAAAGCTCTTTTAAAATCATTAAATGGGACACAAATGTCTGCAATTATTATGATGACAAACTCAGGGCCAGTTTTATATGGAGACAAAGTAGGCCGTTTCCCTCCTTCCCTGTAGCTCTAGAATATAACCATCATTACCTCATAAGGGATTGACATTCTTTATATTCCAAGCCTGATGTCCAATTATGGAATCAACTACCCCTTGGAATATGTAGATAGTGACATGAGTTTTCACACGTATATCAGATCTTCTCTGAAAGCAAGTTTCAATAGGTAGAGATCTATGGGTGCCTTGGATGGGTGCAGAGAAGGTACCAAGAGAAAAGGAAAAAAAATATTGAAAGAGAAGAGGAAGAAAAACATGGTAAAAGGGCAGGTAGAAGCATGTCAGGCCAACTGTGAAGCAGAGTGAAGGATGTCTATTTGGAATCCTACAGGAATGAGATGGCAGAAAATGACAAGTGGACTTTTCAGTCCTTCTTCAAGAGGAAAAATGAAATAATGGAGGAAAAATACCCTGTGCCAAAGTCCCTCCTCCTCTTATGTCCTTACTAATCTTACAGGACTCTGTAACTGATTTTGCCTAATCCTGAAACCCAAATATACTGAAATGGTTCCAAAGAAAATGATTTTTAAGCAAATAGTGGGTCTGCTGATGTATTCATCATTGTTCCTGGATAACTGCAGTGGAGAGGTTTATTGAAGATGCTCAGGTTACTATGATCATGTGATTACTGACCAGGTATTGCCTGGATCTTAGGCCAGTTGAGCTGCTTTCAATTTGACAAGAACTATATAACTGAAATCTTCCTTGATTTCTCCAAGATGCTACATCAGCACCATTGGAAAGAGAAGAAAAGGGAACTGACATTTCTTTCGAAACATACAACATTAATTTTCCTATTCAATCTAAATTCAGCCAAAAATCTAAACAACTTCTTAAAGCACTCCCACACTAAATGAAATTTCAAATCGCAAATGAAAGAAGGAGCATTCCTTATGGCAAGAGCTGTCACCAATCACAGTCTCACTAAAAAAATTCACCTCCACCTACAGGGGCTGCCATCAAAAAACAAATAAACAAACAAACAAACAAAAAAACCAAAAAACTGCTCTAGATTGACAACTGTGAGTTACCAATATCCTCAGACTGTATCTCTTCAGTGCCCTTGAGTTTTCCAGAGACAAACAGGAGAATGAATGTGACCTTGGGTGCCCAGCACCCAACCCTCTGGCTGGAGAGTGACACCTTCTGCAACAGGGCCACCTGCTGAGGGCTGGGCAATGCTTGGCATCGGGCAGCAGTTCTGAGCAGTGGGCCAGTCACCGACAGCAGGCTCCATTTCACAATGGCCTCTGATGGGCCTCCACACAACAAAATGGGCCAGCACTTGCCAGCAATTAAGAAATAATGGCATGGTGCTGGTGCATTTGGCAGAATGGGTTTTCTGTGAGTCACATGCCTGTCTATTTTGTAGGAATATGGCCTATAAGATGGGCCACTCTTGCCCTCAGAACTCAGCAGGGAGTTATTTCTGTTCAGACAGGACACCTGGCCCCAGGTACTGAGCAGCCTCCAGCTTTGAAGCTTCATTAAGGAGATAAGTGGTGCTATATCAAATAGAGCAAGATGTCACCTTCCCTCCCCCAAAGCTGTCTTCCGGGGAGTTCACTGACAGCCTGGGTGAAGGAGGAGAGGCTCTCAGCTCGGGCAAATTGGGAAGTAATCAGAGGGAAACAAACTGACCCCAGTGGATGTTTGCTGTTCCAATCCACCCCTACTTGAAGTTACCAGGAACATTCATTCCTTTATGTTCAGTCTGTGGGTAGCCAACTCTCTGTTCAGTCTTTGAACTAACTCTGCAAATTCACATTATGGATTTGAGAATGTCATGGGTTTCTTCCTCCACCCGAGTTCTTTAGGCTTCTTTAAATTCCCCTGGCCTCAATGAAGTCCCAACACTTGCCTATGACATTAAGTGCTAAATCTTGGGGTACAAAACAGGGCTTCTCCCTCACTGATATTCTTCTGGGCATAAAGCAGAGTGCTGATTGTAAGGTAGGTATCGATAAATACTGACTGAAGAAATGACTGCCATACATAGAAATGAAGTGGTTAGGAATTAGGTGTGGATGGGATCTAAAAATACATCCACATTTCTGGGCCAAGCAGTTCAATAGATGCTTCCTGAGTACATAAGGAGCTTCCTTCCAGAGACCCACTGCCAACACGTTGCTTATTCTGAAGAAATATCCCTTTGCTTTTTTAACCTTCACATTACATCTTTTACACAGGCTTTTGTGTGGCACGATGAATACATCTATGCACATACATACGTGTGTGTGTGTGTGCATGTGTATCTGTATGGTGAGGCAGAGAGACTGGAACTGGACCCCAATATGTGGCTTCAGGCCTCGACGGCTCTCAATGTAATACCTTGTTGTGATACTGCAGCATCTGAGTGATGATTCTGATCTTCGGGTGGTAGTTCTTTATGGAGATTACTCTGAAAAAGAGAGAACAAAAGCTGAGGCAGGGCCTGTCACCCCCATGGAGGCTGCTGGGAAGATGCATTTGATTATCTCCAAGTGGGGTCCAAGGTAGGACCAGCAGCCTGCGCCATCCAGGAGGCTGCAGGTACTAGGGCAGGTTAAACTATGCTCCCACCACTACCTCTGGGTGGTTTGAAATGGAAATCGCAAGACAGCTACAGTATGTATCTTGGGCATGAAAAATACGAGGGAACCCTTCGATGGCTCAGTGATGGCATGCGAGCCTGTGTGGGCTGATGGCAGGGGCTTTGGGACCAGGGTCACTGCTGACATAGACATCAAAAGCAAGTTCAAATCATGGTGCCTCTGGAGCTCTGCAATCTCCCACCCCAGGGACCAGCCTGGGGACAATCTGCTCAAGTTAACAACTTGAGACAACAATGACAAATCGCACAAGCTGCCTGACAAATGGTTCTAATTGTCACACATACTTGGCCACACTCATGCACATGATTTCTAAACAAGTCTCTTAAGAGCAAGGACTCAGCCTTCCAAAGCTAATAGAGTCTCAATGATGACTTGAACACTGGTCAGAGATAAGTGCCAGCACCTGGTGGAGGTCACAATCTGGCCAAAAATTCCCTCCCATTTCCCTCAGTCTATATTGGGCATTAACCACTGCCCAACCCTCACTGGCACTCCTGTTCCTGTCAATCACAATGCTGAAAAGGGAGGAGCAGGGCGCAGATGAATGGAAACACCTGGCCCCCAGTCACAGCTATTGTACTAATGAACTGGGTGACCTTCAGGAAATCCCTGGGCTCTCTGTTCCTGTTTCCTCATCTGGATACTGGGGGCAACAGTACCTGCTTTATTTACTTCACAGGCTTGGTATGAGTAGCAAATGGGAGACCAGATGTGAAAATGCTTTGAAATCATTAAAAGCTCTCTCCACGTGTAAGTTATGGTTTTTGTCATTATCGACCCTGTCAGGAGTGACATTGTACATTTCCTTATGTGACAAGGAAGGCTAAAGAATGGAATTACACAGAAAGGCCTACCTTCTAAGCCTAATCAGAAATACAAGTGCCCCCATCATGCCCACCCCCACAAACTTCCCACCAAGCAGCGCTCCCCTCCACTTCAGCCCTTTTTGTGCAAAGATGGAGAGAAGGCAGCCTGTGAGTCACTCTATCTGAAAAGCTGTAACTTGTGAATTTAGGGAATGGATCATGTGAAAGCCTCTCCTTGCACAAATCCACCCTGGGCTTTTTGCACTTGAAGGATTTCATTTTATTTTTGAAAAAGTGTTGTGTCGGGCCCCAGCATATAACTCAAGGACTTTGAGCCTCTGTCAGCCTTCGCGGGGCAGTTCATGGCATCAGCCAGTTTTCTGCATTAGCTCATTTCAAATGGCTCTTTGACATTTTAATTTCAAAAGGGGCAGATTGGTCTCATTAAACTAAGGAGGGAGGAGGATTATACAAATAAGAGAAAAACGGAGCCCATTTTTAACCCTGAGCTTCTCATTTCCTTTTGCTACCCAGGCCTTGGTTCTGGTACAGGTCCCTGGATGGATTAGTCACAATTCTGATACTACCTTTGTCCATGAGGATGACCACTTCGGCATCCTGCCAATCACCCTGGAACCTACCTATGTTTATTTTAACTTGATCCCCATCAGGGTTTAAACTGAATTTTGCAATGAAGAGAAATGCCCATCTCAAGCTACTTTTCATGTCAATTATTCATCTTTAGGGGGGAAAAATGTGGGCCAGCCCCAGACTTTTCTGAGGGATCAAAACCTTAAGTGTTTTTTTTTTTTTTAATTGTTGTAAATTTGAAAGATGATAAAGCCCAGCTCTTCTAAGGCTATGTTTTTGTCACTTAAAATGACAGAAAAAGTGTGTGAAGCTTCTCCCTACTCCACCCTCTCTGCAGCCTGGCCTGAGTTCATGCATGAACTTCCTTAGACAGACTGCATCAAGTGCACTGCCAAAGAAAAGTGAGTGGGAAGAGAAGATCCCGCCAGATGCTGCCTGCCAGACACAGGGAACAGATGCTGTGGGCAGGACCTGCTCATCCCACATGGACCAGAGGAATTCCTCCACACCACTGATGGGAATGCTCATGTCACTTGGGGCCACTGATTAAAAGCAAAGACAAAGGAGATGTGAGCATTGGAATGACACAAAGGCAACTTCCCAACCTTCACCTTCAGGTAAATTCCCAGGACAGTAACACAAGCTGCAGGGAGAGGGAAGCCTTTGTCTGGATCAGAGGATGGCTGTTCACAATTAAGCCAGGGTTCCTGGGGATACAGGGCGGTGAAGTGTTTTCTCTGAGTTCATCCTCTCTCCAGAAGATTCTCTTGATTATTCCCTCCCAACTTAACTCATCTACAATTTATGCTAGAGAGGAGACAAATTCCAAAAGGGCTTTAACTACCTGGAACAAAATGTCTGGGCTTTTTAGTCATTTCATAACCATGGAATATAACTGCAAGTCTATGGAAAGAAGAAAAACAGGACAAATTTTCTTCTGCAAAGAGAGAAGAACAAGGTGGAGCTGGAGCAGGAATGAGCTCTAGATGGGCCTATCTCATGTTTAGAAAAGGCACTGGGAGGAGTTGTCCCAAAAGATCTCCCCAAGAAGATGCTGTGTTAAAATTTTTTTAAAAAAAGAAAAGAAAAAAGACAGAAAGAAAGAAAGAAAAGGAGAGGAGAGGAGAGGAAAGGAGAAATACTCTGTAGAACATTATCTCAGAGCTTCCTATTAGTACTAAAACTAAATTCATTGAAAAAGCTCTCAGTGAGGAACACAAATTTTGGGCAACTGGTTCAAACAAGTTCTTAGTTGATAACCTCCTTGTTGGGGTGATGCTAAACTTGCTATAGATGAGCCAGCAAAGCTCCAGCTTTGCGGGCTTCTCAACCTCAGTGCTACTGACATTTTGGACTGGATAATTCTCTGTATAGGGGTTGCCTGAGCATTGTAGGAGGATTAATAGGATTCCTGGCATCTATCCACCAGATACCAGAAAGACCATCCTCAACTTAAATCATCTCCAGACATTGCAAAATGTCCCCTGGGGGGCAAATCTGTCTCCAGTAAAGACATCTGGGGTTCACTTCCCCTTGGATATATGGTACGTTTATCCAGACCTGCACTCTTCTAAATTTATCTTTTCTTTTTAGTTTTGTCTCAAGAAATCTCAAACCCAAGACCATCTGAGAGCCCCAGAGATACCATCTGTTAAGGCTGAGCTTCCTGGTGGTGCCCTGGGCTCCATTACTTTGCTCCCCACCATGGCCTCAGCTCCCCATCAGGCCTCTGTGGAATGACTTATTGGGGAAAGGGGGACGGTCTCACAGATACTGTCCTCTGCAGACCCAAAAGGGCTGCACGTGGGCCTCAGAGGGCCAAACCTAAAGCCTTCCCCAGCATCCCCCACCCACCCCAAGTTACCTCATGATGTTGGAGGCATCTTCTGCATCTGGGTCAGCACAGTACTTGTTGGCAAGGATGAGACACGCATCTGCTGACTCTATCTGAGACACCAAAAGGAAAAATCACAGAACACAAACATATAAATAGCCATGCTCAACTGCAGTCTCTCTCTCTGTTGACAGTTCTTAGGGAAACTGGTGTTTTGCAAGGGCAGAAAATAAAAATTGTGAGAGATTATAGCATTTGTCAAAAGTGTAGGTTGCAAGTTCTCGTTACATTATAAACATTTCATCTTGTCGAGGTTGGTGGGTACAGAATGTACCTTGGTAATTACACATGTCATTTGGCATAGCCACTTTCACGTAGGACTTCCAGATTTCTTTAAATACAATTAAGTAAGCCTTTCAATCCCCTCTACATCTCCTTTCTCAATTGTGTGTGCCATCATCCTAATTTTTCCAGCCTGGAAATCAAGGTTGGTGGGCTAACCCCCTTCTTCTGGGTGACCAAGTTAACAAGAGTAGTTTGGGATTCAGAAATTTAGACTTCAAAGACCTTCATATAACCCATCCCACATCATCATTATCTATGTGTAAGAAGAAATCAGAGCCCTCAATTAGACAACAACTCCGTATTGTTTGGTACTCATTAGTATTCAGATAGTCAAAAGACAACAAACCTATTATATGAAATAATTCATTACAGATGAACTCAAAATACAACCTACTGACTTATGTAAACATAAGCCAAGAGGGGTTTGTTCCTTAGAGGGAACCCTGAGTTTGATGTGCTAATAATTGCTTGCATTTAAATTAGGTCCATGAACAATAACTATTTTCTCTGTTCTCGTAAGATTTCACATGAGCCTTAACTTGGGTCATGTCTGGTTAATATTAAAATTAACTGGCCCAGGTTAGTATACTCATTCTCATGCTGGCTCGGGCCTACAATCTGTCACACTTGGTATGCTGTACTTACTACCATTCCTGCATTTGGTGGAAGGACATGGTTTCCTCCATGGTATGTCACAAATTTTCTCTACATTTCTTTAATAATCTAAAGAATTTACACAAATCCTTTTGGATTATTCATGATTGTCAATTATATAATTTACACAAGTATGTGGCGCCCACAGTTAGCCTTTAGACTTCAGTAGATTCCCATTATTAATGTACCCCCACTGGCATGCAAATATTGACCATGTTTACAAAATCAATATTAAATGAATAAAGTAGCAGATGCCATTTTGGTATGTCCCCTTCCTGTCCTACCCTCCGGTATATTTTATGAGAAAAGTCTAATAGTAGATTCTAGAAAAAATGATTTTCCCATTATCAAGTGATGTCAGATACCTGCAAGTTTAGTTTTGTATCTTGCAATGGTGGGGGAAAGGAAGCTCAAGATGTTTTATGACTTCATACAATTTTACTTTATACCTTACCCTAATGTTTCTATGTAAACAATAGATGTTGGAGCTATCTTGAATCCAATTTAAGTAATCAAGGTAGGAATTAAGGATTATTTTGTTGACTATAAGACTCTTGAGTCTGAACGACTGGTCTACTTTCTTTTATATTGAGGGAACCAGCAAAATAAGTTTCATGTTAAGAGTAGTCCAAGCATGGAGCACCTATAGATGGCCTACCATGTGCCAGCAGCTGAGGTCCTGGGGCCAGTGGAAGCGTGATTTCAAGGTTGGTAGTGTCTAGTCTAACTTATCTCAGTCAGTGTTTAGGAGATGACCACTGGCCATCCTGGAGGCACATCCCCTGACTGAAGTCTGACTCCCCTGCACTCTAAGATGGAACAAAGCAGAAGTCACCTCTTCCTCCTTACCTTGACTCTTGCAAGATCATGCGGATTGAGGACTGAACCCTGATAAAATTCCACCTGAGTAAAATGTCGTTTGAATAGAGCTTCAAGCTCCAGGTTAGGGGAAATGCTGCACAGGGAGAGAAAAGAAACAGCCATTGGTTATCATGGACCCAGGATCTCAGCCTCCATACCTCCCTTCTCTTAAGTGCCCATAGGGAGACCTGGAGAGAGGCTCTGACCTTTAAAGGAACCTCTTTTCTTATAAATAAAAAGATCACTCTTAAAAAAAGTAAAAGCCCAGCCCCAGGGCAAACCAAATCCAGTACCCAGGTAAAACAGCAAGGCTTTTGGCCTTTACAAAGGCTGTGACCTTTTGGTTTGGCATGAATCGGGCCTCTCTTTTATGAGTGGAGAACTGGTTGTGAAATCAATGTGACGGCTAATTTCATGTCAACCTGATTGGGCCACCACAGCAAGTTGCCCAGTGTGATCACGAAGGTGTTTCTCAATGTGGTTAGAATTCGAATAAGCGAACTCGGGAAAGTAGATTACCCTTCTTGGTAAGTGGGCATCACCCAGTCCACTGAGGGTCTGAGTACAACAAAAAGGGAGAGGGAGGAGGAACCTGTCCCTTTTGTTTCCTCCCTGGCAGCTTGCCTTGGGACGTCTCATCTCATCTTCTCCTGCCCTCAGACTATGATTGATAGCATTGGCTTCCCAGGTTCTCAGACCCTCAGACTCAAGTGGAATCACACCCCCATCTCGGTCTCCCATTTGCAGATGGCAAAGTGTGGGACTTCTCAGCCTCCACAATCAAGGGAGCTAATATATCTCATAAATCTCTCTCTATATAAACAGACACGTGTGTGTAGTTATAGGTAGATAGAGTTATAGGTAGATATAGAGAACTCTATCTCCATCTCTGTCTACTGAATCTCTGGAGAACCCTAACTAACAGAGTGAGAGATTAGCCACCGCTTCACTTAGCCAAGTCACCCTGCACTGGAGCCCTTCCTCTGCTTCTCTGCCTCATGGATTTCTAATACCCCAAAACCCAGATCAAATAAGTGTCACCTCTGAGCAGCCACAGACAGACTTGATTTACCCCCAGGACTATTCTTGATTCACATACCCTACATATCACACTTCTGAGTGCTGAGCCATAAAGGTACCTTTCCCATTGAAGGACAATGATTTAAAAAGTGTTTGGCCTATTTATTCATTTAATTCTGCAGAGCTGAACAATACCCACTCTCTAGTATTTAAATGTTAGGCAAATGTTGACTTAGCACAGTTGCTGGCACATAATAGGTTCTCACTAAATAGTGTCTCCTAGGCAGGCCCTACTCTCATTGGCCAAGACTGCTGCTTCCTTCTCCATTGACTATAGTGCTCTGCGAGGAGGCCTGCAGGGTCATCATGACTTAGTGAATTCTGCCTGATCACCAACTGTCCCCTTCCCCACCTCAGGCACTCAGGGAGGAGCACACAGTGGTTGGAGGGTCTGGGGACAGCAGCAGGCTCTTACTTGTGAAGAAAGACGATCTCCACGTTGACATCGTCCCGATCCTTGTGCAAAAAGTCCTTCAGGAAGTTGGAAACACTTTCCAGAGTGATGTGTCCACAGACCACAATGTGCCTGAACAGGAGAGGCTAGTTAGATCAGGCCAGGCCTGGGACGATGACCCCTCCCCCCAACGCCCTGGCAAGGCAGAGCAAGCGTAGCAGCTGTGGGGAAGGTTCACCTCCTCCCTCCACCTCGTAAAGCCCAGCACCCGTCCCCGAAGGGCTGTGTGGCAAAGCAGCAGTACTAGCAGGTGCTCAGAGACTTCGAGACAGAAAAGGCATATGGGCTTCTCACCTGATGCCGCACAAAATCCTATTAAAAGCCTAACCGTTTGGCCAAGTAGTTTTATGCATTTAACAATAAGTGACATTATGCTTGCGCTTAAATGCTGCATTATCAAGTCCCTTGCAGATTCATATCTCTCCCTTTCTGCCCACAAAGCGTCCTCCCGGGAGATTTACCGTATGAGTCTTGGTTTATGACATAGAGCTTATCAGGTAATGAGATAACAAATCTTGCTGAAACGATGATTTTGTGTGTAAGAAAGCGGACTTTTATCAGGGTGGCTAATGTGCGGCTTGACACGTTATAGGCTCGGCTGGCCATAAGCAGTAAAAAGGAAATTTTGCATTTTTCCACCATAACTTCTCCGACAATGGGGGCATGTAACACTTTACAGTAAGTGAGCATTACTCAGGGCTAAATGGGGATGGGATGCTTAAGGAATCGCTGATCACCCGCTGGCTGCCTGTCCCAGAGGACCACCTCCTTGGGGTGCTTGGGACTTCCAAGTGAGCCAAAGGAATTTGACCATAAGATAGGGGAAAGCCAGGAAGGAATGAGGCTGGAATGCTTGCCTTATCCTAGGGTGGTTTGGACTTCTGTTTCCAGAAATAGTGGCTCTTTCTGAAGAGATGACACCCTCTCCAGAGCTGTAGTGACAACAGTTCCTGCAATATCTCTTGGGCTCCTGGACCAATCTGACCTTGGCACCAGGCTTTCCCATGCCCACTTGTTTTTGTCATTTGATGCCCAAGCCAGAATAAGCACTTTGATGCTAGAGTTAGCTCTAAGACCAAAAGCCAGGGCCTGAATGTGCAGTTGCAAGGGGGTCCACTCATCCTGTCCCTGTGCCCCTCAAGCTGACAGTGACGGGGGCAGGATCTCTAGCTGTGCTTTCCGAAGAGGGCAGGTGGTAAACACATAGCGAGGCAATTTCCTGGGTAAGATTTAGAATGGTCAGGTCCTTTGTACTTCATAATTGCTCTGTGCACATTGCAATAAGGCAGCATGCTCATTGGCTGGAGGCAGCTCATAATGGGAGGCAGCGATGATGGCTTATGTGATGTTCCATTAGCTGCCATTACAAGAGCCTGCCCTTTTGTGGTAATTTGGTGCTTGACTAAGTATGTGAGAATAATGCAGTAAACTCATTGGTGAATGGATAATGATGCAGAACAAAGAGTAAATCAATAATATGCACGACGCAGTTAATAATATCACCATTATGGACTGTTATTGTTACGGTGGTGCACTTAGCGATCAGGTGAGCAGTGGCCATCAAGGGGGAGGGAAGAGTGTCATTGAGCTCCTTCAGAAGAAACAACTTAACAAGATCACTTTGCCCTCTAGCCGGTACCTGCTAGATTAGGGGAGATCCCTTGGCAACTCATCCAAATTCCATCCCTGACCCCCTCCTTACTATAAGGCTGTGAAATATAACATATATAAGAAGATATAACATAAAGACTTAGATTATATACATTTTTATTATGTCATATCTTACAGTGTTTCTTGACTATGACAAAACAGGCTACCCCTGAATGTGCATGTTCTGAATAAGATTTCCAATTGTGAATTCACTAGGTATGCTGAGAAAGTGACTGAGAAACAGGATTCCCCTCTTTACTCACCTCTGCACAAATGGTAATAGGTTTTCTTGGTGCCATGCTAACGCTTTCTGCCTGCAGATGTCCAAGATTAAGTACAAGGCCACCATAAATCTGACTATCGGTATCCATCCCCATAGCTGAGGCTGCCATTTCTATGAGAAAGCAAGCCAGACAGGAATCCCTGCCCTGCTACCAAGGATGCACGGCATCCAGGGTAAATTCCTTATTCCTGTTCAGTGTGTGAGGAAGATGAGAGGTTAACACCACCCCATCAGCCTCCTGCACCAGGCACTGTGAAGTTAAAAGTTTCATACAAGCATATGTCTGGTTATTATTCAAAGCCAGACTCAAATCAATGATAGGTCTGAGGAAATGCCCAGACATTTATCCTTCCTATCCTGTACACAAAGAAGTGAATGAACATCTGTCAGAAATGCTTCTTCCTCTTCAGAAATGATCCATGCCTAGGAGAGACGTGTGTGAAGTGGCAGAGGAGGAGATGAGCTGCCCCCTCACCTTCCAATCAAAGGCTCAGCTGGCTGATTTATTCAGTCTTAGAAAAAGTCAGGGTTCTCTTACTTGAAAATGTGCCGGGTACTTATAAAATATATTCCAATGCAATCAATATTATCCCTTAAGCCCTTAATTAGCTTTCACTTCTCTTAAGAAGTAGACAAATGCTGGCAAGAGAGAGGAGAAAAAAAGAGATTGACTTTTTTTTCATTTGGTGCTAGCTGTCCAATACCATTCTAGACAATTGAAAATATATATCTTTTAGCTACAGCATGATTTCTGGGGTAGAGAAGAGTCCTTATCAAAAAGGAAAAAAAAAATCTTCCTTCAACATAATTGGTATTTTTGCTCAGGGAAAAAAAAAGTGAGATTGATTGAAAGCAGATTGCCTTTTTTTTTTTTTTGCCCAGGGAGAGTTATTAGGTACATTATCATGGCAACCTTGAAGAACCCATATTGTTCCAATCTGTCCTGTATCTGATTTGAAGATTTATGGCCTCCCCCTTTCATGCCAATAATCATTTCCTCCATTTTGTTTTCCATACAGTGGAAGTTATCAAGGAGCTCGCATATTGAAAATGTTTGAATGCAGTTAGAATTGATGAATGGGAAGACACCGACTCGGTGACCCAGCATCCGCATTGGAGGATCTGCCCCCGCCAGCCTGTGTCTGCAGAAGCACCAGAGGCCCTGAAGGAGCACAAGGATGGATGGTGAACAGGGAAAATTTATTTTCCAGAAATATTTTCCGCATTTGAAAATTCTGGGGGCAGGAGCTTGGGGAAGGATAGTACTACAGGGAGAAGAGATGCAAAATTTATGGTATCCTTGATTATTCAAAATATGATTGAAAATATTGTAAGACTGAGAGCAGGTTGTGCCCTCCATAGAAGCAGTGATGATTACTCTTATGACATGATTTGAAGAAGGCCAAAAAGATCCCTAACCAAAACGATCTCTGTTGGGTTCTATGACACCAGCAAATTTACCAAATGAGATTAAGACTCTGATATCTGGCACTAAATAACTTGTTTTGGACAAGGGATCAGTTTTGCATTTTACAGCTCACAAGACAGAGTCTTTTGAGGAGCTGGAGCTAGCACATAATTCATGAGGTTAGCCCAAGAATTGATTTAAAGAGACGATGCAGGTAAGGGCCTAGCAAAGGGCTTGCACATTGTAGGCATTTTAAAATGGCAGGAGTCAAGTGACATCTTTTGCCTCAGTGTGTGGCAGAAATAAAGTGTTTTGTGCCCCTTACAGTCTCACCTAATCCTCAAAAAAATGTGTGTTCCTACTATCTGCAGCTTTTCAAAGGACCTCTCCATACCTGAGTCTCCTTAAGTCTTATGCCTGACACCCCACAGAAAGTAAAAGTGACTTTCCCAGGATGCAGTCCAGGTCTCTGACTCTAATTCTAAGAGGGAGGTGGTAAGGGAAGGCTGTGGCTATTTCAGCTCCTGCAGGACAGGGAGGACTGGGCCAATAAGAGGTTCTTCTGGATTCATGGTGAGTGCATGTCCCAGGGGCCCTCAATGGTTCAGAGGAGATGTTTGGTGAGATTGGGTGGGGGATACAGAGATGAACCTCACTTAAAACAATATCATTAGAGATTCTGGCTGCATGTGGTCAGTTAGGACAGAGAGTTCAAGACAGCAAAGTTTGAACTATACAGAAATCATAAATCCTACTGGTCAGGTCTACACCAAATTTTAAATTCATTAATACATTTTGGTGAACCAAGGGTCTACAAAGTAGTGTAAATATCTATTTGAGACAATTGTGCATCATGTCTAGTTTAGGATGTTCTCACCACTCCAGGAATCATATATGAGTCATTTACAATGGGGAATATTTAGACAAGTTAAGCTCTGAAGTTATCTAAAGTTGCTCCCATCTGTGGCTCTGGATGTAAACTTTTTCAGCCCTCTGGCAATCTTCAAGACTGATTTCTATGGGGCCTGAGCACTCGGTTTTTGAAGATGGCCAATAGACTTAAAATAATAACTGTGTTTGATCTGATGATTTTTTTTTTTTTTGGCTTTTAAAGGTTTGTTTAGTTCTGTGAGGAAATATTTCTTGGGAAAAGGTAGCATAAATTATTAATGATAGACTTAAAAGATCCATCTCAGATACACAAGGAAGAATCTTAAATGCCAAAATTGAGGCAGATGGCATTTTCTGGAAAGGAGTTAATGATCCGTTAAGAAGTACTTGGTTTGGGTTAGTCAGGAGTTGGAAACACTGGTGGGTCAGGGAATAGCCATGGTATCATGTGGTTGAATGTGATGTTGTAAGAAAAAGGATATTTGACTGGACATATCACCAGAAAATTACCACCTGCCTATTTCCTGGGCACATCTGCATTAAATATACAGTGCAGTGCATCTCCCATTATTAAGTATCAGGAATGCAGCCCCTTACATCCTCCTCAGCCATTCTGCTCCCTCCTTGGTGATGGGCCAGAAAGCTGGAATGCCCATGTTTCACTCAGTTCCACAGAGGTCTCCTAGGGTGCACATAGGACAGGAGGGGCAGCTACCAGAAGGGAATGTGCCTATGAATAAGGCACCCAGAGATCCAGTGAGGATGAGTTTAGTTCAATTTTAAATGGAAATTGACAGATTTTTAAAAAGCATCAGGTAGTGGTTTTTAGAGCCACTAGCTTTGAAAACGTGAACAATGACAGTGTGATACCGATCGGTCCCCTCTCACATTATCAGGTGTATCTTAATGTCAGAATGCCTTTGAAAAATATGCCTTGTTTGCTCGATGGGGAAACTTAGACCCAGCCATTTGGAGCAAGGTAGGTATCAAACCAAGATTGACCCCCTCTTTTGATGTCTTCTAAAGAGAGGAATCAGCCAGTGCTGTGGAAATGACCCTGGGACAGGAACCCGGAGAGTGCACAGCCAGGCTTTGTGACCATGAACCAAATTCCATAAAATGAAGAGTCGGAGGGGCTATAGCCAGCAGCCCTGGTGAATCCTCCCTCAGATCTCCAGTTCTCTGCCCCCGCCCTAGTTCACGCCATCGTTTTATCTTGTCTAGACATCCACCATCGCTTCCTAATTGATTTCCCTGTTTACTCTCCCCACATCCCCAGGCCCCCAAAAAGCTAAAGAGCAAGGACTGAAGCAAATCCGACAACCATCAGATTCTGCAAGGGTGGGAAGGTCTTAGATCTCTCCTGACAGAGCCTAGCTCTAAGAAGACAATGTAAAATGCACAGCTCTGGGCTGTTTATTTTTAAAGATACTATATCCATTTTTACTGGAACAAGTATAAAGAACTTAAAAAAACCATAGCTATCCTGTCACAATAAATCATACAGAGTAAATTGAAAATCCTATACAGCTTTCTCTGAATACATTGTGCTCACTTTGTCAAAGAGGTAGATGAAATGTGGCATATATTGATCTAGATGTCTCTGTAAAACTATAATATTTATATCAAATACATATGCTAGGCTCTCTTCTGTCTTTCTGCCGAGGCTTGTAATCAGGCTCTCACCATCCCACCTCTCCCCAGTGCCTCCCACCCGTGGTAGCCCCTGGCACGGGGGTGGGGAATGAATTTTAAGCAGTGCTTGGCAAAGGGAATGGACATTTTATCAAAAAAGAAGCTGGATGGTTAGAGACTCAACAACCCACGCCACATGGTGGTCAGCACAAAAGGCGCCTATTCTCCCTCTTAGATTGAACTTGAACTTCACAGTGTGTGCAACTTTCTGACTCTTATCTGAGCTGAGCTGCATTCTGTCTCACCTGGTAGTGTTTTCTTGGCCTTCTGTCATGTGATTTGGGTCATGCCCTTCACAGTCACTATTCTACAGCTTGGTTTTATTTGGTTTTGTTCTTAAGGATCAATATCCCCCTGTAGAAAAGGAAGAGGCTAACCCAACTCCTACCTTCCCACTTCCTCCTTTACTGACAGCCTGTCCCCAAGAGGCTGACTTCCATGTGGGGGAGGTTGCCACCAGCAGGCTGCATCAGTCTCATCCTGCCAAACCACCCCAGGTCCTTGTCAGGGCCCCTCAGATTTTCTGGATTTTCAAGTCCTCTTTGTTGTCCAATGGGCTGGTTGGCAGAGTTAGCTTTGCCTGGACACCCTAGGCAGAAACTGAGCAATTGGTAATTGCTAGAACCACTGGCTGATTCAACCATCTCCAATCGACTCCCCTGCTTCAAGTTTGTGAGGCAGCTGTACATGAAGTGAAAAAGAAAACAACTGAGAGTATCATGTCTGTAACCCTAACCCTCACTATAACCATGTCCTGTTAAAAGAAAGAAAGAGAAAAAAAAAAAAAAAGGAGTTTCAGTGATAAGATAATTTCCTACCCTTGGCCACATCTAGTACTTTGCTAATCACAAAGGAAGGAAATGCATTCTCCCTCCTAGTGAGGAAGAGAATAAAGTAATCATCTTATCCAGCTGTCAGCAGAGCTATTCTGGAGGAAGCAGGCTGTTTTTTTGTTTCCCAAGATGGGGGCAGAAGGCAGAGCAAATAGACCCCAACAGTGAAACAAAGGCACCTCTGTAAATAGAGCCCAAGGTCAGGGAGAAGACTACTGGTAGACCCAGCAGAGATCCCAAAAACACTTTGCACAAAGGTAACCCATTCTATTATATGCAGACAGTCAGGACCTAAGCCACACTAGAGGATCTGCGTGTGTACATCCACCATCCCAGATCACAATCAGATCCCAACAAATAGATCATGCACATAATTATAGTCAGTCCAATAGACATAATTCTCAGGTCATTAGTGAGGAAAGATCACACATCTTTTTAGCTTATGAACTACACAGAGCCTCTGTGCAAGTCTTAATAAGTTCTGGGAACCTCTACGTAGGGGATGTTGGTTGTTTTACTTGTCTGGCATACATCCTCCCCTCTGTCATTGGGCTCTCACTTTTAATTACAAATAGAGTTGGGATGTCTTATTGCGATTTCATGCATGCCTTCCATGCCCATGCAAGGCCAATCGGTACTTTTAAATCTTGCAAGGAGTGAAGCTGTGAGAGTCCAATCATCCTAATGGCAAAATCCTGTCATGACTACCCACAAGGTTTGGCTTCCTGGATCTCAGAGATGCGTCTCTGAATCTTTTCTGAACCTTCTGGGATCTTTCTCTTCAGTTTTGCTTCAGATTCTGTAAGGTACTCTACCCTTGAAAAAATAATTTTGTTTTGTGCTGAAATTGGCAAAAAATAAATTTCCATAGCCCACCATCAAAAAACCATAAGTGATAGATTTGTTTACCTCTGCTTTTGTTTCTCATTTAATTTACACAATGACCAGTAGGCAAGTATCATCACTACCATTTTGTTTTCTTCTCATTTCCTTTCTTTCTCCCAGGAAGAGGAACAATACAACCTTCATAAGTGAGCAATCCCATCAGTACTGAACTCTCACAAATTGCACTGGTTCTTTCTTGGGTCACTCGCCACACCCTCAACCCTCTGCATTTTATTAATGCCATTACTTTGGGTTTGGTCCTTGGACATTTTTTTAATGAGCCAGGTTACCCCTGACCTGACTCCTTCAATCCTATTGAAATTGTCTTGGTATTCTGCTATTTCAGAGAAACTGGGATAGTAAATGGCACTCTCCTTCTTTCAGATCAAAGCAGATTAGCCACTTGATGATGCTGTAACTGAACAAGCAAGGACTGGGAGATGAGAAGACAAGGCAGACAAAGGTCAGCCTTAACCTTAGGGAATGAAGGTGGAATAAAGGGGAATGAGTCCAAGCAAAGAAGGTTTTATCACTTCATCTGTGGAGAGGGTTTTAATTTGCAAAGGGAGCCCCCAACTTCTCTGCCCACACCCCTGAAAAGTCATTCATCATGGCTCTAGAACACTAGACAACACTAGCTGCATTGGTCTCTATACTATTTTAATAAACACTGCTGTTGGGGTTGACCCTCCCATAGTGATGCATCCTTCCCTTGTTCTCCAGCCATCTCCAAGGGATTGGCTCAGCTAGCAAAAACTGTCATTCACTCTGAGTAGACCCAACATACATACAGAGAGTCCCCAACTTAAGATGAGTCCACTTGCAATTTTTCAACTTGACAATAATGCAGAAGTGTACCCATATAAACACTCTGCAGTCCCCCTTCACTATAGCATTAAAAAAATTGCATGACATGTTGAATATTTCATTCTAAAAAAGGCTTCGTGTTGGATGATTTTGGCCAACTGCAGCCTTATGTAAGTGTTCTGAGTATATTTAAGGTGGGTTGGGCTGAGCTATGATGTTCAGTAGGTTAAGTGCATTAAATGTATTTTGACCTGTAATATTTTCATTTTATAATGGGTTTATCAGGATGAAACCTCATCAAAAGTTCAGGAACATCTGTACTCTCCCCTGTATGAGCAGAATTCCAGCACTTGTTACACACAAGAGCCACAGGCTTGGAGGCTTGCTGGGGCATGGCACGCCCTAGCAAGATAATTGTGGAGTATGGAAAGAAGCAATCGTCAGGGTAGCCCCAGCAGCTCTTCAACTCTCCCAAATCTCCCTTCACCCCTCCTCTCCTGGGTCCTTCATTAGAGCCATAGGTTTTCAGTGCACACAGGCACTCTGCTGTTAACTCTTCCCTAAACTGCTCCGGTGGGCACATTCAGCCATGTGAATTATCACATACTTTTAGGAGTATTCCCTATAATGGGCTTCCTGCTTTCATGATTATTTCACACCTTCGTGATTTTATTGAACAAAATTCCTGCCAAAAGAGCATTTCACTGTGATGGTGCTCCTACATAATTGAGCTTCTGTTTAGCTGTCACTGGTTCCTTGGGTGGTTCTGATTGGTCAAGGTCTCAGATAAGCTCCAAGAGAGAATGCATCACATTCTCTTGCTCATCCTTTCAACAACAGAGACAGGCACAGTACCTGGCACATGGTAGGAGTTCAAATGGCGGTTTTACTGAATCTGTTCTAGATGTTAGCTGGCAATATGCCTATGGGGTTGCTATCGGTCAACTAAGGCCGTAAAACCTCTCAGAGATGGGCATGCATTTATCTCTGAACTGCCTGCACATCTCCCTGTTGAAAGGTATTGGGGCAGGGGGTGATGGAGATTATTTTCACTAACAATCAGTACCCATATTCAGAACAGTCCTTACAGTTCTAGGGGTGAGAGTAGGGCACTGTCATGCAACACCAACCCCAGACTTGGAGACTCAACCCTGACAGCAACAGACAGATTTCCGTGACTCTCAGGCTGCATTGGTCTCTATACTATTTTAATAAAAAGAGACACTAGACTTGGCCAGTTAGAAAGTTTCCTGATTTATTTTCAGAATTCAATGACAGCAGCCATGGGATGGACCCCAAATCTATGAAGAACTGCTTTGAACAGCTCTGGAAAGACTTTTAACAGAATGAATGACATAGCAGAACTTAGTCTCAGATGGTTACATTTGTTCCTGAGAGGCTACATCTTCCTAGCAAGGAATCACTCAATCAAATATGAGGTTGAGCAGAAAGAATCTTCATGGATTATAATTAGAAAAGTCGAAATCAGAGTTCTTTTTTTTTTTAATGGAAGAAAGAATACTTGAGAGCAAAAGTCTAGGTTTGAATATGACTTATTTTTTTTTAAAGGTACACAGTTCATCTCCCACCTACACTTCTATTCTTGTTTTCAGAACAATAGCTGGAACATTTTGATAAGTATGTGGAAGGCAAGAGAGACAGCAGGAACACGGAGGGGGGCAGGACTTCATTCCATCAGTATTATCAGGAAATTGATTTAATATGCATCCAAGTCTCTTTTGATAGAGTTTCAAGTTTGAAAGGGGCTGAAGAATCTGAAGCAGATGCCAAGAAAGAAGTGCCACATCCACACCCACAAAGACCCCTCCCGCTAGAAAGGGATACCTGGCACGTCCCATTATGACTCAGTGTCCAATGACAAATGTCTCCTCTCTCTTGCCTCTCAGCGCCGGGTTTCAGGAGTAGGGTCATTTTCCGAAAGTATTAGGGCAATCACATTTTTTTTTCCTTCATTCCCCCAAAGTTTAATGCTAATCAAAGCAGAATGCTTAATCAGTCCAAGATGGCCTGTCAACTCGAATTATCTATTTGTCTTCCTATTTACTGTGTCTGTCTGTCTACAGTTCTTCATATCTCTGTGAAGATCAGTTATTGGGGCCTGTGTTTCCTTCTGACTAGAATCGCTACCAGATGATCCTTCCTGGTGATATGTTGATGATTTGCTAATTTATGGCTTTTAAAATCTAGGAATCCAAAGACATTGCCTGGGAGTCACGTGGGCCAGGAGCACTGAATGGCTTTACTTGACAAGGGATCAAAGATTGTGTAAAATGCAAAGCTTCGGTCACATTTCAACCAGAGCAATGTCTGTGATAGAGGAATTGTAAACGACATCTTATAGGAAACATCCCTCACAAGAGCAGTCCGCCCTTTGCAGCCCTCAGAGAAATGAGAGTGATGGTTGCCGGAGACACACGTAAACAGGAAAGGAAGGGAGCCCACGGTATCAGCCTGGGTCAGCGCCATATGAATCAGTGGAATCCTATTTCCAGGCGCTAGAGGCCATGTCTTCTCAGAAAGCAGAGATGGAAACAGGACTATAGGAATACTGTTGCCTCCAGGAAGCAGGAGAGGTTTAATCGAGATAATCTGTGAGGTCAAACTTCACAACCACTTAGGTGGCCAAATAGCTCAAGAGAGAAAAAGAGAGCTGTGGCATTTTTATAGGTTTACAGAAATCCATCCAACCCCTATGCCCAGCATGGACCAATACTCAATAAACATGTGGCATGGATCAATGTGAGGCATGAATCATGCTAACTCTAAGGCAGGGGTGATCATGCAGGGGTAGACTCAAGGAGTCTTTGTAGAGATAATCCATGTCCTGGCTCAGAGGAGCCTTGATGATTCCAAGTCCTTTAAAAATTTGATCTAGAACCACAGCACACAAAATATGAGTGTGGTGCAGAAAACTGAGTGGGAGTTCACCTTGAACCAGGCCAGCCGGGCAGGGGGAGAATGAACATGGTTTTCGAGAGGAAGAAAAGATCTGAGTGAGATGAACAGCTCGTTTCTTATAAAAGCAAAAACACAGTTCAATAAGGACCCCACAAGGAGACCAGCGAGGATCTGCAGGAAGCCCTCTCATGATAGGTTGGAGTGCACAGCTCAGAGAGATCAGAGCCTGAGAGGAAGTATAGTCACCTCTGCATCTGAAATCTTACATAAAATGGCACTGGATTTGAATATACCTACCCACAGCCTGAGCATCAGGGAGGGTTTTCCTGAATTAGGGTTTGCAGGTGAAAACTATTCCTCAAACCAGGATGGGGGTGTGGCAACCTCATCCTGGAGACCCTTCCCCACATTAATTACTCTCTTTCCTGCCCCCCTTTGTGTGCTCCTTGTCTTTATGACTCATTCCTCTCTGTGTGTCCTCTCAGAGTTTGAATACAAAGATCAGTAGAGCCATTCAAACCCATCCCATTCTCTGTGTCCCAACCACCTGGCCTAGAACTGGCCCAATTTGGGGGCACTGAAGCCCCATCCTGGTAAACGCAGGCCCCGAGGGCTCCCCAGCTGGACCATCTCCACCCAGCAGGTTATAGCACGTGGATTCCTCTCTGTGGCCAATTATTTTCCATGGCCCTTGGCCATGTGACCTCAGTCCACAACCTTGTCAGTACTCATAAACTAACCAGGAGTGGAATGAATCACAATCAGGGAGGAAACCTCTGGGGGAAACTGCAAAGGGCTGGGGGAGGAAAGAGAGTAAGCTGGGGACCCAAGGCCATGGGCACCTTGCTGCCCCTCACCCATCCCTGAGCAGCTTTGTCCTCTGGAAAGGAAAGAGGAGAAGGCAGTAGCCTTGGGAGGGATACTCTTCTTAATAAGACTTAGTGTCTCAGTCCAAGAGGCTTATTGTCCCCAGTACCCCAAATTTGGAGAAACCACTTGCTTTAGACACTCATCGAATGCTTTGAGGTTGTCAAAGTCCCCATTCTTAGGAGCACTAATGTATCATCATAAGATAAATTAGATGCCATTTGACACACATGTGCATGTGCAACCACATCTACAGCTAGACACAGAGGTCCTGTGGGAGGTGATGAAAATGTTGGAGGCCCTTGATCCCACACGGATGGCAAGGATGCTTTAGGGTTGTTGCGTGAAAAGTCACGCTTTGTCAAACACACTGATTAAGTTGGAAAGGAAGTACCAATGAAATCTTCTTACTCTCCAAAATCCTGAAAGTGGGTGTTATATAAACAAAGCCCCATGCTTCTCTGCCTGTATTTTTGGGGGGATTTTTTTTTATTTCTTACTTTAAATAATCTTGGAATTGCAAAGTTTTGCATCTCTGTAGTTTTGGATCACCAGTTACCTAGAGTTCTCTGACAAGTTAATGTATTGTTAGAGAGGTAATTTCTGAAGGAAATATGCACAGTTAAATACATCCCTTAACTACATATATGTTTGAATGACTCTGGGCATTCATTTGATTCAGTCCTGGCAAGCAGGGTACATGCAAGTGTGTCCATGGATAGAGCATATATACTTTTGCATTCGCAAAACCTCAGTGAGCCGCATGCTATTTTAAGAGCCTGAACTCTATCTTTCAACAAAGTTTAGCTGCTTTCCTTTTGCAAATGCATTCAATTTTATCTGGAAACTTTTTGACATTAGAAATAGAACAACTGTAGTTTCTCATTATGTTTGCTGCCAGAATCCATGCTTGGTTGCTCAACTAAAGACCTTACATTGCTAATTACTACCACATGCCCATATCCCAAGCGAAAGAAAACTTATTGATTCTGACAGCCCATTCTCTCAACACTGAATTCCAAATGAAAACTCAAATTTTGGCCAAACATAACATTTCATCAATCTTGTTCTACTGACTGGAAAAACAACATCAAACAAAGGGTGCTAATGGCCCTTTATTACCGTTCCTTTCCCAAGCTTATACTTTCTGATGAAAGATCTAAGTGACCAAAGGGCTTCTTTAAACTACTTAGTAATTAGCTTTTGAACCAGGAAACACTGCGCAAAGTAAAGTGAACAGCCCCGGTGTCAATGACAAGGTGGACTCTCAGTCCACAGGGCTGGGAGACACTGGAGACCCAAAGAGGACATTAAAAGCAAAGTGCATTTTCATAATAGGAGAAAGGGGGGGGGGGAGAGAGAGAGAGAGAGAGAGAGAGAGAGAGAGAGAAACCAAGCTAAAAGGGGTGATAAAAGATTACAGAGCCAAACTGCAGGAAGTCTGTGACCTAAGGTCATCAGCAGGTGGTGGTCTGGGGGGAAACGTCAAGGCAAAAAAGCTGACCAGATCAGACCACAGGCTGTTGAGCAAGCACAGGTCTCAGGGCCTCTTCTGGGCCACCCAGCAACAAAAGCTGCCACCAGCCCACCCGCCTTGGACCAGGTACACTGTTTTTTGGGAAAAAAAATAAATAAAACTTCCACCTGGAGTCAGAGTCAAGAAATATTTTCTACACCTAAGCTTCAGAGCAATTGATTTTATTGGCGTCTTCAGGGGCAGTGATAAGGAAATGCTGGCAGAGACAGTGGGAGGGGGAGGCCACAAAAAGGGCCCCAGGTCCTCACAGTGCCTTCTGCTTTATTGCCACGGGGTCCACGTCTTAAAGGCAAACAGAATCGAGAGGCTGCTTTCCTCTTGGCATGGGATAAATGGCCAAGGGGAATCTCTGGACTTATTTGGCCTTTTGGATCCAACTGATGGCCCAGAAATCAGAACAGCTTGGTTCTAACCTCATCCAGGGCTGTTAAGATAATAGGGGGAGGAGGGACCCATTAGAAGGAAGATGGCGGGATGTCTGCCTCCACGGAGAAGTCGCCAACTGGCCTCCTTTAGCCCACTGTCCTTTGTGCCTTTGAAAGGAAACTGGTGTCCTGTGGGTACTTCAAGAAAATGAGCCCCTTTTTTGTCCACCTCCTCATTTTCTGAACGGAGTACTGGACACCTGAGCTCAGGATGTGTTGGAATCACCGACCAGAGAGAGGGGTCTGCTCCATCCTGCATGGCTGACTGTCAAGATGGGAGGACGCAACCATGGAGGGGAAAAATCGATGCTTCTGGCCGGACTTTATTTTTCTTAAAAGATCAAAATAAGCTAATAATTGAAAAATAGAGAAGAAAAACAAAAATACACACACAAAACAGTTCCATGCTAAGAACCTCCCTGAATGGAAATGGCCATGAGCCCTGATAATTTTTGGTATCTTGATCTAGATGCTGGAGCAGCGACTGGTGTGTACTGAGGCCCAAATTCCTCAAGCAGCGCATTAAAGATATTCAAATTTTACTCCATGTAGGTCACATATATAAATTATAAACAAAGCTAAGTGCCACCCAAAAATCTTTTAAAAAAAAATAAAGGAAGAATGGCTGCTGCGAGTTGAATCTCCCCTCAACAGTCTTCTCTAAGAAGATGCTCTGGTAGAAAACCAAGAAAATGAAGTCCTGTCACTAATGTAGAGTAAAACTTCTGGTGGATATTGGACCTGTACATTGACATGAATATTGGTAAGTGACCCAAGCACAAACTGCAATAGTTCCTAAGAGTCATCAGGAGTATCCAGTAGTGCCCTGACACCATAAATATAATGTCATACCCACAAAGAGTCTCAACTGAGTAGTAAGATCTTTGAGGATGAGATGGGGTCTTCCTGCCTGCAGAGGAGAACTGGTTTCCTGGTGGCCATAGGGCCTTTGCAGTAGGCAAGATAACCTGTATCTTGCATCCCTGCTAGAGTTTCATCCCACATTATCGCTGCATTAACAAAAAAAAAATAATAAGATGGCATTGCCAAAGGGGCAGGAACCAGAATTAAATTACATAGCCAGTTCTTGTGACAAATACATGAGCTTGGACTCAGAACAGAAAATAAGACCCTGGTATATATGGTCCCCTTTCATGATAAATCCACTATGCCTCTTGGCATCTCAGACCAGAAATAAGGCCTTGGGAGTCTGCAGGAGCAAGAAGACACCTGCCTCGGGTAACCTGTGACGTCACACCCCTGCACCTTGCGGGCTTTCCCTCACAGAAGCACCAGGTTGGTTGGGGAGGGGCAGGATTCAAGGTCACCGCCCCAGGGACTCTGGAAAGTCACTCAACCACATCTTCTCTGATGTCACTGACTTACTTTCTGCCTCCATGTTTGTTAAAAGTCCCGCCGAATTTATTCCGATTCAGGATGAGAGCAGCAATTTCGGGCACGTAGCGGGCAAACATTGCCTACATGCATGAAACAAAGAACAAGAGCCAAAACAAAAAATGGCATGCAGAGAGGATTCTACCGCCGCGGAGCAGCAAAACCTCTTGGCGTACTTACTTTCTTCCACTAACCGCGCTATAGGAGCCCCCGTATTTCTTGCGGTTTCCTATTAATTCTATGATTTCAGGGACGTAGCTGGCAAACATGGCCTGAGGAGAAGAGGGGAGACAGAAGAGAGACTAAAAAGACAGGCCCGAGAAAGGGGGTGACCTCTTCAGAAAGGGGGGTACTGAGATCTGAAAACACAAAAGGGTTTGGCCTGAGAAAGTCTACTCACATGTTGTTGGGTCATAACAAAAAATAAAAGGACAAAAAAGGACAAGATCCTGAAAACACACAGGACTCAACAAACACAAGCCAACCTGCACAACTGGGGCAAGGGGGAGGGAGCAAAAAAGACATCCCAGTCAAGAAAAATACAAAGGAGACAGGAACAGACAAGCTGACAGCTAGCTCCTCTTCCTGAAAAAAAAAAGTAGGTAAACGGGGGTTTGAAGCTGGAACTGAACTCACTCCCACGCACATGCGCACACGCACAGACGCGTAGGCATTCTTGCAAGACCCTTCCTTTTTTTAATTAAAATTCAAAGGAGAATCAGTGCCCTGAAGAGTGATTAAAGACAAGAAACACCAAAAGGTTTAAAAAGAATAAATTCTGTCATTCAAAACAAAGTCACTAAAAAAGGCAAAAAAAAAAAAAAGGTAAATTTAGGGAATCACATGAGAGGAAAGGATAGCAAGGAGAAACACAAATCTGCCATGTTTTGTCCAACAAACATAACCCTGTGGCTGGATAAAGGGTGTCCTTATCTATGGGACCTTGGAGAGACTGCAGAAATGCCATGCTGATGTACAGACACACACACACACATTGGCATACATTTTTTAAAATGTGTATGCTCTATGCATACAGAGATGTGTGTATGCATCACTTATATACATGTGTGTGCAGTGTACATACATGAAAGCTGCATGTGAAATAAGATTTGAATCACTCACCTCATATCTAGCAAAAGTTAAAACTTAAATCATTAAATTAAATCCACTTTGGAAGACAAATTGCAGCAATCATTAGTGTGTATCAGAGTGCTAGGAGGTGCTTTACTTCAGAACGGGAGATCATACAGTAAGACTTCCTGATTTATGAATGGGAGGAAAACCATACCAGGTGTTGCTGCAAGACAAAGCAGGTTATTGACAAAACTGTGCTCTAATTACTGATAATGTGCCCATGACAAGACCAAGCACTCTCCCTTCTCTGATGTGAGTTCCCTTCTTTTTAGGGTAGGCACCAGCCACAGTGTTTGTTGGAAGTTCAGGAAGGAACATAAAGGGGGAATTGGAGCTCCTGAAACCGCAAACTCTCTACAGAGTATCCACAGCATCTATCAGGGTCGGGTGACAGCAACTGTCCTTGCAGACTATCAGCTGTTGAATTCTATTCCTAAAGACAGGTGCACTCACTTATTAACAGCATCCCTTTCTTAAGACAATTAGATTTAGGTTTGCTCCTGGCTAAATGGCTATCCCTGGCAAGGCAATGTGCCTGGGTCTGTGGACCAAGCAAAACATACCAAAAAAATTTACAGAGAAGTCATCTTGGTGTTTGGATTAAATCTATAACTAAGGCAGTCACTTGGTTCTAACTCAGAAATACAGTATAAAAATACAAAGCCTTAAGGAAGTAGATAATAGAAAATATTAATGACCATAAAAATCAACATCATAATAAAGAGTTTTTACCAGTCCCCCGAGGATGAAGAAGACCATGAAGAGGCGCCCAAGCGTGGTTTTTGCATAAACATCCCCATAACCAACAGTGGACATTGTGACCATGAGTAAGTAGACACATTCCCAGTATGTAAGAGCCTGGTTGTTTTGGAAATTTTCCCATGGGTCCCCTGAATTCTCCACCTGAAGTAAAGGGAAAAGGGAGAAAAAATAAAAACATCACACACACACACACACACACACACACACACAGTATATACAATGAACCAGGAAGCCCAAAGCTCTGGCAGGCTGCTGGCTGAAGCTCACTGCCCTCAACAAAGATGTTTGCTTCCCTGGGCTGAACTGTGTGTGTGAGGACTCAGAACCCTGAGCAGATAGCAGAGAGAAACAGAAACAGAAATAGGCAAAAACATCCTCAGTCCATTTTTCTTCTCATTGTTAAAGGTTTGAAGCCAACTGAAATGGGGCATTGCCTCTGGCCCTGTCATACAGTGCTCTTTTCAAGGGAAGAGCCAGAGAGCCTTTTCCTGACCTTTCCTTGCTAAGCCTCCAAGGACCTGGCTCTTGCTTCCCTGCAGACATAGTAGACCCTCCACAGAGGATGCCTCATTTCATTGCTATGGCCAAGGATATGCCCTGTGGATCCCACTCCTTCAGATCTTCTGCTGGGACCCCAAATAGCATCTCTGGAGTCTGATCCTGCCTCCTTTGTAAAATGTCAACAGTGGTTCTGCCCTTAAGGCTGCAGGAACTTCCTGAGGAGCACCAAGACTGAACTCATGGCAACAATTTGCATTTGCACAACTCTTTTGACCAAGGGCCTGCAAACTCTTTCTGTCAAGGGCCAGAGAGTAAGTACTTTCAGCTTTGTGGACCATAGGGTTTCTGATCTCCTCACAAATCACAGCAGTTGTGGGGGGAGACCAGCAGAGGGCGATACTTCACTGAACAGGTGAAGCAGGATTGCTTTAGACTTGACAAGGCACTCTCCAGTCCTCCTATCATATCTGATGGGCCAACAAGGCTGTGAGGTGGCCTAGAGAGGTACTTTAGGTACTCCCAGGAGGGAGCGAGCAAGGATGAGGCCATTTCTACTCAGATACCAACTCTGCATTACTAAGAACCAGGCATTGAGATAAGCAGCACTCCCCTCCCCCAGCAGCACTCTCCTCCCCCAGCAAGACCTCCAGTTCCACCTCTGCAAAATGTTCCCAAGACCTAGCTTCCTCCATACATCAAAAATTCTCCTCTACATGCCATTTTCATGATGTTGTCCTGGTAAACCAGAAAGCATTGCATGTAACACGTAATAGTAACAAGGAGTCACTGACTTCTTAAAGACAACTCCTTCTTCCACATCTGTGATTTTGGCACTTGGTTACAACAAGAATTAGAGTAATGAAGGGTGAGACTGGCCAAGGATCCCATCACCACAGACGGCTGGTGAGCCTCCTGAGATCTGGTGACTGCCAGCTGCCCCCACTTCCATCCCAGCTCCCTTTGCCTGGTAATTACAGGTCCCAAGTGGTGGATAACCAGATTCATCCTCAGATTCTTTGGGCAAATGAGCAAATGAGGCTCCTGGAAGGCAGGTGGCTTCTAGTCAACGTTTCACAGTTTGATAAGGCTCCTTCATGTTTGTCTGAAATGTGCTTCCAACAATAGCCATGCTCTCTAAAAAAGGGGGTGGTGGTGGCTTGTCTTGGGAAGGTGAGAAGAGCTTGACTTAATAATAGGAGGTTTTCAAAGAGCCATTAATATAAAAGAATTAACATTTTTGAGGTACAAAATAACTTGACAAGTAATCAAGCAAAAGAATCAAAAGGCAGCCTTTTGTAAGGGGAAAGTGGAGAGAAATTGAGGGATATGAATTTGTTGTTTATAAAGAGATGTGGGTCAAACTTCCAACCTCGTCCCCAGACCTTTTCTGGGCGTTTGTTGTGGAAGCACTGCCATCTTGTGGCCTTCTGGGGTTATTGCAGAGAGAATGAAAATCTAGGAAAGTCCCCGCTGCAGTATTGGTGGGCTGAAAATGCAGGTTAATAGTGTGAACATCACTCACCATTTGGAACTAGTTTAGGGTAAACAGGTTGGAAACCCAGTCAATTGTGCGGTTGCTTCCTCCTTTTCTGTCTATAACTGAGCTGAAGTTTCCCTTCAGCGAAAGAAAATTCCAGGTAATAAAATGACTCTATGAGGGGCTTATTCCGGGCCAGCCAGAGCTGAAGGGCCTTCAAGGACACTTACCAAATGGATGAAGCCGGCTGCAGTCAACCACGTGCTGATAAATATGGAGAGCAGATTCACCAGCTTGATGGAATTACTGTGCAAGAGACAACAAGCAAAGAGCCCAGGTTAGAGGGAAGACCCAGCTGGAGGCGCCTGCCAGCAAGACAGCGCCCCCTATGTGCGGAGCAGGCTGTCTCTACTGGAATACTGGAAGGGAATTCATTCCTGGCAGGTGGCACACACAGGGGTAGCGTGAGGGTCACAACAGGGCCTGTAGGGAAGATAACACCTGGACTACTCAGAAGGGTCCCTGAATGAACCCCCTTGAATTTCGCTTTTTAAAAATTAACTTTTGTTTTGAAAACTCTTCAAAAACTCAGGGAAATGCCACGTGTGTAATAAATACCCATATGCCTTTCACCTAAACTGATCTAATATTAACATTTGGCACATCTGTTTTATCTCCACATGTTCTTTTTCTCTTGTTTTCTCTTTTCCTTTTCTTCTTTCATTATATATATATATATATATATATATATATATATGACTAAACCATTTACACACAAGTTGTAGACATCAAAACACAACATGACCTTTAAATGTCTGAGCACTCACCCCATAAGAACCAAGACATTATGCAATGTAATCACAATACCATTGTCACACTTCAAAGAATTAACATCAATTTGGTGACATAATCTCACATGCTGTCCCTATTTAAATGTCTCCACAGTGGTCCTGGAATTGTTTATTGATGTTCTCATCTCCCCCACCCTAATCCAGGAACTCATTGAGGCTCATACTCTGCAGATGCCTATTGTATGGCTTTAATCCAGGGGTCAGGAAACTTTTCTGTATAGGGACAGATAGTTAATATTTTAGGCATTGCAGGCCTCAGAATCTAGGTTGAAACTACTCAATTCTGCAGCTGTAATTCAAAAGTAGCTGTAGACAATATGTAACATAATGGGTGTGTCTGTGTTCCAATAAAACCTTAATTACAAGAACAGGTATTAGGCTGGACGAACCCATGAGTGATACTTTGCCAATCCCTTCTTTAGACTCTTTTAATCTACAAGTAGCACTCCCCTGTCCTTTGAAAATTGCTTTTTTAGTGACATTTAATTTTGTGTAAACCAGGCTGTCTTACAAAATGCTCTACATTCCAGATTTACCTGTTTCTCCATGATTAGATGGTATTTAAATATTTCTATTAAGAATTTCTGCTGGAATGGCCTCACATCAGGAAATCCCAATTTGATGATGACCTAGGTCCACTCAGGATGAAGTGGGGAGGGGAGATGGCTCCCCTGAAGGTTACCACTTCCCTTTGTGCTCAATACACCACCTTGGGGTGAGACTGAGACCATATGAACAGCCTATCTCCCAACCACCTGATGACTAACAGTTTTTGCATCCACCGGTGTTCCTTGAATGGATCAACTGGAACTCACTAAATTTTAAGCTCCATGAGAAAAGGAGACTTGTCTGTCTGGATCCCAGGGACAGTGGGTTCCTGGTGCCCAGTATACTGACCATGAATATGTCCTGAGTGAACTGGTCTCTTCCCCTGTACCCTTCCATTAAGCTCACCCCAATAGGGGACAGCTCCTTGGGTGCTGCTCTCAGCAGGCCAATTCCTGTCTCAAGGCTTTCCATTGACATGGACTGACAAGTGATGCCCAACTCTGCCCTTCTGTTGTCAACACCCTGTGAAGTCCCAGACTCTCCTACCTCACCTCCTTGTGGACTTTTGAAGCTGTCTTCACAGTCTGTGTATCATAGCTATGCTGGTGCTCTCACTCAGCCAGAGTGTCTTCCCATCTGTCTATACAGGTCCTATCAGAGACATTTACCAGGAACTGAGTGGGAGAGAGTCTTTCTCCATTTCAGATTTGGGGGTAAAGAATATAAGCCTGAAGCTCTAGTAGACCCTCTGCCCTGGAGAAAGTCTACCTGAGAATAAAATCCCAAACAGATGGAGAAAGAGTCAGAATCCCAAGGACACAAATCTGAACCCCTGGGTGCAGACTTGCCTGGTGTCAGCTCCCTCTTGGATTCTGTTACTTGCAATCAAAACCCATCTCCCTGAAATAGAAGTGCTGCTGTATTCAGGATACTCCCTGAGAACATAACGGTTGATGGGGTCTCCAAAGGTGATATGGGGCTATCTCCACATGAGACACCCACATGAGACATCTCCTGTGACACCCACATTGTCACCTGACCCTGCAATTAGCTCTGGTAGAAGGCTGGCATTTCCAAAGGCAAGCAAATCCTGACCTTCAACCCTTCGACCCTTATCCCAGCCACCATGGGTCATGCTACCCCCCCACCCCACCACATACACACACCTAAGCAGTGTCTGTGGCTATGAATGGGGTCACCAACTAACAAATATAGTGCTTAATGCCTTCCATCTCCATCTCCCCTAGAGCTGAGAGATAATGTAACTCTTGCTTTTCTGCTTCTGAGAACAATTGGCCAGACCAAGAGGCCTCCTCACTGGCTTCTGAAGTCCTTTTGTGGAAGGACACCCCTGTCAACCAGAGATAGGCAGGGTGGCAACAAGACAAACAGATCTAAGGGACTCACCTGGTGAGTCCTATCAGGGGAAGCAATCCTGCCCAGGAAGGAGCCAGGTGAACCTGCTTGGGCTGCATCAATACCACACTGGTGTTCTCAACTAGTTTCTCCATGCTCAGCCAAAGCAGAGCAGAACATTCCCCTGCCCCTAACCCGTAAGCCTTCTAAGGTGTGCCCAAACATTAGAGAGTAAGAAACAGATGAAGAACCAGTAGCCAGAGGTCCTAGGGAGGTCTGCACTTCTGTCTTCTCTGGGGATAGTTAAAACACCAAGTTGGGTCACTTACACCCTCCCAAATCCTCAGCATCCAAGCAAACAGTGTGTGCTCAACGACCATGCACTGTCCTTTCAAAATATTATCTCTATTGCCATCTCTGAGTCTCTCAGTGCTTTGGAAAAATGACCTAAATATGGTGATTATTAATCTCTAAATGATTGTCACAGTGATATTAATGGTACTTAAGGAAGTTCTTGCTGTGTGTAGAACATTTAATCAGAGCTGCTGAAAGAGTTCATGTTCGGCACTGAAATCTGATTACTTTTATGACATCAGCATCATCACAGATCCCCAGTATCTGGAATTTACTTTCCAAATTAAATTCTACAACCAAGCAATCTTCTAAAAGCTGTGTGCAAAAGATGCAAGATTAAGCCTGAGTGGACCTTCTCCATTCTCTGAGATGGGTCCCTGGACAGCTTGAGTATGTCTCCTCAGAAGGAGGAAGGGGTTTCCAGGAGAAGAATTGCATGCTCCGGTGGCAGAAGGAGTGGCATCATAACCTTATGGCCAAGCCCAAGGGTCTGGATAAACATGAAGTGACCAATGGTTGGAATGCATAGAACACTTCAGATTCCAGTCTCTTTCCTATGCCTTGAAGGAAGGAGAGACTGTGATCCTATCATGAAAATCTGACCGATCAAAAGAAAATCATTCTTGTCCTTCCATTATGATTTCTAAGTCTGCATCCCATGAACTTTCACTGGCCATCAGATTAATTCACATTAACAGACACAGAAAATCATCATCAGGCAGGCCCAGGAATCTGGTACCTCAGAGATCTTTTCCAAGATTCTGGGGATGCAGGGAGAGAAAGCCTGACTCTTGATACTGTAGATGTAAACCCAGGGATGCCCAGGGCCATCATTTCCCTCCATGAACTTAATAAGCCATGCCAGGGTTGACACTGAAAAGATCATCCAGCTTTCGCAAGGAAGCACAAATTTGTGCTTGTTGCCCAATTTCTCCATTTTTTTCTGGTTGAGGGTACAGCCAGGTGCCAGTAGCTTTATTTTGTTTGACTATTATCTTTGCTGGATAAATGTAAAATATCCCAACTGTGAAAAGTCAACTGGACTGGGCCACACAGAGATGAAGGATTTGAGCTATAAGACATGGAGCGAAGTGAAATCAAATCCTATCAGTTCTACCTCTCTGTCATCTCTAGGTCCCCTCTTACCATCTAAGGCCATGCCCTGGTACCTATTTCCTGGACTACTGTCCCTGTCTCGTCTCATAGTCTACAAGGTCTTAGACACTTCAAAGCTACTCTCTCAACAACTTGTGAAATAGTGGGTCTTTTTAGAAGGTAAGTCTGACTACATTTCCTCTCCTGATTAAAATCCTTTAACAGTCTATCCTGCTCTCAGTACAATCCATGAATCCAAAATTTGGCCTCTATTTCACTCCTTCCAGTCTCTATGTCCAATATTTTTAGTAAACTTTGCCTGGGGCCATTTCTCAGGTCATACTACGTGTAGTAAAGTTTTAATTTCCAAAATTCCCTTTCAAAATGTATTGGTTAGGTACATGATGATATGTGTATATGGGAAATAAAAGTAACAAGGTAGAGAATAATGGTTACCTCAATGTGGCCTGCTGTAGGGACAGCTTTACTTTAGCCAATGAGGATACAATAAGGCAATTTTCATTTTGAAAAAGAAAAAAAAAAGATCTTTAGGTGATGCACATTCCAATCATCGCTATCTTCCACATTCAGTGTGGCGCGGACCTCTGGCCCTGAGGCAGAGCTGTTTCCTTTGCTCTGACTGTAGAATAAGTGGCCCAGCACCTGTAAGCCGGCTTATCAGTGCAGGGTGGCTAAGGACCTTCCAAAGGTTAAGACAATGACAGAATCTCCCAGTCTGCCTTGAACAGGCCATTTTTCAGGATATGGACTATTTTCATTGCCTTGCAGTTTGAAGAACTGCCCCGATGCTGGTCACACATACAGGACTTGCCTCTGTCAACTTGTTTACTCCCATTGCCTCTCTGCTGTCCCTTTAATTCTTTATCACTCCCCTCTCCCCCATATACTTCTTTGCCCTGTTTCTTCCAGCTTTTAGCTGAATGAGGCAGCTCAAGAACAGAAAATGAAACAGTAGTTTCAGATCATTATTTCAAATCACATTTCCAGAGTCTTCATCCTCGTCTAATAGCAAGATTGGCAGGGATTCGCAGCCAGAGAAAGCCGACACAATCTCCCTAAAGTCCATTCTGTGGCTCCACCCCGTCTCCTGCAAGGTCACTGTGAAAGCAGTCCTTGAGAACAAAGAGAGAGGAGAATCTCTCACAGGCCTAAGCCCTCCAAAAGCCAGGGTTTCTCCTTCTCTGCAGCCAGAGCTCTGGGATCTGGGCTCAGGGTGCACAGAAGGAAGGTAGGGGAACAGCTGGAGAGCTTGGGCTGAGGGCTCTCCTGAAACTTCTGGAGTTCTCACAAGTTGGTGGAGTTTTCATCTGTGCCTGGTGATCAGCCTTGGCCAGCCAAACTCATCCTCCTTTATCCACCCCAGAACCCAGTGTTCAGGAGCACAAAACTGCCCCAAGGTCCACTCGTGCCATGCAGTTCACCTGTGTGCTCTGCACAGCTTCCCCATGGGAAGTCACCCCACCCTCTACTCAATCCCAGTCCCACTGGAATGACAGACACCTGGTTTTCTCCCAGGTTTACCCTAGACACCCCCCTTCTTCTCCTTGCCCCCTCCACCCCCCGCCTCATGCCAAGCCTGGCTCTATTCCTCCCCGGGCACCTTCCAGCAACTCCACCAGGCAGGCTGGCTCTGGGCTCCCTCCCTCAGTGAGTCGGCTGCCAGTGGGACTTGATCCTACCCCTCACCTTGCTGTTGACACACAAGGAAGCTCACTCCCGGCCTGCTGGATCCTCTCAGCCTCCCAGATGTGATTATCAACAATGGGAACACAGAACATCTAAATTGTGTGGTTGTGATGAAAAGCACCTTCTAACAATAGGAGATATTGCTTCAGGGGGATGTGGGGTGCTGGGGAAATGCTGTCTGGGAGCCAGGATGGCAGATGCCCAACCTGCCTGCCACTCTCTCCCAGCATACAGTACAACCCTTCCCCTAGCTGGCTGCTCCCAATGTGTCCCTTCTGCATTGAGAAAATAAAGTGTTCCCTGCTATACAGTTACCACGTGGACTGTTGTCCAGGGCTACAGAGCTCTTCCTGCCTCCAAGGAAAGGAGTCTTTGCCAAAGAATGGAAAGTAATAAATGTCCTAGCTAAGAATCAGAAAAAGATATTCAGAGGGTCCGTCATTCCCCACAATCCAAAAAGGATGCACAGAGTATGTGAGAAGTGTGAGAACACAGTTCTCTCCATGTTGTTCCTCAGAGTTCTGGAACCTTCTTAAAATACTGGTGTCGGATAATTTTTTTAAAAATCCCCCTTATTTATCAGGTAAATGTGAAAGAAGAAGAGACCCTATGCTAGAGAATGAATGATTCCATATAACTTCATTCCTACTAAAAAAGGATAACTTCATCTCTACTAGAAAAAGAAAGAGAGAGAGAGACAGAGAGAGAGAGAGAGAGAGAGAGAAAGAAAATGGCTCTAAGAACAGGACTCCCTGTGCTTGATACTGGATACTCACTGATGATTCTACCTTTAAAACTACAGACTGGTGGAAATGTTAGTCATACCAATGCTGCTAACTGTGTTGGTCATTTAGATTTGAAGAGCACTGTGAGTCTATTGCATAGAAAAGCCATAAAAAGATAGAAATCGAGGCCATTGTTGCTCAGAGGAAAATAAAAAGGATAACAATATTCACTATTTCTGAATAATATTACCCACTAATAGAGACCCAACAGATTCTTACCTCAGGATAATGAAGTGTAAAGGGGAATGAGGTGCACTTTCAAAGACCTCAAGGGCATTTGATACTCTTTTTCCTTCTTGACTTGGCTAATAGAAAGTGAACTTTACACACAGTCACACAGATGGATAGTTTTTGTTTTGAACTTAAACACAATAAACAAACAAAAACCCCCAACACCCAAAGAAGAAAGTCATCAGTCAGCTGAAATCGTTGACTTGTCAGATTCAGGATGCTGTGTCCCAGCCTCCCCACCTGAGGAAACGAAGCCAAAGCCAGCCCCCAGGAAGGCAGGGGGTGTTCATTATAAATCACTCAATGCAGAGGCGTCCTGTTTCCAATCATGTATCAAACACAATAAGGCCAACCAAAGAGAAAGGGCACATTAGAAGGGAGCGTCTCAGAGTGTAATTTCCTAGAAGAGAAATTGATGAGCTGCACTTATTCTCCATTAGAGTGCGTCTCACTGCTTTTATTAGTTTATTCATCAACACAGCCATGGGCCTAGGCCAGCTCTGTGGGCCCGCAGGTCATCAGGCAAGGGATCCCGGGGGGTTCCTGCTCCTGGTCCACTTGTGCTTTCCAGATCATAACAAAGTCAGCAGAAGCAGTAGTCATGATGCATTGGGCTGCCGGTTTTTAGGGTTTCCCCAAAAGGCAATTCTCAGAGCAAGCCCCCAGGGCTCTATAGATATAAAGTGAACATCTTAAATGTACTTAGAAATCAAATGATTTTCTGTTTGTTGTATGAGGTTGGTGATTGCCTCTCAAAGAGCATTGCTTCTCTTGCCTTTACGGCCAAGTTCAATTTCTTGTTTAGTGGTGTAATAAAGGGGCGATTTAGGACCTGGCAGCAAGGACAACCCAAGCAATGAGCAAATCCATCCCTCATCTGCTGCGTACCTCTCTCCATGATGCCACAGCTCACCTCTGAGCAACTCCACTTGGCACCCCAATGTCAGTCATGTCCCCCTGAACTATCCCTGCTTCCCCAAATTCACAACTGTGGTCTCTCTTTTTACCATACAGTTCTCTGGCCCTGCAGAAGAGGGCAACCCAAGCCCTACTGGAGGGCTTCTCTCCATCTCTGCATCAGGTCACTCTTCCTATGAGTAACATAACTCTTTACTGTGGTGGAAACAAACACAGCTGATATCTACCAGTTGGCACAGGGGGCTGGAATGGGGTAAAAATGCAAGTAAAAAACATCTTACCTTGTTTTAAGGATATTCAGAAACTGCAGAATTTCTGAAAACTGTATCAGTCTGAGAGCTCTTAAAAATCTCAAACCTGGAAAGAAAGAGAGGGGCATTATTTTTAAAGCATGGATTTTACATCCACAGTCTGCTGTTGGAGTTGAGCTGTCCAGAACTGAAGGGACATGAAGTCCTTGCAGAAGAAAAAGAAGGCAGTACCTTGGTGCTTCATTCTGATGTCTGGCTGCTTTAATCCCGTTTGGTAAACTGACTTTGCTTTAAAGGTGACCTGTTTTGAACCATGTAAAGGTAAGGCCCCAGGGTTGAGGGGGCTCCCTTCTCCTTGACAAGCTCAAATTTAAAGCACTGCTTCTAAGTTCCCTGCTGGTCTGTCAGGAGTTTGTCTTGGAAAAATACTGGGAATTGAGATCATTCACAGTCATTCTTGTGCTAAAAGCAGATTAAGAATAAATCGGATAACCTTATGTTTTTGATGGATTTCTTTTTTTTTTTTTTTGTACCAGGGATTGAAACCAGGCGTGCTTAACCACTGAGCAACATCCCCAGTCATTTTTTATGTTTTATTTAAACACAGGGTTTCACTAAGTTGCTTAGGGCCTCACTAAATTGCTGAGGCTGGCTTTGAATTCCTAATCCTCCTGCCTCAGCCTCCAGAGGTATTAGAATTTCTTTATTTTCAGTCCCTCCCAAAATATAGTCCACAGTGCTTTCTGTTTTCTTTCTGTTATACTTTTCTCCCAATCAAAAAGAAAAAAAAATCATTAAGATATCATATCCTACAACTGTGGGATAAAAAAATTAAATAATTCCATTTTCACTAACATCAGGATGAATGTCTGTTCTTTCTAAATTCACCCTCTCTCTTGAATGGAAGAGTTCAAGTTTCTAGGCAGCAAAAGAAAGGCAGAGAAGGAAAATAGAATCAAGGAATTTTTTTAAAGTATCATTGCATTTTAATACTAAAAAGTAAACTATTTCTATTGAAGTCAAATTCATGAGTCAAAAACATCCTAAGTTAGTCATGGGGTTTGATGCCTTGACATCCCCCATACAAAAAAAAATTATTCACAAAAGTCCAACTTTCACAGGTTTATGACACACTAAATATCACACCGAGTTCCAAGGGAATTTCCTTTTGCATATTTTTGAAAGCATTTTATACAGGGTCCCCCCATTGCCAAAGTGGTGCCAAGTGGAACTGGACTGAATTGGCAGACAGCTGCAACCTGGGGTTGGGGGAAGACTATTCTAGTCCCTCTGCAGACAGTAAAGGGGAGTCCAATGCTCTTGGTGGGAGAAAGCTGTGGGGTCTCCAGAGATCCTGGTTACCTCCTGCTTAAAAAAAGGAGTGGCTAACTGGCCCAGAGTGGAAGTTCTGGTAATGAGAAAAAATTAATTTCAAGCACATAGCAGATGTTGCAGGGTGGGGTGGGGAGGATCAAACCCATGGAGGTTTAAAAAGGGAGAAGATGCAAAAGTGCATGCCTTTAATCCCAGTGGCTCTGGAGGCTGAGACAGGAGGATCATGAGTTCAAAGCCAACCTCAACAACAGTAAGGCACTAAGCAACTCAGTGAGACCCTGTGTCTAAATAAAATACAAAACAGGGCTGGAGATGTGGCTAAGTGGCCAAGTGCCCCTGAGTTCAATCCCTAGTACCTGCCAAAAAAAAAAAAAAAAAAAAATGTGGGGGAAAAAAGCACCTAAATTTTTTTTTTAAAGTGATGGTATTTATTTCCTATACTATTTGCTTGTTTGACATATTCTACTGACTTACAAAAGTGTTATATGATATAAGCTTTTCTTTAACTCAGGCTTATGAAAATGAGGCTAGAAATGCTGTGAACGCAGTGGCCACAGGTCCAGATCCATAACCTTGGAGAGGGAACCCAATGATCCAGCTCTGAGCACCTTAACAGAAGCAAGCAGGGAGCAGGCATCAGCCTGGTAGTGTCTGTGTAAACAGGAAACAGACTGGTCCTCAGGACAACAGCTTGTCCAGCACAGAGACCAGAGGGGAACGTCTCCCTGCAAAGGGGACCCAGGATGGTATAGGAGGAAGAGTCTTGGGAACTGAACAGTGGTGGGCTTTGACTGCCTTGTACAGATCATTTTCATGGTGTTTGATTTAATTAATGCAAATGACGAAAGGTCCTACATGGGCAAAAACCATCAGTTGACGTTTTAGCCTCAGATCTTGGTCTGTGGTTTGCATCCTCAGGCAATAGTATACAGCAGCTTCTTCCTAATGGCCCCTTGGAGGTTTTAGTTCAGAATTCTCCAATGCTCCCATTCATACAGGACAAAAGGCAAAGGACTTCAAAGACCAAAAGTGACACCACAACCCTCCCCTACTAAACACACCATCTCCTTTTGGATCTGATGGTTTCCTACCAGGACTACTACCATTTTTCTCCTGGTCTGGCTGTCCTCACTGAGCCCTGTATCCAGGCATATTCCTGCCCTAGGGCCTTTGCACATTCTGTCCTCCCTGCCTGGAACACTCTTCTCTAGAACTCCACATGGTACACTCCTCACCTCCTCCAGGTTTTTACTTATGTCACCTCTGTTCAGTTGGACCTTCCTGCCCACCATACCTAAGACTACATGTCCTCTCACATCATCCCTGAAACTACTCTTTTTGCCTGCTTTTCCTTTTTCTCCCCTGCATGATGCACTAACATCTAATTTACTTGCCATCTCATCTACACATCAGCTTTCCTCAGGGAGGGACTAATGTCTATTTAACTCATGGTTATATTTCCAGGACACCTGAAATAGTGTCTGGCTTCAGTTAGTTGCTCTGTAAATACTTGTGCACTCCATGAATGAATCAGAGTTTTGAGAAGGAATGATGTGGCAGAGAGTAAAGGGGACATAATCTGCATTCAGAATTCTGAGACCACAAGCTGCTTGCTCAAGGGGAAAGCCATAAACTCCACAGGGTTTCAACCCCTCAAGAGGCCAGGGCTGACCTCACCAGCGGGGAGCTTTAACCAGTGGCCTGCTGCACCCAGAGAGGCCCAGAGATGTCCAGACAGCAACTCCCAGTTACACAGAGGCCAGTGGGGAAGGAAACTCCTAAGGGACAAACTATTCATTTTCTCTACTTTATAAAACTTTTTCTTGTTGTTCATTCCATAAAATCTCTGAAATAGAATGATTTTCTAGGGGAACATAAAATTATAACAGAGTTGTGAAGAAAAAAAATGTATATGTACCAAAAGCCACAAATTATCCTCACCTCCCAGAAGGTAGAGGGCCCAGATGTTTTATGATGTTTTTTACACTATCAAGAAATAGTTAGGCCCGGTGAGGTGGCACACTCCTGTAATCCTGGTGGCTCGTGAGGTTGAGACAGGAGAATCTCAAGTTCAAAGCCAGCCTCAGCAAAAAGCAAGGCATTAAGCAACTCAGTGAGATCCTGTCTCTAAATAAAATACAAAGTAGGACTTGGAATGTGACTCAGTGGTTGAATGCCCCTGAGTTCAATCCCTGGTACCCCCGCCCCCACAAAAGAGTCTCTCTCTCTCTCTCTCTCTCTCTCTCTATATATATATATATATATATATATATATATATACACACACAGTATTATATGATACAGTAATAAAAACCAGACTTTTCTCTCTTTTCCTGTGCTCTGTATTGGTTTAGAAAGTTGGTATTACCTGAACACAGGTATAGCAGGATCACCACACTAGTGACTAAGGACAATGATGGTAAATAAAGTTCTAGCATGTCAAGTCCAGGACGGCATTTAATAAATCATACACACAAGCCATGCAGGACATTATGGGGCACAGCCCGGATCTTCAATTCAGGGGATTTGATTGTCCCAGGCTCCTGAATAGTGGCCTGCTGAGGGCTCACCTGTCCCCCTATGGGCATCATCCTCTGCTCCAAGGAGCTATCTTGCTCATTGCCACTTGCCTCCCTTGAGGATCAAAAGTCTTCCATGATGTGGGGAAAAGGGTTTGCTGCTATATCTGAATTTGAGATGATGCTGCAAGGTTATCTAGCCACAGTACTCCCTGTAGTGTAGGCAGAGGTTCAGCAGAGCTGGCCCCCATCTGAATTCTCCACCCAGCCTGTATAGTACCCTAATTCCAAGACAGGTACTGGCTTTAAAACCTACCCCAAGATCTATATACCAGAAGGCAAAGCATTCTGATGCTCTTTTGGGCACGCTGTAGGTTCTTAAATTATAATTTCATCATATGAAACTACAGAATTGAAACACCATAGAATTATACACAATTTTATAGAAAAGTCAGTCAAGTAAACTAGAAAGCTCAGAAAGACACACACACATGTACAAAGGCGGAGAACAGTGACTTGAACCATGGTTTCTGATTGCACTGGGAACACATTTGGGGTAAAACCTGGCTCTGTTGGTTGCATTAGCACTGGGAACTTGCTGTGCAAACATGCAGGTCAAGATGGCCCAGTTGCTATGGTGATGCTCAGACTGGGAAGGCTCTGTGCAAAGGCATAGAGCTATATCAGTCTGGACCTTGAGCTCAGACACCAGCTCCTGGGTACAAAATTCTGAGCATAACAAGATAACCCTAATGTTTTTCTAGTCCTGTGCCCTTCAGATTGCCTGCTTTGTGGAAAATTTCCCCAAAGTAACCTTTAGATGATAAAACCTATATAATAAAAGTGCTGAGCTAGCTCTGGGTCACTGATCCTCCATCAGAGGTTAGTGTCCTACCTGGCCCCAGTTTCCTCTCTTTGTGTGTTTGTCTTTTCTAAATCCCCCATTGCTCCTTGCTAGTTTCTGAATTAGCAGCCATTAGGATACAGCCTACACACACACATGTGCACACTTGGTATAATGAACTCTTGCTATTTTAAGTTATTGTGAAATTAGGATGCTGACTGTGATTTAAATTTATTATTATTGTTGATCTTCATTATTTTAAATTACTTATTATATGACAAAAACTTTATCTTTTTTAATCCTTACAACAGAAGAAAACAGCTAAGAATAAATAGAGGTAGTGTGTACAGCTCACAGTTTATAAGCAACAGAACCAGGTTTTACCCCAAATGTGTTGAAGTCAGCAAAGCCCAAACTTGTAACCACTGCTTTATGCAGACCTTGGGCAGTTTGTTGCAGTTCCAAACACTGGAATCAAGGGAGTTGTTAACATATTTGGCTTTCTGTCATTGTGACAAAATATCTGAGATAATCAACTTAATAATGGAGAAGGTTTATTTTGGCTCACAATTTCATAGGTTTAAGCCCATAATCTCTTGGCTCTGTTACTTTGGGTCTGTGGTGTCACAATACATCACGGCAGAGAGCTCAGAGCAGAGGAAGTTTATGAATCTCATGTCAACCAGGAGAGAGACAGGATGCCCTTTCAGGGCATCCCCAGAGGGACCCAACTTTCTTCCACTGCGCCTCACCATTTAAAGCACCAAGTTGAGGAGCAACAAAAAATGGGCCTTAATACATGGAGGTTTGGAGGACTTCTAGATCCAAGTTATATTATGAGTCATGAGCACTATTTTGGGGGGTGGGGTGAGGTGGTTGTTTTGTTTTTGGTACCAGGGATGATTGAACCACGGGCACTTAACCACTGAGCCACTTTTTTTTTTTTTTTTTTTTTTTTTTTGAGACAGGGTCTTGCTAAGTTGCTTAGGGTCTCGCTAAGTTGCTAAGGCTGGCCTCAAACTTGTGATCCTCCTGCCTCAGGCTCCTGAGTCACTGGGATGACAAGCCTGCATCACTGCACCCAGCAGGATGAGTATTTTCAAGACTTGAGATTCATTTTGTCAAGCTGTCCTAACAATCCGCACTCCCATCAGTATGTAAAAAAGCCCCTTCGCTTACATCCCCACTGTAGTGAGTACCATGATGGAGGGAGAGAGGAATAAATGGACAGAGAGCAAGGGTCCTAATTTAATAGGCCCTTGATACGAGTGCACTGTTGTTTTAGTTTGCTTTTCTATATTAACAAATGGATTTAATTTTTTCATCTAATTATGAATCATTTTATTATCTTCTTTAAAAGGATTTTATTGTGGCCTTTGCCAGTTTACTTGCATGTTCATCTTATTTTTAATAATATATTTGAGCTTTTAAAATGTGAATATTATACATTACATATTGTCTCCCACATTTTATCATTCTTTTTTAATTTTATTTAAACTTTTTTTTAATAAGTCTAAAAGTTTGCTCAAGGTATTTTGTTTTTCTTTATGGATTCTAAAATTTGTTATAAGGTTAATTATATCATTCTTTCCATCACTGTACCCTCTCTTCCTTCCTTCCTTAATATCCACAAAGGCCATACCAAGTTTGCCTTTTTTTAACTGCATCTACATTTTCTCTTTGTATTCTCAGGGCAGTGACTCTGCACCTCAATGGCACATTCAAACAAACCTGGGAAACCTTAAGAATTGCTGGCACTTGGGTCTCAGCCCCCCTCTCCTCCATTCTGACTCAATGGGCTTGGGGTACTGCCAGGTGGAGGGAGTTCTCAAGCTCTGAGGGCATGTAAGAGAAAAGCAATGCAAACTGTTTCTGTAAATGGGAAAATGGTAAATATTTTAGATTCTATCACGTAAATTTGCTGTGGAGAATATGTAAACAAATGGATAGGGCGACTTGAGAGGGAAATTTCATTCAGATAAACAGTCTCTGGGGAGGATCTGGCCACACCTGACTTGGAGGCATGCCATTCTAATTCCTGTGTCCATGACTCCTCTGGACTCCATACACATTCAGATTCTGGCTCAGTGGGTGTCAGATGGGCCTTAACACCCCTCATTTCCAGTAAGTTCTGGGTTGGGTCCCTGATCAGAAGACCACACTTTGAGAAAACAATGTCTCTGGGCAGTGATTCCCAAACTTGGCTCAAAACTCAACCAGTTGTTGGAGATTTTAAAACAGTACCAATTCCTGCCTCCCAGCCTCATGTACTCGGATTTAATTAGTCCAGGGAACAGCCTGGGCATTAGAAATTTTTACAGTTCTAATTCTGATGTGCAGGCACATTTGGGAACCACTGGCTTCATAGATCTTTTCCTTTTTTGTAATGTTGAACTTGTTAATACATACCAACACATTTATTTATTTTAGTTAATAAAGTACCAAAAGGATCAAGCTTTTTCCCCCCAGGAAAAGCAAATTTCCCTTTACCTGAGTGATCATTTGAGCAACTTAAAAACCAGTAATTTACCCACTTAGCACTTTATTTGTCTACTTAGTTTTGAAGAACACTTTCGCATACTAGTGAAAAGTAATTAACAGTACAAGAGATTACTCATTTTAAAAAAATACACAGAAAAACTTGATAAGTCCTGGTTGATAATTCCCCCTCTGTGTGTGTGTGGGGGGGGGCAGGATTGAAACCAGGGGCACTGTAGCACCTAGCTACATCCCCAGCCCTTGTTATTTTGAGACAGGACCTCACTTAAATCGCTGAGGCTGGCCTTGAACCTACAATTCTCAAGCCTTTGCCTCCCAAGGAGCTGGGACTATAGATGTATACTACTGACCCAGCTTCATTCAACTTTTTTAAACAGTTACATTTTATTAAGATTCTGAACTCTTCCCTAATATAAAAAGAGATGAAAAGCAACCAAACATTTTATAAAATAAACATAAACCTGCGATCAAAACCAAATCTTAGAGCCTGAAATAAAATATATTAGTATCATCGAGATCAGAGATACTAAATTCCAAGCAAAATACCAAGTTATGCACTTCATCAAAGAATTAAAATTATAATCCAGACCATTCTTGCTAAACATGACAGATTAAATGCAATGGCCTGTATCTAAACCTTGTTAAGGTAATACTAAAGTGAGGGGTGGCAGGAAAATCCCAAAAGAAGGATATCATATGTAAGAGAAAATGACAAAATCAAGGTGGATGAAAAGCAGATATGTTGTTGAGAATTAACTTGGCAGTGCTGAGAACCCTAACTTCATATGTTAATAAAATATATAACAAGGAAAAAAATACATATGTTCAATCGGCCCTCTATTATCCAGGAGTTCCACATCCTCAGATTCAACCAACCTCAGTTTGAAAATATCCAGAAAAAAACAAAACAAACAAACAAACCAAAAAAAAAAAAAAAAAAAAAACATAAAACTGGGTTTATATTAAGTGGGTACAAACTTTTTCTTTCCATAATTCCCTAAATAATGTACAAGGATGTACACTGTTGTCGGGAGCCAGCCTTGGTCTGGTATGTGAGCTATGAGCATCTGAGCACATGAGGGGACTGGATTCATGTTGCTGCTCTGACTGGGCTGTGCCACATATGTGTCGTTTTCACTCGCTCTGCCTTTGATCTCACAGGGCACCTGAGATGGGTGTGGCTTTCCAAGATGTCAGTCTTGACCAAAAGACATCACCAAGCAACCCCTTGAAACCCAATCCCTTGCCCTATTTGGGTTGAACTTTCTCAAATGTCTTTTCCCCAATAAATCAGATGGTTTCAGGATCTCTCTCTCTCTCTCTCTCTCTCTCTCTCTCTCTCTCTCTCTCTCTCTCTCTTTTACCTGACTCTCTTGCCTCTCTTGTGGGAGCTGGGGCAGAGCAGCCATTACTGAACCCCAAGGAAAAGGTACTTTCTGTGAATGTGTGATTATTTAGAGCCAGCCCAATTCACCTGGAGTGACCCTGACTGATTAATCACGTGTAGTGACACGTTGTATTAGGCATTATAAGTAATAGAGACAGTTTAAAGTGTACAGGAGGATGTGAACAGGCTACATGCAAATGCTATGCCATCTTATATAAGGGACTTGAGCACCGGGGGACCTGGAACTAATGCCCTGCAAACTCTGGCAGGCAACTAAACAGAAATGTCTCCACAATGATAGCAGAAGATGAGAAATGTCTTTGATTTATAAATATGGAAGAATTATTCCATAGAGAGGGAGGCTGATGGGGGTATTGGGGTGGGGAGATCACATGAAAAGGAGCAGTCCAAGAAGGGACTGGAGTGACCCACGCAGGGCATAAAGGCTGCGATAATGCGGTGCAGATAGTGGGCTGCCCCAAGGGAGCAGCCAGCACTTGTAGTCCCTGTGGGCCTTAACACGGTGGTGCTACAGAGAGACCTCTGGAGTGAACTGGTAAGTCCTGCAAGAGACACACCAGTACACAGCTGCAAAAATACTGCAGCATCCCTCAGCAGTCCTCAGACTTGTCGCCAGAATGGACATAGCGTTCACACACAGGCTAACGGAAATGTTCCAATCTAAAGATGAAGGTAAGACCAGGAATCACCAAACAGCTGAGAAAAGGCAAGTGTCTTTGAAGAAAGGCACATATTCTGTCAAACTTACACTTAAGGATTAACAAAGCAATTCTGAAAAATTGCTTCTGAAAAATTCTAATTGAAAAACATAAGAAGACACGAAAAATGTCACCTCAACAACAATCAACTAAATATCTTGTGAATTAAAATTATAACATCAAAACTTTAAGAAGTCAGCTGACTAGAAGAATGGACAGAGCTACCTAGCAAGCTGGAGGGCTGGACCCCTCTAGTGGAGGTCCCCTCATCCAAAGGATTGAAAAGACACTGGAGACAGGTGTGGAATCTCAAATCCATGCAATCGAGTTTCCAGAAAGAGAAAATGAAGGAAAAGGAAAGCAGGAAGCACTCAAAACCATATTTAGAATAAGGTTCCCTAGACTAAGATAAAGACCTGCTCCTCAGATTGGAAAGATCCATTAAGCATCTAGCCAGATCAATTAAAAAAAATAGCAGAAGTTTATTTTTCACAGTTTTCTAGAAGTTGGAAGTCCAAGATCAAGGTGCCAGCTGGTTTGGTTCCTAGTGGGGAGTCTCTTCCTGATTTATAGATGGATGCCTTACATCCTTTTACATCTAAACTTTCTCTCTCTTTTTTTATTTTAAACATCAGAAATTTATTGGTTGCTCAAAACATTACATTGATCTTGACATATCATATATCATACATTTGTTTCAAATGGGGTATGAATTCTTATTATTCCCATGTGTACAGATTGCAGGATCATGTTGATTATACAGTCACATTTATACATACTGCCAAACTAGTGTCTGTTGTATTCTGCTGCCCTTCCTATCCCCCCTCCCCTCCCCTCCCCTCCCTCTACCCCATCTACCATAACTCATTTCTCTCACTCTCTCTTATTATTTTTTTTCCTCCCCTTCGCCTCACATCCTCTTATATGGATTTTTGTATAACAATGCGGGTCTCCTTCCCTCTTCCGTGCAATTCCCCCTCTCTCTCCCATTCCCTCCCACCTCTTGTCCCTGTTTGATGGTAATCTTCTTCTCATGCTCTTCCTCCCTGCTCTGTTTTGAGTCACCCCCCCTTATATCAAAGAAGACATTCAGCATTTGTTTTTAAGGGATTGGCTGACTTCACTTAGCATAATCTGCTCTAATGCCATCCATTTCCCTGCAAATGCCTTGATTTTATTGTTTTTTAGTGCTGAGTAGTATTCCATTGTGTATATATGCCACATTTTCTTAATCCACTCATCTATTGAAGGGCATCTAGGTTGGTTCCACACTCTAGCTATTGTGAATTATGCTGCTATGAACACTGATGACTGTATCCCTGTAGTATGCTCTTTTTAGGTCTTTTGGGAATAGTCTGAGAAGGGGAATAGCTGGGTCGAAAGGTGGTTCCATTCCCAGCTTTCCGAGAAATCTCCATACTGATTTCCAAATTGGTCGCACCAGTTTGCAGTCCCACCAGCAATGCACAAGTGTACCCTTTTCCCCACATCCTCGCCAGCACTTGTTGTTTGACTTCATAAAGGCTGCCAATCTTACTGGAGTGAGATGGTACCTTAGAGTGGTTTTGATTTGCATTTCTCTGATTGCTAGAGATGGTGAGCATTTTTTCATGTATTTGTTGATTGATTGTATATCCTCCTCTGAGAATTGTCTGTTCAGATCCTTGGCCCATTTGTTGATTGTGTTATTTGTTTTCTTGTTGTTTGATTTTTTGAGTTCTTTGTATACTCTGGAGATTAGGGCTCTATCTGAAGTGTGAGGGGTAAAAATTTGTTCCCAGCATGTAGGTTCCCTATTTACCTCTCTTATTGTTTCTCTTGCTGAGAAAAAACTTTTTAGTTAGAGTAAGTCCCATTTGTTGATTCTTGATTTTAACTCTTGAGCTACAGGTGTCCTATTAAGGAATTTGGAGCCGGACCCCACGAGGTGGAGATTAGAGCCAACTTTTTCTTCTATTAGACGCAGAGTTTCTGGTTTGATTCCTAGCTCCTTAATCCATTTTGAGTTAACTTTTGTGCATGGTGAGAGACAGGGATTCAATTTCATTTTGTTTCATATTAGCCAGATCAATTTTAAAAAGATCTAAATCCAGGAATATCATGGTGAAATTTCATCACATCAGTATGAAGAAACAAATCCCTTCAAAGCAATGAGTATCCAATTCTAATCACAAATCTCCTAGTTGTCCTGAATTCGAGGAAACAAAGGAGAAATAACTTCATAATTCTCAGAGGAAAACATTTTGAACCAAGTAATATTTAGCTAGCTAGAAAAAGAAAACTAAATCTAAAAGAAGTGAAATATAAGAAGCAATGCTGGAAAAGATAAAATCAATTGATTCATCTATGTGAATGAATATTTTCTAAAGTAATAAAAATGAACTAAAATTTAAATCTCTAAATTGCATGGAGAATGAAAGTATGAAAGAGAGAGGGCAATGGAAGAAAGAAAGGTGTGCTAACCTTCTTATCCAGCTTCAAAGAGGATGCTACTATGTATATATTAGTACACAAAAAATGTATTTTTAAGTAGGTGCATCCAAAACTTAAGAATATGTTTGTAAGTACAAATTGCAAACTTAGAGGGAAAAACAAACAATGGAATTTCATCATGGTGGAGTAAAAGACTAAAGGAAATTAATCAATCCATCAAAAAAGGAAAAAATTTTAAAAAAACATATTAGAAAATATTACTGCAACAACAAAGAGAGCCCAAATATATTTGTAACTACAATAAAGTTGAATGGGTTAAATTCATTCATTTAAGAAACAGAGATGGGCTGGGGTTGTGGCTCCGTGGTATCCCACTTGCCTGGCATATGTGAGACACTAGGTTTGATTCTCAGCACCACATATAAATAAATAAAAACAAAGGTCCATCAACAACTAAAAAATTAAACAAAATAAATAAATAGAGACCCAGATAGGATAAAATAAAGAAATAAATAACCATGCTGCTTCCTAAGAGATATACTGAAAACAAAACACAAAGGAAAGTTAGAAACAGAAGGATAAAAATTATGCACCTGACAAAGCTAACAGAAAAGGAGCAAACAAAGCAATGATGATATCAAATAAAGTGACAGTTGCTGTTAAAAAATACATAAATAAAGCAAAATCTGAACAAGAATGCATGGTACAGCAAAAAGTTGAGGGGAATTCTAAAGTTCACGTTTCAGAAACAATGATATTAACTAACAAAAAAAATCAGTACAAACACAGGATATTTATGCAACATTTGACTTGGGGTTTATTTGTATGTATTTTCACCGGAATGACTGGGCAAATAGATACTAGATTACTCAGAAATGGAGGAATACACATTCTTTAGTAACAACCAGTCCGCAGTCACAAATATGGACCACCAAGAAATGTCACCAAATTCCAAAATGCAGAAATCATCTAAGACTTATGTACTACCACAAAGCAATAGAACAAGTTTTCTAAACCACAATGTAACCAAAATTAACAAATAGTAGAGGAGTGAACTCTATTATATAAAAAAATTAAAATAAAGAAGATATCACAAATCAAAGAGGAGGTAAGTATTATTCAATAACAAAGGGATAATTGGCTAATAACGGGAATCAATTTAAACAATCACCTCATACCACATTTGAAATAAATTTGAGATTAATTAAAAATTAAATATAAATAACAGAAAGACTGAAGAAGCTGTAGTTATATATTTATTAGCCTTTGAAGAGAGAAAGACTATCTAAACCCATGTGAAAGGATTCGTAAAGGTTTTGAAATATCAGCTCAGACATCATAAAAACATGAAAATTCTGTATGTTAAAAAAGAATAATAAATACAATACCTACTAGAAAATAATCAGATATGACACAATAAGGATACATTCTTTGTACTATCAAAAGCATTATATAAATACTGCATCATTAGTTGATAAGCAGGCAAAATCATGAAAAGGAACACCATGAAATAGAAAATATAATTAGTAAACAACCACTAGAAATTATCACACTTGATTGAAATAAAATACCTGCACACCATACAAAAATATCGAGTTAACTCAAGACTTCAAGATAAGATCTGAAACTGAAATTACCAGAAGGAAATATAAGGGAGAAGCTGCTGTATGTAGACATGGTCCCAGAAGCACAAGCAACAAAAGCAAAAATTGACAAATGGGATTACACCAAACTAAGAAGTGTCATTCAGCACAGCCAAGGAAACAATCAACAGAGTAAAACTGACACCCTACAGAATGTGAGGAAACATGTGAAAGCTATACAGCTGATAAAGGGTCAATATCCAAAATATGTAAAGAACACAGGCAACTCAATACACAAAAACCAAGTCACTTCATTTTTAAAAAATAGGTAGAGGACCTGAATAGAATTTCTTAAAGTAAGATATACAAATGGCCAATAGGTATATGAAAAAATGTTCAACACTATTAATCATCGGGAAAATGCAAACTAAAGTCACAGTGAGGTTATCATTTTACACCCATTAGAATGGCTATTTTCAAAAAGCCAAGAGATCCTGGTATGGTGGTGCTTACCTATAACCCAGCAGCTTGGGAGGCTGTGGCAGGAGAAACTCAAGTTCAAAGCCAGCCTCAGCAAAAGAAAGGTGCTAAACAACTCAGTAAGACTGTGTCTCTAAATAAAAATTCGAAATAGGGCTGGGGATGTGTCTCAGTAGTTGAGTGCCCCAGAGTTCAATCCCCAGTACCCACCCCTGCCAAAAAAAAAAAAAAAAAAAGCAAGAGATAAAATGATGGGAAGGAGGTAAAGGAAAGGAAACTCTTTCACATTATTGTTGGGAATGTAAGTTAGTACAGTTGTTGTACAAAATAAAATGGAAATTCCTCAAAAGTTTAAAATACATGTGCCATATGACCCAGCATCTCACTACTGGATGTATATTAAAAGGAATTGAAATCTGTATGTTGAAGAGAACATCTATACTCTCGTGTTTACTGCAGTATTATTCATAACAGCCAAGGTATGTGTTATGGTTTAGGTATCAAGTATCCCTCCAAAACTCATGTGTGAGACAATGTAAGAATATTCAGAGGTAAAATGATTGGATTATGAGAGTCACAACCCAATCAGTGGATTAATCCACTGACATGGATTAACTGGATGGTAACTGTTGACAGGCAGGGTGTGGCTAGAGGAAGTAGGTCACTGGAGGTGTACCTTTGGGGTTTATTTTGTCTCTAGTCAGTGGAGCTCTCTTTCTGCTACCTGTTTGAGGTATGTCCTGAGCTGCCTTCCTCTGCCAAGCCTTCTGCCTCACCTTGAGCCCAGAGCTATGGAGTCAGCCTGATTGATTTATTATTTACTGGATACACAGTAAATAATAAATCAGTCAGGTTCAGGATTCTGTTCAGGATTCAGCCACCTATGGATGGAGATCTCTGAAACTATGATGCCAAAATAAATTTTCCTCCTCTGTGTTGTTCTTGTCAATATTTTTGGTCACAAGAACAACAACAACAATAACAAAAGAAAAATGACTAAAACAACATGGAATCAACCTAAGTGTCCATCCATGCATGAAATGGCTAAAGGAAATATAGTCTCTGTACACAATGGAATACAATTTAGACAGAAAAGTGAAGGACATTTTGCCATTTGCAATACCATGGACAAAGTAGGAGGACATTAAGTGAGATAAGCCAGACATAGAGAGACAGATATTGCATGGTTTCACTCATGTATTGAATCTGAAAAAACTTAATTTCATAGAACTAGAGAGTAGAATGCTGAGTACTGAGGGCTGGAACAGCTGGTGGGGAAGTGGTTGGTATGGTGTAGGTTAAAGGGCACAAAATTTCAATTAGAAGGAATAAGTTCAAGAGATGCATTCACCAATGTAGTGCTTATGGCTAATAATGTATTTGCAAGTGCTTTTAATAGGTGAAAAAATTAAAAATGCAAATTAAACAAAAATACAGTAAGCATTGTATTTATTACACATAACTAGCAATACATTTGAGTTTTGCCTTGGGGAGATGACTCTGCAATGAAACAGTCCTATAATTTGATGGTGGAATTATAAATTGGTAAAACCTTTCAGCAAGTAACTTGGCATTATGAATCAAACTAATTCCACTTCTGGTAATATAGCCCAAGCAAATGTAACAAAATATGGGGAAAAAATGCTGCAGGAACAGAGATGTTTATTGCAAAATTATTCATTAAACAAGAAAAACAGAAAGCAGCTTAATACCTAAAAATAGGTCTTTTTAAGTATAGCCCATCTTCTTTATGGGATATTACACATGTTCCAAAAATGTACCAAGAAAAATGCATACGATGCTGTGATAAGTTAAAACAGTAGGAGGTAGAAATTAGAAAGGCATTTGCCAGAAGATAGGGTAGAGCAGAATGGAAAGTTGATTAGTAGATATAGAATTTCAGGTTTTAAAGATGAAAGTATTCTGGAGATCTGTTTTACAACAACGAAAATATACTTAACACTACTGAACTGTTCATTTTAGAGCGGTTCAGATGACTGGGGATGTGCTCAGTGCTAGACTAGCATGTGTGAGGCACTGGGTTTGATCCCCCAGCACAGCAAAACAAAACAAAACAAAATGGTTACGGTCGTACATTTTATGTTACATGTTCTCTATCACACCAGACTTTATGAAATAATAAACTGAAAACACCAAAAAATAAAATAAAAGATAAAGTGCATGTTCTCTATGATGAATCTAAAAAACCTATAGGTATATGAAGAATAAAAATTCACATAAAATGACAGTAGTAGTTGTATTACCCAGGAAGGCACTCCGGATTTTTAAATTTTCTGCATTTTTAAATGTAATGTTTACTTTAAAATTTTATTCATAACTACTTTCTGCTGTCCTTACAAAGTGAAAGGACCACGCCCAAGTCAGAGATTCAGTCACTTGAAGTCACCAGCTACAGTGGAGGAGCAGCACCCACCGGTGCTGTCCTTCAAAGTCAAACTTGGTGCCCAGGGCCTGACCGATCAGTTTGGAGTCACCTGAGAACCAGCACCATGGAATTTCAGCAATGACCAACTAGAAAGATTAAGGGATTTAGAACCTCTCACCTAGATGGAGACAGAATTTCTACACCCCTAGAGATAGAGGGATACACAGTAAATAATAAATCAATCAGGTTCAGGATTCTGTTATACCTGGACATAAAAGACAGGAGATCTGTGCATGCAAGGTCCCAGGAGGGCCCCCAAAGGGTCCAAGGCACAAAGCATAACAGCAAGCACATCCTGCTCTGGGGCGGATACAGCCCGTCTGGATTTTTCTTTTTTTTCCAATTTGCTATCTTCCCTTCCCTTTCACTACTTAATCTTTAAATCCAAAAAGCTGAAAGAGTCCAATAAACCTCTGTCGTTTCCAATTGCTGCAGCCCCACACAAATCCTGAAGAGCAATTATTTTTGTGGCGTCTGACAAGGTCAGTGTCATCTGGCTTTGCAGCCCCAGGGGGTTTTAAACCAAGGATAGGAGTATCAGGGTAAAGGAGGATACACATGGAAAATGGAGACTTCTCAGGTGACCCCTTCAACCTACTGCCGTCACACGTCCCACCTCCCACTCCCAGTTTGGGCACTGCTGGGAACACCTGCTTCTCAGCCCTGGCGCTGAGAAACCCTCTCCTTCCCAGGTAGGGGACAGGCTGTCCTTCTTGCTTTCAAACACCCCTGAGCCTTTGTTCTTCCAGCAGGGAGATTTCTATAAACAGGTCTAGCTTATCTGACCTTTTCCTCATCCTCTCCTGGGAAACAGTTCAGGCTCTTTTGGTCCCTCCTCATCTTAGCCTTGGTTCCCATTCTGTCAGCTAAGAAACATCAACTGACTATCAAACTAGGACTGTCCCCTACTCATTGGTCCATTCATTCACTCCCTCGTCCTGGGCATGCATACGGACTTCCTTCTCTCTGCCAGACACTCTCTGTTGTAGAGAGTGGAAGGTGGCTCAGGGATAAAGATCCTGTTTCCAGGGTCTTTATTTCAAACAAGAAGCCAAAAAGTAGAAAAAGAAAAATTGAAAATGGAAACAGTCTTGTTCACTTTATCTCTTAAATGTACGTGGAAATGAGTGACCGTTCCCCTCTCCACTGCCAGATGGTGGTGGTCCAAACCTCCATCACCTCGAGCTCAGCCATGAGCCCCCAGGCTGGGCTTCCTGCTCCATCTTGCTGCCCAGCCCACCAGAGTAGGGGAAAGGTTCCACTGTGGTCTTTTCTAGTGATCAGAACACTTCCCTGCTGGAAGCCCTCACATGGCTCCCATCTCACTAAAAGTACATTTCTGACTCCTTATCTTGCACAGAAGGCTTCTGGCTTCTGTTCATGTCACCACCACTCTGGCCCTGCCACGCTGTGCCTCTTCTCTGAGAAAGTTCCCCAGATTGCTCTCAGCTCAGGGCCCTTCCTTCTGTTTCTTCTCTGCTCTTCCCCCATCACTGCAGGGCTGGGTCAGGAAGGCCTTCTCTGGCCAGCCCATCGGGAGGCCCTCCACTCCATCTCCAGTACCTGGTTCTTCCTTATAGTATCTGTCACTATCTAAAATTGTCTTTTTGCTTGTTGAGGCATTTCCTGCCTGTTCTTTGAGTGATCTCTACTCCTGGAGAAGATGCCCCACTTGCTCACCACCAAGTGCATGCTCTCCTTACAGGACAGTGGGAACTGAAATGCTGTTGACACTTGCTATGAAAATAAACCATGCATTGTCAAAAACACTTTAGACAGAAAAATAAGAAGGGTATTGATGCTAGGTCAAGCCCACAGTCCCACTCAATGGCTCAACTTTTTCTCAAAAAAGAGTCATTTTCTCTTAGCATAAGAACCCCATCCTCTGTGTTCCTTGAATTCTGGACCTCACCAATTGCCAGATGCTTTCAGGCACCACATTGCTCCTCTCTGCAATGCAGGGTGAGGGAATATAACAGGGCTTATAGACACATAAACATGAATATTTAGACTCCAGGTTATTTTAGCCAAAGAAAATTTGTTTTTTCCAGTACTAACGAGAAGGATGGACTGTACTACCCCATCACTTTCTTGTTAATTGGAATTTTGTTACGCAGGATTCTATCATGCAGACGTATTTGAGCGCTGCTGATCCACATCAGAATCCTGAGCTGAGTTTCAAAGGGACTATATTTCATTTTAAGGGAGCTCCTGGTACTGCTAGCCCTTCTGAAAATAAGGCTATCCCTCCCTGAGACCGGGATTTTTACTTCTGGAAATGTAAATTTAAGCCATTTATTTGAAACTCCTATACATTATGGATGCCCAAATAAAGCTGAATCCCTCTTGGAAGCAGTTGAGAAAAGAAAATCTGCCTAGAGGACGTTTCTTGTGATTTCTGTTGGGTACAAATAATAAAGCAGGAGCCACACCCCAGGGCAAGGAGAGAAGAGAGTAAACTGCAAAATGTACCACGATGCCCCTGAAAAAGAGCCCCATCAAGAGTTCCAAAGCCTCCTCGGAACTGCTGCCTCACTGGTAATTACTGCCACTTAATAACAGGACAAAGCCTGTTCACACTGTTCACCAAACTTTCCTGGATGTTTTTGAAATGAAATCTTTTAACAGCTCAACAGCACTCTGGGAAGCTAGGGGCCGGCCACACTCATAGAGGAAGGAAGGGCAAGATTCCTGCCTCACCCAGCGTATCTGAGCTCAGTGATCACGGCAAGGAAACCGAAACCGAGGTGGCCACCACTTTTCCACTGGAGCTGGACATTTCCCTGAATCCAGCCCATGGGGAGGGCACTTCTCTCCCAGCAGCCTCCAGGAATACCGGATACTCTGGAGGGACCTTACCCCAAGAGGCACAAATCCTGCAGCAAGACGCCAAGGACTGCCAGAAGTTCTCGGGTTCCTCCTTCTCAGGAGCAGAAGGCCCAGACTTCACCCGGTAACCTTTTTGGAATAAGTCCCCCAGGGACTTCCTGCGGCGTCTGGAGGGTTTGTAGGTTTCGGCACGGGTACTGCTAGGTGGGTGATGGTACACCAGAATCTTACTAGGGATCATGGCGCAGGCAGAGAGGTGGGATGGATTTTCAGCTCCCTTCAGTTTACTCTGTGCCGATGATCCAGAAGGATGTGGAGGACCCGGGGCTCCTCTGACTTCTGCTGTAGCCAGGTCCTTCCACCCAGCACAGTGCAGCTCACCAGCACAGTCCTGCTGAAGCACATGACACCCTCTCTTCCTTCCCCCACCAGCCCAGCTTGCAAGAACCCCAGCACACTCTGGGAATCAGATGCACACAGCCACGTCAGAAAAGGCTGTGGGGAGGGAGGGGAGGCACTCTGATCCATTATGTCCTACAAGCTGATCCATCAGCTTCATTCTGGAAATTACCATGTAAGCTCCTTTGGACATGGTTTAGGGGGAGGGAAAGAGAAAAGGCTATAATCCCCCAAATCAGGCAATACAGAACAGGGTGTGAGAGAGGCCACCCTTTGGGACCCACTGAGTCATTCGTTTTACTTTAGTGATCTTTCTGGACAATCAAGAATTCACAGGGAGGACTTCCTTATAGGATGCAATACTCAACTAGAGAGAAAAACCAGATGGTCCATTCACCTGTCGCACCTCTCATCACCACCCAAACCCAAATACACAAATCTACTGCTAATCCCATAAATTGGACTTAGGCAGAAGGAGGGACTCTGTTTTCCAGAGAAAGGTGGGAGGAGATTCTGATCAGAGATCCTTGCCCACCTAACAGTCCTTTGTCCTCTCCTCCTCAGTTTCACTAGTCATTACCAACCTGAGCTCCCTCTTTGGTCTCTGCTACAGACTGGACTGCCCTTCCCCTCAAACTTTCATGTTCAGGACCTAACTCCAAACCATGATATTTGCAAATAGAACCTTTGGAAGTAATTAGGTTTAGATGAGGTCTGTTGGTTAATGCCCTTCTGAGAAGAGATACCAGTGGGCTTGTTCTTTCATTCTTTCTTCCCTGTGTGGATACTGTGAAGAGGTAGGAGGTAGCCAACTGGAAGCCAGAAAGAACCCTCACAGAACCTGACCATACTGGCACCCTCATCTTGACTTTTAGCATTGAAACTGTAGGAAACAAAATGTGTTGTTTAAGCCAGCCAGTCTATGAAAACCCAAGGAAATGAAGACAGTCTCCATTCCCTGGACACTGTGGGTAAACACAAATCTAACATGGCAGAGAGGGAAATATGAAAAATTTAAATAGAGAAATATTCAGATTCTGTAAGTTATTAGCCAAGGAAACCCATAATTTGGTCCCCTCCTATTTTTCCAGTCCTTTAGCAAAGCTAAAATTATTCACTTAAAATATTAACTTATTCTTCCCAATGCAGATTAGTTCATTCACTCAACCATGGCGTACAGAGCATCTATTAAGGGCCAGGCACTGTGCTCAGTACAGGGTAATTCAGTGATTAACAGGAACAATACAAGTCCAGGATGTATGGAATTTATAGTTTAATAGAAGAAAAGAATAATATGAAAACCCTATCATGTAGTAATTTATAATTTGGGTAAAATGCTGCAATGGAAAAGCATAAGCAGCTATTAACAGCTTCTCTATGCTTATCTGAGTATGTCTGTATGTGTATGCTATGTAACTGTGTCTGGATGGGCAGGATCAAGTGTTGTGATGTGCATTATCAGAAGTGGCTTTATGTTAGTTCTGAATCCTAATGATTGAGGAGCAGACAGGCAGTTGAAAGAGATAAGAGTTGGTGGTGATTGTTTCAGGAAAAGCATGACAAATACCACAAAGAGGGAAGAAAATGGTCTGTTCTGGCTTGAAAAAAAAAAAACTTAATGTATTCAAATGAAAAAAAAAATGACAGGAGGCTAACTTTTCAACACCTGAAGTTGTCCAAAATGATGGACATAACTACAGGTCCTACGGCACTAAGAAGATAAATAGGAAAGTGTTAGGAACAATGTCTAAAATTGGACAACCAAATGAGATGAACCAATCTCTTAAAATATACAACTTTCTCAAAGTGACATAAGAAAAAGTAGAAATTCTACACACTTATGTATTTGTTAAAGAAATTGGAACTTCAATTCCCACAAAGAAAATTTCAGGTTCAGATGATTTTTACTATGTTTATAGAGAAAATTACAACAATCTTACATAAACTCTTTGAGAGAATGCAGGAAAAGCAAACACTTCATAACTTATTTTGTAATGCCAGCATAAACAGGACACAAAACCTGGTCAGGGCATTATCAAAAGAAATCAAAGATGAACACATCTCATCAATGTAGACACAACCATCCTAAACTATATACTAGTGAAATGAATCCCACACTATACAAAAGGAATGACATATTCTGATCAATTAAAAGGAGTTTATACCAGGAATAAAACATTGGTTTAACAAATGAAAACACATTAATGTAACTCACCATGTTGACAATTTGAGACAAATCATACAATCACTTTAATGGACATCAAAAAAATTGACAAACTACATCATTCATATTATTTTAATGATAAAAATTAGGAAGCTCTGGTGTGTTAAGATGCTGTGTTATGGGTCTCCAAAAAGATAAGTTGATTAATAAGACAGTACAAAAAATAGAGCAACATATATACATACATGTGACAGTATGTACAGTCAATTGATTTCCACAAAAGCACTAATATAATGCAATGAGTAAAAGAAACTCTTCTCCACAAGTCGTGCTAGAAACACTGGGTGTCTGCAAAGGTAAAGAAATGAATCTCAACTCTCACCTAACACTATATGTGCAATTAGTGTGAGGTGGGACTTGCTTAGTATAAAGCCTCTAAAAGGTGCAATGTAGAATATTATTTTTGGAAGACTGGTAAGTCAAATATCAGTAAAATTTAAAACAGTAAGATATACATCACAACCTGCTTGAAAATATTTATAAAATCCTTATATGACAGAGAACTTACAGAAATCTAAGTTAAAACTAGCCAGATGCAGTGGTGCATGTTTGTAATCCCAGCCACTTGGGAGGCTGAGGCAGGAGGGTCACAAGTTCGAGGCCAGCCTCAGCAATTTAGCAAGGCCCTAAGCAACTTAGCGAGACCCTATCTCAAACCTGGAGTTAAATCCCCTGTACAAAAAAAAAAAAAAAAAAAAAAAAAAAACTAGATATCTATCACTATGAATCTATTAGAATGGATAAAATTGAAAACCAAAAAATGTTGGTCAGGAAGCAACCACTACCGTCACACATCATTGTTGGGAGTGTGAAATGGAATATATTCTTTGGGACACTTTACAGTTTCTGATTAAATATGCATCTGTCCTATAGATGAGGAATTCCATTTTTATGTATTTACCCTCCAGATAAAAATATGTGCCCCCAAAATCATTTGGACAAGGATATTCATAACAACTTTACTCAAAATAACTCAATGTCAGAAACAATGTAAATGACCATCAACAGGTGATCTGATAAACAAATTGTAGTGCATCCCTAGAATAGGATACTAGAAGCAATAAAAATGGGCAAACTGCTGATCCATACAAGAACATATGTGAATCTCAAAACCTTATCTTGATTGAAAAATAAAAGCTAGTAGAAAAAGGAATACCCTAAAAGTTTCATTTATATAAAGTTCAAGTACAGAAACACTAACCCATAGTGACAGAAATCAAGACAACGATTTCTTGTATTTGAGGGACGCTACAGTTTGAAGATGGTTTCTGTCCTCCAAGGGACAAATTATGATCAAAGACTTGGTCCCCAGGGTGGTGCTGTTGGGAGGTGATGGAATCTCTGGGAGGTGGGATACAGTGGCAGGTCCTTAGGTCACAAGGGACAGGAGGTAGTTCTCGTGCAACCCTTTAGGTAGTTCCAACAAGAGTGTTGTTTTGGAAACCTAAGTCTTGCCCCACCAGCCCTCTCTACTTCCTGTTCAAGATGTGATCACTTGCTCCTACATGTCCTCCTTCCATGACATGCCACCCTTCACCACCTCCACTGGAGGCCAAACCCATGGGCAGGCCAATCTGGGACTTTAAATCTCCAAAACTGTAAGCTGAGTAAACCTCTCTTCTTTTCATAAGTAGCCCATGTCAGGTATTTCATTATAGTGACACAAAGCCAACCAGTGCTAGAGAAGGGGGCAGATGTGGATTAGTAATTGGCATAGGAAGTTTCCCAGGGACATGGAAAAGTTTCCTCTGCAGATGCAGGTAGAGAGCACTTTACGGTGTTAGATACCTCCATCAAAACTCACTAAACTCCACCCTTAGGATATATGCATTTAGTGATGTACCTCATTAAAATCCTGAGGTGACTTCCACTGGAGATGGTCATCTCCTGGCCAGCAGAGGTTTTCAAACAGAGGCTGCTGTAGCAGCTTGGGAAACACTAAGGTTTAACTTGATGCCTCAAACAGAGATCAGCTGCTGTAACTTATCGATTCTCTCCCAAATTTGAGTGGGCAACAGGGACATGAGACGCCAGCAACTCAGAGAACCAAAGGACAAGGGATTTGTATACCAGCTCTGCGATCAGCAACTGCATGGGTGAACAATTGTGCAACCTCTAGCCTCAGTTTCCTTATCTCTCAAGTAAGAGATGGTAACATCTATCTCACCAATTGTCATCATCATCACCACCATCCCCATCAACAATGTCATCATTACAATCACCACCACCACCACCACTATCGCTATCATCACCACCACCATCATCACACTCTGCTCACGGGAGCTACATCATTACTGGGCTGATCTGGTCTTCTATTGTAAACAACCCAAACTTCTCATCCCCGTGGGCAGTGCTGCAGTTTCTCCTACACCCTGCTGGTGTGGTGCTAAGTAAGGTCTCTGGAGCTGGCTGCTGAGATTTGGATCCTGATACCTCTGTTTAGGAGTCAGGTGCCCTTTGATTTCCAGTCACTGACTCTTAAAATGGGGAAATCTCCAAAGATAAATCTGTACAATACAAGCAAGGGTTTCTTGTAAGTTTAAAATATTTAAAAGAGAATTCTATGCAAACATGTACACATGCAAACAAAACAGGGTTCATTTTTCTCTGGACACGTGTCTGTGGCGAAACCTGTCCTCCTAAACCTTATCCACATTTTGTACCCTAACCATTCAGTATGTCCCGAGTGATGTGCCATATCATCTTCCCTAAGGAATTCCACAACATCAAGAATACAATAACAATAAATGTTGGCAAAGATGTAGGTGAAAGGGTACACTCATGTATTGCTGTGGGATGGCAAATTGGTGCAACCAGTCTGGAAAGCAGTATGGATATTTCTTAGAAAACTTGGAATGGAACCACCATTTGATCCAGTTATCCTGCTCCTCAGTATATACCCCAAGGACTTAAAATCAGCACACTATAGTAACATGGTCACATCAATGTTCATAACAGCTCAATTCACAATAGCTAAGCTATGGAAGCAAATTAGGTGCACTTCAATAAATGACTGGATAAAGGAAATGTGGCACATATACACAATGGAATAAATAAAGAAGAACTAAATTGTGGCATTTGCCAGTAAATCGATAGAATTGGAAACTATCATGCTAAGTGAAATAAGCCAGTCCCAAAAAACCAACAGCTGAATTTTTTTCTCTGATACTCAGATGCTGACTCACAGTAGGTGGGTGAAAGTAGTGGAGGTTCACCTAATTGGGCAGGGGGAACAGGTTGAGGAGAAGAGAGGGAAGATGGAAATGGAAAAGACAGTACAGTGAATCAGACATAACTTTCCTATGATCATATATGAATACACAACCAAAGTAACTCTATATCATGTACAACCATAAAAAAGGGAGATTATACTCCATGTACGGATGACATCAAAATACATTCTACTGTCATGTGTAACTAAAAAGAACAAATTTAAATAAAAAGGAATTCTCGAGGGCTTTGTCTATCCCTGAAGGCATAAAGTGGTCCATGGTGGACCACTGACCTTCACATACAGTCACCACGTGAGACCCCTGCCCCTTCTCCTCTGCATTAGGGTTATTTCTCTAAGAGGGAGGTGGGGAGAAAAGAAAAAGATGAGAGCATTCATTCATTCATTTACAAACACCGATCAAGCAATGAACTCAGACACTGACCTCTGCAGGGACGTCATAACTAGTCCTGGTGACAAAGTGACAGTGCATTTATTTGACCACAGACTTTAATTAAGCATCATTTAGAAGCGAGGCAGGATGGGACCAGAGGGAAGTGAATCAGATGCCAACTCTGCTGTTACTTAGGAGTGAATGATAGCAAGTTCCTCCAACTCAAAGTGTCTTGGTTTCCTCAACCAAAGAATGAGAATAGTAGCAGTGACCTGGCTCATAGGGTTTTAGGGTTGTTGTAAGGAACCAGAGAATGGACCTATAACAGTTAAGCTTCTTCTTGGCATACAGCGAGTGTCCAAAAGTGCTTGCTGTTATTACCTGTATGAGCCAGATCCTGGGCCAGGCATACTGGGCATAAGAATGTGATTTGCTATAAATTAATTTTTAAGGAATTTCCCACCATGTGAAGCGGCTCAGATGTATTCATCTAAGACAAAGCCATAGTTTAGAGGTTGATGTCTTCCAAGAGTCCATGTATTAAAGGCCTGGTCCCCAGGGTACTGCTATTGGGAGGTGGTAGAACCTTTTAGAGATGAAACACAGCGGGAGGTCCATAGGTCACTGGGGGCTTGCTTTTGAAGGGGATTAAGACCCCAGACTCTTCTTCCTCCCCTCTTTTTGTTCCTGGCCATGAGATAAGTGATTTTTTTTCTCTGCCATATGCCCCTGCCATGATGTACTGCCACTGCTAAAGGCAATGGGTCCCCCTGATTATGAACTGCAACCTCCAAAACCATGAACCCAAATAACCTTTCTTCCTATATGTTAATTATGTCAGGGATTTTGTTATAGTAATGGAAAGCTGACAAATTCAGATAGGAAAGAAGACTTCGTATAAACTTTTATTTTAGGGGAAGACACTCTCTTCACCTTAACCCTCTTTCTCCACTTTTCCACTGATGCCTGGCACTCCCTCTTGAAAGGCAGCATTATGTGATGAGAAAGATTTATGCTTTTAGTGTCAGATGGTTGTGAGTTTGAATCTTGGCTCTGCTCTTTACCCACCATGCCTTTGAGCTGGCTACATAAACCTGTAAGGCTGTTACTGCAGGCAGAAAAACAAATATTAAACCTTTAAGATAAGGTTGTGACCATTAATCAATCTAACAGGTGTTTTTAAATGCCTTTCACTCACAATGTGCTAAGTTAACACTCACTCTGGTCTCTTCCAAAGCCCCTGCACTGGGTACCTGTCCCTTGGTCCCTATTAAAATGCATATCCCCTTGGGGAATAATTCATCTCTCAGAGAGAAATGTGGAGGAAGGAGGAAAACGATGAAATCACCTGAATGTGAGGGGCAGGGCAGACACAAGGAAGAAGCAGAGAGAGGCCCACTGTGAAGCAGGCAGTAAACTACCATCTAAATGCACTTGCTGTGCAGGGTTGGCCTGGCTTTCACTGACTACAGCATCATCCACTGTCTGTGCTTTGAGATGGAGAACATAAGTGTCAAGCTGAATCTACAACCAGGCACATAATTTACCCTCAGAATCCCAGAGTCTCACCTCCCTAACACTCTCCTTAAAGTGGGGAACCAGAAGCCTGTGACATCTGCCTAGCCCTCAGGGTACGAGAGGAAAAGAGGCTTCCCTTTGGCCTCTGGCTGGACTGTTCAACAGTCTCCTCCCCAATCTTCAGTAATCTGGCTTCTTCCATCCAAGCAGCCTCCCTCACTTCCTCATCTCCTTTCTTCCTTCCTCCTGAGAACTAAGTGTCCAGCGGGGAGGGGAGTCTCTAATTCACCCCATCTTCCCTCTCTATCCTCTCCTTGTCACCAGCTGGCAAATGAGAGCATCAACTTTTTGTTCCCTAGAGTTTCCTATTTTTCCAAGGAAACGGCCTCTGAGAGGCTGTCTGTCCTGGCACACCCTCTGTGACATTGGGAACAAATAGTCCAACCTCACCCAATCTCCCCTTCTCTTCTGCAAGATGAAAACCTGAGCTCAATGAAGGGCACCTGGAATAATCCTCTCTAATCCCATGTCCTGTGGTGAGCCCCCACTGGGCAGCTGACACCTGGCCCTTCTGCCTGGCATTCAGACCCACACTTGACAGATGGCCATCCCAGGTCGCTAAAGTACCCATGGGTTTGATTTTTGAGATTTGTACCCCTCTCCAATCAGCTTCAGGGATGACCTGACTCCATTTATATGTTTTAACAACAAACAAAAGAGAGAGAGAGAGAGAGAGAGAGAGAGAGAGAGAGAGAGAGACCCAGGGATGGGGATAGACTAGGACAGGGCCTCCACCTTTTAAAAGGAGAAGAAACGGATGTTACCAGGCACCTGTCAACACCAAGACAGGAGTGAGAGGCACTTCAGCACAATGTTCAAGGAGGTTTTCCTTCTGGGGGCCAATCTGGCCCCTGCATAGCCCTGACAGTGAGCATCTCTATTTGCACCTCAGGCTTCTCACCTTAGCCTATCCCAATCCTGTTTCCTGCAATGAGTGTACTAGGAAGTTCATCTCTGAAATTGGTTCCGTACTTTCTGTCACCTGTGGCAAGAGAAGAACACACCAGGCTTTGATGATTGTGAACGGGGAAAACCTATAAAGCCAATTCAACAATCAACTTTATCCTAAAATTAAATTCGAGCAGAATTTTTGTGCCAGCGGCTTTGAATAAAGACCAAGGAACACAGTGAATTATATCTTCAATTACAGTTTGCAAAGAACAGAGGCACTCCTTCCAAATGGGTGCTCTTGATTTAGCTCTCTATAAAGGCAGAAAGCATAACACTGAATCTTAGGTCAGGAAAAACATTTCCACAAGGGCCTCAGGTATCACGGGACTTAGCGGTGTTTAATTTTGATGCTCAAAATTAATTTAAGGAAAACTTGGATAATGTAACTGGAGAGTTTGTTGGGGGCACGGGTTTAATTTGCCACCTGATGCAGCTCAACTGTTTTATTCTGATGACTTGCATTAACTCCAGGATCTACCTGGATAATTAGATCAGGGAATGGCATGTTCTCTCTATAAAGGGCCCAATAGTAAATATCTCAGGCTCTGTGAACTCATGATCATGAGTGCAACCACTGGGCTTGGCCATCATAGTGCAAAAACTAGCCACAGAAAGTGAATGGCTTGTTTTCATTCCAATAAAACTTTATTTCCAAAATCAGCCAGTGCATCTGATTTGGCCTTCAGGCTATAGTTGGTCAATCTCTGAAATAGTTGGCATTTCAGCGTAGTTAACTGGGCAGCAGGTGTGTCTACCTTACCTATGATAGATGTCTGTGACTGGCAACACTTGGCACTTCCTTCTGTTTCCTGTAACATCAACACAGCACTAATATCGTGCTGGTTTTGTTTTCCTAGCTTAATTTAGGTATGCATAAGTCATTCTCTCCAAGTAAACCATGAACTCTGAGATCTGGATCTCTGTCCCTGTTCTTCATGTATAATCTGTAGCTCTCTGCATGGCCAGCAACTTTACATTTGCTTAAAACAACTTTTAGCCTTGTTGAACCAGGGGGATTCACATGATTTGGACACGTGAGGTCTTGCAGATCTGTCAGGAGAGTGGGTGGGTTGCAGCCTTTCTCCCCATGTGCACCATGCTTCCAATCATCTTGAAAGGAACTATGATAAAAGCATAATACTCTTAATTTGTTCCAACCCAAACCAAGTCAGAAGTCCTATTTGCTAATTCCAATGTCTCTGGCTCATCTGCTTGTTTCAGCACTTTTCCCCTATGAATAGGAACAAGGAAGATGCATAATTCTGTCTCTTTTTTTGTGTGTTCATGTCCTCAATGCCCAGCTTATGGTAGCATTCAATAAATATTGTTGAAAGAAGGAGGAGATGAATGTAAGTTGGGCTTAGCTCATCAGCCCTTTGTTATGCTCAAGGTCCTACCAACTGGTTCAGGCAAGTATACTGTTCTGTTTGGCGAGACCTGCACTGTTAGACTGTTTGAGCCAAAGCTACATTTAGCACTGCCTGGGGAAATAAACCATCTTGGATTGCAGCCTGCATCCCTAGCCCCCATGCTTGTCCTTGAGTGTACAGAGGTCACTGATCTGAATTCAAATGGCAGCCTTCACTAACCCAACCAATTCTGTTAGCCTCAACCATTTCTGCACATGACTCAGTGAGTGACAGAGGATGAGAACTGAAGTCTGCATTGTTTTACAGAACCAGCCGGGGAGACACAAAACATCTACTTCATGGTTACGTGGCAGCAGACACCATCTCAGAAGTCCTCACAGCACACATCACTTTCCTGATGAAGATGGATCACACTTAAGCTGTGACTCTTGATCCCTATGAAACAGCTCAAACACAACCGGAACAATCTCCCAGATAAGAAATAACTCCAGCAAGTTGATTGTGGGCTATGAAAATGTCTGCCAAGACATGATTTATGTCAAAACAAATAAGATGGGTCTACCACTTTATCATTAGCAATAAGTGGATTCTCCATGCCATAGTCAGACTGAGGATGTAAATGAACACTTTCACACATTGTGGCTTGCAGGGTTTCTCTTTACCGAGTGCCTGAGGTGTAGGTTGGCAAATCAAAACAAATGCCATTATTCTGGGCTGATAATCCAATTAGGGGATGAAAACAGGCCAGCCCTTTCTTCCCCCATCACATGCCTTCTTGGTAGCCACTGCCCCAACGACATGAGGGGCCAGTGAGGAAATAAATGAGCACAAATTTCAAACCCATGTGAGCAAAGGGGAAGAATATGGATACAAGAAATGAATCAATCAGCAGTAAGTCACAGCATCCCTACTATACAAATATGCTCTTTTCTGGGAATTATTTGAGCCAGAAATACTGTAAGACATGGGGTCCCTTCTCTAAAGAAGCAAAAAAAATAAATAAAAATAAAAACAACCAAAAAAGAGCAAAAATGAAAAATATTAAATAAATATGCCATCATTTATTGGAACAGACTATGGGTATTTTAAGAGAGCTGAGAATCTACAGACAATGCAAGACCTGGCACCGGTTAACAATTTAAACTTCTTTTTGTGATAATTCTTATATCAGGAGTGCTGAGGGAGATAGAGAGGGCAAAAAGGGACCTGAAGATCTCTGGTAGGTCTGAAGGAATCACAGGACAATCTGAAGAACAGGGTGGGCTCTACCTTCAGGAGTGCTTCAACTCATATGTCACCTTAGGCAAGCAAGTCATGTTCCCTCCTTGTGAATAGGCTTGAAAGGATTGAAAAAAGGGAAGGAGGAAGGAAGGAACTGAGAGTGTTGGCAGTAGAGAATCTCAAATATCCCTTGCAGATGTGCCATAGTTTGGATCTGGAATATCTCCCAAAGGCCCAGATGTGACAGTTTGGTCAACAGCCTAGGGCACTACAGGGAGTGGGCTCTACTGGAAGAATGCTAGGTCATTGCCGGTGTGCCCTTGAAGGAGATATCGGGACCCTGGTCCCTTCCTGTTTCTCTTTTGCTTCCAGCTGTCCTAAGGTGAGGGACTTGGCTCCACCACAGGCTCCCGCCATGATGTTCTGCCTCACCACAGGCCCCAAAGCAACTGAGTCAGCAGACCATGCCCTGAAACCTCTGAAGCCTTGGGCCAAAGTGAACTTTACTTCCTTTAAGTTGTTTATCTTAGGTATTTTGTCATTGCAACAGAACAAGGACTGACACAAGATCAAATGTCTATAGTTATGTGGCTCTCTGTTTCTGGAAATCACTCACCAACAAGGAAATAGAGTGAGGAAAATAAAAGCATTCTCATAAGTCTACAGTTTTTATAGCTCCTTTGCAACTACGATGCCCCATTCGTGAAGCATGGAGTCCCTCATGAGAACTTCCTCTGGCTTTCACAGCTGGACCATATGCATTTAGACGCTGGAGCACAAGGTTTAAGCAGGATGCCTAATTTCTGAATGACCCCACTCATATCAGGACAGCACTTGGAAGAAGATGGTGCATCTCAGCAGACTCACCTTGTGGAATAAGTTCTTTTTAGAAATGTTGATTGTACTCACTAATTAAGAGAGTTGTTATTATATGGGGCAACAAATTTTTTTTAATCAGTGAATATTGCCATTTTCTCTAGCATATTTCATGAACCAAAAGCCTTGATCTGGTGCATTGTTTTTACTTTGTTGTTGGCTTTTGTGACTAGAGGGCACTACTGGAGCTGAATACCATAGCTTCTGATTCAGAGATCATCATGAGTCTGGAACAGAAAGGACTCCAGTGTAAAGGGGGGTCAAATTTTCATCTGGGAGAATTAATGAAATACTGTGACTGGGGAGAGACTTTGAAGACAGATCTGGACTAGTTTATGCCTGTCTATTGTTCAAGATGGGAGGTTTCAAGACCATCTTCTTCACCTTATCATTTCAGCACCTAGGATAGGTAGTAAGAGGCACAGTGTTCAATAAATGCACTGATTAAATTTATATGCTGGTTCTACCACTTACATGTCATGACCTGAAGGCACCTTCTGTAATCTGTAGAGACTGCTTTTTTGTGTGTGTGGCTTTGGTGGTGATTGTTTTATCAAATGGGATAACCCAGTTTGGGTTACCCCAAAGCAAACCTAAGAAAGGAATTTGATTGTGCATAGTTTATTTGAAATGCTATCTCAGGAAACGAGTAAGGAAAAAAAAAAAGAAACGAGAAAGGGACAAGAATATAGGAATGAGGAGTTCTTTAACAAGCAAGTACCCCTGGGGAACTCTGGCTGCCATGTCTGCACATGGTTACATGCATACAAGGCAGAACCTTCCCATTGAGGGGTGAGAGAGACAGGGCACTAATCTGTCACCCCCCAGTGGTCACTGCTTGAGTAGAGCATTAACTCACTAGCCCTATGACCTACAGTAGGCCCACAAGTAGCCTGCAGCTTCAGTGACTGCAGAAATCTCTCCAGCAAAGAAATGCTGGCAACTCAAAACCCAGTCACCTGCTACAGCTACAGGCAATGGGTGCTGGGTGAGTACCAATAGGGCCTGCCCCTGGAAATAATAAAAACTACCTCTAGGGTTGTAAGGGTTATAAGAAATGGTGCATGGAAAGGACTTATTCCTATTGCTTTCTACAATGAGCTCCCCATTTGCTGAGAGCTTCCTGCCACTATGAGAGAACATGGAAAGTGTCACACTCCTTCCAAATGTTCCTAAAGGCCACCTACCAGGAAGTACAGGAACCCAAGGGCACATGAAGACATAATAGGTCCGGAGAGATGACACCTCCTGCCTTCAGAAGCTGACAATGCACCCAGCATACTAATGGCCCGGATAATGCTTGATAGTTAAGAAGCTCTTTAATTAAATAAAGATTTTTCAAACTGTACTTGACCAGAGAGCTCTAACCAGAAAATTCAGAAAATGCCTTCCCACTTTCAGAGTAATCCAACATTCTGTGAAATACATTTTGGGAAGAGAAGGCCTTAGTTTTCTAGATTTCTGTCTAGAAAAGCATTCTGTAATTTCCCTCTCATCTTCCACATTCTGCTAACAAACATGTCAATTTTGCCTCCTTATTGATGATCCAAACCCACCTTGATGATTCTTTCAAGGTTCATGCTGGTTTTAGCCTTACATTTAAAAATCGTCTTTTTGGGACCTACAAGTGCAGCTCCTATCTCTGAAGAAAGGGCTCCTTGCCCTCTTCCCAGTGCTGACTGCTGGTGACCTTGCCATACTTCTGTAATAGGCAACATTTTCTAATGGATGGAAGTTTCCAGCCCCAGCTCTGCTGCTGTTGAACTTTCCCAGAGTCATTTGTAAAATGGGAAAACGACCAGTTCACAGGTTGCTATAAAGATTGAGTAAGAAAAAGCACAAAGCATCCAGCACAATGTGGCCACCAAAGGACACTCAATACACAGTCACCTGCTTTTTAAATCTTTTCCTCTAATGTCTCCACACTCCCAGCCCTGATTCAAATTCTTATTGACTTAGATCATTGTCATATGAAGAGAAAACAGAATGGAAATGTTAGGAATTCCACCTGAATAATTCAGGCCACTTGGTGAATATCAATATCTGCATCAGAATAGATAGCAGTAACCTACCTGTAGGTCCATCCACACCTACATAGACAGATGGAGATAGAAATGTAGATATGTGGAGATATTTCATTCGATAAATATTTATTGAGCATCTACTGTGCCAGGCTTTGTACTATAGTGGGACACAGCACTGAATAACACAGCCAGGATCCCATCCCTCCAGGGAGGTTTTACCTAGTGGGACACACTGATCACACAAATAAACAGCTATACAGACAACTGTATAATTACAAGTTGCTATAAGTGGTCGCAAAGCAAACAAACTTCAGCAGCGGGCACACTGGTACAGGTGGTCCGACCAGGCCTTTCTAATGCAGTGATAGGCTGAAGACTATTGGGTGAGGGTAGGCCCATCCAACACAGGAGCAATTCCTGCCCCAAAGCTCTGGGGCCAGGAAAGTGGCAGGGACAGCCTGGGTGGAAGGTGGATGTCTTCTGATGCCTCTCCCATCAGCCCATTAAAACTGGGTTTTAATCTAAGAACAAGAAATTCCACCAAAGAGTTTAAAGAGGCAAATGAGATGACCAGATTAACAAGGAGTTGACATTATAAAAATTCCCGCAAAGGTCCAAGGAAGGGTGGTGAATACTAGATTCTCAGAGTGTTCTCTCCTGCTGCTACTGATCTCCAAAAAGAAATGATTTCACAATGAGAACCAACACTTACAGGGGGTTGGATACTTTTCAATCATTTAAAAATAATTCATTCAATCCCCATTATATCTTATAGGAGATGGAGGTGATTTTCCCCCCTTTATAGTATGATGATTGAGATACAGGAGGTTAAACAGCTTGGCCACAATCACCCCAATCATCAGGGAATGGAGCAAGGGTTCAAGGCTGGGCAATGGGGCTGCAAAGCCCCTTTGTCTACCTCTGCCCTGTTTTGAGCACACCCAGTCATAGCTCAGGCTGCCTCTCCCATCAGCCCAGAGACTTCAGCCTCCACAACCCTGAACCTCAACCCAAGCCTCTCCTTCCCAGCCTCATGGAGACAGGTTCTCTAGGAGTAGGGTCTCTGCTGAAGCATTAAGAAGATGCTGTGCAAAAAAAAAAAAGACCCGAGTGAATGCATAACACTTGAAAATACTTACTAAGACGAATAAAAATGGGAATTTTTCTTCTGGGAACCATAGCTCCAGGAAAGAATGTTATAAAACTTTGACAAAGTGAAAAAAGTAACATAACCAATACAGGACAGGGAAGATGTGGGAGGAAGTCTAGCAATTCCTTCCAAATTTTCCAAGTTTTTCTATGCTCAAGTAAACTTAAATTTACCATTCTATTGAAAAAGGACAGGTATAGTAAAAACTCATTTTTATATGAATTCTTGCTTGTCTAACTTACATATCTAACAACATAACAACGTTTAGAATCATTTTCACCAAATAGAATCAAGATTTCTATGGTGTTTGTTTCTGTGTGTTTGATTCTTTGCATTTTCAGTGTCGCTTTCATGTCCTTTAAATGATCTTTTTTTTTTTTAAAGAATTTTTTTTCAAAATATTTTGAAAATACAAAATGAAGACATCCAGACTTTTTTAAAACCCAATTCTATAAAATAAAACCATCTTGGGGGAAAAAAAAATTAGAGCTTTCTCATCCTGGAGCATTGTAGTATTTTTCTCATTTCTAGAGTGCAATGTATCAAGCAAAGCACCCAGGCCCTTGTCCTTCCTTGAGCCCCTGAACACGAGGCTGCAGTATCTCCAAGCTTCACTGCCTTTAATGGGAACAGTGTCCTGGCACTGTCTCCAGTGTCACAGCAGTGAGCTCTGGTCTGTGGTCATCTGCATCACATCCTCCCTGCCAGCTCCTCTTCCTTCTGCTCCCAGTAAGCTGCCACCCTTCTTATGGCTTCTGGTGCACATGGCCAGGGCCAGGCAGGGAGTGAGGTTGAGGAATCAGGAGTTAGCACTACAGAAGCTCATGGCCAGGTCACAGGAGGCATGCAAACAAAGAAGGGACCTGATTTCTAAGAGGCTCAGAGAAAACAATGGGAATGACTGAAAAGACAGAAACGAGACTGGACGAAAGAAAAACGTGTTAAGGGAGAAGAGAGTCTAAATCAGGTCATTGCTCTTAAAAATCTTTGAGGTAAAAGGGTTACCAAGCAAGAAGAGAAAACCAGAATAGGTAGAGTAAGAGAAAAATATAAACTCTGCTTATTGGCTCAGGATTAAAAGATGTAATATTTGATTTTCCTTAGATAGGGCAGGCCAGAGCTAAGCTCTTTATTACAGTTGAGGGCAGCAGCATCCAGACACTGTACTTGGATATTCAAGATCAACCAGATGGGCAGGGGGTAGCCTGGACTTCAAAGAGATCTGTGACCTCAGGCCTGGGGCTTTCTCTTCGAATCACTGGGCTGCAGAGCCTCTTCTCTTGCCCCATCCACCTTGTCCCAATAGTGACCCTTGTATGAGTCATCTATTGTCCACAGTTCCTCACCCATGGGTCTTAGCCTGCTCCTAGTTTTTTCCCTCCCCAGCTCCATGGCTGAGGTCAATGCCATGCCGACCTAAGAAGCTGGGTGGAAATTCCATTTATGGCTGCTGAGAAAGTTGTTCCTGCACAGTCTCTTTTCTTTGGGGGAGAAGGTTTCCAAGGGGAGCTTAATCTTCCTAAGTCAAGATGAAGCTTAGGTAGCTACCTAGGTTTTGTTTCAAGGAAGAGTTTACAACAACAGTTCTTTTGGGTAGAGGAAAGAGAGGAAGGGGGGGGGGAGTGTATATTTTGGACATGGGAGCCTGGCTAGCAAACAGGTAACAGGTCACACCCACACCTATCCTGTAAGAACTGGGATAATAACCTCGACACACAGCAAACCCCCTCGTAACAGCACAGTTAGACTAAAGACATTAGATATTAAAAGTAATAACACTTTATAAACTTTGTGTTGTATGAGCTTTTCCTCTATTCTTTTTCAAAGCAACCGGCTAGGTACATAAATTACAGTGTGGACTACAGAATATATGACACAGCTGTGAATTATAAGGTCATAATTTTACCAGCAATTTTAGATGCTGCCATAAAGCATCCAAGGTCTGAGAGAGCCTTAATACATTTTGATTTTTTTTTCTAAGAGCCCAGGATGGCATTCTAGGCCAGCTATTAAAAGATACTTCATTTCTTGCTTTTGTTTTAGGAAAATAATAGTCCAGGAATACTATCTCACTCTCCTCTCCTCTTTTTTATTTTTTATTTTTTTCTCTTCTATTACTGCCTTTTCTTTCTTCTTAAATTATTGGGCCTCTAGTCTTAGATGTTCTTAAGAGAAAGACAGGTTTCATATTTGGCTTTCAGTTGGAAAACTTCTCAGAGCAACACCAGTTTTGCCCAGGGCTTGCCTATGGAGATGGAAAAATGACCTTGAACCAGATGGTCCAGTTCTATCTGAGATAGAACCATTTCTCCTGCATCTTCTACTGTACGCTCTTCCTCAGTTCAACCTGAATTGCACCTACTTTCTCACTTTTATCTTTTTTTTTTTAAGGCACTAGTTAGTTTGCAAACACTAACCCTCTTCTCTAGCTAACAAAGTGCTACTTCCGAATCCATGACCCAACAACACCACATCTTTCTGTAAAGCCTTCCCTGGGACCTCAGGTTATCTCATCTGTTTGCTACCTAGTAATAGCCAGCCATGTTTAGAGACTACACTGGCATTCCCTACTTTCCTCTCCCCATGAATGAGCCACCAGCCCAGGTCTCTCCTTTATATTTGTTCATTTCATTCATTCATGAATTCAAACATGAATGATACTTTCCTGTTAGTAGCTTCAGTAAGGCTTAACACAGTGCTTGGAACACAGTAGGCACACAGTGAGAATCTGTTGAATGAATAGAAATGACATGAAAGGAAGGATTGGGTGGGTGGGAGAGGCAGATGACTTCCATTCACTATGCATCTACTGGAGGAGGTCCAAGAGGAGGATATAAGGGAGTGGAGGGAAGTGTGGGAAGCTATCTATGAAATGCGTGAGGATCTCAGCCAATGAGGGAAGGGGTCTGGCATGAGGAACTTCCCCTGGCACTCCCAGGGAGAATGACCTTCACCTCTGCTCTGCTAGAAAGGTCCCATCCAGTAGTAGGGGAGATGGGTGGAGATGGGTGTAACCCTTTAGGAACTGAGCAGCCTACCTGCCCCCACCTTTATCCTATTTTGGTGAAGAACTGTCTATGGAAAGCCTTTGATGTTTTCCATTATAAATAAAGCAAACACAGGCTCCTTTCTTTGTTAGAAGCTGGACCTGTCAGGTCCGCTTGCCAGTCTTGCCCCCACTTTGAAACTATTTTCTGTGTTCTGTGGTTATTTCCTCGTTCTATTTTTCTTAGCTTTTATTTCTTAGCCAGCCCATTCCATTGGAAGGGAACCCCATTCCATCACCTTGCGGACGTGGGCAGTAGGAAGGCTCACCTCCAGTTCCCCCAGTCTTCCCCAAGGATTTCAGGGGGCCAACCTGCCCTAGAGTAAACCACCATCAGCACCAACTGGGGATCCCTCAGCTACCTCCCTACACACTCTGAAATATCCAGTCGGGGTTACTTATTTGTTTAAAGGATCATGAAATTTCCTCCCCGTTTATTTTTTCCTGTCTGTAATGCCCTTGCCCCTCCATTCCATCTGGTGGGGCCCTTACTCCATCTATGGGACCCCGTTCATGCTCAGAGGCTCAGCTCAAGTCCAACTCTTCCAGCAAGTCCCCATGGCCATGGGCACACCCTCCTGCTTCCAACTTATAACATAGGATACATGTGGTTCCATGACTCACCCCCTCTGAATTCCTTAGACCAGCTGGTCAGAACCGAGAGGGCAGGGGCATGTTATAGCTCTCCTATCACATTGGGAATGTTGAATATGTCAACAGATCCCTAATTCTAGGCATGACTAAGCTACTTAGCAGTTATGTGATACAAACATGATGTTCTAAGAGGTCTGTGATTGGGGATAACAATAACACTCACTTCAAAAAGCTGATCAAGTACAATAGGCTTTGCAGATTGTTTACACATGATCAAACAGCTGTTAAGTCTTATAAATGTACCTGTGTCAACTCAAGTCGTCCTGATAGGCCTCAATTTCTCTTAGTCATGGAGGCCACTCCTTTCCTATGCTATGCTCCCTTGACACCAAGCTTCCTTTCAAATTAAGAACTGAAAAGATCCAAGCAGGAGACTCAACAACTCATAATTTAGGTCTGCTTTCACGCTTGCCAAGAAATACACACAGGGAGCTGACACTCTGTTCTTGACTTATGAGCTTATTTTTCTGTGAGGCCCCGTCCCCTCAAGGCTCTTTCATCTACTCAAAATGGTCAGCTGCAGGCTTAGTTTGCTCACCTGTTGATGGAAACATTGCCCACTGCATGGCCTTTGCCCACATGATGGCCTTCAAGAACAGATGTGGAATAAGGAAATAAATAACCTCTGATTTACCGATGATTGCATTCATTCTTTAGGACAAGGTGAGCAGGAGAAGAAGGATTTCCCATTTTGATTCACTGGTATATCCAACTGGTTTTATTATTAGCTAGTGCACTGGGTCAACCAGATACCTGACCTAAAACAGACAAGTGAGATTCCATCATTCAATTACTATCTTATTAAGCTGAACTCGATTATGCATGTGCACATGTATGTAAATGTGTCATGTAATCAACACATGGACTCTATCCAAAGCAAAATACATTTGCATACATACATTTAAACATCTTCTCATGTTTTCTCTTCAGTGTTATTATATAACTTCGTATTCATTCTTCCGTTATATTTACTCATCAAAAACTTTAAATTCCCATTGGACAAGGTATTTTGTATTCCCACATCCATACATAGAATCGGCTACACTAGGCCAAACTTGTTTCTTACATTTCCCAGAATACAATGCATGACAAGCGCAATGCTCTGATCACTACATGCCTGTTGAAGAAGTCATTTTATCAATCCAAATGTCATCCTCAAATTCTGCTCTTTCCTTACTCTGCCTGTTTTCAGACCTCACCCTGATTCTACCCTGATTCTTATTACCTTGGGCCCAGTTAAAGACACTCAAAATTGACTCCCCAGGTGGCCCCATTCCAAGCCTCCTTTTATGTAAGAAGAACTGTAATCTGAGGAGCAAGGAACTGTAACACAGACAACAGCTGAGGAAAGGATCCCACCATGCGACATTTCTGTGGACCAAACCATTCTAGTAAGGAAATAAAATCTTTCAGACAATTATTTAAGGCCATTTGCCCTAGAATACCCAAAAGGATTCTAGAGGGTTTCGAAATTGTTGTTGATTAGAGAAAGAAATCACTAGCTGGAATAGGACAGATTGTTGAATTAAGGCAGGCCAGGATCTGATGAACAGGAAAAGTAAAACTTTTTAAGGTTCTGATCTTACGTTAGTTCTATTTTAATTAATATTTTCCCTCAGCCACTTGCATCTTCATGATGTAAAGTAGACAAGGGGTTTTGATTGTTTTATGACTACAATTCAGAGATGACACCTCTCCTCTAATTTTGATCAGCTGCAGACTGGGAAGGCCCAAGCCAAATGAGAGTGGGAAATTATTTTTTCTGATCCTTTCTCTCTGGCCTCCAGGGACATTATCTGAAAACCTACTGGAACACTCCAATAGTCAAAGGATGAGCTAGAAGTATCAGGAAGATGTTGAGCCCTAGACATGCAAATCTACTTAGAGATGCTGGGAGAATCACTCCATCTCCATTGGTTTCCGATCTATAAATACAGAATGTTTGAAAAATACATGTGACATGCGGATGGTTTATCAGAAATCCCCAATCAGTTTTAGAGTGTTTCCTAGATCTTAATTGAATAGATCTGGGTTCTTACTTACTATACAGTCATGACTCATCTTTCAATGATCTGGCCTGTTGTGGATAATGATCTTGTCTTTATAGTGGTGACTAATCATAGTCTGTTTATGTATCCCATGCATAGTACAGAGCATGCCTATTACAGAGCAAGCACTCAATATGTGTTTGAAAACATGAATAAACAGATCCATTAAAAGCCTTATAAAATTTCTGTCCTAAACAAGGATCTACCTCCTGTAGCAGAGTTGGTGAACTACACCCTGTGAGAAGAACCTGGGCCATCACCAGTTTTTGGTGATGTTTTTGTACGACACACAAACTAAGAATGTGTTTTTTCACATTTTAAAATAGTTGAAAGATATTAGAATATCTACAGAGCATGAAAAAAATATGAAATTCACGTTTTGGTGTGTCCACAAATAAAGTTTTATTGGCATACAGTCATATCTACTCTTTTACATAGTGTCTGTAGTTCATTTCATGCTATAATAGAAGAGTTGTATATGGCAACAGGGACTGAAAGCCCCAAATATTTACTACCTGGCAAGTTACTAGCTGATTCCTCTGCTATAGAATGGAACTTAGGAACCCTGACCATTTTGTTATTCGTTCTATTGCCATTCTGTGGATACTCACCAGATGTCTTCCATTTGTCTAGTGCTCTGCTCAGTTCTAGGGGAAGAACAGAGACCCAAGAAAGGTACCTGCCACAATGGAACGCACAGTCTGGGTCTGGAGCAGAAAAAAAGACTGAGCAAATAATCTCCCAAGAACCTTTGCAGTACTTAAGTGTGCTGAGTGTTAAGCAATGGCTTCCAGGGAGCCTTCTGCAGTACACTGATAGTTATGGCCATTGCAAATGATCATTTGCAATGTAGAAGGCTTTTTCTACCCTGAGACTCTTTTCATTTGGTTTCTCTTTTAGGTTAACTTGTGAATGTGCTTCTTCACCTCTTCACATAACCCCAGCACCCAGAGCAAAGCCAGACACCTGGGCAACATTCAGGGCTTCATTGTTGAAGAAATGAAAGAATTGACTCATTGGTGGATAAAACTTAGAAAGATTGCTTTGTATTCCTGAGCTCTAGTTTTCTCTTAAGTAAAATAAGGGGGACATGATGTTCCCAAAGCCTTTCAATTTAGTACTCTGTAACTCTTCGTGTCTGGAGAGCTGGCCCCCATCTGGTTTTCTGATTCATGCATTTCTGTGGACATAAGATGGCCTCCCTCTGACTCGGCAGTCTGATGCATCTTTTCCTGAGTGACACATGAACCCTGCCCAAGGCAAGGCATCTTGCTCCAATCCATTCCACACATCACTGCTGACAGTGACCAGGGAGTATATTTTGGGGTTTTAGCCAAGGTCTGCTCAAGGTCTTTGGCAAAAAGGGTGGCCAGACGGAATACAGAGCAGCAGAGAGAGACGACACTGACTTCATAAATTGGCCCATTAGAACTAAGAATCATGAAGAGTTTCTTTCCACACATATTTCTAAGTTGCTATTTCAAGATGGGTGGCTATTTAAAAACAACTCACATACACATAAATCTCCCTGTCTCCCACCCCTGCACATGCTACTGATCACTTTTTAAAGATTCTGGAACATAAGGAGCCCTAAAAACCTGCTTCCAGGATTACTTCATAGCTCCTGCCCCTTTGGAAGCAGTTGTTTTCCTTTGCTAAGTAGACCCCATGGAAGTAGCTTTGACAAGTGTATTTGCACCTACAGGTCACATGTGTTTTCCTGCTCTGGTGAGTACCTGACCCTACGCAGTCCCTGCATATCATCAATGTGCTCCTTGACCAACCACAGCTGAGCCAAGATTCCTGCTAGTCCTGGAATAACTCAACCAACTTCTCTCATAGGTTTCCGCCTTAAAATCCTAAACTTTCCATTCAGAGGCAGGAAATCCAGAGTTCTACTTCTCTTTGTGTTGTGGCTCTTACTCCTCATTCAGTTTCTTCCCATTATTTTTCTAAAAAATATTTTTCTACTTTGCACCAGCCAGGAAGTTTAAAAAAATGATAGATGCCATGATAGAGAAAAAAAAGATTTTCTTCCTTATATATGAGTTAATACAAGCAATGACAATTCAGGATAAAAATGTTCACTCCTTTTTTTTTTTCTCTTTGTATTATACTGCTTCTGGTAGGCAACCAAAAGCATATCTATGAAAAGCCCTATTATCTTCCACAGAAATGACCTTTGAGACCTGACTGAAGATAGTCAATGGGAAGATCATACTAACTGGCCTCCTATGGAGCAAGAATGAAATAATGGCACTTATCATACTAACACAACAAGTTCTCATTGAAATATCTCAGCTCTGGTTCATAAATCAGTTCTGTTGCATTGGGGTGCACATATGATGGCTAGACTTGAGTTTATTAATAAAGTTCCTATTTCTGTTTAGGCTTGGAAAACATATCTACTCAGAATCTGGGCCTTCTTTCATTATTTGAAGCTGACGGTCTGAAATGTAGAAAGCAGTGACAGATCACTTCAATATTTCTTTCAAATTCGAAGCCGATTCAGTCAAAAGACAGAAGGAAAATATCCTACAGGGTTTAAAAAGATTGCACAGACCATAGAAGACAGACTTTTATCTTAGTGAAAATGTATGACATCTTTACTTTAGAATCAGGCTACAATTCTTGCCCTTGCCCTGCCCTGGAAGTCCTCTTAGGCTGTTTGAATTCATGCTTAGCCTGAACACAGATGTCAATTGCACAATCTAGCTATTTGCTTGACATCTGTCATTTTCAGGCTTCTCCACTTAGGCTGGGGTCCCTTTGAGGGATTTTTCACCTTCTAAGAGTGCAAAGCTTAGGAATTTGTTTCAGCGGGTTAATTAGCAGAAGCAGAATTCTGAGGGCACCTTGTTTTCCATTCCTACTTTCTCTCACTAGATGGCAGAACTGCATAAGAAATCTTTCAGAATAGCACCCTGGAAAATGCAGTAGAGCTCAAGTGTGGGACTGGGGACAGCCGCTGGGGCTGCAGCAAGAAGACACACACTTGGGCAGGTCAGTGCATGGAAAGACTGTGCCCCTAGGTCTCAGTGGGGTCTGGTCTTTCTTCTTCACCAGATGACAAGCACTGGTAATAATCCAAGGGAGGTTACTGTTGCATAAAATGAATAAAAGCAAAAAAAAAATTTAATAGAAATAAGATGTCCTCAGACAATGAACATTAAATTTATATGAAAAAAAGATTTCAGACCCAGCTTTCAAATTGAAGTTGTAGTGTTTAAAATTTGCTAAAAAGAAATTCCACCTACCCCAGTAAGAATCTTGGTTGGTTTATTTATCTGATGCAAGCTGTTTTGTGTTATCAGCAGGTGCCAAATTACAGGCTTGTAATGGATGCTGGACAACAGATGTGGTAAGAAGAAAAACAGCCTCACACACCATTTCCTAGAGAGAAGACACCAGAATTCTATGTGTCTCCAGTAGAAAAACAACGCTGCAACCTGTACCAGTTTCCAAGCGCAAGTGACTGAGGTTTGGGGACCAATGAGGAGAAGAGCAGGAGGAGGAGGAGCTTCTGGACTTGGAGAAAGAAACAATATGACCAGAATCAGCCAAGGGTGATCAACAGCCACCCTTTTAAAAGAGACATTCACTCTCCTTCTAGAGATAGCCTCCTCTTGCTATGCCTCGCCCATTGGTTATCTTCATTTCCCTGTAAATATTTATTTTTGTAACCTGGAGTTGACAGATTCCTCTTTCCCACAGCAGAGGAAGAGATCTTACTCATGGCTTGAACTTAAAGGCAAACAGCAATCAACATCTTACATTCATTTGTCCCCTGGTTTGCTGAGTGAATGAATATAGGAAGATGATGATGATGATAGTATAATTATGCAGAGCTGCTGCCACATAAGCAAGAGGGAGCCAAGAATGTAAGGATTGGAATTTCAGGAGGCCCCCACTTTTAGGGTCATTTGTTTTATCTTCTCTCAGCCCTTCTGTGACACTGTAAGTTTGGTTTTTGTGCTTATCTGATTGAAAGGGTTTTTGAAGATTTCTGTCTGCTAACACATATGAGGACTAGAACTGAACATGAGTAACTAGAAGTAATTAAAAGCTCAGGCAATGAGATTACAAAGATCTGAGTTCAAATGCTTGCAGCATTGCTTGCTAAAGCCACCCAGCTGATCAGACAATTCACCTCTCTATGTTCCAGGTTCTGCTAGCTGACTGAAGAGGATTAAATGAGACAGACATGTAAAGAGCTTAGTCTAATACCCCTGCACAATATGTGGTAGCTACAATAACTTCAACCAAAATAAGTGTTTATTTTATTACTATTGCATTTCTACTGATCTCAGAAGAGAGTTTATGCCCCATTTTTCAAAATTGATAGATTTATAATGTGCAAAACACTGGATAGAAATTTAGAGGTGTTAGGGAATGTAAACAAGTCAAGATGGCGCCTGGCATTTTGCCAGAGGGAGTGGTTTGTGAAGTAATGCCAGCGAGCCATTAACTGTGGAGATTCCTTATTGGTTGACTGCTGTATCTAGTTTATGTTAATTAAGATAAGCTGTGTGGAATGTATATATACCCCTCCTGTCCTACAATAAACGGCTCCCACTCCTGCTGTATCAATGTACACAAGTTGTTTGTCACCCCCCAGTTATTATGCTGCAGCCGGACTGCGGCAAGAGGAATGTGAAAAAATATGTCACAACTGCTATCAACAGACTTTCTGTAAAGAGCAAGAGTAAATATTTTAGGATTTGTGTCCCCTAGGTATCCATGGCACTGCCACAGCCAATGTGTGAATGAATGGGCATGTCTGTGTCTAATAAAACTTTATTTACAAAAAAAATAGACAGTGTGATGGATTGGTCAGACCAAGTGCAGTTGATGAGCCAAGAGGCATGTTTACTTATAAAAATATAACAAGAGTTCTTGTCTAGCATGCACAAGGCCCTGCGTTCAATCCCCAGTACTGAAAAAACAACAACAACCCAAAAAAATAAAAAATAAAAAAACACTACCTAGAATCAAAAGAGTGGTTTGCATGATAATGGTTTTGGCAGAGGCAGGATCTAACAGATTGAGTTCCAGTAAGCCAACAAGAGGAGTGAATGCCTGCCAGATAGGGAACTCCAAAGCCATGGAGATGGAATATACCTGTGATTTAGGGGTGAGAGTGGGTGGTAACTACTTATGAGGTGGCCCAAGTTAAAAGAGAAGAAATTCACAGAAAAGCAGGTAATTAAGGTGAAAAGAGAGGCTGGATACTATAGGACAAGGACTGTGATAATGAGTTTATATGGGATAAAAAAACAATTTGCTGTGCCCCTGATCTGCGGAGGGGCAGGTTTTGCAATCTACCCAGGAATAACAACTTGATGGTACCCCCCTTTTGGTGGTGGTCTACTAAATTCCTATCTGGCCTTTAAAGGAGAATTCAAATTTAGTGATCGTTATATGGGCAAAGCAGAATCATATTGGTATTTGATATCTAGTTCACATTAGGCACTGTGTTTTATGAGAAATGGAGATGGTCATCACCCATCATTCACTCTTACCTTTGCAAATACACTAGTCCAGGCCTAAGGAGCCCAGGTAAATGATAGGTAGAGAATGTTAAAATAAGTTGTCCTGGGCTGGGTTGTAGCTCAGTGGTAGAGCACTTGCCTAGCAAGTACAAGGCACTGGGTTCAATCCTCTGCACTACACAAAAATAAATAAATTAATTAATAAATAAATTAATTAATTAATTAAAGGTATCGTGTTTACCTACAAATAGAAGTACTTTTAAAAAAATTGTCCTATAGTTGGAGAAGGATCAGGTCCTTAGAGAATCCTCCCTAGGAGAAGCAACTTGAAGGGCTCTATTCCTAGGGAAATAGAGGTCAGGCTCTAGGAAACAGAACTTTCTCCTCTGCTTCTTTTTCCCTAATCTCCAACACAACCTCTTCTTTAATGAGCTTCTCCTTAATGAGCTGACCCTATCCCAATTCCAGGAGGTGAGGAAGAGACATCAACCAAACTGGCTCTGGAGGAAATATTAGGATGCAATAAACACTAGCAAAGAGGGTTCCCTCTTACTAATAACCCAGGACTTGATGACCTTGCATGGGAGTTACTGGGGAGATCAGAAGGCTTCCTTAAAGAGGGCTCCTCTGCTTAAGTTGAAATCGTAGTGTGGAATATAATATGCTGGTTCTATCTCAAGATGTAAATGATTCAGAAGCTAATTTCTAAAACATCTCAAAATAAGGGATTGCATCAGTAAAAATACTGATAGTTTGGAGCATAAAAATAGCAGGGTTTACTGGAATACAGAATTATGGTAACTGTCATAGCAGCCACTAATAGAATTCAACTTCAGCCTCACACTAGGCTGGACCAGTAGACTTCAGAGCATGGTTCCCAGACCAGCAGCATCAACATCACTTGGAAACTGATTTGCATTGCAGATCCCAGGCCTCACCCAGATGTACTGAATCCTAAGCTCTATGGATGGAACCCAGAAATCTATTTCAAAACCAGGCTTCTGCAGGATTCTCATGTGATTAAGGTTTGAGAAACACTTACCTAGACTCTGTGGTGTCCATGCCCTTTAACAACTGTCCTTGACCACAGTATCTAACTCAATAGATTTTAGAAGGAGCTTAAAATTTTTTGTGGAGAACTTTTTTTGTTTTTTTTTTCTAAATTCTTCTCCAGTATATTCAGGTGTGTTCCTTTGGTGTAAGAACCATCACCTTGCAGAGTTTCTGCACCCTGGCTGTGTGTTGAAATGATTCTGGGAACTGGAATCATTCTACTGGCTGAGTTCTGTCCCAGAGATTCTGATGTACTTGGCCTGAAGTACAGTCTGACTAGGACAGGAAGAGATATCCTAGCTCCCCAGGTATTTCTAAGACACCGCCACGAGCAGTTTATCCTAAGAATGAACTGGAAGGTTTTCTAAAGCCGCCTCAACCCTGCTCCTCATAGAGTTGGATTCTGCAGGTTTGGTGTTGGGTGGAGAACTTTGATTTCTAGTAAGTCTCCAGGTCATCTGCTGCCTGTGGACCACACCTGGAGGAGATGCTGTAGGAGAAATATGTCTACTTTTCAGATACCTGAAATCTAGTTTGGGCTGGGATGGCCAACTTTCCTCCATCTATTCTTCTTCCAAATTCCTATAATCTTGCTTTTTTTCCTCAATTAAACTACTTGCATCTTATAAAGCCACAATCTCTGTTTTACCCATCTTTGGGTCACTCGCATACAGGAGTTCAATTGATTAAGTGCCCTTGTGTCTCTGCTGCTTCTTGGTGTTCACTTCTCTCTACCTGATCTGCTAGCCAGTTCAATCGTCAAGGCCCTGATTTTGTGGAAGAGAATCAAGGCATCTATTTGTTTGAAGATGACGCAAAGGTAAATATACGTCCAGTCTTGGAGATTTAGGTTGCTCCAGGAGGCTGTTCCAATAACAGCCCAGATGAAGTACAACCATCTGGAGAGGTTTTGGCATCTATGAAAACTTACTGCTGAATTCATTCCTTGAAGATGTTCATTTTAGGAAGTTATTTCCAATTTGGCATATAACAGCCATGCAAGTCAATGAGGATTTAGAATCTCTGCTACCTATGGAGGGCATCTTATTTAAAGCCTGTCCCTGACAAAGCAATATCAAGAGAACACAATTGGAAATCTCTTACAGAAGCATAATTTCTCTAGAAGCAGTTTTATCTACTATTGCAGCTACCAGAATGGCAGTCAGCTCTCTGAAATATATCCAACTTTTAGCATTCCACTTTGCTGGGGTTGCCTTCTTCAGGGCCTAATCACGAGGACAGAACTTAATGACAAGTTCATTTCTTTTGCTCTATTACAGCAATTCATTCTCAATGCTACTCCCAAGATGGATGGCCATGAAGTTCTCCCCCTTCAAAAAACAAAAAGCTCAGGCAAAGAGGAGAGCTCCATATCTTAGTCCATTTGGATGCTATAACAAAATGCTGTAGGCTAGGTAATTTATAAGCAACATAAATTTACTGCTCACAGTTCTACAGGCTGGAATGTTCAAGGTCAAGCTGCCAGCAGATGAGTATCTGGTAAGAGCTTATTCTCTGCTTCACAGATGGCACTTTCTTGTGTTCTCCCATAAAGAGGGGGTGGCTAACAATCTCTCTTGGGACTTTCTTATAAAGCTACTAATACCACTGGGAGAGCTGCACTCTCATGATCAATCACTGCCCAGATGCCTCTCCTTCTAATACCACCACATTGGGGTTAAGCTTCAACATACAAATTTTGGGAAACACAAACATGTGGATAATAGCAACCCATAATCTCCAAAATGATACTACTTCAAGATGGAATAACTCAGATCATTTTTTATTATTTTGGCTATTTGTACAGAATAGGCCAAGGAGCTCAGAAGAGAAATCTGTTGAAGGGGTGTGGGGGAGCAGATGGGAAGTTACAGAAATTGCATTAATTCAAATTTTAAAGACTGGATTGGGATACTTCTTAATTTCTTTTCTCACTTGAGAGTGCCAGTGAAATCCTATCAAGGAGTCTGTCTGCTTTTGGTTACGGGACTAGAATTATGAGGATGCTACATTTAGTATATGATCTGATTGGATGGGACTATTAGACTCACTTTTTAAAGTATAAATATAATAGCTAGGTAAGTTTACTCTTTGAGCATAGTATCAAATTGAGGAACATGAACCTTGGGATAGATTGCCTGTGTTCAAAGCCTAGATCCACCACTTACTCCCTACATGACTTCTCTAAGCCTCCGCTTCCTCATCTGTAAATGGTCCTAAAATGACATCTAGTCTATAGTGCTATTTGGCAGAACATATGAGATGATTATATATGATGAATATGTATGCACGTACATACACATACACACATATACACATATATGTATAATATGAATACATCTGACTTTATTCTGGTTATAGAAGCACTTTCTTTTTTGCCCTTTCTTTCTCCCTCCCCCACCCCAAAACACCTTGTCCTCAAAAGACAAATCATGCTTTTACTTTCCTTTATTTTATTATTATTACTTTAAATAAAACTAAAGACTACAGGGAGCAGGTTCACTTGGAAAATATTGAGCTTTGAGAATCTAGATGTGAAATCTGGAGTTTAAGCCACCTGATGATATGGAGCCAATGACCCCTGGGGCTTCCAAAGGCTTGATCTTCCAGACTAGATGGCTGTGACTGGGAACACACTTGGAGGAGGGAGGAGAAGGGGCATGATGGTCACGGTGGTTGGGTTTGTGGGAGTTAAAATTGAGCCTGTCCCCACCATGGCTAACCACATAGGGCCCATTTGAATAAGAGCCAATCTGTTCCTCTCCATCCCTGAATGTTTAATTTCAAAGTCATCCAGCAAATTCCAGGACCATCCTGTAGGGGGAATCAGAGACCATTCCTTTCAAACCCAAAAGGCTGTTTCTCAGCAGCAGAAAGTAGGGTGTCCTGAGGGGAAAAGGTGGGGCTGGAGACAGTCCAGTGCCTCTTTAGTATTTTTTTCCCCCTATGGAGGCCTCGAGTATATTTAATTTAATCAGTCAGGGGTGGGAGATTCTTTTTGAATAGTGATTTTTAATTAATGATTTTTCTAGCATACATTTAAGGAAGTTATTTAATTATTTTTGAGACAGACATTTTATCAATAGTTCTTTCACTAAAAACCACTGCAAAAAACTTTTTTCACGATTCCAGTGTATGAAAGAGTGTCCTGGGCATACAAAAACTGGAGTCATGGTACTTGCTATCACAGACCCCCATTCTACATCAGCAAGGTCGAGAGAACTTTCTAGAATAACAGAATATTCTACATTCATATTACCCAACCCCATAGCCACTACCCACATGAGGCTATTGAGTAGTTGAAGTGCAGGTAGTATAACTGAAGAACTGAGTTTTAAATTTTATTTAAATAGCCAAATGTGGCTTATAATTACCATATTGGACAGCACATCTAGACTACAAAGCTTGGCTACTTAAAAGTGTGGTTCCCAGACTAGAAGCATTAGCTACACCGTGGAGCTCATAAAGGTACAGATCTCGGGTCTCACCCCAGAACTCTTGAATCAGAAACCATAGCCTACTAAGACATATATCAGAGGTTCTCATCCTTGCTGCACTTCAGAGGCAACAGGAGAACATTGAACAAAAAAAATACTAGTCAGGTCATCCCACCCCCAAGCCAGAGATTCTGGCATACCTGGTTGGAAGCATGACCTAAGCATCAAGTTTAAAAGTTCTCTGGGAGATTCTCATGGTCAGTTAAATTTGAGAGCCATCCTAGCAGAGCCTAGGAAGGGGCCCCCAAGCTAAGTGAGCATCAATATTGCCAAGAGTACTGGACTCAGTAGATGGCAGGATCCAGCTCACATACTTTCTGGTGCATAGGCCTGGGTTGGAGTCTAAGAATCTTCACGTCTAACCAATTCTGCTGATGTTCCTGATCTGGAAACCACAGCTTGAGAATCACTGGTCTAGTCATTTTAAAAGCATGGGCTCCAGATCAGAATGACCTTGGTCTGAGTGCTGGAGCCATTGCTTACCACCTGGGAAAGTGACTTAGCCCCAAACCTCAATTGAAAAACTGGTCTGAGAATCCTAAATCATTGAGTTGCCGAGAATATCAGCTCAAAGAACGCCTAGCCTTTGCACAGTACCTGTTGTAAATAAGCAATCGATAATTGTTAGTATCATTATTTTAAGAAGACTGACTCACACATTCATTCATTCAATAAGCAGGAACTATGGGCCAGGCACTGTGCCAGGTCCTAGGGACACAGCCAAAAATGCAGGCAGCCAAGGTCCCTGTCACATTGCTGTCATGGAACTGGCATTCCATCTTGATAGTTCAAAGCAGATAGTTTATGCTGTACTTATAGTACTAATCATAAGAGGAAAAGGTCAAAGGGAATTCATTACAACAGGGACAGTGGGAAAGCTCCACACAGGAGATGGAGTTGGAGGTTGTGCCTTGAGAGTGGGGGAGGATTATATCTGGGGTGGGGGAGAAGCTTCCTCATGGAGAGGCAGGGAGCAAGCCGAAGGGCAGGCACCAGTTAACAGCCCAGAGGTTCTCAGGCAGGAGGAAAGGAGAAGAGGTGGCTGAGAGTCAGGGCTGTGCACTTGGGGCTGCCAAGAGGGACAGCCTGTACTCTTTTCTGGACAAACCACATTCTGTTATTTTTTGTTTTGTTTTTGTTTTTTGGTACCCCAGGGGTTAAACCCAGGAGTCCTTAACCACTGAGCCACATCTCCAGGTCCTTTTTATATTTAATTTAGAGACAGGCTCTCTCTCTAAGTTGCTTAAGGCCTCACTAAATTTGCTGAGGCTGGCTTTGAACTCCTGATCCTCCTGTCTCAGCCTCCCAAGCCATTGGGACTACAGATGTATACCACCATGCCAGGCCACACTGTTTTTGTTTTTGACTTGTTTGTTTTATTAAATCTCAGTATGCTGAAAATTATTGATACCAGGAAACAAAAATCAGTGCACAGCCTTCAATCTTGATTATTCTTGCCAGATACGAAAGCTGGTCAATGAAAGGTCCAGATACTAACTGAACCATCCAGACCTCTGTCAATGTAGGGCTCTTCAACCTAGAGAGCCACCCCAGGGCCAGACACTCTACTGAAGCACTAGCTACACTTAGTTTATAAAAAGGTGCAGAGGGGCTGGGGATGTGGCTCAAGAGGTAGCGCGCTCACCTGGCATGCATGGGGTGCTGGGTTCCATCCTTAGCACCACATAAAAATAAAGTTGTTGTGTCCACCAAAAACTAAAAAATAAATATTAAAAAATTTTCTCTCTCTCTCTCTCTCTCTCTCTCTCTCTCTCTCTCTCTCTCTCTCTCAAAAATAAAAATAAAAATGTGCAGATCTCGGATCTCTGAGACTTCAGTAGAGGCCCTGGGAGTGCTACCACTAAAGGGGGAAAGAAGTGTTCTGACTCCATTCTTCATTTTCCTCGGGACAATGGCAGACTGTCATGACCCTTTTGCCCTCTTTTGGCATTCATCAGTTCTTCAGGAAATCCAAAGAAATGAGAAAACATGATTCCTAAGAAAAGAGGGTTCCGTACAGGGGGGACATGCAGACTACCATGTTCCCCTCAGTGCTGTATTCCCACAGGAGGGATGCAGCTAAGGGACAGACAACAGCAAGGCTATCTAGGAATTCACCCGTTCCCATGGGGACAAGAAAATCTTTACATGAGGGGAAGGTCTCAGGCTCCGACGGGAGTCTCCCCCAGGGTCTCCTCTCCTAACAGGCTAGATAAGTACAGTGAAGGGAGACCTCAGAGGACCCCAATGACGCTCTGAGCCTTGGACTCCAAAGGCCTCTATAGAGCCACTGACAGATTTGAATGGGAGCACAGACTCCAGCTCTAACTCTTCCTGGATCTATGACTTTGGGACAGTGACTTAACTTCTCTGAGTCTCAGCTTCTCCTTTGACAAAATAGAAATAATAATAGCTTATTGGTAGGTGGAATGATGGCCTCCGAAGATGTCCATGTTCATCTCTGGAACTTTACATAGCAAGAGGCAACTAAGGCAATCTCAGGCTGTCCATCAGCTAACCTGGAAATACAGAAATCGTCCTGGTATGGAGAGCAACGTAATCCCCAAGGTCCTTAAAAATGAAAAAAAGAAGGCAGAAAAGGAGAGGCCAGGAGAGGAGATGACAGAAAGCAAGACTGGAATGACAGAAGGAAACCCGCTACTGTTGCTGGCTTGGATGATGGGGGAGGGGGCCATGAGTTGAGGACTGTGGTGATTTCCAGAAACTGTAAAAGACAGACAAATGTCACCCTCCCAGAGCCCTCAGAAAGAAGCTGGGTCATTCCAGGTGTGGTGGCACACGCCTGTAATCCCAGCAGCTGAGGCTGGAGGATTATGGGTTCAAAGCCAGCCTCAGCAATTTAGTGAGGCCCTAAGCAACTCAGCGAGACCCTGTCTCTAAATAAAATATAAAAAGGGCTGAGAGGATATGGCTGAGTGGCTAATCATCCCTGGGTTCAATTCCCAATACCAAAAAAAAAAAAAAAAAACAAGAGGAAGAAGAAGCAGCCAGACCCTGAAGAGCGCTCTGTCTCAGCCTAGAGAGGCCCACATTGGACTGGTAACCTACACAACTCTGAGATGATACACGTGTGTTGTTTGAAGGCAGGGTGTGAGGGTGTCACTGCAGCAAGAGAAGCCTCACACACCCTTCTGATAGGGTGGTGAAGCTGACACTTGCACCAGAAAGGACACCTCCTTATCTATGATGATATTGTCTTCCAAGGCCACCTGCCACCTACCACACCTGGTGGGCTTTTCAGCGCTCAAGAACATCCACTTCCTCCCCTCTGCCCAACTCAGCCACCTGTGGCAAGTCTCAGCGGAGCCCCAGCCTTCCCCAGAAGCCTCCCAAACTCCTCCACCCACGTGTGCTCTTTCTCTGAACTCCCACAGCCTTTCCGCTCGTACCTCACAATTTTGGACTTAATTGTATAGCAGGCGGTGTTACCTGCTGTCGCTGCATGTGTGTTTATTTTGGTTCCAAAACAAGATTGAAACCTTGGTCTCAAACAGGAACTATGTTTTGTCCCTTTGCTGTTGTTGTTTTTGAGGACTTGTACTTTTTTTAATATATAATTTTGTTTTTATCACCTTGTGACATATAAAAGAACGCTCAGGCGTATTTATAAGCAGATGCCTAAATCATTTTAATTGTCCTGACTCACTTTTCCGTTTTTTTAGCAGTGTTTTCTATTTTCTGGCAGTGTATTGATGGCTTTAAGATCTAAGGCTAGATCTGACCTGGATAAGGGAGCCCGGCTTATAGTTTTCCAAACACGGTTCCAATGACTGGCCTCTGACCAGATCCCAAATGCATCAGTCTAAAAGATGTTGCAAATCATAAATAACTAGGAAAGGGGGCAACCAGGTCTGTGCTCCTCTTATCCCAGCACTGAGCCCAATAAGCAGGAAGTGTGCTCACAAAGGGAAGGGACCATCCCACAAAATGGGAGCATTCTGGGTTTCAGGAAGCATTGCTCTCCTGGAAGACAGAAGGGTGCTACCAGCAGGTGCTCAATAAAAATGGGTTAGACAGAGCTGGCAGTATAGTTCAGTGGTAGAGCACTTGCCTGGCAAGGTCCTGTACTCAATCCCTAGCATCAAAAAAAATAAAATAAAAAAACAAGTTAGTCAACTGACCAGTGGGTGACCATTTTCCCTACTTATACCTCTAATGACATAAGGTGATCCTCTACAAAAACATATAAAGGAAGCAAGTCCCTTGCCCTCTTTGGGGAAACGGCTCCTAATAAAACAAGACAGACAAATGAATTCTCCCTAGAGCACATTATTCGAGTCTCAAAATAAGATGTGTCTCTTGTTTCAAGGTGCATTTATTTTAGTGGGGAAGGATGAGGATTTTGTGGGGAGAGACGAAGATGAGTAAGTGGGTATGTGGGGACAGGAAGTAAAGCAAGCAGCCACTTGCCGCCTGCCCACGTGGTGCCCCCACGTCCCGCTCCCTTGTTTTGGGTTCTATTCTGGTTTATTTTCTCTTCTGGTATTTAAAATATGACAGGCAGTTTAGAGAGAGAGGCCAGAGATACTCATGGCTTCTCACTAAGCTCACGCCGTAGACACGGTGTCCTGCTTTCTGTGCCTCATTATGTCTTGATGGTGACCTACTGAGGTGGCTGCTGGGATTATCCCCATTTTACAGAGGGTAAGACTGAGAAAACTGAGCCTGAGTACACAAAAAGACCTTTCTCAAAGTGACCATTGGTAGGTGACTGAGGCCAGATGTGAATTGTGTTGGTCCAGCCCCAAACGTGGCTCTGATCCTTCCTTTCTATGAATCTGGGATGTGTGGAAGCCCCTGTTCTCTCTCCCAGCTGGAGCAGGACAGGTTCTCAGGGTGGTAAAGCACACTGAGACTTGGGGACACTACAGTAGCTGTATGTGTTCCCTGGTCCTTGTAGTGCTCCTAAACACCGAAGGTGGGCAAGGAGGAGTGGAAAGAGAAGACACCAGAATGCTCCTTCTTGAAGATCTCTCCCTCCCTTCCTGCCTCACATGAAGCCCTAGAGGGGGGTGGGGGATGCCAACAAAAAGCAAGAGAATCAGCTCCATCATTCCCAACTCTGTCCCCTAAACCCCAAATCTTTGAAGGGTAAGGACCAAGGCAGAAGAGAAAAATAAGAGTATGCACATTGAGTGTCCAAATGGGGGATGAATCACTCTTTCCACCCCCCCAAGGCTGTGTGACCTTTGGAAAAGAGAGGTGACCTTGCTGAGCCTCAGTTACTTCATCTCCAAACAAAGGCGGTAACTCCTACTCTATAGGCCTGCTCTGAAGATTGGGCTGAGGTGGTCGAGGGGCTTAGCCAAGTGCCCAGCACAGAGTAGAAGCATTTGAATACATATCAGTGTCGTTAAAATAACACATGCAACAAAGTACCCATGTACTGCACTATAAAACATGCTATCCAAAATTAATAAGAAGAGGACAAATGTGGTATGGACTGTGCCCTGGGGAAGGTAAGGGACAGAGCTTTGGCTTTCACTCTGGCTTTTCTTCCCTATGGTGCCAGCTCAGTCCCAATCTCTACCCTCAAAAATTCTTGTAGACTGGGATAGATTTCTATTTCTTATATCTCATCTCAAACCTCAGTCAGCAAAAGTAGCACCCTTCTGTCTTCCAGGAGAGCAATGCTTCCTGAAACCCAGAATGCTCCCATTTTGTGGGATGGTCTCTTCCCTTTGTGAGCACACTTCCTGGGAATGCTCATTTTTTTTTTCCTCCAGCAACTCTTTGGTACAATAATTGTTTCACAGAATAATAAACCCCTGTATTAAGTCAGAAAGAGGAAGCTTGAAATATGATTATACTGAATTACCTTCCAGAAGATGCAGATCCATTTGGGATCTCACCCAAGAAGATCAGTTACCAAAGAACCAAAGAAGTGTTTATTTTCTTTTACAAAGGAGAGAGATTTATTTTTATTTTTATTGCTGTTGTTACTGCTGTTGTTATTATTTCATGGCCCAGAAGGTCACGGGTCTGTTTTTGGTTTCAATAGCACTGATACTTCCTAACACATCATTTAATTATGGATTAGGTCCATGGTTTCCTGTTCCCCCCACTGTAGTGTAGGAATGTGGGACTCTTGGTCTATTATCTTCACTGTTGTTTCTCCATTATACAGAACACCGTATGGCACACAGTAGGTACTCAACAAATACTGGTCAACAAATGAACACAATGAAACGCATTTCAGAGCATCTTTCATTTGAAGAGTAACCACAATAGATGCAAGGAGGTGTCTTGTCAGAAATGCAGTTAAACCTGATCTATTTCCTTTTCTTCTTCCCCCTTTCCTGATTGCTCTAGTAGATCTTTCACCAGATTGGAAAACACCTCCAAAAATCAAGGTTGAGCCACCCACCCAAGGCTGTGGGCTCAAAAGCATTCAGGGAATACTGACACCAACCTGCTTTAAGGAACACTTCACTCGCATCAAGGAAACTGGCTTGCACACCTTTACCTGGGGCAGAATCTGTCTGCTGTAGAGGACATTGCCACCCCAGTCATGAAGGGACTTGCATGACCATCAGAGCACAGGGGAACAAGTATGGGTGGATACACACCGTAAAATTCAAATTTACAAGGTGAGAAGAATGGAAGGTGTTAGTTTAAAATCCACATTTTTAAGATGGGAAAACTAAGATTCCAGAAAAGTCAAGTGGTTGTTCAAGTGCACAGTGTAGTTAGAGCCCAGAAGGAAAAGAAAGCAGATCCATACATACACATACATGCACAGTGTGCATGAAATTAACACATACACACTAAAGATACTCATTTTTTAAAAACGTGACAATAGTATATAATAAATTTTCCTTTGATTTTCTGTTCATTTGGGGGATTTAGGGAGGTGTAGGGGTGTGTGTGTGTATGTGTGTGTGCGAGTGAGTATGGCAATGGGTAAGTGTTTGAACTCACACACACACACAAATAAATAAATAAATAAAAGTTAAAAGCTCATCCACAATTTGGATTCAGTTAATCTCACTAAGTTGCCACTTCTCCCCAGTAACCTAGAATGCAAACTTCTCATTAATGATTCAAGAGTCTTAAAGACTTTCTGAGCTGTAAGAACCTTGAGATCATCAAGCCAGTTTTGTTTTTTTTTAAACAGGCTGAAAAAAACAGGCTGAGTGAAAAAAATAATAATTCAGCTCCCCAGGTTAAAAAGCCAGATAACTGTCAAGGGGAGGCCTTTGGGTCCCTTGGCTCACAGGCACACAGAGGATACACTCAGGATACTTCTTGGATCATCACACTAGCTAGAAAAACCACTGAAGCAAGCACCTCTCACACCATAACTTTTCCCCTGAGCAAGTGAATATGATTCTAATGAGAAAACAAGTAGAAAATGGGATCCATGTAAGGATATGGACACACACATATATGTACACACATATGTGCATGTTGTGTATGTGATGAACATACACTAAAGATGCTCATTTTTAAAATACTTGACAGTAGGTATATAATAAATTCACAGTGCTAGCAAGAAAATCAAAATATATTGCTAGTGGAAGTACAACTTGACATAACATTTTTAGAATGCTATCCATCAATATCTACAAGATAAAATACACATATTTTTTGACTCAGCAGTTCCTCTTCCAGGAATGTAGAAGTTTCTATAGAAAGAGCATTTTACAAATATGTGAATATATGAATAAAGGTATTTACTAAAACCTTGCTTGCAGAAAAAAAAGAAAAAGTATATATCCAGGAAATTCATCATTGGGGTTATGGCTGTATATATGGTGACAAACAAATAATGGAATTTTAAAAAATTTACAAATTTTATAAAATGAATTACTTGTACTATGAACTCTTTTTTTTTTTTTTTGTGGGGGGAGGTACTGGGGATTGAACTCAGCAGCACTCAACCACTGAGCCCCATCCCCAGCCCTATTTCGTACTTTATTTAGAAACAAGGTCTCTCTGAATTACTTAGCGCCTCAATTTTGCAGAGGCTGGCTTCGAATTCACAATCCTCCTGCCTCAGCCTCCCGAGTCACTGGGATTACAGGCATGTGCCACCGTGCCCGGCTGCTATAACCTTTTATAAGATGAATTATTACAGAGATGAAGGGATGTCCATCATGTATTAGTAAGAAAAGACAAATTGCACTACAAAATGATGATTCAATACAATTTCTTACACAAACACTACACCTCTACAGCACTGTTAAATATGCACATCTATGTTGGTGGTAGAATGAGCATGGAAGAAAGATGGGAAGGCCTGTTAACACTGGGCAACTCAGGGAGATGAAAGAAAGGAAAAAGATGATTGATATTTTCTTTGTGTATCTTTTAATGTTTTCACCAATTACAGCACAAACCTGTTACTTTGAGAAAAAATTAAGCCAAAAAAATGCTAAAAGTAAGAACAGAAGGAAATCCCCAATAGTCCTCCATCTCTTGTTTTAGCCTTCCTTCTTCCCTAATACACCCCATGGCAGTAGACCCGAGGAGAGCAGAAATTAAACAATGCATTAAGACAATCTTGAACTTGTTACTGTAAGTCATGGTCATCCTCTGAACAAGTGACTTTTCCCAACTAAATTGTTTTAGTCCTGATACAAGACCTGAGCAGATACAGGAAGTGACCTACTGAGCACAACACTAGCAAAAACTCTCCCCTGCACAGGAAGGGAAATCAGTCTCCTGTAGTGTCCTGTCTACCGAAGGAACTTGTAAAGTATAAATAGATCATGAAAGACCCACTGCTCATAAAAGTAAGTAGACAGAAGCTAACTCTGAGAGGCAGGCCTTTCTGGGGCACCTGAACCAGTCACTTGGAAAGTTGGTCTTATTCCCAACAGTCCCTGACTCCAAGTTCCTGAATGACAAGTGACAAAACCAAGAGAGCAGAAGTCCTAGCTGTGACAGTGATGACCCGGGGCTTCAACAATGATAAAACTGCATCACCTGGAGCACTACCTGGGCAAATCCTTCTGAGCTAGCACCCCAAAAGAACTGTCACTATCAATGTTAACACTCCAAGAGAACGGTCCACATGGATACACAGAACTTTCTTTGTATAGGGACAGTTCAGCCCTCTGATCCACCCTGGATTCTCTGTTTCTGTCACAATTCAGGAACCAGTAAAGAGATGGCAGAAGAGATTGACTTACCCAGCCAGCTTCTGTTTAAGTACACAGACACAAACACAGGAGGGACCGTGAAGAAATCTACCACAGAGTTCACTTCCAGCCAGAACCACAGCTTATCATTGGCTGCAATAAACTGGTGGGGGAAAGAAGAAATAAGAGAGAGAGAAAAAATAAGAAGCACAGTGCTGGCATTCAATCTGTATTCTTTGACTAACGGGCAAATTTGTGGGTTTCTGAAGGGAGAAGTTATAGTCTTCTCTTACGTCCTACACCAATCATGTACAATTTTGTCAGATACACTGTCTCTTCTAGAGAGTGACAGTGCACTGTGCTAGCCTTGGAGAAAGATCAAACAATATGTTTATGTATGGTTTCCAACAGCTTCATAGAGAAGGTTGAATAATCTCACCTTCATTAGACTCTCTATTATAAATATAATTGTAAAGACCATGTGCATGCACACACTCACACATTTCTTTAATTCAGATTTGTATAGAACCCTTCATCAGCAGTAGCATGCTAGATATCATTCTAAGAGCCAAAGGTTGTTTTTTTTTTCTATTTAATTTTTGAGAGAACAGAGGAATGAGAAACCAATGAGTCAGTGGAGATGCCATTGTCATTTCAATCTCCATTATCCCCTTGAAACAAAATTAACATGTTTTCCAGAAAATGCTTAGCTAAGGAAAGGGCTCTCTCACAACCTGAAAATCAGAATGCACATATGTTATCTATAATGGAAACCCTGGGCTTCCCCTTCCCTGTGAGAGTAGATGCCAAGGAGGGATGTTGTTAAACTTACCCGCAAGCCAAAGTAGAGAAGGAAGAACACGTTGAAAGCCATGTCGATCTGCAATGTGAAATCTTTGTAGAAATTCTGGCAGGATTCTATTGGGCTATTAAACAGGAAGAAGAAAAAGCAAGAAGTAAATGAAAAACATCATCACATTTCCCACAACCCTGAGAAGTGGTAGTGAAAGGGGTAGAGGACAAAATGAAGGTTCATTAAATAAAACATTTGGTCTTTCTACCCCTCGTGATCATCAAGCAAGCATTGCCAAGGGGTTTCCATTCAACCAGTCAGTGTATCATTTTTATTTGCTTTGGGGGATTTTTTTTTTTTTGGTAAATTTATATCTACATGTTTATTTATTTATTTTTTATCATCATTCAACAGTTGAACTACGTATCTAAAGAGGAGATCATGCAGACATCTTGGAGGAAGGACAAGCAGGAGTGACCACCAAATTCCTTGATTTTATATTAACCCTTAAAGAACTGACTTCCTTATTTTAGAGGACAGATATGAAGGCTAAAAATCAGACCCTCACACCCTCCAACACAATGGAAATAGAGACCTTTTTTTTATCATTATTAAACATGGTGGCTGTGTTTTGGATCTTGGAGATGCCTAGTGAATTAATAGATAAAGAACCCAGGAGCATCTCAAGTAAAGCTGTGGTGGAGAAGATCCTGGTTAACTTTCCAGTGAGACCAAGTATAGACTTTCTGTGCAGCACTCTGATCTGGGGAAGGAAGCACTGCCCAACCGGGAAAAAGTCAAGAACATTAAACCCCATCATTGAAGCAGTACTCTAAGGGTTAATTTTCATTTATTTATTTATTTTTTTATTTTTGGCATGCAGGTTAATTGGCTTTGTGTGTGTGTGTCAAGCAGCCAATGCGCACCCCAGCACACTCTACTTGGCTCAAGAGTAGGCATTTCAAAAGGGTACGACTATACAAACTGGTACATGGCTTCTGTGTGCTTTCCCAGTGTGAAAACAGCCCCAAGGTCTGGGCTGGGTGGGAAGCAGGAAAGCCTCAGAAACGTCTTAAAGCTGTGAATGAAAATTCATAGTCTGCTGTTATCACTAAGCAAATGGGAACACCCAGGCCAGAACACAAAGAGGGTAAGGTGCGGGAAGGGAGAAGGAGTATAGGTGAAAAAAAATAATTTCCCCAGAGGGGAAGCCACATGGACCTCTTGCTCCAGAAGAGAGCTAGCTTGAGAAGATGAAGGATTTCCAAGGATCAGCACCTTGGAAATCCTTGTACGCAATACCAGTTAGTATAGTTGTACTTCTGTGAGGACGATGCTTGGCTGTTTAACAGGCAGGAGTCTGTGCAGTTGGAATGCGGACCCCCTTAGATCCCTGGGATGACAGTCTATGGGAATCACCAATCATGTGACATGCACTGGATTCCTCCATTCCTCATCTTGGTTACAAGTCAAACATGCCCTTTGCCATCTCCCAAACCACAAATATGTGGTACAACTTCCAGACAAGCATCAAGAGTCACCTACATGTGCATTTACAAACTAAGCGGACTGAACAAAAACAACACTGAACAGTTCCTTCACAAAGGAATTGACAACTGCCAGGCCTAGAGTTAATAAGGGACAATTCTGCAATTCTTGGGCTATTAGTGGTATTTTGTTTTGTTTCAAGAACAAAACCCACAAGGTGAACAGGTGTTAGACTTCCTAGCCATCATAGTTGCAATGATAAGAAATACATAAAGTTGACCAAAAATCCACTACAGATTCCAAGGGTTGACAGAACAGAGCATGTCTGTGCTTTGGAAGCTACTGGCAGGATGTGCTAGTGAAGAATAAATGGTGTGTGTGGGGTGTGTGTGTGTGTGTGTGAGAAGCAAGTGAGCAGGTATAGGGAAATCTGTACCAAATATTGCACTGATGTTTTCTTCTGTGCTAGCAGGGACTTGGTTCATGCATCAGAAATTTGTATTCATCCAAAATGATGTCCCCACAGTCAAGGGAACAAAGAAAAAGCTTTCATTCACAAGTATATCATGGATAACTCACTATTATGGCACCACTGTTGCCCTCACAATAATTCTTGGTGGCATCTTGGGGGAGTCTCGTGAGTTCCCTAGCTCCTATTCATTCCATGCCTCTGTGGTTAATTTGATGGTATCTTTGAAGTACATCTGGTTGGAAAAATATTTGATAGGCTGTGGTGGGGAGTGGAATAGTGGGTGGAGACATGACAGCTCAGTATCATTGAGGGTATTTTGGTTGAACATAAACAGAAATATTCAGAAAAAGCATGAGCAATCAGGCTGCAGCAACTGCTTTCTGTTGCTCCTGGCCTTCCTGGTCATTTCCATTGTTTCCTTCTATAATATTGCTCTTACCCAAAAGCAATAAAGAAAAGATTTAAAGCTAGAGGATACCATATTGGAAAACATACCTCAACAACACCCCTGATTTGCAGAAAACAATCTAAAAGCCATAACTGAACTTCACTCTAGTCCTTCTTTCAAAAAAATTAGTACTGATTTCATCATCATCTCATGATTATTCTACAGGTCCTAGACTTTGAGCTGAAACAATGAAAGAAGTAAATTTTGCAGCTCCTATGAGCCAATTCCTCTGGCTGAAACCAGGTAACATGAACACGCCCTGACAGATGAACAGGGGATAGCAAGCTGTGGGAACTCTCAGACCAAACAGAGACAGGTCCTGGGACCCAGTAGGACCACAGTGATCAGGGAGTATATTTTATATCCCTTTTTAGTTATTTCCTGCTTGCCTTGAGAGCCCCAGGAGAAGTAGCCTGCCTGGTTTTTTAAGTGGCAACAGAACTGTTCATCAGGGTCCCCTCTGAGATAAATCTTCCAAGTGCCTATAGTTATGAAATCACACAATCGGGGACCACAGAATGGAGACTCCAAAACTCCATTATTTCATTTATTCCAAATGGAAACAACCCATGGAGAAGTTCATGATCTTTTAAGAGAATACATCATCTAACAACCAAAGGGTGGCCAGCCGGGATTTATTTTTCTCCCCAAGAGACTTTATCATCATAATTAATATTCATTGCAGAAGGAGAATGAAATGCAATCTCCTCTTCCTCCTTTTGTAAAGAGAGTTTCCTTGCTAGATACACAGAAATTTCAAGAACTAGCAAAGAAATCGTGTTGTTACTTAAAACTACAAAAGAAAGTGACCCTGGGTCACACAGTTAAATTCATATTGACATTGTGATGATGCATACCTACACCAGAAAAGGCTTTAGGTGGGCATATGTTGCCAATAGGAAAAAAAAGTGGAGTTTTTAGAACAGAAAGAAAGATACTAGTTCTGACTCTGGTAGTAGAAAACAAGGTCACCCTAACTCATCCTTGATTAACCAATGATTTGATAATGAAAGGACCCACCAGACTTGGTAGCTGATGGGTTACTCACTTCTAGGCTTCAGAGGCAACAGGAGAACATAAAAAAATACTAGTCCAAGTCACCCCACCCCAACTCAGAGATTCTGATGAAGCTGGGTGGAAGCATGGCCTGAGTACCTAGTTTTTAAAGCTCTCTGTGTATGACACTAAAACCTAAAGCAAATTTAGTATTTTGACCAAGACTCTGGGGCTTGGTCAAAAGAATCTTATTGAAGAGCTGCTTCAAATGGGACATGTGCACAGTATAAGATACAGGCTGAAACCCAAGCTCCCATTTCCTTTTGGCCATCAAGTAAGTCTACCCTCTGCATGTAAAAGTCTCCACAGAAGAAAATGAGACTCACCCAATGAATCTCTGTCTCTTCATCTAATTAATTGTACAATCCCCAGTGCAGATCTTTGAGCAGGAAGATCCAACAGACAGATCTTCAAGAAAATTGACTTCAGAACTCATTTTTCCAAAGCACAAAGCAAGCAAGGGCTAACAGGTTTTCTTTCAAAGGGCTGAAAAGGCCAAGTACAAAATTTCACGGCTAACAATAGTTCCTTGGACACTTGTATCATCTCCAGGAAGGCAGTGTGGCTGGCCTTTCTCAACTCTCTACACTGTCCTCCCTCCTGCTCCTAAGGCCTGCTCTTCTACCTGCTGAGTCTGGTTACTCAACCCTGAGAAGCTATTTCTCCAGGACAAGTGGTTCTCAAGCTCTGCCATGCACTTGGGGGGACTTGTTAAAATTTGTGCCCTGCCCCCCATCAGAGTTTCTGATTTAGTAGGTCTGGGATGGGGGTCTAAGGATAAATGATGCCAATGCTGTTTATGTGTGGACCCCACTTTGAGAACCACAGTTCCCAAAGTATTTTCTCAAAACTTCCCACTAATTACAGGTGTCACTACTCAAGAAGATCCCCATTTAGACCCGAAGGGAGATGATTAAGAGTCTGAGCCCGCCCCCAGATAACCAGCTGCATAGCACTTAACTAATTGCTGAGATCAAGGGGTTGAGCAGATATTTTCAGTTTCAGATGTGAGCAAGGGGAAAAAAAATTAAAGAGATACAGGGAAGTAATTACAACGCCACCGAGCAAGCTTCACCAGTGGACATTCCAATTAACAATCAGAGAGAGCCTGCTGAGCACATTTGCAGTTTCAGATTAAAAGGAAAAATAGTGAAGTATAGATGGGGAGGGGTTATGGGAGCTCGTGGTTTATAAGGGATAAAGAAATGATAAGCAGCTTAGGAACACAAGGACAACAGACATTCGAGATGATTTACTAGGGAAGGGCCTGGCTGAGGAACAAAACAGCACTTTGTGAAATAATTTCCAGCATTTAAATTCTCCTCACTCTTGTGGCTGTTCCCTTTTTTAATTGAATAGGGCCCTCTCAATTCCCACCAGGATTATGGACCACCAGAGCTAGGGCCCAGGCACCACTGCAGACATAAATCAACTCAATACATTTAATGGTGCCAGTCTCTTCTTCTCGTCTCATCTCTGCAATGTGGCCAGATTAGTTTAATTAAAAGATGACATTTATCCAGCGTCATGGCTCCCTTCTGTCTCATACATCAACTGTAAGTCTGGCTGTGAAGAACCTCCAAAAGCCACCCTTACCCTACATCACCCCTTTTATTTTCCACTGTGCTTCTTTACAAATCCTTTGCTACCACGAGTTGGTGCCTTTGTTCCTTTATGAATGTGACCCACGTATTCCCAATTCTAAATCTATGCTTTTGCTGTGGCCTCTTCAAATACTCTTCTTTGTGTTCAAACCTCAGGCAGCCTTCAAGGCCCAACCCAAAGGCTCCACTCAGCAAATGATTTGTGCCCTTACTGATCTCTCTGGTCTCTGAATTTCTCTAGTTCAGAATTCTAAACTGCCTCATTCCATTCATAGTCAAGTCTTGTTTCGTTCAATATAATCATACCTGGCAATTGTATAGCATTTACACATACAATTGCATTTGGTCCTCAGACACGGAAAAATAATGCAATATGTCAAAATGCATTCACTGTCATGTATAATTAATTAGAACAAATTTTTTTAAATGGCAAAATAAAACATATTTTGTTAAAAATCTTCATTTAACAGACAGAAGGCTCAGATACCTACTCAAGATCAGGTAGTTAAGTGGTAGAGCCAGGATAGAGACCCAGCCGCCTTACCACCATACCACATTCACTTTCCAGATGGACTGCAGCATTCTTGGAGAGGAACAAGAAACATAAAACATGGTGGCTACTATGTACAGAGTCTCACATGAAGCTCATGTAAAATGAGGGACTGGGCAGAGGAGGTCAAATAACCCTAGAAAAATTCCATGCATTTGTGGAGCAATCTGGGAAAATTCAGAAGAAGCTGACCTATACAACTTGTATCTAACCTTTGTAAACACAATCATGTAGGACATGAATAACCCCCAGGAAGTCCTTGCTGAAACCTTGTGTGATGGTGGAATCATGAAGACTGATCCCATATGCTGAAGAATGTTCTCTGCTTATGTAGGAATAATTTCTAGTTATCCATCCACTTCAAGATGGATGACCCTTCAAGGGTTCCAATTTTCCCTCACTCTCTCTTATTCTAGGAGAACAAGAATGACCATGGTGACAGTTGAGAATATTTAAATCTTTTGAACACTCTGAATTATGGACTTAGACAATAAACTTTGCATTCCATTCCATCCAATCAAAATAAAAAGAAAAGATGACATCATATAGACACGGATTCTGTGGAACTTACCTAGAGTCAAGAGGGAGTAGATCTAACTGCTCTGAAGTCTTTCTAGCAAGGTCTCCATATACTGGATAAAGTAAATTGCCTCAGTTTTCTTGCCTACTGAATAGGACCCACAGTACCTAGCTATCCTGAGTATTATAAGACTGGTTTTAAAAGGGAGGCAAGTTTTTGCAATGCAAAGTGTAAATCACTGTTATTACTTATATCATTTTAGGTCTCAGAAAAATGTCTTGCAAGCTAATAATGATAACGGATTTAGTGTGAGTGACAAAATACTAATTAATCATTGAGGAAGAATCTTCATATAGAACCTTGTCTCCTAAACTGGCACCCCAGGACTGCTCAGGTCCTAAATGGAGTTGAAAGCTTTGAATCTTTCCTCAGTATCTGCATTTTAATTACCTTGTCAGATCTATGTACTTAAGAGTTTATCTTTCCAATACTGTTCTTTTAGTGTTTACATTGGGTGGGACGTATATTCAGTAAGTTGTGAAGTTTTTATCAGTTTTACCAAACAGAATCAAGCCTCTTCTGTTGACTAACATTATGACTTTATTACAAGCCATTTTGAGATATTGCCTTCTAAGCCACTATCCATGATAGGTGGGACTGTGTTCAATGATTAATCAATATTAAAGATAATTATATCAAAATGGGCTTATTGTTTAGTCTTAAAACACTTTTCTTAGACATGGAAATGGCTCTAATTGAATAGAAAACACTTTCTGTTACTCTATAGTATTGATCTATCATGATCCCAAGCCTACTGTTTAAATGGCTTTGTTGGGAAGTCCTCAGTTATAGTGTTTATCAATAAGTCTATTAATCTTTATAACAGCAGCTTCTGATTATGGCCTGCACTCAAATGATGAGATGTGATCCAACAGCCATATGCATACGCATCATTAAAACTGTTTTGAAATGACCTGGAGCCTATGAAGAGATGGTATAGAAACTCTTAAGACTCTTCAGAATTCAATGTGCTCTGTAATCTTGAGCTCTGTATAATGTGGAGAACCCTGGAATACGGATAGCAGTAGACTTCAGAAGAGTTGTGTGGCGTGGGTTGTCTACCTTAGTAATTAGTCCTAAGAATGAAGCATTCTTCTAGGAGACAAAGAAAATGACAGAGATTGCTAATGGAGAGAACAAAACATGTCAGTTCCTTACACATTGGTTTTCTCAATGAAGCACACAGATGATTTGTTTTCACAAAACTCAGGTGGTGAGATCCCTGTCACTTTATTATGGAGATTTTCCAAATTTTCTTTCAAGAAGATTTCAATGTCTTATCTGTAGTTTGATCCCCTTTCTTGTCTCGATTATATATCTTTTTTACCTACCTAAATGCACCTAAAAAAGCAGAATGTGGGCATTACAAGTCAAACTCAGAAGTCAGCAGTTGGAGAGTTTTGGAGTTCGATGGATGAATTAAAATCCCAGCTCTAAAGCTTAGTACTTACATTATCTTGGGCAAATAATTTGACCTCTCCAAGCATTGGTTTTCTCATCTATAAACTGGGGATAAGGATATAAATTTAAAAGACTGCTATAAGAATGAGATCAGATGACTGAGCATTCAATAAACGACAGCTGGTTTTAAAACTAAGGTGGTAACAATAGAGATAACAGTTTGTAGAAAATGCCCCCAAAAGGCAATGATCCAAATGAATTGAAATTGATAGAATCAATTATTTCTGTAGTTTATTTTTCCACTTATCTGCCTTATTGTATTCTTATCAGGTATCCCAGTGTAATTCAAATACCCAACGGGATGTATAATAAGCTCTTGTTTGGAGATTTCACTAACATCTATATGATTCTATGTACTAGAGTATTAGTTTTAGATAATACTGAAGAAGAAACACAAGGAAAATTATATTTCCATTGAAGGCAGCCACACAGTGT